>NC_000071.6:44430784-45030784 GCF_000001635.26 Mus musculus
TTGTTTCCTTTTCTGTGTTTGCTTGCACAGATGACAGATAGGGAATTGTTCTATAGTCACTCATGCCAAGTTCCTCCTCTCAGCTCCTCAGGCTCCCATCTCTGGACCGTCAGGTAAGTGACCTGCAGAAATCCTACTGTGAAACTACTGACTGTTCCGTGTTCCTTCCTTCTGGGCTTCCTTAGCCACTGGCCACTTGGAAGAGTTTGCTCCTGGTAACAACCCTGAGTCATGTCAGTCCTGCTCCCAGCTAGTTACCAGTGTGGCTCTGGTCAGTGTCTTAACCTCCTTGGCCTCCTTCTGAATCTGTTAAAAGCAGACAATGAAAACACTCTATGCTCTATCGTAGAGATTAAATGGAGACAGATGAAATGCCAATGGCACCAAACAAGTGCTTTTGCAATGTTGGTTTCCTTTTCTTCTTTTACCCTTTTGAGGGTCCCCTGGGAACACCAGTGGAAGACTATCTCAGTTTAGTCTGTATGAATAGTTTCACTAAACTGGAGTGAGGGGGATAGATTGGAAATAGAATAATCGCCGTTCTGTGAATACATCTAATACAAACATAAGAGCTGGACAGGACTGTCCCTTTCCCAACTAACCATTAGTGTGCTTGGAACACATAGATCTCAGCAGGCTGGGTTGATGAGTTCTCCAGGAGTCACACAATGCTACTGTGCCCAGCCCCACCACTGTTCCGACAACCAGAGAAATTGTGAGCCTTTTACAAAGCTCTATCCCATATTTCATTCAGCTCTCAAAGAGGCTTGCTGAGCTACCTTGAGGGTGGATGATGGTTTCTGTTTTACAGACGACTTAGGTCTTTCTGTGTTTGCAGCAATATTGACCAAGTGAAGCTGGTGGAGAGCTTCTGTTCAGGTCATTGATGAGCGTTTCAGCTTTGACCACGCATCATAATCAATAGAACAGTTCAATAAAACAGAATTCTGGCCTCTTCAGAACTGCACCTCAGTAGGCCATGGGGTGTAGGGGGGGTAGGGGTGGAGACTGAAGTCTCCATTTCTCATGCTTTCAAGTCTCACTGAGAATATAGGTCTTGTGGAGTAGATTATAACTTTCTCTGTATCTCAGTGTCATTCAGATGAGCTTTAAAATTTCAGAGGGCAATCTTGCCACTGATTTTGATCTGAATCTATAAGGGTAGGACCTGGATTTCATTATTTTAAAAATCTCCCTAGGAGACTCTTAGACCCAGACATGATTGGCAGTCAGCATGACTGAGTTTGGAAGATCTAGCTTCAAAGCCCAAGTGTCACTATGGGTGGTGGAAGGTAGATTATATCAGTGATTCACAAATACGTCATAGGGAATGCTGTAGTGTTGTCTAAGTCTTCGTGAGTATGTGAGGGACTTAGTCTTAATGCACTCTTAATGTGTTCATGCTCAAACATGACTATTAAGTATTCTGGACTTTCACATTTGTTCTAAGTGGGCACAGTTGATGATTGAAGAGAACATCTTACAGAGCAGTTTGAGGTTGCCAGTCAGGTATGCTTGCTTTGGCATTGACTGTTGGCTAGTGTCTAGCAGCTTGATTTGGAGACTTCCTCCATGCTACTAAGGAAATAACAGTTTGGTGTGTCAAAAGCCTTCATCTCTGCAGAGCCAGCTTGTTTGGATGGGCTGTACAAATAGTGTGAACACAGAGGATCATATGTTGAAGAGACCAGAAACTTGGGTGACTAGCCCTTCATGAGAACTCGAGTCTGAGTTTCAGTGTATTTAATTGGGCAGAACACTGCACATGTTCTATTTTATTGCTGGAGAAAGGAACAGATTCTACATCTATAAACATCCCCTGGGGAGAGAGGACATGGAAGTCTTGCCTCTTGGTTCCTCTGGAGCAGTGTTATTCCCACTCTGACCCTGCCATGTATCCTTTTATCTGATAAAGTGTCAGTGATGTTGCTACTGCTTATGGTTCCCTGAGTCATTACAATCAAGTCATTGATGAGAAGATATTTGTAGGACTTTTTGATAATAGGACATTTAGAGAAAAGTGTTGGTATGCAACACACATCATGTTTAGTAGTAGTTTGTATATAAAATAGGATATCATTGTTTAGCAGATTTAGAAAAAAAGATGCTAGGTAGTCTGATATCTCTAAATTAACCTGGACAATTGAGATAGATCTGGAAGGAGTTGGGACAGATAAGACAGAATAACATCATACACAGGAAGGCAAGAGTGCCTATACCAGGCTCCTGGATCTTTACAGTGGACATTTCCTGATCCTTAGCATCTCCATACCTTTGTGCAACAGCAGATCACTTTTCAGGGTCACAACTTCCAGGGTAGCTTACTTTCTCTGCTGTCCTATCAGTGTCTCAAAACAGGGACCAGTCCTCCTGAGTTCCCAACCCATCCAAAAGGGGAAGAATTGAGCAAGAGTTTATGAACGGACCTTCGAGTCACCAGACTGGACATTCTATAAGGGTCCTTAGAGCCCTGCACAGGATAGGTTGTAGTCTTCTCATCTGGGTAGTGCCATGAGTTGGGGAACATGCTTGCTGATCAGAATTGGTGGGAAGACCAACACAATATTACAAAGAATACAGGCTCACTGCAGCTGGGAAGGCAACATAGACTCCCTTCTGCTCATTTGACAGAGGAGGAAGTGGGAACACAGAGGAGCCATAGCTCGGCTCTTTTATTCAGATAAGGTGAAAGGCATATTTCTGCACCCATCTGGTTCTGACCTTTATATATATATAAATATATATATTGGTCTTTTTGAGACAGGGTTTCTCTGTATAGCCCTGGCTGTCCTGGAACTCACCTTGTAGACCAGGCTGGCCTCAAACTCAGAAACCCACCTGCCTCTGCCTCCTGAGTACTGGGATTAAAGGCATGTGCCACCATACCTGGCTATTTATTACATACATATTGAAGTGAAATGAAATATTAAATTCTTGCTGCCAGGCAAGCACAGAGTTGTGTCTGCTGCCACACAATGAGTATCTGCAGCATACAACCCTCTTGATCTGTAATGGTTCATTTGGCTCTCTGTTAGTGACTGAACACTAATATTTATTCTATGTATATGAGCACTCTCTTCACACACATCAGAAGAGAGAATCAGATCTCACTGTAGATGGTTGTGAACTACCATGTGGTTGCTAGGAATTGAACACAGGACCTCTGGAAAAACAGTCAGTGCTCTTAACTGCTGAGCCATCTCTCCAGCCCTTGAACACTAATAGAAGACTTGTTCAAGATGATTCAATGCCAGTCTTCAGTTTTAAAGCATTGTCAATTTCCAAATCTTTCTTTCTTTTGTGCTGTCTCTTACAGCAATAATGAAATAGGTAGTATTTCCTCAGTGCTGACTAGATGTCAGGCACCATACTGAGCTGTGCACTCTCTATCTCATCTAATTCTTGCCAAGTGCCAGACGTGAATCATGACTTCATCCAATTTCATTCACTCCTAAGGCAACATGGTCTTTGTTAAATCAGCAATAAGTGTGGTAAATGATTAAATCTTGATGCCAGCCCCAGGATCCCAGAAATAAGTCAAATGCTGGTGATTGAGATTACAGTTCTGAATTAGGGCAGCCTTACACTCAAAGCCTTTTCTAATTGGACAGCTGGCACTCACTGACTGAAATGAGCCTGTAGCCCAAGAACTCTTGGAAATGATGGATCCCATCTCCTTCCCAACCAACTCAAATGTTGATCTGAGTGTGATTTCTAGCATCTGTTCTCTCAGGATTCAGGTAAATTATTTAATATCTCTGACCCATGTTCCCCATTTAAATAATGGATATCTATTTGTCTGTCTATCTATCTTATCTATCTATCTATCTATCTATCTATCTATCTATCTATCTATCTATCTACACAAACACACAAGCACACACATGAATGACAAAGAATCTACCTTTTTCACCATTAAGATTATTTCAATATTAAGATTATTTAGTCACTAGTCTGGCAAAAACACGGATCTTTAATATGGACACTCACGGAGTCAGTTGTTTGAGGAATATGAAGAGAAGTTCCGATTGTCTTTTGAGACCAAAAGGATGGCCCTATTATACTGGAGAGAGAAAGAGCTGAGCAGGGAACAGCCCCTGGAGATAAATAGCTTGAGAATTCTACCACTTGCTAGCTATGTAGGCTTGGGAACATTTTCTAGTTTCCATGTGTCTTTCTCAATCTGAAAAAAAATAAGGATAATATTTCTCATTTAGTTCATCTGGATCAAATGCTTTGAAGGGCATCTGACAAAAATTTGAGCATTCATATGTGCTAGCTGCCAATCTTATATTTATATGTGAATGTTATTTAATTTTATTTGGCTGTGGTCACATGATTTTGTGAGTCTGCATTACATATCTGAAGAGATTAAGGTTCCAAGAACTATGTTCTGATTCAGAGTCAGAATAATAACTCTTTAGACTCTCAAGTCAAAGTCTTCTCATAAGTTCATACTTAGAAAGAAAAAAAAAGTGTTACATAAAATGGGCTGAGGCACTGGGGACAGAACACTCAACTAGCATGTCCAACGCCCTGGATGTCATCTCCAGCACTGCACAGATGGGGTTAGGGAGCACATGTCTGCAATCCTTATACCAGGGAGGTGAAGGTTGGACAATCAGAAGTTCTAGGTCACCCTCTGTTACAAAGTCAATTTGAAGCCAGCCTAGGCTATGTAAGGTCCTGTCTCAGGCCAAAAAAAAAAAAAAAAAAAAAAAGACTAAAAACTGAGTCAGGGCAGGAAGAGTTTTGGTGAAGACTCCTGTTCACAAAGCAAAAGAGAAAGAAGAAGAAAGGTAGGTAGGTAGGAAGGAAGGAAGGAAGGAAGGAAGGAAGGAAGGAAGGAAGGAAGGGAAATGAAATAATACAAAACCTAAGGTTTCTAACAGTGACTTTGTTGCCTCTAAATGGATGATGGGTAGAGATAAGTGCATTCGTGGCAACTTCTTGCAGCCTGTGATGACTAGCTGTTAGTTTTTAAGAATCTTTCCAGACAGCCGAAAGTCCAGTGACAGCTTAACTTGATTGGGGGAGCAATATTCACCCCATAAAAATTCATAATCACTATACTAGAATACAACGAAAACTAATAGTCACTAGTGACTTGTTATGTGGAGGCCAAGCTGAAGGGATACAGAGAAGAAACAAGACTCCTCTTGGTATACTTTCTCCATAGTTTTTTTTAATGATTTATATTTATTATTTTTAATTATGTCTCTGTGTGCATGTTACTGCAGGTGTTCATAGAAGACAGAAGCATCCAGTTCCTTGGAGATAGCATTACAGAGACTGAGCTGCTTGATGTGGGTGCTGGGATGAGACTCAGCTCTTCTGGGAAGGCAGCAGGTGTTCTTACATGCTGGGCCATCTCTTCAGCTCCTTTTCGTATAGTCCCTTTTAAAAACCTATTCAAAATTGAAAAAAGAAAAAAAGACATGGAGTTTATGTCAAATTGACAGCATAGCCAAACAAAACTCAAATCTATTTTATGGGACTTTAGAACACTGAAGGCCTCGGTGGGAAATACTTTAAGGATACAAAGAATCACAATGAAAGGCTAAACACTTGTAAATGTTTTTGCTATTAATAGTAATTTCAATATTAATATTTTGAGGTTGTTTCTTTATGATGTTGGGTAGAGCAAATGAATAGTTATGTTAATGATCTCAGAAGTCAGCATCTTCATTGTATGAAGAAGAACAATTAAAAAGTAAAAGGCATTAACTGAAATCACCATAATGTTAGCACTGAATAAAAATCCCGCTAAGAAAACAG
Organism: Mus musculus; assembly: GCF_000001635.26. Lineage (NCBI taxonomy): Eukaryota > Metazoa > Chordata > Mammalia > Rodentia > Muridae > Mus > Mus musculus. The sequence continues at coordinate 44,436,563 of NC_000071.6, forward strand.
ACTGTGCGTCATGTATTGAGTAGTCATGTATTGAGTAGTGTTTCATTCAGCCTCCAGCCTCAGATACGCTGGTTGGTTCTCTTAGAGGTTAACAGAGCTGAAGGCAGTTGATAGCTGCTGGGGGAGAGAGAATCCTTCTTTTTTGAGGGTGTTGGCAAGCTTCTCATACTCCAGGGCATGAGATGATCCTACCCCCATTCACATATGGGTAATATTAACTGAACTTAGGGACTTATCCAAAACAAAAGAAACGTAGAAAGTTGGGAAGGGGCTGTGTTAGGGGAGCTATTGAGAGAGTAGGAGAGAGAAATGGTGGCTATTTCATTGTATATATGTATGAAATTCTTAAAAATAATAAAAAAAAAACCAACCAAACAAGAAAGAGATGGACATCTCCTCCAAGGATACTATAGATTGCCTTTAGCTTCCATACACATGTGCATATGTACATATGAATGTACATATGAAGCAACACATAAATATGCATATAACTGAACATGCACACACATTAAGTATATAAGTAAATAGATTTTGCCTAAAAAGTTTATTAAATAACATAAACAAATACTTTCTTGAGAGTTGTTTAATAAATAGGTTGAATAAAATCCTTGTCATATTAATAATAAAATATAAAGAACCTATCAGTGCCACCGTTGGTGTGCCAATGTATGTCAAGTCCCATCACAACAAACACTCACGTGTTTATGGTGTCCCTGGTGTGAGAACACCAGCTGTGCTTCCAGTCCAGGAAAGTATAGAGCACATAAGTATGTTCTGTACATTAACATATACTCCTTCTCATGTATGAAATTGAGTCTTCCATGATGCTAGTAGCAGCCTTGGCAAGTGATGTCATGTCTTTTATTTGCACCAAGTGGCCACATCAAGTAATTGCCATACACCACGTAGATTTGTGGGCATTCATTCACTCTGTGACAATTGTGCAATGAAGAAATTACAGGGATGTCATTCTCAGAATGTATCCCTACTGATAAGTGACACGTCACTGTATATATTCACATGCACACATGCACAGACACACAGACCCCCCCACACACAGAGATGGGGGGGGAGAGAGGAGAGGGAGAGGCAGACGGGGAGGGAGAGGGACACTTTTTCCTACTTCTAATTCTAGATATCGAAGCAATATGAACCTCTTACATTCTAAGCACGGATAGTAATGTCCACAGTAAAAGAAGATTCTTGTGGGAAAGAGGCACATTTTTAGTTTGATGTCAAAATATGTTGTGGTGAGATGGATTGTGGATAATAAAAGACAAATTAGAGCTCATTTATGCCAAAAAAAGCAAGAAAACTTTCAATGTTTTATGGTATAGGTTTAAAAGACCTAGGAGCCAGCTTAAAATGTATCATAACATGTCACAAGAATTGAACATAGCAATTAGAAAGCTATGAGTCTGTAGGAATATTTTTTGAAAGAAAAGAAACTCATAATTTGAGGTAAAAAATTTTAAAACTAATCTTTAGAAATTGCTAATTATATAAACAGTTAAACATTTAACATATTGCCAGAAGAATTTATGTTTTGGTATTGATAGAAAAGTCCTAATTGATCCACCAAAAATTGTATAAAAGAATGTTATTTATTGGGGCTGGAGTGGGTAGTTAAGAACACATGCTGCTCTTGCAGAGAAGTTAGCTTCAATTCCTAGCACCTACACCCAGCGGTGCACATCAGCCTGTAACTGCAGTTCCAGAATTCCCATTGACTACTTCATGCCTCTTCTGGCACCTGCACACATACAGTGCACATCTATACATTCAGGCTTGCATATACACACACACCACCACAACCATCACCACCACCACCACATGAATAAATAAAAAAACAAAACAAAACAAAAAAACCCCAATTACCCACTTTCATTCAGCAAGATAAGCAGCAAATTGATACCCAAACCAAACAAGACTAGAACAGCAATGAAGCCAATGCCTGTAGTGAACATGGGAAGAATGACTGAGAACTTGTTTCTCACCGGACTGAAAAATCATTAACTGGTGAGATGGCTCAGTGGTTAAGAACACTGGGATTTCTTCCAGAGGTCCCGAGTTCAATTCTCAGCACCCACATGGTGGCTCATGACCATCTATAAAGAGATTTGATGCCCTCTTCTGGCATGTAGGCGTGCATGCAGACAGAGCACTTCTATATTTTAAAAAAAGACATAAGTACATTTTTGACAAATCAACTCAGTGTGAAACTGCTAGAAGAAAATGGCAGAGATGAAAATGTACATTTTATTCCAATCAAATCTATATTCTTGAATTGGATAACTGGGAAGATTGCAGCTGGATTTTTTCATTTACTTATAGATTTCACAACTCTCCCAAGAAGACAATTCCTTTATTCAATTGCTGCTTGATCTTGGAGGAAGAATGGATTAATTACTTTTTGTGGCCAATGCTACAATGCAGTGTGTCACACCCTAGAGCCCACATCCCTACAACATGAATGCAACACTGGGTTAAGACTAAGGACCACACTGCTGTGGGCATTTGTAACCGGGGAGAGATGAAATCAACCAGAGTAAGAGTTGAATAGAAATGGGTGTGTATGTCTCTGTTAGCATTTGGGCTGTTCCAGAGGTTTCATGCCTGGGTCTTAGCTTAGGATTGAGGGTTATTATGTCTGCTCAGTTGTTATGTAGTTGCTTCCTTCAGGACACTACCATTACCATCTTGAATCAGAATACCTCTCACCACCGGCAAAAGGTCCTGAGAACTCTATTCAGGGAGATTGGGAACAAGGGGTGAGTCTTTAGACCCTCATCTGAGTTTTCAATCACCCCTCCCCTTATCTCTCTTCCCTTTAGAAGATGTGTGGAACCCTGCCCCATCTGCACATGTTTGGGATGCGAGGAATATATAGAAGACAGAAGGTTGACTGGAGCTGGGATTCCAATAATGCATTTTTTCTAAGTTAACACTCATGCTAAGTAGGACTGTTTGGCCATGCAGCTGTCTAAGAGTGACCCAGGCTCCTGTTCATAGCTTCACATAAACTGACTTCTTCAACAAGTTGAACTTATGTGGAATGTTTTATCTGTTCTAACAGTGCCCTATCTGGGACAAATAGGCATTTCTGGACATCTCTCTAGGAAAAGTCATGAACAACAAGCAAACACTCTTTTCTACCACCCCAACATTGAGTCCTGAGCTTCATGTCTTCTCTTACCCCCTTAGCAAACGGAGTCCAGATCTGTCCCCTGCAGTCTGAGGTTGGGGCAGTGTAATGAAGGCAGTCCCTTGGTTTATAAGGTTAATACCACATGAAGTCACAGTCACATTTGAATCTCATAACCATATTTTCAGAGTCTCAGGACCACAATGCAGCTGGTGATGACACAGGACAAAAACTCATCAGGATTCCTTAGCTCTTGTGAATGTGTTTACTTCAGTGAATAAGTAGCATCCAAATGGAATCTTCTAGAAATTCACACAGTATAGGTTTTACATATGGGAAGTTTTTACACGTCAGCGGCACGGTGTCTGAGGAAGACCAATCTATAGCTGGTCCAAACTTTTGCCTCATTGCTTTGAGTTTTCAAGTATTTTCACCCCTTAGGTTTTTTCTAAGGATTTATTTATTTTAGTTCTTTGTGTCTTTCTGTGTAGATTATAAGCTGCCTGTATTTTGTTTTTTTCCTGGTAAAAGCTACCTTACATCAATAGAAATCAGCTAAATATGATTGTACTTTCAAGATCCTGCAAGTTTTCTCTATGTGCCTATCTTCCAAAATGCAGTAGAATTCACTCTAACTTTACATACTTATTAAATCTTGGAATAGAGGATAAGCAAAATGGAGTTGATAAAACTTCTCATCTCTGGAGGTAGCCAAAGGGTTAATTCACTAAGCAATGATTAAAAATAACACCTGAGTTATTTCAGAGTCATTTGCTTAAAGAGGCTGGCAGAGCTGCTGAAACCGTGTTCTTAAAAGCTTTTCTCAGGCCTTCAATCCTCCAGAGATCATTCAAAGAGAAGAATAAGACTTTATCTGATGAAATGAGAGCTAGAGGAGACTGTGATAAGAAGTGTTAAATGACTGTATCAAATAGAGACTCTGCTAAATGTCTCTGACATAGTTCGAGGGAAAAAGACATCATGAGACACCACATAGTCATTCAAGACTGGAGGGTGCATTTAGAATTGGTCAGATTTCCACAATGTTTTGAGGACCACATTAATTAAAGCAGTGCAAGCCAGGCAACGTCTCCCAGAGGAGCTGTGGCTCATCTTTAGATGATTGATAGATATTCATTGTTCATCTCTCTAGGCTACAGTGTCTTGATCTCCAGAATCGGAATAATAATAATATCTACCTCAAGAGGTTGTTCAAAGGAGCAGTTGAGAATGTTAATTTAAATATCTCAGAATGTAGTCTACAGTTAGAACTCTTCTAATCGTAAACTTACTCTTCTCAAGTCTGATTAAGTGCTTTCTTCTTTAATACCTACTATGAAATAAATACCTGAAATACCTCCCATGTGCTAGGTAGTGTGATAAAACATAATCTATTGGTTAGGCTCCTTGCTGATGCAATCAACTTCATGTATTTCAGTAAATCTATCAGAAGAATTTCTCTTTTAAAGAAGATACTTGGCTGTTAATGGAACCTTAGGAACGATCATGATTGATGGCTATACTGCTAGTATCTATCTACTAGAGCAATTATTTGTTGCCAGTGGAAAGGGATTCTAGGATTGTAGCCATTCCTGAAAGCTAGGTGTTAATCTTGTTGGAATGTATTCCACATAACTCTTCTCTTTTTGAAATACAACATCTGACCTTAAGTCTCTCATGTGTTCGTTTGATTGGAGACTAGTCCAAATGCCTAGATGTTCTAGCTGCAAGGGACTCTAATAACATGGTTTTCTGAGTTTCAACTGGATTTTAAAGTGAGTTTCTGTATTTTACCAAAAGCCAAGATAAATATCGACTGGACCTTGTCTTTGATTTTCACGAGCTCAATTTAGTGACAAGACAAGAGTTAATAAATTGTCACAAGGCCAGGACTATCAAAGCTTCTAATCTCTCCAAATATTGACTCTTGTAGCACTCTGTCTGACATTAGACATGGTGACATGACCTCTTTTAGTCTATGAGACTGTGCATGGAAATAATGGTTTGGAAGATGCAAGGGCTTTTGAAGAGGTATTTTAGACTTTTCTCATGTTTCCATTCTGTATTAGGAGAAATTTCTATTTTCCATGGGCAGGAACTTTAGTTTAAATTGAGAAGGCATGCGCATCAAACCCTAATGCAACTGCAGCCTGGCATAGTCATAGCATTAACACTACAGCTTCAACATGATCAGGAATAAATATTTGTCTTCATAACCTTTGGACATTTGAAGACTATTTTGTACATCATTCTTATAGCCAAATCTAACTGCTCCAAGAAAATTGTGGCGAGTACAGATACATACATCAAATGCTGAGGGAATTCTAGGAAAGGACTGGCTAGGAATGCATCATGGAGGAGTGGCTTAAGAGTTTGAGGGACATTTAGAATCATATAAACAGAAAAGCATATGGAAAACAATTCCAGGATGAAATATGCATAGTCAAAAGCTCAAAGACTGGCACTGGGAAATCCAATGGATCAGTTTTAGTGTTTCCCAAGATGTGGCAATGCCAGCATCATGTGATGTCTCTGAAAGGCAGCATTACTGCTCTATGACTTACCATCTCCACTTAAACTACCTTTTTTGTCTTGGTGTGCTTCGAGTATCGTCATAAAGATGAACATGTATGAAGTCTCACTCAGGGTTGAGTGAGGTCTTTTTTTCTAACATACAAAAGCAAACACTTAGCCATTAAAACTTTAAAGCTAATTTTCTACATGCTACCATTTTTTTTTGTTGTTGTGTTCCTTGTTGTCGTTGCTACCACTAATCATCTGTGGGATATCCCTTCCCTTTTGTTTTATTGGTAACAGAACCACAGTATGAGGGACTGTTATGCACAGTTAGGAATTCCCACCCTCCATGTTTTTCTGCTGACATTTTCTGGGTGCCTATATGAGTAGATCTTGGTCATTGAAACATAGAAATGTCAAGTTCATTGGGTGGTACTTCGAGAAAGACTTCTATTTTTCTCTGGTGCAAAAAGAATTGACAGGCAGGTACCTTGTGCTTCCCATTTTCCTTTTTTCTTCTAGAAACAAGGAAATTTCTGGAGTTAATTTCTGGGAGTAACAATGTCTTTAGTGCTAACTAGGATGTCTTCACATGAAGAGTATCAAAGCAGGAAGCTAGAGAAGACCGTTCCTTGTGGCCTTCCTTATGGTTCTTGCATCCCAGGTTCAATTTCTGGCTAAGATGAAGATGAGGGTGCTTGTTAGATGTAGCCAAGTGTAGCTACATATATTCTGGGAAAGCCTAGGCTAGCACCAATATAGGGAGGCTCCTTTGGATAGCTTAGGGCCATTGACAGTAATCTAGATAGTTTTAGTCATATTTTTCAGTATCATTGAACACATGTTGGAGCCAGATCTTATTTCTAGATTTAGTTACATTTACTTCCAACTGGGAAATCATTAAAAGTCTGGACTTGAATTTGCTCAACTGTAAAGTGCCGTAGATATTGTGAATTTATGGAGGGTGGTGGGGTGGGGAGGGCTGTTTTAAAACTGGTTTGTAAAATTCTTATAATTTCTGAAGTGGAAGCAGTTATGTTGGCTAGTGATTGAGGTCACAAGAAAGCTTCAGGATAGAGGCTGGTCACCAGATCAAGGCCTTTGTAATGGTTACTGCCCTAATTATCTTTACTGTTAACTTGGCATAGAGCAGGTCTCTTTTGTTGAGGAATTCCCTGGGTCATATTGTCCTGTGGGATGTTTGTGAGGACTGTCATGACTGATTGATGTAGAGAGCCCAGACTCCCATAGAAATACTCTTCTATAGGTAGGAGGTCTTAACTATATAAGGATGCTATGCTGGTTAAGCATGAACCTATAATCAAGCCAAAAAGAATCATTGCTGTGTGGTCTCTGCTTCATATCCTACTTCGATTTTCCTCAATAGTAACCCAGAACCCAGAAATTTAAGCCAAATAAATCCCTTTTTCACCTAAATTGATTTTGGTCAGAATGTTTTATCACAACAACAAAGAAGGAGACTAGCTCACTTTCTAATATTGTGACAAATACCTGAGAATATTAATTTAAAGTAAGAAAATTTTATTCTGCTTCTCATTTTCAGTCAATGGTCCCTTTGATGGAAAGCTGGTCAATTCATGAAAACTGGAGGGAGGGAGGGAGGGAGGGAGGGAGGGAGGGAGGGAGGGAGAGAGAGAGAGAGAGAGACACTGAGATTCAAACATTCCCTTCAAAGTTATGTGCTCAATCAATCACCTGCTTGCTTAACTATAACTAACTTCTCAAAATCTTCATCATCTCCCAATAGCACCATCAAGGAAGAACCAAGCCTGTAGACACACATGAGCCTTTGAGGGATGCTTAAGATTCAAACCTGAGCAATATAACTTGAATGTTTAACTCTCAGCTTCCTCCTTACCTCATGAGAGGGGAGAGCAGCAGGGGACTGAATTAATCACCAATGGTTAATGAGCTAATCAATCACTCTTTCACTACAAAGCTCCTTAATAACTAATGATGGAGTTCAAAGAGCTTCTGCACTGGTGAACACATCTGTTTATGGACAGAACTTGTGTTTGTGAAACCCTTCTGCTTGCCCTCTGGGACTCTTCTCCTTTAATTCATTCCCTTGCTTAATGATAAACTAGAAATAATAGTTAAGTTTTTCTCTGAATGCCATGAACCCTTCATTTTCATGACTATCACACTAGAATGGGAATCCTGGGGACTTTAGATCTGTGTCCAAGTTTGACTGCTACCTAATATAGGGGGAGACTTGTGATGATTAGCCTTCAATCAGTAATGTGCTAACGCTGACTTCTTGGCATTAGAATTGAATTGAATCATAAGGCACTTAGTTGATATCTGCAGGGTACTTCTTGGTATAGGAAAAATAAACCCTCAAATTTGTATTAAAAGTGTTAAAAGGAAATATTTTGCCTTTAGCTCCATTTCCACATAAGGTTACTTGATGCTAAGTCACAATTATGTTAACTTGATAGAATCTAGAATCACCTAGGAGACAAACCTCTCAGCCAACCTGTGAGGGATTATCTACTAGGCCAATTGAGTTGGAAAGACACACCTTAATTATCCAAAGCATCGAGCCCTGGGCTGAGGCCTCTGATGGAGTGAAAGGAAGGAACTGAGAACCAGCCTCCACCACCAGCATCCACCACCAGCACCCACCTCTCACTGCTTCCTGTGTGGATGCAGTGAGAATGGCCACCTCAAAGTCCCAACTCCTTGATTCCCTTGGTGTGACAGACTAGACCCTGAGCTATGAGCCCAGTTGACCTGTTTCTCAAGCTGCTTTCGTCAGTGTATATGGTACTTTAAATGACAAATGTCTCCCTCACCCCCACCCCACACCACCCATAGATTCAGGCAGTTCAACACTAGGTCCCCAATTGGTAGTGCTGTTTGGGAACGCTGGGCCTTGCTGGAGGAAGTAGGCTTTGCAAGGTTATAACCCAATCCCATTTCCAGTTTACTCTGTCTGCTTCATGCAGGCAGAGAATGAGGATGCAAGCTCTCAGGTTTCTGCAACTGCCTCCATGCCTGTTGCTTGCTACCAGGCATCCATTCCATGATACTCTTTAATTTTTTTAAAAATTGAGATTATAATATGATCATGGCATTTTCCCTTCCTGTTTCTTCTGTCAACTCTCCCTTCCCCAATACATCCTTTCCCACTCCCCTTCAGATTCACGGCCTCTTTTCTTCTAATGGTTATTGCATGCATGTAAGTATATGTATATACATATATATTCATAAATATAGCTTATTCGGTCTCTATCATGCTACCTATATGTGTGTTTTCAGGGCTGACCATTTGGCATTGGATAACTGATTGGTGTGTCCTACTCAACCCACTGGAACTGTAAGCCCAAATAAAGTCTTTCTTCTGTATGTTGCCCTGACCGTGGTGTTCTTATATAAACAAAGAGAAGTAACTAATATAGATTATTTGTTACAACAACAAGACATGTAACAACAGGGTCACATTCATAGGTGCTGGGAACCAGGACTCCAGTACCTTTTTGAAGAATATGATTCAAACTATAGCAAAACCCATCTCTCTCAATCATTGCCATGGGACAGCATACATTGGTATAAATAGCAAAGGCTCTGGTGTGTGTGTGTGTGTGTGTGTGTGGTGCATGTATGTGTGAAGAACTGTAAGGTATGTCAGTTTATATGTTGAGATAGAATCACATACAGCATGAAGAAATAGGGAGGCAGAGGAAGAACACTGCACCATGACACTGGACACTCTCACAGACTGTCTTGGACACTGCCATATACCCAGAAGCCAGCGTGTTTGGCAGCCACTTCCTTACTATGTCCCCACTCTTCAATAGTCGATGAACAATCTTAACTAGTCCCTATGGAAGATGTTAGAGTCAAAATGGAGTCTCTTGTGCTAAACTAAAACAGAGCAAGAAAGTGAGGAAGGGCAGAGAGCTCATATGCCTATGTCAGATAACAAGAATGAACACAAGAGATTTTACCAGAACCATGGAGCACAAGGGACACAAGTGTTTTACAAATAGAATACATCCACAAGGAAATCTGCCAGCAACAGCCTGTCAAGACCTGGACTGGTGCCACACTTGTTATTGATCTTTGTGGTCACGGATAATTGTTTTACAACAACTTACTTAACCCTGTCCATTTTATACTTGAGATCTTTCCTAAATATTGTGGGTGGACTTGGGGTGGATGGAGTGGGAGCGACTGGACAGTGGGGAGGGATGGAAGGAGACTTGCTGAACTGGCCATCTTCTGTAGCCAGGAAAGGCTTCTAGTGGTGGGAATGGGATGCAGTCTGTTGAGTTGTTGGCGAAGGAGGTTCCATGGAGATTCCTAAACAACCCAGACTGATGTTAGGACAGAGGGTCAATGTTTCAAAACTGATGGTGAGACCCCATTGTGGAAGGCAACATCTACATGGCTCATTGAACTTAAGAGATGTTGGCCTGGTGCCTGCATGGAGCCTTCACTCCTGCATTCTTATCTCTTCAATGTGAGAAGGCATGCTGTAGGCTAAAGAAAGAGAATCCTGAGCACTAGCCCAGCCACAAAACCCTGGCTACAACGTTCCTGCCTATTAGCTGCGGTGGGGCAGTGGTAGTACAGAATGTGTGGGAGTGGCCAAACAATGTTTGATTTTTAACTTAGTGCTCTCACATCATGAGAGGAAGCCCATGCCCTACATTGCCTGGATGACCAGGAATGGGAAACTGGGTAGCCCAGAGACCTAGAGTAGAGCTAAACATGACTGGCAAAAACAATTCCTAATGATATTCTTATATATTCATTTATCAGTGCCTTGTCTGTGAGTCATCATAGAGGCTTCCTCTGGGAGTAGAGGTAGAGACTCACAGCCAGACATTATGCAGAGGCAGAGTCTAAGTTGGAGGTCTCCTTCAGGTCCCTTCCCTAGGAGATTAGGTGACCTGTGAATGAGGAGAGGAAAGATTGTATGAGTCAGAGGGGATGGAGGATTCCAGGGGAACATGGCCCACCAAATCAACTAAGCAGTGCTCACATGGGCTCACAGAGTATGAAGAGGAAAGCATGGGCCTGCATGGCTCTGCACCAGGATCTCTGAGTATACATTATGGCTGTTTGCTTGGTGTTTTGTGGGACTCTTAACTGTGGGAGGGTATGCAGCTCTGATTCTTTCCTTACTGGGTTGCCTTGTCAAGACTCCATATGAGGGCTTTTGCCTTGCCATGCTTTGTCCAGTTTGGATGATGTCTCTTGGAGGCCTCCCCTTTTCTGAAGGGGAAATGGAGGTGGGGCTAGATCTTGGGGGAGGCCATCTGTGGGGAGTGGAGAGGAAGGAAATTGTGGTCTAAAGGTATTGTATGGGAAAGAATCTATTTTTTTTGTCTTATAAGTTATAATATTATTCTTTTTTTTTTCCATTTTTTATTAGGTATTTAACTCATTTACATTTCCAATGCTATACCAAAAGTCCCCCATATCCACCCACCCCCACTCCCCTGCCCACCCACTCCCCCTTTTTGGCCCTGGTGTTCCCCTGTACTGGGGCATATAAAGTTTGCAAGTCCAATGGGCCTCTCTTTCCAGTGATGGCTGACTAGGCCATCTTTTGATATATATGCAGCTAGAGTCAAGAGCTCCGGGGTACTGGTTAGTTCATAATGTTGTTCCACCTATAGGGTTGCAGATCCCTTTAGCTCCTTGGCTACTTTCTCTAGCTCCTCCATTGGGAGCCCTATGATCCATCCATTAGCTGACTGTGAGCATCCACTTCTGTGTTTGCTAGGCCCCGGCATAGTCTCACAAGAGACAGCTACATCTGGGTCCTTTCAATAAAATCTTGCTAGTGTATGCAATGGTGTCAGCGTTTGGATGCTGATTATGGGGTGGATCCCTGGATATGGCAGTCTCTACATGGTCCATCCTTTCATCTCAGCTCCAAACTTTGTCTCTGTAACTCCTTCCATGGGTGTTTTGTTCCCAAATCTAAGGAGGGGCATAGATTCCACACTTCAGTCTTCATTCTTCTTGAGTTTCATGTGTTTAGCAAATTATATCTTATATCTTGGGTATCCTAGGTTTGGGGCTAATATCCACTTATCAGTGAATACATATTGTGTGAGTTTCTTTGTGAATGTGTTACCTCACTCAGGATGATGCCCTCCAGGTCCATCCATTTGGCTAGGAATTTCATAAATTCATTCTTTTTAATAGCTGAGTAGTACTCCATTGTGTAGATGTACCACATTTTCTGTATCCATTCCTCTGTTGAGGGGCATCTAGGTTCTTTCCAGCTTCTGGCTATTATAAATAAGGCTGCTATGAACATAGTGGAGCATGTGTCCTTTTTACCTGTTGGGGCATCTTCTGGATATATGCCCAGGAGAGGTATTGCTGGATCCTCCGGTAGTACTATGTCCAGTTTTCTGAGGAACCGCCAGACTGATTTCCAGAGTGGTTGTACAAGCCTGCACTCCCACCAACAATGGAGGAGTGTTCCTCTTTCTGCACATCCACGCCAGCATCTGCTGTCACCTGAATTTTTGATCTTAGCCATTCTGACTGGTGTGAGGTGGAATCTCAGGGTTGTTTTGATTTGCATTTCCCTGATGATTAAGGATGTTGAACATTTTTTCAAGTGCTTCTCTGCCATCCGGTATTCCTCAGGTGAGAATTCTTTGTTCAGTTCTGAGCCCCATTTTTTAATGGGGTTATTTGATTTTCTGAAGTCCACCTTCTTGAGTTCTTTATATATGTTGGATATTAGTCCCCTATCTGATTTAGGATAGGTAAAGATCCTTTCCCAATCTGTTGGTGGTCTTTTTGTCTTATTGACGGTGTCTTTTGCCTTGCAGAAACTTTGGAGTTTCATTAGGTCCCATTTGTCAATTCTCGATCTTATAGCACAAGCCATTGCTGTTCTGTTCAGGAATTTTTCCCCTGTGCCCATATCTTCAAGGCTTTTCCCCACTTTCTCCTCTATAAGTTTCAGTGTCTCTGGTTTTATGTGAAGTTCCTTGATCCACTTAGATTTGACCTTAGTACAAGGAGATAAGTATGGATCGATTCGCATTCTTCTACACAATAACAACCAGTTGTGCCAGCACCAATTGTTGAAAATGCTGTCTTTCTTCCACTGGATGGTTTTAGCTCCCTTGTCGAAGATCAAGTGACCATAGGTGTGTGGGTTCATTTCTGGGTCTTCAATTCTATTCCATTGGTCTACTTGTCTGTCTCTATACCAGTACCATGCAGTTTTTATCACAATTGCTCTGTAGTAAAGCTTTAGGTCTGGCATGGTGATTCCGCCAGAAGTTCTTTTATCCTTGAGAAGACTTTTTGCTATCCTAGGTTTTTTGTTATTCCAGACAAATTTGCAAATTGCTCCTTCCAATTCGTTGAAGAATTGAGTTGGAATTTTGATGGGGATTGCATTGAATCTGTAGATTGCTTTTGGCAAGATAGCCATTTTTACAATGTTGATCCTGCCAATCCATGAGCATGGGAGATCTTTCCATCTTCTGAGATCTTCCTTAATTTCTTTCTTCAGAGATTTGAAGTTTTTATCATATAGATCTTTCACTTCCTTAGTTAGAGTCACGCCAAGATATTTTATATTATTTGTGACTATTGAGAAGGGTGTTGTTTCCCTAATTTCTTTCTCAGCCTGTTTATTCTTTGTATAGAGAAAGGCCATTGACTTGTTTGAGTTTATTTTATATCCAGCTACTTCACCGAAGCTGTTTATCAGGTTTAGGAGTTCTCTGGTAGAATTTTTAGGGTCACTTATATATACTATCATATCATCTGCAAAAAGTGATATTTTGACTTCCTCTTTTCCAATTTGTATCCCCTTGATCTCCTTTTGTTGTCGAATTGCTCTGGCTAATACTTCAAGTACTATGTTGAAAAGGTAGGGAGAAAGTGGGCAGCCTTGTCTAGTCCCTGATTTTAGTGGGATTGCTTCCAGCTTCTCTCCATTTACTTTGATGTTGGCTACTGGTTTGCTGTAGATTGCTTTTATCATGTTTAGGTATGGGCCTTGAATTCCTGATCTTTCCAAAACTTTTATCATGAATGGGTGTTGGATCTTGTCAAATGCTTTTTCTGCATCTAACGAGATGATCATGTGGTTTTTGTCTTTGAGTTTGTTTATATAATGGATTACATTGATGGATTTTCGTATATTAAACCATCCCTGCATCCCTGGAATAAAACCTACTTGGTCAGGATGGATGATTGCTTTAATGTGTTCTTGGATTCGGTTAGCGAGAATTTTATTGAGGATTTTTGCATCGATATTCATAAGAGAAATTGGTCTGAAGTTCTCTATCTTTGTTGGATCTTTCTGTGGTTTAGGTATCAGAGTAATAGTGGCTTCATAAAATGAGTTGGGTAGAGTACCTTCTACTTCTATTTTGTGAAATAGTTTGTGCAGAACTGGAATTAGATCTTCTTTGAAGGTCTGATAGAACTCTGCACTAAACCCATCTGGCCCTGGGCTTTTTTTGGTTGGGAGACTATTAATAACTGCTTCTATTTCTTTAGGTGATATGGGACTGTTTAGATGGTCAACTTGATCCTGATTCAACTTTGGTACCTGGTATCTGTCCAGAAATTTGTCCATTTCGTCCAGGTTTTCCAGTTTTGTTGAGTATAGCCTTTTGTAGAAGGATCTGATGGTGTTTTGGATTTCTTCAGGATCTGTTGTTATGTCTCCCTTTTCATTTCTGATTTTGTTAATTAGGATTTTGTCCCTGTGCCCTTTAGTGAATCTAGCTAAGGGTTTATCTATCTTGTTGATTTTCTCAAAGAACCAACTCCTCGTTTGGTTAATTCTTTGAATAGTTCTTCTTGTTTCCACTTGGTTGATTTCACCCCTGAGTTTGATTATTTCCTGCCGTCTACTCCTCTTGGGTGAATTTGCTTCCTTTTTTTCTAGGGCTTTTAGATGTGTTGTCAAGCTGCTAGTATGTGCTGTCTCCCGTTTCTTCTTGGAGGCACTCAGAGCTATGAGTTTCCCTCTTAGAAATGCTTTCATTGTGTCCCATAGGTTTGGGTACGTTGTGGCTTCATTTTCATTAAACTCTAAAAAGTCTTTAATTTCTTTCTTTATTCCTTCCTTGACCAAGGTATCATTGAGAAGAGTGTTATTCAGTTTCCACGTGAATGTTGGCTTTCCATTATTTATGTTGTTATTGAAGATCAGTCTTAGGCCATGGTGGTCTGATAGGATACATGGGACAATTTCAATATTTTTGTATCTATTGAGGCCTGTTTTGTGACCAATTATATGGTCAATTTTGGAGAAGGTCCCGTGAGGTGCTGAGAAGAAGGTATATCCTTTTGTTTTAGGATAAAATGTTCTGTAGATATCTGTCAGGTCCATTTGTTTCATAACTTCTGTTAGTTTCACTGTGTCCCTGTTTAGTTTCTGTTTCCACGATCTGTCCTTTGAAGAAAGTGGTGTGTTGAAGTCTCCCACTATTATTGTGTGAGGTGCAATGTATGCTTTGAGCTTTACTAAAGTGTCTTTAATGAATGTGGCTGCCCTTGCATTTGGTGCGTAGATATTCAGAATTGAGAGTTCATCTTGGAGGATTTTACCTTTGATGAGTATGAAGTGTCCCTCCTTGTCTTTTTTGATAACTTTGGGTTGGAAGTCGATTTTATCCGATATTAAAATGGCTACTCCAGCTTGTTTCTTCAGTCCATTTGCTTGGAAAATTGTTTTCCAGCCTTTCACTCTGAGGTAGTGTCTGTCTTTTTCCCTGAGATGGGTTTCCTGTAAGCAGCAGAATGTTGGGTCCTGTTTGTGTAGCCAGTCTGTTAGTCTATGTCTTTTTATTGGGGAATTGAGTCCATTGATATTAAGAGATATTAAGGAAAAGTAATTGTTGCTCCCTTTTTTTTTTTGTTGTTAGAGTTGGCATTCTGTTCTTGTGGCTGTCTTCTTTTTGGTTTGTTGAATGATTACTTTCTTGGTTGTTCTAGGGTGTGATTTCCGTCCTTGTATTGCTTCTTTTCTGTTATTATCCTTTGAAGGGCTGGATTCGTGGAAAGATATTGTGTGAATTTGTTTTTGTCGTGGAATACTTTGGTTTCTCCATCTATGGTAATTGAGAGTTTGGCCGGGTATAGTAGCCTGGGCTGGCATTTGTGTTCTCTTAGTGTCTGTATAACATCTGTCCAGGCTCTTCTGGCTTTCATAGTCTGTGGTGAAAAGTCTGGTGTAATTCTGATAGGCCTTCCTTTATATGTTACTTGACCTTTCTCCCTTACTGCTTTTAATATTCTATCTTTATTTAGTGCATTTGTTGTTCTGATTATTATGTGTCGGGAGGAATTTCTTTTCTGGTCCAGTCTATTTGGAGTTCTGTAGGCTTCTTGTATGATCATGGGCATCTCTTTTTTTATGTTTGGGAAGTTTTCTTCTATTATTTTGTTGAAGATATTAGCTGGCCCTTTAAGTTGAAAATCTTCATTCTCATCAATTCCTATTATCCGTAGGTTTGGTCTTCTCATTGTGTCCTGGATTACCTGGATGTTTTGAGTTAGGATCCTTTTGCATTTTGTATTTTCTCTGACTGTTGTGTCGATGTTCTCTATGGAATCTTCTGCACCTGAGATTCTCTCTTCCATTTCTTGTATTCTGTTGCTGATGCTCGCATCTATGGTTCCAGATCTCTTTCCTAGGGTTTCTATCTCCAGCGTTGCCTCGCTTTGGGTTTTCTTTATTGTGTCTACTTCCCCTTTTAGTTCTAGTATGGTTTTGTTCATTTCCATCACCTGTTTGGCTGTGTTTTCCTGCTTTTCTTTAAGAGCCTGTAACTCTTTAGCAGTGCTCTCCTGTAAATCTTTAAGTGACTTATGAAAGTCCTTCTTGATGTCCTCTATCATCATCATGAGAAATGTTTTTAAATCTGGGTCTAGATTTTCGGTTGTGTTGGGGTGCCCAGGACTAGGTGGGGTGGGAGTGCTGCGTTCTGATGATGGTGAGTGGTCTTGATTTCTGTTAGTAGGATTCTTACGTTTGCCTTTCGCCATCTGGTAATCTCTGAAGCTAGCTGTTTTAGTTGTCACTGTTAAGAGCTTGTTCTTCAGGTGACTCTGTTAGCCTCTATGAGCAGACCTGGAGGGTAGCACTCTCCTTAGTTTCAGTGGGCAGAGTATTCTCTGCAGGCAAGCTCTCTTCTTGCAAGGCAGGTACCCAGATATCTGGTGTTCGAACCAGACTCCTGGCAGAAGTTGTGTTCCACTCACTAGAGGTCTTAGGATCACGTGTGGAATCCTGTGTGGGCCCTTGCGGGTGTCAGGAGACTCAGCTGGCAAGGTAGCCGGGGCTCGAGTGGAGTGGAAGGGGTTTGTGCCCCAGATCAAGCCCGGGTAGCCTGCTTCCCTATGTACCGCAGTCTCAAGTTCCACGCGATTGGATTGGGGTAGGCGCTGTGTTCCACTCACCAGAGGTCTTAGGGTCCCGTGGGGAGTCCCGTGTGGGCCCTTGCGGGTGTTGGGCAAGACTCTGCTGGCAAGGTCAAGAATCTATTTTTAATACATTTTATTTTAAAAAGGATTGAGATTTTTGTTTTCACTTGTCTCTCTGAATATGCTCACTTTGCTACCATGTGTGCTCCCATGACAATGTTCATTCCTCAACTCTTTCCACTTAGTTTACATCTGCATCCCTTACAAACTAATTCTGTGTTATAGTTAGATGCTCAGGGCCAGCCATTTGAACTTCATTGACATCCTTTTTTTTGTTGTTGTTGTTTTAATTCATGAATATAACATTATGTCCATGTGTATGGGCACATCTGGAGGCCAGAGGTCAACACAAGTGTCAATTCCCCGGAACCATTCACACTGTTTTTTGGAACAGAGTATTTCACTGAACCTGGAGTTTGCTGATTGGTTGCCTGGCCAGGGAAATATAGGTAGCCTCTCTGTGTGCTGCTCTTCTGGGTGGTTTTTTATGTAGATGCTAGAAACTTATTCCATGCTTGTGCTCAGACATTTTACCAATGGAGCTATCTCCCTGGGGACATTGGCATCTTTCCTCACCCAGGGCTTCCTGACCATAGTGAGCTAGGTTTTCCCAGGGATGTGATGTGTATAATCACATGATACAATAATAGTAACAAACTAACAAGCTTACACTAATAACAAAGGCAATTGGACCACTACAAGGAAGTCTAAGACAGTGTTTGTCTAGCTGATGAGAGGATTACCTTGAGTTGACATGGCTTTCTGTGGAGCACTGCAGTTGATTAACTTGGATGCTAGAGAATTCTCTGCAATATGAACTCTGTTCGTCATGGGGAACCTTGAGTAAACAGACAATGAGAATGCCAGACCAGCAATTCCCTCCTTTATTCCTAGAAACGGCTTCCTATTTCTTGCTCAGCCTCCTTAATTGCTTTATAAGGAAGATTATTGTTATTATTATTACTTTTTTTGCCAGAGTGAAATGTTTTAAATATTGCCCGGATTTAAAATTGGCTAAGGAGGTCAGTACTGCCTGACCCAGCTTAAATCTCCAAAGAGCCAATCACAGCATATTGCACATAGACACAGCTGGCTGCAGGGAGAAGATTTTATTTTCAAGGTGACAGTTTCATTTCAGTCGTTTTGCCCACACTTGGAAGGGAAAAGAGTTTTCTATGAAATTAACTGAGTTTCTGTCTCTGTTTTTCCAATTAAGAATTGCGGTGCAGAGGCCCCTTTCTATCTAGGTTTACCTGAATGGGCAGACTCAGCTGCTGGGAAATCCACCCTGAACACCAGAGTTCAATGTTCCTTGGTTGAAAGTGAGTTTCTTCTCCTTACAAGTGCTGTGATTTTGTATATTTTATCTCCGGAATTCAATTGTTCAATGACTTCAGAGAGAATCCTTTGTATGTTATGGGGAAGCATCACCTGCCAATAAAAAGCTGATGGCCTATTAGCAAAAGGCAGGAAGCAATAGGTGGGAGTTCTGGAGGAGAGAATGGAACTCTGCGAGTTAGACAAGACCTGGCCAGTCATGCCATACAGACTTGGAAGAAGTTGGAATAAGCCTCTGAGTTGTTATTCAGGAACTGGGGCACAGGAGGGTGGAAAAGCCCGCAGTTCCAGATGACCAAATATAAAATAGCAGCTTCAGATTGACTTGCAATTTAGACACTTGATAAGCTTATCATTCTCTTCTTGTTCATCTGTGAAAACTTCTTCCTAAGTTCTGTGGTTCCAGATCACACTTGAGCCTACCACATTCATCTGCCTGCCTGCCTGCCTGCTTATCTATGTATCTATCTGTGTATCTATCTGTGTATCTATCTGTGTATTTATCTATGTATCAATCTGTGTATGTATGTATGTATGTATGTATGTATGTATCTATCTATCTATCTATCTATCTATCTATCTATCTATCTATCTATCTAATCTTTCCACTTATACACCATCCATCTATCCATCTACTCATTCACCTACCGCTCCATAATCAAACCTTCTTGTTCTACCATCTAAACTAATTTTCCTGACACGTCTAATTTATAAGCTTCTTGGACACTTGGAACTTATCTTGTAATTCATGAAAATGTCTTTAGACTTAGAAGACAAAGTATTTTTAAGCTAGAAAATAGTTCACTGATGAAGAGAAGATAATTACTTGAACAACACTATATGGTTTAGTGGAAACAGCATACTTATTTGTTCAGGCTCTCCACTTTACCAACAGTGACTCTAAGTGGGGTATTGTTTCTTATTAGTATTGGCAGGGACCTAAAGAGAACTGTTTATCATAGTATCAGCTTAGAGTGGCCTTGACTGCTGCTCAGAATTAGTAGTTTAATAACCAGCTTTGGAAGATTGACTCAGTTTTGAAAGTAGCAACTTCTCTACGTTGTTGATAGTGGGATTCCATTTTCTACTTTTAGCTGGTGGTGAAGCATTTTTAAAAAATATTATATAGTTCAAATCATGTCTGTTTTTGTTTGTGACATCTTTGGGTCACATTGCCTGTGGCCAATGATCTGGGAAAAGGGTATAGATATCTAGAGGTTCCTTCCAAGCTCTGGCTGGTTTTATGAGCTTTTAATAAGTGTTAATAAGAATAAAAAATTGGGCTGGAGAGATGACTCAGCAGTTAAGAGCACTGTCTGCTCTCCCAGTGGTCCTGAGTTCAATTCCCAGCAAGCACATGGTGGCTCACACCCATCTTCAATGGGATGCCCTCTTTTGGTGTCTGAAGACAGCCACAGTCTATTCATATACATTAAACAAACAAACAAACAAACAAATCTTAAATTTTTCTCTAGGGGAAAATCAAACCCACCAAGGCTTTCCAGAGGAAGAGCGGCCTAGAGGCCAATTATGAGTATTTTTTTTCTTGTAAGCAAACCCTCACAACAATGCCTCTAGATAGTTACTATCAAGTTTGGCATCTCTGTCTGCCATCTAACTGCAAATGCTAATTGGGTGTGTCTCTAAACTAGGAAACTCATTGATAATGCCTCCCAGATTTCCTCAGAGACAAATACATAGTTTGAGATGCTGGTTGAAGCAGGGGTAGTGTGATTGGGTGTATATTGGGAGTGACTCTCAAAGTCCTGTTTCCATTTCTAACTGCTCATGTTTGTTTAGTGGTAAGAGAGGAGTAACATCATAAAATAATATCTCAGAATTTTAAAATGCCACCTTAAAGACCTAATAAGGAAGACCCTTTAAGTGAGCTTATGGTAATCAATTATTAGAATTTAAAAACTCTGAAAATACAGCTGAGATGGCCATATGGCTGAAGGTGCCTCTGAGTTTCAAAAACATAAAAAACACAAAAACAAGTGTTGCAGTTGAGGAATGTTTATGAGTATATTTTCATTATGTGACATTGAAATGAAGGGTAAAGAAATTCCTGTTATTTATCACAGGTGAACCCCCAACTGCAAAAGTTGTGGCCACAGTGAACAGGTCCTTTGTTGAAATGGGAAAGGCACTGTGAGTGAAAGGCATGGACAGAAAACCTGCTTCAAGTGATGCCATTGTACTGCTCTAGAGGCCTTGGGTTTGGTATCCTCTGAGTTTTTTCAGTATCTGCTGTGGGTGATAGAATTCATTCCCTGTAAATGTGGGAGTCTATTATATTTGAGTATATTATATATGAGTGGATGGTAGCCACTGTGAAAGTTTTTCATTCATTATGGTTTGCAATTCTCAACATTTGGGAACTAACTGCTAAGTCTTATGATTTGAAAAGGATAGCAGACATATTGGCTGAGCTCCAGCCAATGGGTTTCTATGTGAATCAATAGTGGTTTACTCCAAATATTAGATGTAAGGTAGTTATTCCTTTCCTTGGCTGTTCACAGTTAAACTCACGTCAACAGCAATCCCATGCTGAATGATAGCAATAATAGGCATCCAATTTCTAACTTTCCAGAAATATGAACTCAAGAGGAGTTAACAGAAGCTACCTCATTTAGGAAAGAAGCATGGGTTCCCACAATACCGTGTGAGTGCACACCTCTTATGATCTATGGACCTCCTTCTAGGCTCTACATCATAAAGTTGTGGCTATAAAGCTTTTAATGCTTGGGCCCTCAAAGATACTCAACATCTACACTACCACCGTAACTTTGCCTTTAAGGCACAATGGAAGGGATATGTATTAGGCAGGGTTCTCTAGGGGAACAGAACTGCTAGAATGCATTAAAAGAGGAAATATTATGTTGGTTCATGGGATATGAACTGGGTATTCCATAAAGGGCTTCCTATATGTTGGAGAGGCTGAAAACCAGCTAATTGCACAGCTGATGAGAAAGGAGGTTTCTGCAGCCCCAGCCTAAAACAGAAGTCCTAAAGGATTCCAGAAGAGCCATGAGTCTTCAGTCCATGTTGGAAAGTTCCTAAGTAAAGAATGGCAACAACAGCTATGGCACAACATAGATGCACTTGCTAACAAGGGGAAAAAGCAGTTAGGAAGAAAGTAACAGCTCATGCCCTGAACCTTCTTATATCTGATCTACCCACCAGACGAGGGCCTTCTTCCACTCAATATATCAGAAAAAACCCTCATGGACATGCTCAGAGTCTATTTGTTGATTCTATATCTGATCAAGGTGGCAGCAAATATTAACTACCAAGAATAGATAATTTTAAAGTCAACTGCTCACATGATTATACAGGGAATTCAAATCTGATAAAAATCCAGAATGACATCTATCTAGACAATTGGATTTCGGACCCTATTGTTGGAATGAGGGTGGTGGAATCCTTTGGATGGACCTTCTGGGCTCTCTGTATTCTCCTCCCTGGAGTGCAGTCTCTTACTAGTTTTGTGAGTTTGAGAAGTGAAGGTAAGCACATCTTTTCACTTCTTCTTGCTCCAGTGAAGGTTGCACTCCTTCCTCCTACTTGGCCTCCCACCATGTGGAGAAGTGGGTCTTCCTGGGAAGCTCTCAATGCTATGTAGCCTTGGTTTCTTGTTTTAAACTTTATTATAAAAAAGTCTTTTAAATGAATAAAACATCACAAATCAAAATGAACTAGACCCAGAGTCTACTCAATTCAATGAAATTCTTTTTTTGATTATTGATACAATGTAAGGTGATGAACCAATATCTGGAAGTCTGAATACTATTATTTGACCGTCAGATTTTATTTAACTTTTATTTAATTTTTGTAATTCATATTTATTCATTAAATATATATGTTGTCTTGAGGGTAATATAGGAATAGTGATTATCATAACAACTCAAAACAGAAGAGATACAAATGCAAATATTTATAGAAAACCTTATTTTATGACAAGTGTATCTGAAAATGGGTTGATCCTGGCAAAGGGGAGTTCTGTCTACTTTTGGATAGGTCCACTAGATTCCCACTGAGCGGGGCAAACACCTGTCTTTCTCCCCTTTCAGTCTGTTTAGAAGTGTGTGTCCACCCCTCTTCTCTTGACAGTTACAGCTGTCCTTTGATAATGATATGATCTGAAAATAGATCCGTGCGTTGAACACAAACCCAGGCTCTTATTTTTACAGCATGGGCTGTAAGAATGATTAAACATGGTTCTCGCTTTTCCAAGTGCAGCAAGTGGAGTTTCATTATTTCCCCAATCGTGCTCACCTCACCGTTAGGAGGTTTTCAGACTCCCAGGCCAAGCCTCAGCTCTTCACCCATGAGCAACCAAATAAAGGTTCTCTGGCCTCCGAGTCCCTCATTTTCCTTTGCTCCCTTTCTTTGTGAACTAGGTATCCATGGAAACAACGGAAGATTAATACTCAAAATAGACAATCATCCATTTCTCTCTGAACAATACAGTACAGAGAATGATTGTGTAGGGAAGATTTGAATTCCTGCAAAGATTAGGAGGTGCAGTTGGAGGTGTAGTTGGGAGGGAGGTGGTCAAGGTCATGCCTCCAAACATTTTCTTGATCATCTGAATACAAGATGCATGAAAGGCTGTACACGTGCGTCTGTAACACAAGGACTCATCAGGTCCTGTGAACAAACACTTCATCTGGTCATTTAATACACAATTTCTTTAACCTTTTCAGCTCATAATCCCTTCTTTCATGAGAGATTTTGATATGGCCTGGATATATAGATGTGTAAACTAGATATATAAATCAAATACTCACTTGTAATAAATCATGAGGAAATTCATTTAAAAATAAGTCTATGATGTACATCTTTATATCTGCTAAAAGTTTGTTTACTAGGGAAGTGGGTGTTATTTATTTTTACATAAAGAAGTAAACTTTGGCTGAATCTCTGAGCCTGCAGGACACAGAGACTCTTCAGTATCTTTCAGTGGTCATTGATATTTCGATTTTATATTTGTAAAAGTTCAGAGCGTTGCTTCACCTAAATACATAAGACAAAATGAAAGAAGTAAATTTAGGGCCAATTCAGACATTGTTGGGAACAGACATTGTTTGTCCTTTTCTAATCCCAAGCACAAACACTCGGGAATGATACTTCGTGAGACTCAAGTCAGTAAATCAAACAGCAACTGGAGTAAAAGTCAAACACTCTAAGACAAACCCGAAGGTGTCCTTTCTTAATATTTACGCAGTGAGGAACGAAGGTAGCAGACTATCAAAACCCACGGCTTTCTGTATTTATACCATTACATTTCTCTAGAGCAGAAGGTTGTACAACACTGCAGGTCATAACAGACCGGAGCCTTGGATTTGAACTGAGGCGCTTCAGGAGGCGCCCAGTGACGTCACACGGTGCACAGCACAGCGCGCATGTGCTGGGTGCTCAGCACCCAGGCTGCGGTGGAGTCCACACAACCTGGGGGAGAGCGGTGAAGAGCAACAGCTTCCTCGCAGTTTTGAGTTTGAATTATTTTTTGGTTGCCTTCCTCAGGTTCTCCTGACTCCCACATTCAGTCATGATGTTGTGTTCCACAGTTTTAGAAGGTGTGGGTTAATGAAACTGGGACTGGGCCCTACTGGGCTTCAATGGTGGTACTGAGTGGTGTATTTCTGAGATAGTGATGACCCAGCCCATCATGCCTGGCTGGGTATAACCAGTGCTGTGGCTGGAATGAGCGACAGCTGGTAGGTTCTAGCACGTCATGCTAGTTTATGTCACCCATACCCTGTATCACAATGGCAAAAGTGTTTCTGAAAATTTGACTGACATTTAAATCTGAGATGAATACACATCTCTGTAGAAACCTAATATAGTAGCTGGTGTTCATGGGATAATTTTGCTTTCCCAAAGATCTACAAGAAATAATATATAATTTAATTATTTTTGTTCTTTAATTGCATTTTAGTGTGTGTGTTAAACGTGGTGATTAGAAGATCACTCAGAAGAAGTTTGCTCAGTCCTTGGTGATACAGTCAGAGTGATGGTCTCTGGGATTGTCTGAACTGATTATTTTTCTCCCTTGATAAAATGGCTGGGAAAGTGAGGTCTTAGCACTCTGTCAGATTTTACACACGCACACACACACACACACACACACACACACACGCACGCGCGCGCGCACATACACACACACATACACACACACACACACACACACACACACACACACACACACACACACACACACAGGCATGCATGCACGCACATGTGCAGAGTAAAATAAATCAAGAGCTAGACTCCCAGGGCGGGGAAAGGATTCCGAGAGTAGGGTGTTTGGAGGTGGGAGGGGTTCCTTTCCTCCCTTGGAGTTGGCTGCCCTGAGCTCTTACAGGGGATTAGAAAATCTGGGAAAAGACAGGAAAGCTGATTGTTTCTTACTAGGTACACTCGTCTAATATCTTAACCGTTCCCTCTGGCAGGGAAAAGCCCACCACATCTTCATCATGGAGAGGGAGAGGAAGCAGAAAGGGGCTGTTTTAACCGTTTACATGAAAAGATGAATGTTAACCTTCCTAGTCTCACTTGTCCATGTCCGGTTACCTTTGGGGATCTCAGCCCTACCACCTAACTTCCACTGTGTGGGACCTGGAGGCTGAACTCAGGTTGTCAGTCTAGACAGCTGAGCTATCTTGTAGGCCCATTAATTTAATTTAAAATAAACGTATGGGATAGGAATTATGATATTCATATGATACAGGAGGTCAATGAAAAATGATGTGGCTTCCAAAAAAAAAAAAAAAATCAGAACTGCATAGAGAAAGAGGCTGGACTTAATCATAGGTCTGGTTTCTCTGTGTGTGTGTGTGTGGAAGACCCTGCTTCTGACTCATTTCTCTGATATCTTAGTAAATTGTGTTGTTCTGTTCATATTGATTTTGTACTTTTAAAAATTAAGATTTGTTGTCCGTGTTAAAAATGTTAACTAATTAATGATGACCAAGTAGACACAAGCCAGATAATATTAGAAACGGAGTCAACAGAATCATTCTTGTTAACAGTGGAAAAGGAAAAGGTACATTTTATTATCTGTTTAGTGGGCTAAGTGGCATTTGCTGAAATTTAATTTCCACTAGTAATTACATTTAAAACATTAGAAGACTTATCACGTTACAGAATTGACATCATACTAAAGGAGGGGACAGTGGAAGCGGTGTCATTAAAGCCAGGGGCCATTTGAGGTGCGCGCCGCTGCTGCTGCCACCACTCAAAACAGCTTAAACGTTGTCCAGGGCATTGAACAAAGAAATGAAAACAAAGGTGTATGCACGGAAAGAAAAAGAATGATCAGTGTTTATGGAAGAGCTGATTACATACTTTTTAAAAATAGTGCAGGGGAGTGGAAGAAGAAACTATTAAAAATAATTGGAAATCCACAAGGCTGTCTGATTAAGACATCAATGCACAGGAAAAAAAATAGAATGGAAAAGAATGTATCAGTTTTATGAACAATGACTTTATTTTTCAACCAGTGTGTATATATTGTGTTTTTCACTGTTGTGATAGTTACTTAGTTACAGATCTTCAAGTGTTAAGTGGTTTAAAATAGTTTGCTTATATTTCTATCAATTTAGAAAATATGATTACTTGTGTGGTATGTGTGTGTGTGTGTGTGTGTGTGTGTGTGTGTGACACTAGCTGTCTTCCTTTCAGAGCCATATAAAACTAGAGGATACCCATGATCCTCTCTGTTGGGAATATGACACAGGTCATCTGGCACTTCACCTGCAGCATCGCCTCCTTGCATTATGCATTTGGAAGGAAAGACAAAAGAAAAGAAGGAAGGAAGGAGGGAGGGAGGGAAGGATGGAAGGAGAGAAAGAAGGAAGGAGGGAGGGAAGAAAAGAAGAAAGGAAGAAAGCCTATGCTGTTAGGAGTAGAGATAACAATTTAACTAATAAAGATAACTCACTCTTTTCTGACTGTTGGTTTGTTTTTACCATTTAATTTACTTTTATCTATGTGTACAGACAGGCATCTGAGGAGGGAGAAGAGGTAGTCAGATGGCCCGGACCTTGAGTTACAGATGGTGCTGGCTAGTGTTATGCCAGCCTGACACGAGCTAGAGTCACTTGTGAAGCAGGAGCCTCAGTTGAGAAGATGTCCCTCCCTGGAAGACTGGCCTGGAGGCAAGCCTATGGTGCATATTTTTGATTGATAAATTCTGCAGAAGGGCCCAGTTCACTGTAGATGGTGCTACCACTGGGCTGCTGGTCCTGGATGTTATAAGAAAGCAAGCTGAGAAAGCCATGAGGAATCGAGCCAGTAGGAACCATGTTACCTAGCACTCCTCCATAGCTTCTGTGTCAGCTCTGACCTCCAGGTTCCTGCCCAGCTTGAGTTTCTGTCCTGACTTCCTTGGATGACGAACTACAAAGCAAAACAAAGCATATCTACCTAAATTTGGCATGGTGCTTTATCGCAGCAATGGAAAAGTAACTAAGACACAAATGGTTGTGAGCTGTGCCCTGTGCCCTGTGCCCTGTGCCCTGTGCCCTGTGCCCTGTGCCCTGTGCTTGCTGGGAACTGAGTTAAGATCCTCTGCATGAGTGACAAGAGCTCCTAACCACTGAGCTGTCTCCAGCCCCATGACCTGCTTTTAAAACAGGAAATTCTGAAATACTATGTCTCTCTCTCTGTCTCTCTCTCATATATATATATATACATACATACATACATATAAATATATACATATATAATTTTAATATATAATTTTAATATTATATACATACTTTATATACACACATATATACGCATTATATATAATTTTAATATATACTTTTAATATTATATATACTTCATATATACACACACATATATGCACACATATATATGTGTTTATGTATGTATATATGTATATGTATGTATGTATATATCAAATGGCAGCTTTACAATGATGTTGTCTTTTGATTCCAGACAGGCTGGAATGGTAATTAGAGTCTGACCCCTGTGGCTAATGATGGACATGGTGACCAGCTAGCTGGTTCAGTGAGAAGCACCCATCTTGGAGATGGTGCCTGTCTACTGAGACACTGACATACTTCTTCATTTGTATTAAAAAAAAAAAAAGGAAAAGGAGAAAAAAGTCCCTAGATACTCAGGGAACATGCAAGGCCCTCAAACCCAGACTTGACTGTCTCAAAGTGCAAATGGCCACCACTCTTTCTGATTTCTCTCTTGTCTTGGCTCAGCCTCCATTTGTTGGGCCAGATGAATGAATCCTTGGATGTCTGTGCTACCCTCCCACTTGGACAGTATTTGGTGGCTTGCTTTTTTTCCCCTCCACAAATGCCATAGGGAACACTCTGGTATCCTGTGGTGAGGGAGGAGTGATGGCGCGAGAGGCAGGTATCCAAACTCTGAGTCCTCAGGAATCCTTCTGGGCCCCATAATCTAATGCTTGGTTGTTCCCCGTTACCCACTTTAACCTGTGGATTTTATTTGGAGTATCAGTCAAAGCTGTTAGAGCAACAGAGCGGATACAGGCTTGTACTGAGTCACACTGCCCTGTTCAGGCATCTACTCTGTTACCCAGCAGCCTGGTGCCCTTGGGCCGCTTCCTGAGGGTCTGTCTCTTTCCCTTTGTTTCCTTACCAGTTCACCAATGCTATTCATGCCTTCCTCCTTCAAGACAAGGGTGAGGATTAGAATCAATCTATGCAAAACACTTGGGACCCAAAGACATGCGTCATGCAGGGAGCTTTTATGTTTCACACAGGCAGGCTTTGCTGTGAATCTGGAGAAGTCTGCTTGAAACCAGGGAGCTTCCAGGGACTGGGAATTATCAGTGCTAATTTGGGTCTAAGGGAAATGGGATGTGGGGCCATTAGTTATTAAGGGGATGCAGCTACCATTAGAAAGTTTTATGATTTAGTGAGGGGGATGCAAGAAGTCCCCTCCCTGTGCCCCACTCCATCACCAAGGCTGCTCTGTTGAGAGCTTTGCTTTTTTGGCTCCTGAGCTGCTGCATGGAAGGTTTCAGCAGAAGCTTGCAAGTGTCCAGGTCCCATTAGTACAGCTAGCAGGGGAGAAGGCCTTTACTGATGCCTGATAGAGCTTAGGTTTCCCACAAGTTTCACTGTAAAATGAAAGTGTTCATTTTGTGGCAATTGCTGTCTAAGCTAGACCTGTAGATGTCTATTCCAGGAAAACAGTTTCACACTCATTTCTAAACTGTGGCAAATTTCTTTTAAGGTACCCATACTTTCGTTGAAACATAACAGAAGAGTCTTGCAATGCTATAAAGAGTGAACAACTACTTTGAACAAAACAAACAAACAAATTAAAAGTGGGAAAGACTGCCTTCTTATCATAATGGCTTGAATGTATACTCAGAGGAAAGGGACTTAGGAGACAGCATATGGGCTGTGGGAGACACAACACACTTTATCAGGAACAAGGGTGCATGACTAAGCAATAGGAGTTTTCAGAAGATTCTGTGAAGGTTATTTGAAGAAGAGATGGGGGAGGAGAGGGGAGGGGCGAAGAGGGGGGAGAAGGGAAGAGAAGAGAGAACGGAGGAGAGGGGAGGAAAGGGGAGGAGAGGGCGAAGAGGTTTTCCTTATCCAGGGAGTAGAAATTCTAGAATGATCAGAAACCAACAAGAAATAGGGATGGATTAAGACAAAAATCCTACCCTGTTTATCCTACCCATTCCATTTCAGTGTCATTTTACAACTTCTCAGCATCAGGTTTGTAAAACATGTCGATCTAAACACCAACCACATGGTTGTATTAGTTTTTCTTCAATCTCAAACTCCGTTAGGGTCTCAAATACCACCTTGATGCTACTGATGGAGAACAGGTGCGAGCAGTCACTAAGTTCAGGTTAAGTAAGCGGAGTCTCCGGTGTGTACGAGCATCAGTATGTGATTTCTCCACCCACCTCACGGAGTCTTTTCCAGAAACACCCCATCATGTGCTTGCCTTTACCCCAGCATTTTCCTAGAGCTTAGCAGAGTTGACAGAGCATCAGAATTTCCCCTGCATGGGTTCAAGTTCAACACTGATGTTTTCTACCTGCCTGACCTTGGGAAAGTCATTTGACCTCTCTGAACTTTGTCAAGAAAACCAGGCCTTCTTCCTGGTTTGGGGAAGACAGAATGAGATGCAAAGCACAGAACAATGGGAACATTGCTTAAGAACCCCGCACCTCTAAGCTCCTTTAATTTGAATTTTCTGTGTTTCCTTGCATGTTACTTGCTCTTTATCTGAAAGGAATTTATAAGGAAGTTAGGGTGTGGAGACCAGACACAAGAGTATCTTTTAAGCTGGTTGGTGGAAAAACTCTTAACAATTCTTTACCAGCTTATTAGTGATTATATAATTCTAATAGGATATTAAAAGGGGAGGTGACTAACTACAAATGATGGGTTAATAAACTATGGTGTTCCATGAGTGGAGAATTATATAGACACTGAAACTGTGTATTGAAAGGGTTCTTAATGAGCTGATTTATAGTATTATGTAATACAAATTACAGGGCATGTGACTGTTAATTCTTTATCTGTCCTGTCCAGTATTGTAATTCATTTGAACCAAGAAGGAAGGCTAGAAGATTGTCCAATGAAGTATTGGTAAGTCAGGGAGATGGAAGTGCAACAGACACCCATACCTGCTGAGGTGGTCACTGACTTAGAACCTAGTACATAGACCCCAATACCTGCCATAATGGGAAGAAAGACTAATCCATCAAACACCTGATCCATAATTCCAGGATCCAGGAAAGTCTCAAAAATACTAACCTTGCTTTTTGGCTTCTGTAATTTAGCATCTCTCTAACTGTTCTTAGTAACCGAAGTGTGTCACCCAGGATTTCTCTTTCTTTCTTCCTTTTTAAAAATTTTTATTGGGGCTTCATGATTTAGGCAAGTTCTCCACACAGTTGCCAGCCACCAATACAGACTTTCTATTGATTCTAAGAGTGTCTGCATATATTCTCTGGTGGAGTTACCCCATAACATTCTGGAGTCCCTGATGAGATTTGCAGAGGTCAAGTCACTGGGTCACTTGGAGCTTCAGATCTCCTGTGCCAATATTGAGGGAGGACAGCTCTTAGAGGGGTGAAGTCTGAGATATTTCAGCACCCAAGGAACTTCTCTTACCTCGTGTTCTGTTGACCCAGAGGCTTCTGACCCACCATAAATGTAAATGGAAAACTGTAGAAAGTTGCGTGGATCTGTCACCTCAATAGCTGAGTCTGTTTCTGGTGCCTACTGCACAAGACACTTAGAAAAGGCTACAGTGACCCTAATTGCAGTATCTGGGATATGGCTACCAGATCCCCTAGTGTCAATATGGGTGGCGGCCACTACTTGTTGTCTTTATTTCTGCCTGTCTGTGTCTCTATGTGTTTCTGTCAGTTCTGTTGACTGGAAATGGGAGAGTGAGTGAGCAGTCCCAAGAACCAGTTGAAGTGAATGTTAAAATACTTCAAGGAGGGTTTTATGAATGAGGATGGCAACTAGTGGCTTCTCTGATGTGAGACCCACACTCTGGCTTAAGACCTGTAACCTTGTTGGAACCCCAATTTTTTTTGGCTCATCCAGGTCAACCAGGTCACCCAGAGAAGCCCCAAACCTCTGCCTATTCTCTTGGCTCCACTGGAAATTGCAATTGACTTTCCCCTTCTGTATGGTCCAGGTTGGTCATGTCCTGTGGAGATGCTATAAAAAGTCAGCACTCTGGCTGAGCTCCTATCTTGTCCTATCTTGTCCTACCACTGTGAGTACTCTATTGTGGATGTCCACTCTAGACAAGCCATTGGTGATTCTGGATACAGTAGGCACCAGACACTGTAAGTGTAAACTTCTCAGCAGAGTCCTCTTCTCCAAGGGCTAAAGTGTCAGAATAAATTATTCTTTTGATTCACTAAGTTGTGGATGGACTTGTTATGCAACCATACATAACTAGAATAAGAGTTAAAGTGTTTGCAGAGTGCAAACATAAATGACTTTCAAGAACCAATGAATCAAAACCTAAAATGGGGAGGCAGGGGAGGAACAGGCCTTTCAGCAGCTCACCAACAGCCATGCCTAAGTGTTTTTGTGTGTTTGTTTTTGACTCTTTTGCCGATGGGCTTATAGCTCATGTTATAGCAAAACAATATAGCATTCTAGAAAAACATCCAAGATTTACGGTTTAGGAACATCCAGACTCATATCTTACATGCTACCTATGGTGTATACCGACTTGGCCAGCTCATCCAAAAGACTATGAGTCTGCCCAGATATCTTCCATAAAACCCAAGATGCTCTGACTCTTGCCATATGCCTTCAACTGGTGGAAGCCTTGAAGGTCCCAGCACACTCATTTTCCTTGGGCATGGTCCCTAGCCAATGATGGATTGATAGAGGTGTACAAAAGTTGGCTTCAGGCACAAGAGGAGTCACTCGGCAAGAAGGATTATTCTCCCAGATTCCCCTCTCAAGTAATGACCCATGACATAGACCAGAGGGTCACAGCTTTCCTTGGCTGTACTTTCTTGGTCAGCTTACATTCCCTACTCCTTTAGGGGCTGGTCTCCATACAACCTCCCCTCCCCCACTGCAAATCCCATGTCTCCAAATTCCAGCCTCAGACTCACCTTCTTGGAACCCCAAGCACTCTCTTTTTAGATTCCTCTTGAATTCCAAAACGTGCTAAGATAAGAAACCTAAATTATCTAGCACAAGGGCATCAAACTTGCTCCTCAAATGCTAATAGCTCTTTTCTCCTCCTTATTGGCATAAAGTGGAAAAATGTGAGGGATTTCCTTAAACATAAACAGTACTCAAGTGAATTTTCTATACTCAATATATGAGGATTTAAAAAAGTGTCTGAGAGACATGGGGCCATTAGTATTTATGCTTACTGTGTGGAGTAACTAAAGAGCTGTGTCAGTAGTGACTGTGAGTTCTCTAGGTGACCCTTCCTCTCCATTTGGTGATAAATATGGATCAGTCCCTGAGTTCCCAGGATGCCCTTAGCATGGAGTTCAGCAGAGAAGGTGTGATGTATCTATGGCAAACCCACAGTGGATAGGTTTCTTTTGCCTTTATAGCCTGTGCCTGTCCTACTTCTCATCCAGAGATCTGAAGAGTTACTGTAGGTGTTAGAAACACAGCACTTGGAGCTAGCAGAGAGAGGCTAGAGGCTTCATGCTCTTTCCCAGTCTACTGCTTCAGCAACAAGTTGCCCAGTACTGCGGTTTCAGCATATCTCCCCAGTTCCACATGTTAGAAGCTTAATTCCTAGTAAAGCAATGTCAAGGGGCGGGGCCTTTAAGACTTGACAAGGTTGTCTACAAACACAAACTACATTCACAAACTCACAGCAGCTATGCTTGCCTGCACAAGATTGAGCAACTCAGCATTCTAGTAGGAAGCAGGGAGGCACACAGGTACCCTCACTCCTAACTGAGGTGCTAATTACAGTTGATAGCTTCTAGGGATGAGAGGGTCAGATTTTTAAGGATGTGGCTTCTAGTGGAGCCATGTGCTTCAGTGGATGAAAGCTCACTCAGGAATATATGGGCAGCACCAATAGAATTCACTGGGTTATTAAAATGAAAAAGGAGAACATTGAATTGGGAGGGGGTGGCAAGTTAAGGGGATGGGCCTGGGAGCAATTGGGGGTAAACTCTTCCCAAGGATCAAATACACTGAATGACATTCTCAAAGGATAAGAAATATGATGTTAAAAAATAAGTGACAACTTAGAAGAGGGAATAAAATAGTCAAAAGAGGCAGATGAAGGGAGGAATCTGGGAGGGAGAAGGGATGGGAAGAGGAATAGGAGGGGAGTTTAGAATCAGGTGAGGGGAGAGACAGGAGAGATGGCCAGATGGCAATGAAAATGAATGGAAATCTGCAACTGATGGGGGTGGCTGGGGGGAGCATCTCCAGGATGAGACGGAGATCTGGGATAAGGTAAGTGTCCAAGAATCAGTGGTGGTGGGAGTGACCTTAGCTGTGACTCACAGCATTGAGGATATGGAACCTGAGAAGGCCACCTTCTGTAGCCAGGCAGGAACTCCAGTAGAGTGATAGGAACATCAACCCACCCATAAAACTTTCAACCCAGAATTTACCCTGTCTACAAGAAATGCAGGCATGGGAGATGGAGCAGATACTGAGGGACTGCCCAACCAATAACTGGTCCAACTTGAGATCCATCTCATGAGCTAGCACCAATTCCTACCACTATTAATGATACTCTATTATGCTTGTAGACAGGAACCTAGCATGGCTATCCTCTGAGAGGCTCCATTCAGTAGCTGACTCAGACAGATGCAGACACCCACAGCCAAACAGTGGATGGAGTTTGGGGATTCTTATGGAAGAATAGGAAGAAGGATTGTGGGCCCTGAGGGGATAGGAACACCACAGGAAGATGAACAGAATCAACTAACCTGGACCCTTGGGGCTCTCAGAGACTGAATCACCAACCAAAGTACATACATGGGCCCTAGGCCTCCCCATACATACTTAACAGATGTGCAGCTTGGTCTTCATGTGAGTCCAAAACAACTGGAGAGGGATCTGTCCCAAAAGCTGTTGTCTGCCTGTGGGATATGTTCTTCTTGCTGGGCTGCCTTGTCTGGCCTCAGTGAGATAGGAAATGCCTAGCCTAATAGAAATTTGAAGTGCCAGGATGGGGGTATACCTTGGGGGGTGGTGGTGCCTGCTTAGAGAAGAAGGGTAGAGGGGATGAGAGACGGACTGTGGGAGGGGGTGACAGGGAGGGGGAAGTGAGGGGATGTAAAGTGAATAAGTAAAAAAGAAAATAAAAAATTTAAAAGGTAACAATATCATTAGAGTTCTGCCCCTATGAATTCTGTATGTTACATTATCACAGGAGTGGATTAGTCATCCTGGGAGTGGGATTCTCGTAAAGGGACTTCCATCTCCTCCTTTACTTCCTTCACTGACTCTTACCCTCTCACCACCTGCCTTGGGTGGTGACAATGACACTTTAGTGTCAGACTTCCGAGCCTCAAGTGTTGTTGTTAAGAAAATGTCCTCTTTTTATAAATCATACAGGTTGTTGTATTTTGTTATAGCCAGACAAAACAGATAAAGATACCCATTTGCATTTTGGCACAAGTGTTTCCAACGACACAGGATGTAGACCAGGGGCAGGAGCGTGCTTTTCAGGATTCATCAGAGGAATGGACGGTCAATACCCTGCCTGCCCCAGGCAGCATTCCTGGGCCTAAGAAGATCGGTTGGCATGAGTCTTAGGCTGTCATTTTGAGGGTAAGCAATCCATTTTTTTCACTGTCATCTTTATTAAGTAATATACACATTATTAGAGCTAGGAAATTGTTGATTGTCAAAAGAACCTTAGAAATCCCATCTTTAAAAAAACTTTTTATTAACTCTTTATGAATTTCCCATCATGAACCCAATCTTATGCATCTCTCCATCCCTTTGTATCTGCCCTCTGCCACTTGCAACCTCCCCCCACCCCCAAAGAAAATTAAAATTAAATGTAAACAGAACAAAACCCATCATATTATGGCAGTTGTAGTTTCTTTGTCACAATGTGTCACACAGTATACCCTTTTGTCCAACCAACTTTACTTGCAAATGTTCATCACAGTAATTCATTAGTCTGGTTGGAGGCCTCTGGCTTCTGCTACACTATCAATATTGGATCAGCACTGGGTCTCCTCTCAGATGTTCTGTTGTTCCCCTGTGTCATGGAGTTCCTGCAGTTTTGGTTCTGTAGAGCTGGCCCTTTCAAGTGC
Organism: Mus musculus; assembly: GCF_000001635.26. Taxonomy (NCBI): domain Eukaryota; kingdom Metazoa; phylum Chordata; class Mammalia; order Rodentia; family Muridae; genus Mus; species Mus musculus. Next base: position 44,471,791 of record NC_000071.6, read on the forward strand.
TCTAGCAGATTACAGATGGCATAGATGTTAGGGTAGGGCAACTCAAAGTTCTGGATCTGGGCCTGGCTGGTAGCTGAGCTGGCCAGCCTGTCTGTTATCTAGCACTGCCCCAGCTAGCTTCCCATTGCCATAGCTCCTAAGGGGCAGGGCCAGCTCTCCTGCCTCCCTTTATGTGACTTTCTACCTGTGAGTGTATTCTGTCTCAGAGACGTTGGTGGGCAGTGAGCCTGCATCCCACGGGTATTATCATTCCATTTAGAGTCAGGATATTAAGTCCAGTCTTGATATTTCTTATCACTGTGAGCAGATGGATTCACAGGTACTCACACCAACAGCCAGATTCACTTACTTTGGTCATTAACACAGTTTATTATTGGCACACTTACCAGTAAAGCATACATAAAATACAGCTGCTTGATGACACACAGAGCCACTGTGTCTTTACATGTATAGAGGAACATATTAATATGCAAATGGAAAAATTAGTTCTCTTATAAAGTTTCACATAAATACACTGAACTTGCCCCAAAAGAAAAGTCCCCATAAAAGAAACAGGTGAAGGATTTACAAAATATTACACAGGAAATATAGCATAAAAAAAAAAAAACTTCACCAAAATTCAGTCAACTAAGATACAATTAAAATAAGAAGAAATAAAAGCTTCTGATTTATTAAGCTTCCCACAAAATTAATGGATTACATGGCTTGAAAATATTCGGACCCATGGCAAGTTTACAAACGCATACATTTCTCAGGGTCCATTTGTCTTTGTGTACATAATAAAATCTACCCATATATCTTTGATGATTCCTTGTTCTAGTACTTGGCCTAAATTGAAACAACTCAGATTCAAGAACCAATTAGCTTCAGCTTGTCAGAAAGTCACCTAGCTGTGTTTTCTCGGGGATCTTGCCACATGGAAACCAATGGAAATTGGAGGCGGCCGGGGAGGGGCATTTAAGTTATTTTTCCAAAACGGATATTTTTCTTTTCTTTTCTTTTTTTACTGAAACAAGAAACTCTCAAATGCAAGTCAAAAAAGCAGAAAATATTTTACAATATTAAAAAGTCATCTGTAGTTGGGGGTTGGCCCGTTACTGAGATCCTGAGCACGTTTGCACAGCATGGCCTTCGTAGGGTGCATGGACGGACAGCAAGTTCAACACACGAGGGAGATAAGACCGTGCCAGGAGATGTGTGAGCCTCTGCTTCTTCTAATTACCGTCAGGGACAGTGTCTATGCTTCTTGTGAAGGCCTCTAAGGAGAGGCCACAGAGGCTCATTCGAACGATCCTCTCAATTAAAAAGGGGGAAAAATTGCAAGAAAGAAAATCAGGTCATTATATAAGTTTAGAAATAGATGTTTACATGGAAACGTTTTGCTTGTGTGTTTTAAATTTCATCTCTTTTCTCTCCTGATAGTAGAGATTTGCGAATGGAATTCTACCCCACGGGCCTATGGACAGCGTAATCAGGTGCCAGTAGCCCATCTTACTGGGAAGCCTGGGGTGGGGCGTTTTCTGATTTGGTCTCTTGCGTGGCGGGAGGTTTACTGTTCCACGGGCTGTTGTTCCCCAGGGCAGGTGAATTGTTGAAGTCTTCTTCGTCGTCCATGCCGTTGGCCGCATCATACTGCGTGTTTTCTAATCTAGTGATTAGCCTTTCGTCCTCGTCCCCAAACTCACCTCCCATCAGAGTTGGCTCTCCTACCACCATCACATCCTGTGAACAGCAGCTGACATTATTACAGGGAAACCTTAGGGGAGAGAAGCTCAGCTTAAAACAACAGTGGGAGGAGCTTGGGGGACCTAGGACAGACACACTTTGTGCGCTGCACAACAGGGTCAAGTCTCAATGTTTGGGGGGGGGGGGCGAGACGCATATTGGATTTCTACAGGAAATAAACATTGCCTCCTGATGTGTAACAACCACGCGAGTTTATGTCCTTAGTGCGCAGCCTGACACCGGAGAACGAGCAATGCTAGCAATCTGCAGAAATAAAAAAATGGATTTTTCAAAATTAAAAAAAAAAAAAAAATCCACGCTTGAACTTGCTGACCCGGGGCACTTTTGAGAGGGCTATGGAACCTTTTTTTGGCAATACTTCCAAAAATTGCCACCTCCAGTGAGGGTTTGTGAGTGGCCCTGTCAACTTGCAGATAGCTTACAGGCGGGTAGTTAAGGTACCATTCTGCAATACCCACACAACTCATTCCAAATAATATTTACTCTGTCCCCAGGATGATATACACTTTAATTGAAGACAGAATCCCTCTCTTCTCTACTCTGCCAGGTCCTTTTATGCAGCCAATATCCTTGACATTCTGCTACTTAATTATGGTAATTAATTTAGGTAAAGTTTTCGATAAAAACAATGTTCACACTGATTTGACAATTTGCATAGCTAATTAAGTCATTAGCAAAAACCTGCTGATTGCCAACAAGCCCTGAATTTACCATCTGTTATTTCATGGTGCCTGTCACCTATCTCTACACAGCCAACCCTGCTACCAATCTGGGCAGTAAAGAGAACCAGGCCATCCAGCTGGTACCATAAAAGAAAGATGAAGAGCAAGCTAATTATAATTACTCCAACGGAGCTGGTAGTCATCAGGGGTGGGGGCAAGCAAGAAGAATCCAAGTAATCACTCTTTTAAATACAAATTGTCCTTCCATGCAAACAAGAAAGCCACCTACTGTAGCCGGGAGCTCCAGTAGAAGCCACAGCTGGAAAAGCCCAGGCCCAGAGTCGGGATAGGGATAGACACCCAAGACAGAATTCCAGCTTCTCTGTTCAAAGGGAGGATTATACTGGGATGACCCAGGTGTGGGACAGGCTATCTATCAGATAGATTCTTCCGAGTAGTTCAGGGCCTGAAGTGGGCAAATTGTTCTCAGCAACCATTTAGGAAGCGAGGGGCGCGGGGGCGGGGGGGGGGGGGAAGACTTGCTAGCCCAGCTGCATAGGAGGGATAGGTGTGCAGTCCTTCACAGGGACCTATTCCAGTAAAATGTTTGACCACTGGACATTTTTAAAACCCTGGGGAGCTTTTTCTACTGTCTGGAGAAGAGAGCAACATGGATACTAATTAAATACAAACTAGAACTCTGAAGGAGTCCATTGAACAAACCCTGTATTAATTCCCACCTGGTCTATTCTGGGAGGAAAAACTTCGTTTCAATTAGTCCTTCCCTGCCCCCTTCTTTATTTGGATGAGATGATAAACAGCTATCCACACTATATTTTCTGACTAGTCCTTCTCATGAACTGGTAAAATTGGTTTTAAGGAGAAATGGCGCAGATGGAGTAAATGTATAATATGTGAGCTTCACTAACTCAGCAGTAAATGGACTAGTAACGGTACTAGTATGGCCGGATACTGAACCGATGCTTCCAAGAAAGTGCTTACTAGGCAACGAAGAGCCAGAAGTGACACTGACATGTAAGAATCCTCACGAGGACTCTTACGATGAGATGCAAAAATAGACTGTCTTTCTGAGGGGGAAGAGGGACCACGTGATTTTAGATGGACTGTAGACACCACACAGACTTGTGAACATTATTCAGTTTGCCGAGAGGCCATCATCTCACTCACTGGAGTTTGAGGATAAAAAGTGTCACTTAGGTACAGGCAATTAAAAGGCTTTACTTGTGGCGAAGAAGAGAAGGAAGTAGAAAGAGTAGGGAAAGAAAGATTGGCTGCACACAGCATTCGGTTAATGGATGCGCTTGGCTAGGGAGGCTTTGGGGGAACATGCATTGAGTGTCAGCTGGCAGGAGCAGGCCATCCAACAAACCATGTGGGTCTGTGTTAGTACTGTGATTCCAAGGCCATCGGGAGAAGCTGAAAGAGGGTAAAGAAGTGAAGGGTGGTTTGAAAAGCAGAGGAGAGATGTCACAAGTAGTCAAATTAAGTGTGACTTGAGAAGGAAAGTCCCCAGCACTGCAGATGTGTTCTCTGCATTAGAAAACAACATTCATGCAAGAAAAACAATAGGCATGTAGTGGTTTGCATCACTCTAGTGGGGCTCTGGTGGAGGCTTGTGATGTGTGGAGGACAGCTCTGCCACACCCCCACACTAGCATTTGCTGGAAAAGATACCCAGGCATCTTTACTAAGTTTATGAGAGATGCTATCTATATTGGCTTTATTGGCTATTTTAAAAGTATTTTAATTAGAAACATAATTCTCTGTATGTGTGTGCGTGTGTGTGTGTGTGTATAACCACAGACACATGAATTAGTTGATTGATAGGGGCCTAGCTATAAGAACCCTAAGAATTTTAAACTTTATGTGCATGTCAATACTTAAGGCCACTTAAAGAGTTATATGAACATTTCTATTTGGTTCTTTTCATACCTTTACAAAAGGGCAGGGATGCTCTGCTCTGACTATCTCTATTTGTTACCTTCAAGGAAAATTAAGTAGAGATGTGTTGTATAGTCCGGCTGCTGCTAGCCAGGGGGTGTGAAATGTAAATCCCCACCCCCATGTCCTGGAAATCCCAGTTAAGTGTGGGAGTGAATTTCCTTCCCATCTCCATCCTTTGTGACCCACTTAGGGGCACAGGAATGCATCTGAGAGTAGCCCACGTACCCTTGCTCCCCATGAAGCTGACCTCTGCTCCTGAGCTGGGAGCTTCGAGGTACCTTTTCCCACTTAACACCTTCTCACTAATCCCCCGTGCAAGGACCACCAACCTCTGAGGAGGACTGGAAGTGACTCCTTTCAGGGCCCCTCAATGCTTCTCCTTAAATTGGCCAGAAGGGGTCACTGCTGTTGAATGACACAGGTCTCCATCCCTCCCAGGGTTGAGGCTGCAGTTCGGGATGGCTCCTAGCCCCTGCTCATGAAGTGAGAAGCAGAATCCAAGGATTAAACCCTATTCCTGGCCACACACACACACACACACACACACACACACACACACACACACACTCACATACACATGTATGCACACATACACTGTTGTTGCAGAATCTATGCAGGCCAGGGCTATGGTCATTGGGCAGGCGTCTGATGCCTGCAGATTATTTCTATTCAAACAATAAGATGATGCTGATTCAGTAAAATATGGTTAAAAAGCTGTGGTCACTATTAAATTCCATTGAACTTGAAGACACTTAAGAATCTGTACATTTTCATAGCTTGCTTCTCTTCCTTGCTTCTCTTGGTCATCTGCAAGTTCTATTTAATGTAAATACCTTAAGATGCTTGGTACAGCGGCATTCATCTTTCTATTTAGTGTTGCCTTGGTCACATAAAATCCACACTCACGCAAATTTTCCCAATGCAGCAATCCTCTACTCAAAAGCTCGTATTGGTTTAGAGGAAAGCAGGATTACGGAATAGAAAACCTAGGTTTCTTAAAATTGAAATAACTCCACTCAGACCAGGAGTGCCAAAATATATGAGGTACTCTTTTACTCTCAACTTTTAAACCCTTGGCAGACATCACTAATGGATGCCCTACAAACACTACCTGTCAAGAATTCTTCTCAACACGATGCTCTGTGTATCTGGCAACAAAGAGGAAACTTCTCGGTCATGCCCAAGTTAGTCAGTGAGCTCCTTAATGACAAAGCCTCCTGGCCTTGTTTTTAAAATAATTTTAAATCTCAGAATTGCTAGTGCTTTTCATAGCATAGTAGGAGCTTAGAGAAAGCTAGTGGAACTGACCTAAATTCCTTCAATATCCATACTTTTGAGTAATACCCTGGTTCCAGAATTCTCTGATATCCGTTTTGCTTGTTTGGTCGAGGAACCTAACAAAACCCAGGGCTAGAGGAATACATGGGCTACTTGTATGGACATTTTCTGTTTATTTGTTTTAGACTGGGCCACTTTTCCCATTCTCCAGTCACATTCTTGCTTAAGCAGGGACACAATTCTTTGGTGCCTTAATAAATAAATGCTGACATCAGGTACTCTCTTCTGACCTTCCCTCTCTGACCATCAAATATGATGAGTACAAAGGTCTGTTCAGGAAATAGGACTGCTTGGAAACTTGTTGCATTACATGAGGATAATAATTCCTAGCAGTCTCAGAATTTAAATGATCCCCTTTATGTCTGGTGGCTATTATTTCTACTATCCCTGTTTCTCTAATACAGGGAAAATGGAAACCATGCCCCAATTTGTGGAAGACAGGAAGAATTCCATAGACTCAGAGAACCCTTGAGCACTGGGTTTCTTCAGTCTAAAGAGACTGACCAATAAGAAATGGGCTGAAGGGCAGATTAGAGAGGCACATTGGCAAGTGGGGAGTTTCCAGATAAAGTTTACTCTTGAGGACAGAGGTGAAGTAGGATCAGAAAGAGGTTGGTGAGGACAAAAGATAGAGGGTGGAAAGGGCAAGGAAGACAGAGTAGGGGAGAGGTCATAGTGTCTAGAAGTCATAGTGTCAAGAAAGGGTCAGGATTCAACAGAGTCAAATGCCTGGTGACAATCATGAGCATGGGCAGAGGAGCCACAAGGAATCATGGCAGATGGTGACAGCAGGTGTTTGTAAGGACAGAAGTATTTGAAAGTGACAGTTTAACCCTGCAGTGAGAATTTGGAAGCAGAAAAGGCCATGGTTCAGTTTGAAAAGAAGCAACCATTGGTGAAGAAGGCCGTGCAGTCTACTCTCTTCGGACACTACCTTCAACACTCAGTTTTAAATATACAGCATGCTTCTCCCCCTTACCCTCAAGTAGCCTTTGTCTAGGTCCAGAAATAAAAGCAAGAGGTCAAGGGTAAAAAGAAGTGGGATCAAACCAGAGGCTGGCTCTTCATGGACTAATGATGTATCAGACAAAAGTTTACAGAGCTATATATACTTCTAGTGGCTGCAAGCTAATTACCTGGCTCTTAAATAAGAGGGGAGGCCCATGCTGGGAAGACCTCGGCAAATTACAGTATGGGGCCAGAGCTCAGGAGACCAGTTTCCAGGGGCATACTGGGTCTCCAAGGCTGCCGCTGAGAGGCCTTAATATGCCAGGAGGCATGCTGCTAAGTGATGCTTTAATTAAACCTTGAGTGCCATATCTCCTGTCAGTGACTCTGATGGCTTTTTAATTCAGGTCCCATCACAGCACGGACTCTTAATATGCCCTCCTAATTCTTCGTTTGCAGGGGACGTTACCATGGCAGGGTTCTTACCTCTTGGCCCATCCTACCCTTTCCTTACCGCACCCCCTCCTCCCAGCTCCAAACTACCCAGAACCTATCCTTTTCGTTCAGAGAGAAATCCCAGTCCCCCTGAGTTGGGTGAAGAGGAAAGGCAAGGCTTCAGGCCTAAAAGCAAAGTGAGACTTACAGGTACCTGAGTGGCCAGGCTCAGGCTTGCCGCCGGGGTCTTCTTCTTGCTGCCGGCACTGTTGGTCGTGTTCCCGGCACTGCTATTGGACGTGCTGCTTGTGGAGTTTTTTCGTTTTCTCCTTTTGGTTGTCGGTTGCCTTGTGGGTTCTGCTGTAATGGGGAAAAGGGAAAAGGGATGGGCTCTAGGGATAGAGTCTGAGGCAATCCCCCGCATACTGTCCCTCTAACGACGTTCTCATTACACACTGAAAAGAGAACTATTGAAAACGTTCTCGTTTTGTGTAACCTAAAAATAACAATAAAAGAAAATGGTTGATTTATTCCCATCACAAAATGTGTGAAACTCTTTTCTTCTGCTTGTAGCTATGACACGATTTTTATTTAATTGTTCTGCCTAATTATATATCTGTAATTCACTAATAGTGCCTCAGAAGCAAGCTACAGGTACCACTTTCATAATTGAATTTAGAATAGTTTTACCAGTAGAGAAGTTGGGAACTGGCCTACTTCTTTTCTTTGTAACAAAGGAAACAAGGATCCATAGGCACCTCAGAAGGCGCCAAGGTTTGCCAATGCCGTGGTTAACATTCTATTCTCCCTACTATGTTAATGTCACATGGCAGCCTGCCTTGACAGTCATGGTTGTCACAGCCTTGGTGAGATTAGAGCTTCTCAACTGTTTAGAAACACTAAGTGGTTTGGACTTTGGTCTTTAATAAATGCTACTAATTAACAAATAGTCTTAGGATGTCTCTGTATGGTATAACTAGAAAATGAGGGAAACTAGACTTCTTCAAAAAAGTCTGCTCAGAGATAGTGAAAATACTTTATGGACAACTATTTTCTGAGAAAGTGGGAATTCATGGCAATGTGTGGTGAGGATTATTAATGTACTTGTAGTCTCTTTGTTCTGTGTTAAGATATATCCAATGTCGTATCATGCAGGCACACCCATATACATAGAATACGTGTATCTTTAGAAAGTTCATACCTATGTCCCAAAGCATGACTGGAATACTCCTAGCTACCAACCTTTCCTGACAAATGAATTGCCATCTTCCTCTTGATGGCCCTTCATCCCCAGATCCTCTGAGAGCATATTTATAAAGACAGTGAGGAACGAGGGCATACCTGGCGGGGCCACCATCCGCTGCCACTTCTGAAACAGACAGGTCTTCAGGCAGTCTCGGGGACTGAGGTTGTAGGTTTTGTGTCTCGACATCAGTTCCTGCATTGGCTCCAGTATTACACACAACTGCAAGGAATTCAAAGTCACCGGAGTTCTGCTACTTGATCATATTAATTACAATAATAATTCTAACAGCTGGAATCCATTAGACAGCTTAAGGGTTTGGTCCCCCCCCTTTCTTTCCTGGTTTTGATTTTCTCTATGTATGTTTGAAGGGAAAGAAATATTACCTGTATTTGATTATGCCCACTTAAGGTAGTATCATTTATTACATGGTATTACAGCCAAATGTGATTTACACACACACATACACACAGACACACACAGATACACACATACATACACACACACACACACATACACAAACACACACAGACACATACACAGACACACACAGACACACACAAACACACACACACACACACACACACACACACACACACACAAACACACACACACTTTCCTGTACAGAAAAGACAACCCTGTAATGAATTCAGAGGCCTTTCCCTGGTTAAGGAAAGCTGTCTTCTTCGGAGCTTACTGCTCTGATTTCCGCTCTGGCTCCAGGCTGCGGTTCTTGTTTGTCTAACCTCATGCTGTGAGTTTCAGTGCTGGTTTACACAGGTTCTCTGGTGGGGAAATGCATCTTTTAAACTTTGCAGAACCAGGTGATGCTTCTTGCTGCTGATTCTCATAAAGGCAGGTGATGAGCACTCTACACGTTTTATTCATGTGCTCATTTTTAGTTTTATTTTACCCATGTAGTTCATGTAAGTGGTACATATCTGTAGATTCTACCATTAGGCACCTTGTCATCTCCTTTGTATAGCCTTTTGCATTTTACTTTGGGCCAAGATATCTAATGACAAAGATCGAATTAAATGAAAGGACAAAATTATTTAGGGTGACCTTAGACTTTTCTAGATTCCTTTGGGTGCACACATATCAGAATACCTACGATCACAAAGTCTGCGACTTGGAACAAGCCATCCATCACACATGAGGGCGACAGTGACGCGAATGTTGGCATGTGCCTGCCCCTGTAAAATGTGTGGTTGCCTTAGGAGAGACATGTGTGCAGTCCCTAAGTTTTAGCTTCTGTTTGACTTCCTTACTCTTCCTTTTCCTTTATATCAGCCCTTACCTTCATCATCTCCCTTAGATACTTTCTGTTTGATGCTTGTTATCTTCTCCTTATGGCTAATGCCTGCCCCATCCTTGAAGGCATAGCGAAGGATGCCCCACACATCTCCCTGTGTAAACTGCAGTGTGCTGTTCCTCTTGCAATTAGAACTTTCTGCTTCACAGACTTATGTAGCCTTCACGGTCCTCTGCTTCCAAGGCTCTTTTCCATGAGGTCATAGTGTCTTGGAATGCCTCCGTGTCCCAGTGAACAGATGCATTTAAGGAATAGTGCTTATAAGACCTTTCCAGACTCAAAGGGTAGTCTAAGGAGTGTCCATTAGGTCTGACTACTGAAAACACAGACTTGGGTGCTCAGCCCCTTCTCACGGACTGTGCACATGTTGCCCTTAATCCACATTTAAAACCCTCATACCTTCATATGGCTCTATAATTTCCCATGGGAGTTTCAGGTCCTCTGCTTCACAGAATCTGGACGTTCCAGTGGAAAACACTACTCTGTCATGTTTCCAGTTTCTGTCTGTTTTTTTCTCACTTCCTCCTCCTTCCCAAGTTCCCTCCCCAGATCTAAGAAGGATCACAATGAATGTTACCTAGAAAGATTTTACTGGTTAATGACAGATTTGTGAAATTCATTAACCCTAAGTAAGGGTCTTTTGTAAACTTCTTTTAGTTTTGTTGGAAGAAGGAAGATTTTGAAGGCTGAGTAACACATATACAACATCCAGCACAGAAGTGAGACAGGTTTCTTCCTTGGCCCATGGGAATCCAACATTATAGATACTGCAATACAACCTGCAATCACTGGCTAGCTCTTCAATCTATAGGACCTTCCTATTTATTTTATGTCCCCTTTGAAATCTAAAATGCCAGGAAGAAGAAATCAACAAACAGGACAGAATTCTCTTGAAGCTAATTCTGTGTTTCAACGTGGCGAGGGCTGTATGTGTGGGCATTTCCCTAGAAGGAACCTTTCCCAAGACTCAAAGGATACACAGAGCGCACGCTGTGGACAGTGCCTCCATGGTCTCTACTGGCAGACCTGAGAGCCAATCACCGCACAGGGCAGAGACAGATCACACTGAAGCTCAGAGATGTTTGCAGTCATATTATGGCAAGAAAAACTTTCAGAAATCCCAGTGACTGGGAAACATTTTTTTGAACACACACACAAATACACACACACACACATACACATGCACACACACACTCTTGCAGGACACAGAGAGAGAGCTTGCACAAAAGCTTTTATTTTCTTCAGTCCATTTCTGTTTCTTCTACATGCAATCCTGATGACTGTAAAAGACACAGGTGACTGGGACCAGCTGGGGAGTCTCAGGATGGAGTGTGACTGTCATCAGGTGTGTCTCCTTGGACATGCAGCTGGATAGCACTGGGTTTTCAATTTCATCTGGAAAGTGGATACCCACCCACCTTGTATGGTGAGAATCTGAGGTAAGGTGTGTCACACGCAAGCACTCGGTGTGGCGAGTATTAGGACATGATTGTTAGGAAGCACAACACACACAGTGAACACCACAACCTCATTTCTTGACATCAACACACATTCACTCAGCTTTCAGGACTTGGGCTTTTGTTGGGGACACAAAATATGAGAATGCCCTTCTGCCCTCCAAGAACATACTGTCCCCTTAGGAATGATTTAAACAGATTAAGAAATCTACCCTGGGTTCACAGTTCAAGTGTCTCAGGAAATCACCTTCTTTTGACAAAACTGTTTTTCATTACATGACAGGCTGGATGACAAAAACGACCTGCTTGAACCCAGAAAGGGTGACCAACATTAAGCAGGGTATGGATTGGGGGAGCTACACTTACCACAAGAACTTTGAACTCATTTTTTTTTCTTTTGCTTTTTGTTTTGTGTGTGTGTGTGTGTGTGTGTGTGTGTGCGTGCGTGTGTGTTTAGTATTGCCTCTCCTTTCTGGATATTGGTAGCTATTTCTTTTTCCGAAGCTAATCCTTACCATCTCTTTCTTCCACTTTAATATGAAAATATCTTTCTATCATTGTAACCCATCCCAAAGGAGATTGCATCTTTGCATGCTAATCAAGAATCTTCACAGTCATTTTTAACATTGGAGAGGTCCCGGGCTGGAGATGCGCAGCCCCACCCCTTTATTCATGTATGCAAATGAGCTATCCTGTCTGCGGAGCCTATGCTGGTTTTGCTGGGCTGTGTGCTGTAGGTGGCAGAACTAACTCAGATAAGAGCTGGTCTCCTGAGCAGCTAGGCATCACAATCTGGAAACAGCAAAGCCTTGCAACTGTTACAACAGAGTCAGGAAGATTAGGGAAGTAGGTTTCTGTTGGTCCCAACCAACTCTTGGAGCGGCGATCCTTGCTCTTTCTGATGTCTCAGAATCTCTTGAGAATCTGGTTTGGAAGTTGTTCAAGCCACCACAGTCTCATATGACTCTAGGTAAACATTCCTTTTTTCTTATAATAACTGTAAGCCAGACCTCAATGGCTTGTTTTTTTCTATACTGCAAGTGTGTGTGCGCACGCGCGCGCACACACACACACACACACATACACACACACAACATAATAATACAAGTCCATTGACTTGGAAGAACAATTTTATAGCAAAGTTGTGCCTGCCACCAAGTTCCCAGTGCATGAAAAGAAAGGTGGCAATCTGTATGTCGGTAGTATCTGCAACCTCTGCAACAGCATGTACGGAGGTTTGTAGTTTAATTTTGTCTCCTTCTGTGGCACTGTAGAATATCACCTGGTATCCGGGTAGCTGTGGAAAGGGTAGGGTCATCAAGTTCCAAGAGGAGCCTGTGCCTTGACTACACTTGAATATGAAACATTTCAACATGTGTGGGCTGCCCAGGTCAGTTAGGTCCCTTGGGAAGGTGAGGTCTCTTCCTCAAAAGGTGCCACTGTGCAGATTTAATGAGAGTGTAGGCTAGGCTTGCGCTGCACCATTCTAGTCTGACTTCCTGGGATCCTGACAAGGGGGATTTGCTGAATGAACGGATGCGTGGATGGATGGGTCAGATAGTGAAGCCAGATTAACAGCAAGGAGTCATTTGTCAGTAGCAGACAAATCAGGCACAGTCCCGTGGGCTTAGAAGTGATCAATCTATCCATCCAATAAATGACTGATTGCTTCTTCGGCGCAGAATGCTTGACCCAAATGCATATGTGTGGGCTGACTGGGCAGGGAGGCTTGGGTAAGTCTCAAGATTTCTGCAATTTCATATTAACAGAGAGCCTAGAAAATGTGGACAGCACGCTGCCTCTCTTTGTTTCCCTTTCATCTGATAGTTCTCTCGGAGGAGGACTCTGATTACCTTCAGCTGCACATACAGGCTCATCTGCTGCAGTTCATCTACAGAGTTGAACAAATAAGTGGCACTTGTCGGTGTTAGCCTTGAGCTACAGTAAAGCTGGTATCCTGAAGTCGGCATGTGGTTATCCCCATCTGCCACCAACAATCAAATTCTATCCTTTTTGAATAACACCTCATTGTGAATCATCTACACTTCTTTTTAACATCTACTTTTGGGCTATGTATGTATATAGTGTGTGTGTGTGTGTGTGTCTGTCTGTCTGTATGTCTATGAGTGAGTGCAGGTGTATTCTCTCTGGGATTGATGCGACAGAAGACAACCTCAGATATAGGTCCTCACCTCCCATTTTTGTTTGAAGCATGATCTCTCTGTTATTGGTTGTCCAGTATACCATGTCAGCTGATTTATGAGCTTGCCCCTTCCCCGAGTTTCAACATAAGAACATTAGACTTCTAATTAATTAATTAATTAACTAACTAACTAACTAGTGTGTCTATGTGTTGTGAGCCACTGAACTTGTGTTGAGGTCAGAAGATAACTTGTTGTTGGTTTTATCCTTTTATTATCTATGTTCTGGGTGATTAGGCTTGGTTGGAAGCAATTTACCCATCATTGACCTATCTCACTGGCCCCACATTGAGCACTTCTATGTGCATTCTAGGGATTCATAGTCGAGTCTTTCCATTTGTATGGCAAGGGAGTTACCCACTGAGCCAGCTCCCTAGCTCTTATCTACTTTTTATATCCAGGACTTTGCAAGGATTCAGGTGGACACCTTGCTCACATCTCTGCTTAGGCCTTTTCCCTTATTTATATCCCTTCCTCTCTTCCATCCAGCCATCAAACCAGGATGTTGAGAATCAATGTTCTATGTGCCAGATCTGGCCATCTTGTCTTCCAAAACCCCCTTTTATGTACAATAACAAAGATGAACAGGTGGACCAAATTCCTATGATGCACAAACCCAAAGCCATTTGTTATTTGCCCTTCTGGAATGTATGTTGACTCTTATTCCAAACACTGCTAGTCTAAGGAGGAAGACAGCAAATGACTCGTCATGCTCTCATGGCCGTGTAAAAGCAGAAGCAGACAGCCACTCAATTCATTGCTTCTTTCATTGACAACGATTTGTTTTTAGAAACAAAAAAAAGTCAGATGAACTAGACAAGGCATCTAGTGACGCAGTTGATTTGTGATGAAAACATCCCTTTCCCTATCACTGCTGTGGACCAGTAGGGATTTGTTGTTGAGCCTAGCTCTGCTCTGAAAACTGCACTCGACTCATGTCATTCTGAACTTTTAATATTGTCGAAGGTCCAACTCAAATCCCACCTGTATCTGGGATCTCGACACTGCAAGGGTCTCGTTTGCCTCTGTGACTCTTATTATTAATCTCTATAATCCTAGATTTACATTGGCATTGGGAATTTCTCATAGACTTGTTCACACCCTTCTCTGTGGCAGGGCATGTTTTACTTTTCATTTAACATAGCAATAGGCATACTCAAATATTTGTTGAGCCATAACTTAGAAATAGCTACAGAGTGCCTGCTCTAAGTCTCTTCCTCGAGTGTGTACCTTCACATGCTAATTTTATCATTAACCTTGATCACCTCTTGGCCCACTTTTACAGGTAAGGAAATTCAGAGCTGGCAAGTCGTCCAGAGCGAATAACGAAGGCTGTGACTATTCCAATGAAGCTAGGGTAAAAAGGTAGCAGAGCTGGGGAAAGGTTTGGTTGTATTTGTCTGGCTCCATCACTGCACTATTAACTCTTAACTGGTGCTCCGTTTACCAGTGGGAACAGGACACAAATGGCTTAAATGCTGGTAAGAAATAGAGTCCAAGGTCTTTTCCACCTCTGTCTAGCTCCTTGCATGTGGCGTAGCTATGTATTTCAGGCCTTAGACTTAGATTCATCTGGGTCAGATCCCTCACATCTGTCATTTGCTGTCTCTTCTTTCCCAAGTACATTAGACAATTTGAATCTGTTTGCTCATTTGCAAATGGGAATAAATGATGCTCACAAAAGACAGCATGAAAGAGTCAAGGCAAGCTCTTGCTGCAGAGCCAGACACAAGACCAGTACTCAAAAGATGGACATTGGTGTTTTGAAGAATTCTCTTTGCATATCCCCTTTGAGGCAGAAGAACAATACCCTTAGGGCTGGTGAGCTACTCTGTAGAGCTAATCACATGGTCTCTCTGGTACTTTGAGGGTCCCTGTGAATAAACCCCAAGAGGTGATAATCAGTCAGTTGACATTTTACTAGCCAAGGTCTGAAAATCATCTCTGTGGAGAACTCTGCAATAGATATAGAAGGTTGAGACCCACAAACCCCAATTCTTATCCTTACCAACTCTTTCCTCCCATGAAACTGAGACTACGTAGATCTAGTAAGAAGCTGTGGAGAGTCATTAAGGAATATTCTTCAACAAGTTGCTCCTAATTGGGCAATGCATTACTAAATAAGGTATCAGAAGAAGATAATGTATGGAATTAAAAAAAAAAAAAAAGAAAAGAGGCAAAACAAAGCTGAGAGAAAGCACACAGTTGCCCACCCATAGCAGATGAGCAGATGATCATTACCACACCCTCTCTGCCCAGAGAGGAAAAACAACCCAGCAGCGGAAATAACTGCCTTCCAAGCTATGCAATTCCAAACATCAGATTATGACTCGAGTTTATTTCCTGATAGGATTAAAGGCAGATTGGTTGTCAAATTCAAAATATCCCCCTTTTTATCTGAAGCTTCAACCAGGAGAGCCTTTGCCTTTTTTCAATTGTTTTTTAAATTGATTATTCACGCACGTTATCTTATCCAATGGGTCCTTCAGATTGGGGGCCACTGCTATTAAGGAGAGAAAGATAGTAGTAGTGGTTGCTTGATAGACAGCAGCTGCCATTCTGGTCTTAAAGGGACCAGTATATTTTTTGCCCTCACATCTACCAGACCAAATATTTTAATATCTACTCTTTGATCTCACTTTGGAAGCTGCTTCCATTTGACCACACAAGCTCCTGATGGAGTCTCCAATTCACCCAGAGGAGGTGTGTCCTGGCTGCTTTGCTGAGCTAAGGCAGCCTCTGGAGACACTGCATCTCTTAGGCCCATGGAGCATTAGGGGTGGGGGATGGGAGGGAGACTCAAGGTTCCCATTTCCCCCCCTCACATGATTATAATTTATCTGCAGAATATTTTTGGCATAGACAAACCCTCCACAGTGTTCAGGTTGCCTTCCTACTGCATTTAGTGTTCTGTCTTCTAGCTCTGCATCAGCAACAAGGGAATAGATCCTGCATGCTATTTGCTAACTGACTTCAGGTAAGGATTGGTCTATTGGAGACCAAAGTGAGGTGTGTTCATGGAACTTTAGGTCTGAGTTATGCAGAGAATTCTCTCAGGTCTGGGGGCTAGAAGCCTGGAGGCAAGGTGTAAGCAGGACCATGCTCTTCTGGATGCTGATGAAGAAGCCTTGTGCTTTCAGGATGTTGATGTCTCCAGCATCTTTGGTTTTCCTGTCTTGTCACTTTATCATCCCAGTGTCTGCCTCCCTCTCCATATGTCTTTTCCCAGTATGCAATTGCATCATCTCCTCTTGTAAGAAGGACATAAGTCATTGGGTTGAGGGCACACCTGAAATCCAGCAACATTTTATGTTGCGATCCTTTAATTACATCTGCAAAGATTCTGTTTTCAGAATCATGTTCCAAAGTTCCAGGTGGACATGAAAATTTGAAGGACTTTCTGTCTGTCTGTCTGTCTGTAAATAAGTGTGTTTTTCATTCTGTCTGAAGTACAGGTCACTACCACAGCAGCTTTCAGCACCCAGGTCCATGATATATATACCCTCTATTTGGTAGCCTGACAGGTGTTGCTTGCCTTTGCGCCTGTAGCCCAAGAGTGACACTAGCAGTCTTAGTGCTGGCTCATCTTCCTTTGGTTGCTTGTCCAGGCTAGTATTATTATTGTTAACTGTCCATTTGAAGTCTCACTAGTAAATTGCCCACTATGAATTTTGATTTTTCCTGCATTGCCACTGCTTAACAAGTATGGTTTAGAAGATTTTCAGCAATATATAAAAGATTAAAGGATGATGTTGGGGTGAATGGGACTTCATGCATATGGTATGCTAACACATTGCCTTGGCTTTGAATTCTAGCACCTAATAAATAGGTAACCATGAATACATTCCTAAATCTCTTGGTGTTGTGGTTTCCCATTTTCAAAGCCAATACAGCACTAGTACCTCACCAACTAGTTTGGTAAAACAAGCAACAATCTACTTAACCAAGTGCTAGTATATGGAAAGTGCTTTCCATGATTTTTATGGCTTTACATATAAATATATATTTGTACATATGCCTGTGTATATTTACATGAAAATACACACACACACACACACACACACACACACACACACAACCTGAAAGTTAGATTTTAATAGTAGAATGGATGCCTATAATCTTCGCCCTCTATGCAGTATATTCTGGTGTTTTCTAGATCTTTTACAGAATCTGGGTTCCCTGTATGGTGTCGAGATGTTTCCAAAAGGATAAGAAGCCCCAGCTCTACCATCAGCAGACTTCCAGGCAGTGTTATCTGTGTCTACAGGGGTATGCAAGACTTTCAGGCACGATTAAGCAGTTCTTTTTGATCAATTGCTGTGGCTGCTGTTGAACTAGGAGTCTGAAAATAAATGCTAAGTTTACCCTGGCAGACACTCACTCATGGGTTGTAACAGAATTAGGGTTTGAAAGAGAAACAGAAGCAGGATGTATGGGTGTGTGAATGTGGTCTCAAGGAAGGATGTGTTCATGTCTGGGAAGCTTTCAGTGAATGAGGTTCATTCACCTAAGAGAGGGTAACCTGTTTTACTGAAAGTTAAGTGACCATAGATGAAGCATATTTACAAAATACCTTCACAGCCACACCACCAGCCAGCTTGGATATGATGGCACATGGCACTATGGCAGTGTTGAACTGACATAGTGTCACTCACTATACTGTAAAATATTAGGTCGCTGGCCTGTGTCCTCATCCTTAATGAGGTTTTTCTTTCATATCTTTGACCACTAAGCAATCTTTTCATTGAGGGTAATGAACCAATGCTTGTACATGATTATGACACAATGTAAAAGAACAACAAAGAGTTCACCATCAAAAAGGCCTAGATCCACACCATCCACGTCACAACTAAAGTACCTTGATCTAAGCCCAGAACACATCTCATGGGCTCCTCATGGTTCTCTGTGTGCTCAGAAAATGGAAAAAGGAAGATTACTAGGGACATGATGTGGACCACGGGCAACAGTCATCATTTAGTAGGCTTCATGTTAGAGCTGGGGTTTTTAATCTCTGGGTGAAGACCTCATTGGGGGTTCCATATCAGATATTCTACAAATCAGATATTTACATTAAGATATATTACAGTAGAAAAGTAACATTGATGAAGTAGCAATGAAATAATTTCATGCTTGGGGGTCACCACAACATGAGGGTATTAAAGGGTAGCAGCATTAGGAAGATCAAGAAGCACTGTGTTAGAAGGATACACAGGTGATAAGTAGCATTTCCAAATGGGCTTCTGTGGTGACTTGAGTGACAAATGTTCCCCATAGTCTTGGTCATTTAAGCACTTGGGCCCCAGTTGCTAGTGTGCTGCTTGGGAAGTGTAGGAGGTGTGGTCTTGGTGGTGGAAGTACATCATTAGGGGCTGGCTTTGAGATTTCAAAGACACTTGCCTTTCCCAGTAGTCTTTTTTTGTTCTGTGCTTTCCATTCAATGTGTGAGATTTCAGATTCTGCTCCAGTCCTTATTCCTGCTGCCTGCTCCCTGACATGATGGAGTCCAACCCTCTGAAACCACTAGCCCACATCAACTCTTCCTTTGTAAGATGCCTTGGCCACGGTGTTGCATCACAGTGATAGAAGAGGAACTGAGACCACCACATATTCTAAAAGAGCGAAGGTATGTGGAAGGACCATCAGAAAGAATCGGTGTGCAAGTGGACACAATGGCCAAAGGTTACATTTCTGAACGCCAGAGCAAACCTGGCATTGGAAACCGACACAATGTGGTTCTCGCAGTTCCAAGGGAGGGACTGGCTGGAGGTGCAGTGGGCAGATGAGCAGGGGTCAGGACAAGCAAGGCCATAGTTTCTGTCTCAAAGAAGAGGTGAGGAGTACAAATGATGCTGCAAACCTTCACAGAAATGAATGCTTAACGGAAATGTGATGACTCCTGGGGTGGTTTCCTTCCATCACATGAGAAACATCACCAATTAGCATTTGAATGTTTTTAATGAAACAAAAGCATCAGACATCCTAAAAGACAACTATTGGCTGTTTTAATCTCTGAGAAGGGAAGCCTAACCCCTCCAGGGAGCCGTTGGTCACAGCATGGAGACCAGTAGTATCCCCCAGTAGTATCCCTCTGCCGCTCCCTTAGTAAACAGAAGCCTCTTTCTTAGCATGTGGGTGTATTTCCCAGGGAGCTCAGAGACTGCATGTTTGCAATGGCAGAGCATTAAACACTAACATTTATAAATGAGCCCTTATAATCTTAATACTGCAAGGAAGGGAATTGGGAATTGACTTTGGGAGCTGTTGGTGACAGTTTCCAAGGAACATGGCTATCTTGTGTGAACAGTTGTAAAAGCTCACAGAATGCTTCTGCCTGCCTCCTTCCCCAGTGCTAATACCCAGAAGACCAGCCAAAGCAGCTTTGTGCTCTGGGGCTTGGACTGGCATCCCTAAGGCTACTGTTTGGAAGGACTCTCTGGGCAGTTGCTGGTGATATGTAGGGTTTGTTTTCTTGGTACTGATGCCCAGAGTATGGCTACCTTTGCACTGTTAGCCTACCTTCTCTGGGATTTACATCTAGCAACAGCCTTCCAGCTATATGCTGTGCTGACATAGCAAAGGAGCGATTACTCAATAATTTGACACTCAGCATCTGGATTGCTCTTGGTTGCTCCATCAATGTGCACTCATGAAAACATAGTTACATAACTTTCAAGGAGATCAAATTAGTTCCCCCTTATTGCTGATGTCCTTGATGATGAATGGATCTCTATTGCCTTGTATTATAATGAGCTGAATAGATGTTTTCCCAATGGTGCTAGGGTCCCAGTGGCAAGGACAGTTGATCAGCCTTATATCATTGGAAATTGGCACATAGAGGCCAGTAAACAAACAAACAAACAAACAAAAAACAAAGCAAAGCAAAATAAAACGACAAAGCCAAAGCAGTGTGGAAAGAAGGGACGGAGAGGGAGCAAAAGGAAAATGGATGACTTCGTCCTGACTCTGTGGGTGTTCATGTGTGTGCATATATGTGCTTGTACATAGAGGCCAGAGGTCCATCCCAGGTGTCCTTCTCAGTTGCTAGTCACTTTGGTTTTTTTTTTTTTGAGACAGGATCTTTCCCTGAGCATAGATTACACCTATCCAGTCAGGTTGGCTGCCCAGCAAGGCTTCTACTTCCCAAGTTCTTGGATGGCAAGTGCACATTATCACACCTGGCTTTTCTAATATGTGCTCTAGGAATTGGCGTCAAGGCCTCATGCTTGAACTTTACTTCAAGCCTCCATTATAGCCCTCCTCTCTGACTCTTATCTCTAGATACCCCAGTAACAAATACTGTTGGGATCAGGGCACAGGAACAGCGAGGCCACAGTCCTTCATCCTCAGAAGGAGGAAGTTAGAGCCGGGCAGGCCCCGTCTTCATCTTTCTTCCCTGCTGTCATTTGGAAACGTGCATCCTTTGTTGGCAGAGTTCCCCACCCATCCCAGAGTATTATGAGGCCTCAGGAGGAACTACAGATGTTTTCTTCTTTTCTGTCTCCCTTCTGCTCCCCTTGGGAGACCTTCTAGTCCTGTACTTCTCCATGTGGTCTCAGCTTTTCTCTTGCTCGGGGCATCAAGGTCACTGGGACCATTACAGAAGATCTATAGGTAATGTTGAAAATATTTCCTATTCAAGCCAGCCAATGGGTCCAATATTACTGGGGTGTCTTGATCCACACGTGACTTTATGGTTAACACCTATCTAACAAAGTCAACTCCTGGCATTGAATTCGTTGATGGTATAATAGAAAGCATAGCTTCTTGGTCCCAAACCCTACCCCGAGAAGGACCAAGAAGTGAGTATATTAGGTGGAGATAGTGATTTAGAGGTGTTTCAGGTGCTTTCTAGCTAGAAGGGTGTGATAATGCCTCAGCTATTCCCTCTTTCTAGACTTCTGTATTTGGAGGGAGTCTCAGAATCCCAAATCATTTTAAAACCTGAAACCATAGGTGATCAGATTCCAGTTATTACAGGAATCTCAAAGCCCAAACATGCCCAATCCTTTTAAATGGTAAGAACAGAGCACAAGGGATTTGGGAGACAGCCTGTTCTCACCATGCCCAGTGAGTGTCAGCCATGGCACTGTGGTCATGTCTCCTCTTACTCTACGTCTTTCCCTCGCCACTGCTCTGGGGAATGTGGTAAAGGTTTTCTTTCTTCAAATCAGACATTCACTTTTGTGAGGATGTGGTCTCTGGCCTTGTCCTTAGCTTTTAGGAACGGCTTGTAGCAAGTTACTCTCCTGTGCCTTTGGAACTTGTTGCCATCAGTGACATTTGCCTGCAGGTGCAGAGGAAACCTCCCAAGGCACGCAAGGTGCCAGCTCCTCCTCAGTGCCCCTTGCGACCAGAAGCAGAACCAAGTGGCCTAAGGCCTAACAAGAACCTGTTAAGTCATAGCTGAAAAAGTTTTGATTCGTCCAAAAACAGAAGAAATATTCCCATATCTCGTTTTCTTCTGGGGTTATCTGCATGATAAAGCCTCGCTTTGAAGGTCCAGGTATCCTTTAAATGACTGTTCCCATTTCTCCCCAGCAAGATGCTCTTAAAGCTTGACTTTACTCAATTTTGTTCGTGTGTGCTAGCAGAAGGACTTCCGAAACTGCCAGCTACTATTTTGGTGTATGTATGGTTGGGCGGGCTGGATTTGCCTTTCCCTTAAACAATGGGTGGGCTCTGGGAGCTCGGCCTTACTGTCTGTTCTTAAGATCAAAGCAATCAGGCTCCGAGAGATGAAGGTGATTCTCCATTCATACATGATCTTATTCTATCTACATCCATACATTCTCTCAGGCTATCTTCATGACAATGGCTATAGATCTGGATCTGTGCCCCTGCCCCAGCCCCCCCCCCCCACCCCGTTTCTCTGTTTTGTTTTTAGAGGTGTTAAGTACTTTGTCCCCAGAGTACTAACTAACCAGTCATGGAATCAGTGTGTGTTCAGCTCCTTTGGTCAACAGGCAGAAAAGCGCTCAGCAAACAGCAGGTGCTCACTAACAACCCATGGAACAAATGGGTTATCCTAAAGTTCCCGTTCTCTTTCCACTCCCCTCTGCTGCCGGCAAGTGGTTATCTCTTTCAAGCTGACTGAGAAGCAGGTGGCCAAGCCCTTTCTTCTTAGGGCAGCTTTGGGCCATTCTGGTTTCTGTTACCTCCCTGTAACCCCCCAGCTCACAACTGTATCTTTCGGAAACAGCTTAGGAAACAGCAATTTCCCAGCCCCTCGTTGCTGTCGATATGAAGCTGGAGAGTGATATTTCCTTTCCCTTAATTCCTCTGAAAGGCAAACAATGTTTTCCTCGGGAGTTCTGCGTCAGCTCCTGACTTTTGGTAAGCCAGCTGCACGCACCAGTCACATCTTCCCATACAGTGTGAGATCATATCGCCCTTGCTGGTCTTCATTGTGATTATGAAACACATCCCTTGTCACTCTTCACCTGTGTCCTTGGCAGCCTCCTCTGCTTCCCAAACACCATTTGTCTCCTTCAAGTTCTTCGGGGTCCCAAATCAATCATAGGTTTAGAGGATCGTCACCCACAGTTGAGGGCTGGCGGAGCTGAGCAGAGGAACAGACACTTTCAAATCAGGGGTGCGGTTTAGGAGCGCCCACAATCAAAACGAGTTTTGTCTAAAAACACTCAGGAGAGGACGTGGCAAGGTATCAGATGAGGAAGCACCCATATCCGTAGATTTTCACGGAGACTTTGTCGTTCAAACTAATGAGCAAATGGAGAATAAGACCTGTGATGAATGCAACTGAGTTCCATTTGGAATTAAAGCCTCTAATAAAAGCCTTTTTCTGTGGTTTCAATCTCCCTCACCACCATCGTCTTGAGCATTAAAAATAGATTTTTTTTTTAGACTGAGAGTTTTTTTGTTTTTTTTTTTTTTTCCTTAGTGGAGGGGTGGGGCAGGAATGGGCATTTTTCTTTACCTTTCTCTTTCCTTCCATTTTTTTTTCTCTTACTTTAAAATTGTGATAGGAATTAAGGTTTTGAAGGCACATAACAGATGATGGGTTTAGGGCTTCACCGTGTTCTCTCTAGGGACATACATACACTCGAGTGCCTCTTTACTGGGGCTCAATCACAAATGCAGTGTTTTCCACAGGATGCCATTTTTAGACTGAATTATAGGAAGTCTGCAGCACTAATAAATGGACAAGAAGCACTGAGTCACAGAATATGGTCCCGTGCCAAGGTGAAGGCCAGCTTGGCCTTTAGCCAGTGGACTGTAGATTGATGTTACAACAGCGAAAGTAAAACCAGTTGCTTACAAAGGAATGATCAATCAGCTGACAAAGGTCCAGGCATTTAGCCCCCACTCTTAAGTTCCACCTCTATTAATAGTAGCATATTTTGAACTTTATTGGTAGTCTTGGAGTCTCCTACTCTGAGGTGGGTTCATTGTGAGATTCTTAAAATCAGATGTAATTTGGGGAGGTGAACATTGGACAAATGTTGATCTTCCTGTCTCTCTAATGAGCGATGTCTATTTATTTGTCTCCATGACACAGTATACAGAGCAATAGTCACGAGGCTTCTTCAAACCCAGAGCTGTGGGTGTCTTCTTCAGATATGGTACTAACTTCCAGTAGCCCTGGATCCTGGGGCTGTGCAGTCGGCTTTCTCAGGTCCTCTCTGATTTGAGGAACTGTCATTCTTCTCCAGGACAAACTGATCTCCCTGTGTCATTTTGACCTGACTTAGATGGGAGCTACTTCCTAGGAGTTAGGAAGTTGAAAGCCAGTCAGTAGACTCTTGTTCCCACTATGGATGAACTCACAAGCTCAAGCAGCTGGGAGGATGGGGGAAGAAAAGGAACTTTGTGATGAAATTAGGGTGGCCATCATCATCCAATATCCTCAGAACAGTCCTTGACTGTAACTCACAGATCTGAAGATGGCCCTGAGATGCCTTCAAAAGGTCTTAGGCAGTCAATAGAGCACAATCAATATATTTGGAGTAAAACATGTTTTTAAAAATACCTTAGGAAACATTTCTTCTTATAATATTTTGTTAGTTTATTCTTGGATCTATTGGCTAGTGTCACAGAGTTCTAGATTTTGGAGAATTTCTAAACCATTGCTAATAAGCAGCACATTTTATATGTAGATTATGCCTGCAGCAGGCCAGGAAAGAGCCTGGGTTTTTGAGTCAGACCTAGATTTAAAGCTCACCTTGGGCCTACAGTGATGTGCCTCTCCTCAGGTTCAGTGTTGTCGGACTGAGTTAAAGCAGATGAGTTTGAAGAGCACACACACAGAGCATGATCAGTGTTCAAGGAAAGGAAGTGAATGTGTTCTATGGCTTGGCCATTGCACACAGTATACATACGTCAGGTTATCACAGCACATCACAGATGTATATCATCAACTTGCTTCAGTTTCTTACGTTAATAAAAACAAAATGTTATGATTAAAAAATGTTCGTGACACAAATAAAACTTCCGGCACAGTCCTCAGTTTGACTCTGAGCATCAGTTTAGTCTCTAGTCCATAAGCCTGAAACTTATAGGAGAGCAAGACAGACAGAGAAGGCCAGCTCTCTCATCACCTCTGGATCAGTAAGGCCAGACACCCTGTTGGTAGGTGGTCACTTAGGACGAGAACACACAGGCTTAATAACATTCCATTCAGGATTACAAGGAAGCTGCAATTCTTTTCAACTTGAAATTTTAATTAAATGTACTCAAAGGGAATGCAGATGAGGCCACCAAACAGGGTCATCCAATGGTTACTGGAGGCTCAAGCCAGCTGCAGAGCAAACCCCACTGAAGGGTAAAGCTTCTACGTATTGATAGTTCCAGCATTAATAATATTTCAAACCAGATTCATAATCATGTAATTATCAACACAATTCATATCACACAGCATGTGAGGGCTCTGAATTATTAATCACTCCAGTTCACTCTCCACACAGAGCACCAAGCGACAATTTCAACTCTCCAGCAAAATGAGTATAAACTCAGGGGTGGGAACATAGTGGAGAAGCAAGCCGAACACTCACTTAGTATCTGCCTGGGGACCATTAAATAACAATGAGTGCCCTGTCTACAGCACCTGTGGGGATGGCAGTTTTAAAGTCCAAGCTTGAGTGGACTTGGCTTGGCTCCCAAAGCCTGTGCAGGGCAAACTATGATTAATGTTCTTGAGGTGCTTTCTCAATCTCAGTCTCCATATGCACCCCAAGGGGCAGGGCGATGCTTTCATGTCAATGGGCAAGACACAGTAAGGATGGTCTTATAGTCCGTCTTACTCCAGTGTGGCATGCCTCCACAATTGGTATCATGTACCCACCTTAGGACGTCAGAGTGTCTTCACAGGACTCTTTTAGCGTTGGCCTAAGGGAGGAGCGTGTTTTTACTGATGGCTTTTCTAGAGTTGTATGGTAGTCTTGGGTGATGAGAACAAGGTAGAGAGACATGTATGTACAACTTTATGTTCTGCAAGCAGCTTCTAGGGCATCTAGCTTCACATAGCTCCCCATATACATTCTCTCTCTCTCTCTCTCTCTCTCTCTATATATATATATATATATATATATATATATATATATATAAAATAAAAATATATAATATATACACATACACATATATAATATGTATATACACATATGTATATACATATATGTGTATGTATGTGTGTATGTATGTATATATATCTATATATGTGTGTGTGTGTGTATGTATATATATGTGTGTGTATATGTATATATCCCCATTTGACAGACAATGAATGACAAGGAGTGGTTTCATTATTCTAGGTGAGCTCAGAGGAGCCCAACTTGGCTGAGATCCCATCGAGGAGGAGGGCATTATATCAGGAAGGATGGGGATAGACTCTGCCTGAGGAGGGCCCCTTTGCTGCTTGGACTACACTGTTTTGTCTGCTGGCCTTCCTGGCACCCACTTTTCTTTTGATCCCATGGTCTAACACCTATGGCATGGGCACTGTCTACTCAAAATGGGTGTTTAACTGCTTCCTTGTTCTTTGCAGCAAATCCATGCAAATGCCTAAAGTCCAACCAGGGCTTTCCTGCCTATCTTAGCTAACATGTGAACATTAGGATAAAGTCTGAGGTTGCAGAAGCTCATGAGTTCCTGTTTCCTAAACTTGGAAGAACGCAGAACCCAGTTGGGGAAGATAGGTGAGTCAAAATTCCAATTACAATTCATTGTGGGGAAAACTGAATATATGTATGTATAAGTGATTATTATTTATGGCCACAGAAAAAGTTCTCTAACTGGGGGAGGTCTGAGCTATGTATGGTTCCGGAGGCAATGTTCCATGTGTGGGAACACTCAAAACTGATCTAGCAAGGATTCTCTGCCTCACACACTATTTTCTGCTGCTCAGAACTTGGAAGGACATTCTTGAAAAGGGGAGTTTCCTTTGGCTATGGTTTGGATGTAGAAGGAGAATCTCTTGACAAAGTGAAAACTGGGTGCAGATGTACAGAAACACACATTGGAGGAATATATATATATGAATACACACACACACACACACACACACACACACACACACACACACACACACTGTGAGTGATGCCACTGTGTGGAGAGTTGGCAAGAAATGAAGCCCCAAACCCATCAAATATATGTATGTATCAGGCAACATAATTCACAGATCTTGATAAGTGTTAGACAAAAGAATATAAGAGATTCAAGATTGAAGAAATGTGAACTAATGTATGGGATAAATGAAAATAAATCCATCGTTATGCTATATAACTTCTCAGAGATTTGTCTGCATTCCCCAAAATGAAAATGTTAAAATTTCCATCATGGATTATTTTTGATAGTGGGACAATCAAAAAATATTGACAACTTACTGTGATTCGTACTAAATGCACCACTAATCTTTTGATCAGATAACTTGTTTCTTGGAGATTACTTCGTGAAACTTGAATGGGAATGTTTCCTGACATCTGCCTAGAACATCATGCAAGGGGGAGCCATGTGCCATTGTTTTTCTGTGTTCCCTTTGGTTGGATTCCCTGTGTCTGTTAACTACCAAATCATTAATAACCTCAACTAATATTTATAGGAAAGCTACTATGCATTAGATACTTCTATTAGCATGCTTGAATGTGTTTTAAAATTATAATTATCATGAAAATCAGACTGGAGTTTCTTTTATCTTCATGTAATCACGGAGGAAACTGAGTCAGAGAAATCACACAACCAGCAGGTGGTTTGCAACAACAGCTCCCAATCCCTGCAGAATTTGCAAAGTAGAAGAAGGTGTAAGACTTGCCCCTGTTCTAAGACACTCACAGCCTAAAGGGGAGTCCACTCCTCACTCCCTGTTGCTATAACAAACTACCTGATAAAATCAACAGGAGAACAGGAGAACATTTATGTTAGATCAGGCTTTTATAGATTTCAGTCCAAGCTGGGCTGGCTCTATTATAATAGCACTCCATGAGACAGAATTTCAAGGTGTTGGGAGCACACGACAAAGGAGGCTACTCACTTCATAATATAGGGAAGCAAAAAGAGGTACATAAAGAGGGGAAGAGGCAAGGAACAAAATATATCCCCCAAAGCCATGCTTCTACTGACTTATTTTTCCAACTAGGTCCCATTCCCTACAGTGTTTGAGATGCCATTAAACCTTCAACACAAGACACTTTAGGGGATATTTTACGTCCAAACTACAGCAGGGAGACAGACATGTCAATGGTAGAAGCATATGCAGACAGATTTTTATTAGATTTTTGCGATACATCTCAAAGGATCTTCGATCTGTCAGCTTTTTGTGACTGTGACAAAAATACCCAAGGAACGAAAGTTGTTCTGACTCTCAGTTGCAGAGTTTCAGCCTATGACTATTTGGTTCCACTGCAAGGCACCATAAAACGGTAGTGAGAATATGGTAGAGCTGGGGGCTCACTTTACAATGGCCAGAAAATGGAGAGAGAAAAAGGAAAGAGTAAGACAAGAAATAGCCCCCAAGTCTTTACATACCTCAAGTATGTTATAGCTCCTAAATTTTCTTCAGTTCCCAAAGGCTTATCACATTATGAATCCACCAATGGGTTAATCTATCAATGTGATCAGAGCTCTCAAGATCCAATCACTTCCAAACTCTGGCTGTCTTGGAGCTGGGCATGAGAAAAGCTGTGTGGGGAGTTGATTTTACATCAAGTCTTGATAGACACCTAAGTCTCTCCAGGGTAAGGAGCTGGGAACAGGCATGGAAGAGACTCAAGCAGAGTAAGAAATAGTCACACAGGCACAGTATGCATTGGATGTGCTGGGGAAACTTGCACAGCAAGTTTGGAGACAGTGGCAGTAGATAGGCACAGCCCCTGGTTGTGGGATGGGGCCACCCAACCATCTCAAGGTTTTTTAACCCAGAAATGTTTCTGTCCAAAGGAAGAACAGGGACAAAAATTGGAACAGAGGATGAAGGAAGGACCAACCTGGAATGGCCCCACCTGGGATTACATCATGTTGGTAGACACCAAACCCATCACTGTTGCCATGGTCAAGAGGTGCTCCGGGACAAGAACTAAGTGTGGCAGTTCCTGCAAGTGACCAGTGCAGAGGTGGATGCTTGGAGACAACCATCAAACTGAACTCAGGGAACCTGGTGTGGGCAGATGGCAGAAGGACTGGAGGAGCAGAGAACAACATAGGCTGGCCTGACTATCCAATTCTTCTAAAGTCTAGACTACCAACTCAGAAGTGTACCTGGATGTGCACATGGCTCCAGATACATATGTAGCAGATGATGGCTTTGCCCGAAAGCAATGGGAGGGAGGCCATTGGTCCCAGGGAGGTTGGATGCTCCAGAGTAGGGGGATACTAGAGCAGTGGGGCAGGAGAGGGTGGGTGAGTAGGAGAGCACACTTATATAGGCAAAAGGGTGGGGGAGGACAGTTGTGGGATGGGGACTGGTGGAGGAGTAACCGGGAAGTGGGATATCATTTGAGATCTAAACAAATGGAATGATTAATAGAAAAAAAAAAAGAAAGAAAAAGAAACAAGAGGATGTTAGAAGGATGAGCATGGCTTCCTTCTGCTTGCAGACATGGATCAAGATAGTCTCCAGCCCTCCTCCACTTTGGTAGCCATGGGGATGCTAGTGGTGAAGAAGGTAATGGAATAGATTTACACAACACCTGATGGTTTATGAAACACATCCACACATATTATAATATGTCACTTGATCCTGTGAAATAGGTCCTACAGGGCAAGGATATCCCCTGCCAGGGTAAGATGCAAAGACTGGAATTAGCTTTCAGTGCTTAATGTGCACAGGTGGCAAATCTATTGAGAAACCCCACAAGGCAGTGTGGTCAAACAGTGATTTTTCTTTTTTTCTTTTTTCATTTGGAATCTGAGAGTTCACTGATATTTCTTTTATCCAGTAAGTAGAAGAAAACAGAGCAAATTCACTCAGTGCTCACATGGCTGGCAGAATTTGTGTACACTAAATATATACTCAGTTCCCTAAACCTTCTAGTCTCCCTTGCAGTTCACTTTGAATCACATGACAAGATTTGACCAATGGGCTAGGAGTGAGTCTGAGGTTTAAGTCTTTACTGCTTTTCTTTTTCTGGTTGTTTTTCCCTCATCCAGCAATTGTAGTCACCATATTTTGCAGAAGATGGAGGAGGGGGAGTAAACTCAAGTTTAACAGTCCAAGACAGGAAATAAAATAAATCTTCACTGGTTTTGTCCTCTGAGATGACAGGCTATGTGTTCACTCCAGGATTGTACCTTGGCTATCGCGGTTTTGAGAACAGTGACACCTGTTCCACCTGCCTTGTATTTTCCTTGGCCTCCTGGAGTCCCTTGGTTTTTATCTTTTGAGAACTATTTGCTGATGGTTTTCTCGTCTCCTGCCTAGTTGTCAGTTCCCTGAAGTTCAAATGGTGATAACCATTTGGAAGAAGACAGTGTAAGCACAAAAGAAATGGGCACAGGGCTGAATTTTACCAGAAAAAAAATCTGCAAAAGGATTACTTTTCTTGGGGGCATTTTTAGTTGCCTGCATCCTTGGCAGGCTTTAGTTCTATATTATTTAATATCTGATGGTTCTTTGACTTTATTTCCCAGTCTTTGATGCTTTTTATATGTCCAAATATGAAAAAATTATGTCAAAACATAAAAATTAAGTTTATCTAGAAGAGTCTAGATAAACTTCATCTCATACAAGGTCTGTGCTTTACATGAGAGTTCAGGTAAGCAACAGTACACACAATAGTGATGACCACCACATGACTAGCATGAGGATTTATAATGTTGGAAGTGAGCTTGCTATAGATGAGAACCAGGGTGTTCACATAGATATTGGTATAGAGCTAGGATGTCTGGGTAACTCCATTACAGGACCCTGATTCTCTGGACTGCAGTCAAGTGCATGTCACCCTAAGTATATGACATTTATAATGACCAGCAAACCCCCCCGCCCCCCTCACACAAGAAAGCATAGAAAGAAAGTCACAGAAGGAGAAATCTCCCACAAGCATGATCCTACATCTCACTTGAGCCACAAGATAAAAAGCAAGTGACACACAACTGGGCTATTGCTGGTGATACAGCCCAAGGCTGATGTGTGCCAGCTGAGAGCTGGTGCTTCAGAAGCTGGGAAGCCACTGTGGGGAAGCTTGTCTCAAGAAATTAGGCTTTTTCCAATATGATCTGCAATGACAGCAAGAGCTTCTCTGTCCACACATGGGTTCCCCTAACTCCCTGTATCCCCTCTCCTCCCCAGGCCCTGAGAAACTCTTGGCTGTGCTGAAACTCATTCTGTAGACCAGGCTGGCCTCAAACTCAAGAGATCTACATGGTTTTGCTAGGATTAAAAGTGTGCTCCAACCACTGGCCAGCTGTTTTTGTTCTTGGATTTTTCTGATAGGAATGGTGTTAATCTTTCTGTTCTCGAGCTGACCAGTTTATGGTAGCAAATCCATGAACA
This sequence comes from Mus musculus, assembly GCF_000001635.26. Classification (NCBI taxonomy): domain Eukaryota; kingdom Metazoa; phylum Chordata; class Mammalia; order Rodentia; family Muridae; genus Mus; species Mus musculus. Next base: position 44,503,039 of record NC_000071.6, read on the forward strand.
GCTCTTAGCCATGACTGGGTTAGGGGACAGAGAGAGATTGTTGGTAGCTTAATTCTTCACTCATTAAGCAAACAACACCCAATACCTATCACATGCCAAGTGGATATGGAGGAGTTGTCAGAAGACAGTGACAGGCCAAACAAACAAATGCTCTACTCTACAGGGCATCTTGGATGTTGACATACTTCAGAAAGACAAAGCAATAAAGCTATGAAGTACAAAATGCCTACAAAGGAGAACAGGCCAGGAACAGATCTTTCTAGAGTGATTTAAGTGAATAAAGGAAAAAGGCTCTGAGTAGGCTAGAGGGAGGAAAGAATTCAGCTTATTAGATGAAGATTTGTTGACTGCAGTACACAGAGAGGGGTGGAGACAGGGACTAGATAGTGGTAAAATTTACAGTCCATACAGAGTCCATTCTGAATGCAAATGCAATTCATTGGAAGGCACTTTTTGGACAGTATAGCAGGTTTGACATCCAAAGAGATCATTCCATTTATTGCTGTCATCCTGGAACAAAATGTAAGATGACTGTCCTTCTTTCTTCCCTAATAATGACTTAACACCTGATCTCCTTAGGTATTGTGCTAGGCTTTGGGCTCAAGGCAGAGCATATAAATTAGATTCCTATTCTCATGGGTCCTATAGTCTGGTGGAGAGAGGCAAATAGCCAACCACACCAAGTTCTTCTTCACAGCTATAGTTTCTGTATCTGCCGTGTTAACCAACTGGAGATTCAACAAACTGTAGCCTGAACATATTGGAAGAAAATTATGTTTCTACTGAACATAGACTTTTTTTTCCCTGATCACCATTCCTTAAACTATACAGTACGGCAACTACTTACATAGAATTAGCTTTTAATCAGGAATAATAAGAACTATAGTATTGATGTATGGTATATGAAAGGATGTTAGTTCATATTGTTGTTCCACCTATAGGGTTGCAGATCACTTTAGCTCCTTGATTACTTTCTCTAGCTCCTCCATTGGGGGCCCTGTGTTCCATCCAATAGCTGACTGTGAGCATCCACTTCTGTGTTTGCTAGGCCCTGGCATAGCCTCACAAGAGACAGCTATATCAGGGTCCTTTCAGCAAAATCTTGCTAGTGTATGCAATGGTGTCAGCGTTTGGAGGCTGATTATGGGATGGATCCCCCGGTATGGCAGTCTCTAGATGATCCATCCTTTCGTCTCAGCTCCAAACTTTGACTCTCCCCGGAGCTCATGTCTCTAGCTGCATATGTATCAGAAGATGGCCTAGTTGGCTATCAGTGGAAAGAGAGGCCCATTGGTCTTGCAAACTTTATATGCCTCAGTACAGGGGAACGCCAGGACCAAGAAGTGGGAGTGGGTGGGTAGGGGAGTGTGGGGGGGGAGGGCATGGGGGACTTTTGGGATAGCATTGGAAATGTAAATGAAGAAAATATCTAATTAAAAAAACAAACAGACAAAAAAACAAACAAAACAAAACAAAAGAAAAACAGAAAAGATGTTAGAAGGGGAGATGCAAATTCATTCTATACAAGACACTGAAACATGTCAGATTTGGGTGCCCTTGATGGTCTTTGATACTGAGGGACAACATCTGAAACAAATTAAGAAATACTACGCTTATAAGAAAAAAATAGAGAGAACTGTAAGCATATGGAGTACTGTGCACAGGTATGAGTGTATATCGTCTATTTCTAATAAGAAAATCTGCATGCATTATGATTAGGAGGAGAGGAATTTATGAATACTAAGTATAAAAACAGTTAATGTCACGGAGAAAGTGGCAAGTGGCATGTTTGGGGCAGCTGGGGAAGAGCAGGTGATTGGAGGGAGGGATGAAGGGAGGGTGGTGGGGAATCAGGGGAAGGCTTGTGGATTCCACTCGGGGAAGAAAATGAGGCTACTGAGGAGAGGAGAGCAACTGTTCAACGTGAGCGTGACAAGCAAAGGCTGGCTGCCAGCTCCTGGACACTCGGAAGAGGACCAGCTAGGGTTTTCCAAAGTACAAACATTACTGAGATGCAAAGAAAATTCAGAGGGAAATGCCAGGATTATGAGTTTAAGGGTGTTCCTAAGAGAGCAGTTTTGTAAAGGGTTGATTGTTGAGCTCAATTCTGAACATGAAGCTGGCACTTTTAGATTTCCCAGTAAAAACTGCCCAGAGAATGCCGTGAGACCTGGGGAGCTGACTATCACAGGAGAGGTGGGCCTGAGCAATCATGGAGCTAACAATTGAGGAATTGTACCAAAAGATGAGGACAGGCATGGGGACGTGAAACTGGATCCCCATCACCTATGTAATAAGCTGGGCTTGGCAACACATCTAACCCAACGCTGGCAAACCATAGGCAATTGGATCTTGGGAGATGATGGCAGTCAGCCTGGCTGAATGAGAGATCTCATTTCAAAAAACTCAGATGCAGAGCTCAGTAGGCAAAGGTATCTGTGCCAAGCATGGTTGGCTTAAGTTTGACTCCTGGGACAGACAGTGGACGGAGAAACGTAGTTCTTGTAAGTTATCTTCTAACATCCTCATCTTCCCACACAGATACACGTGCATACATACATGACAGACACACCACACACACATGTGCACACACACACACTGAGAGGAGAGAAAGAGAAAAAGAGGGAGAGAGAGATCAGCATAATTGTACTCAACTGATTATAAGAAGGGATTTAAGAACTGCACCAGGTAGGCGGGAACACAACATCCATGATGGGAAGAAAGAGGTATTTAGAAGTCTTTGCTGCCTCTCCTCTCTCCTGTTCCTGTGCACTCAGTCAATCTGAGATGCAGAACAGATATTTTTGGATGTCTTTACGGAATCCAGGGTTCTGGGATTTTCTCTTGATTCCCCACAATGCATGGGAAGACACAACAGATAAAGAGATATTCGTCTCTAACTCTGGGATTGTACTAACAGCCCTCCTGGTTCTTTCCCTCCAACTTTTCCCGATGGAGAATTGAAAAGACACTCTGAGTAAAGGCTCAGAATCATCAAAACCTGTCCACGATCAGCATAAATGTCTCATTCTGGATAAATCTACTTTAATTATATATTTAATTCAGTTGAGAGCTCCCCAAAGAAGAGTTATTCTGTATTCACCAGCAAAAGTATTCCCGATAACCCTCCTGGGGAAAATGATTTGGCAAAAATTCATGCAGCCATTTTTATAAGAATGCACAAAAACTTGAAGGTTATTAAGTTCCCGCTTCTGACAGCCCCTGCAGTTACAAATAAAGCAACTAATGAGAAGAAAAAGTAGCCCAGCGCCTTATTCCCAGAGCCCCAACTATCTTTATGCAAGAACACTGTGACAAATGACACTCTCACCTTCCTAGCATGCCCCTTCTCCGAGTATAGATTTAGATGGATAACGTGACCACCAGAGTTAGGCACAGGCACTGATGACTGCCTCTGGCACCCATCGTATGAAATTTGGGTGAAATTTCTAAGCACCAAATGAAATCATCATACCAGGCTAAGTCGAATGCAGCAAGTGAATTTATAACAATTCAAAGGCCTGAGAAGTAACGCACACGAACCCATTTTTCTCATTTTTCCTCATTAACATTTAATTGAAATGAACTCTGGTAACTGTGAGGAAAGTCACATTATTTCTTGCTAGCAGATAAAAGAAGGTAATTTTTTCAAGGCATCTAACCCTCCTTGGGTTGGGCAGATTATGCTATTTCACAACTGGTGTTTGTGAAAACACACTTACAAAAATAAAACCAGTAGAAGTAACATCAGAACAAGGCTGAAATTTGACGTTTACCAAATGCAAGTGTCTGTGTTTGAAGCCACAATTAAAATAGCTTCCGCATGAATTCTAAAATGCGAATTGGCCCCCTACCATGTAAAACTAATTTAAAGGAAATGGAAAGTCAAAATATTGTCATGTGAAATAATTACCTTATATAGACATAGTCATTCATTTATCTACCACTTCGATACATTGTATGAGGAAATTGATATAAAATGCACTCTTATGCATACATCAGAGAGACCAGTAATGTAAGAATATGAGAATGTCCTCACTGGGTTCCTGAGGCTCCTGATGTGCATAATGGAATTTAAGAGCTTCCAAGTGGGGATGGAGCTGAGTAGCAGGAATTCCACCATGCAACACCCTCCTTTTCCTACCCTTTCTGTCCTGAATGGATGGGTATATCCATTCATGCTAGGATTATCAGAAGCAACCCTCCCACTCGCCCACACATACTCATTTTGTGAGTTCCACATTTCTCTGTGGTGTATGACTTTATTGCTAACACCCATCCTTTCTGTAAACAGAATTGCCTCCGGCTTCTGCAGTTTCTAGGTCTTTCTAGGTTCCCTCTCCTTTGGCAGCCTCCTCTCCGGGGTCATTTGTTCATTCTTCCAATATTGGTCCTCCCTACTATTCTCTCTCAAATTTACCTGCATTCTTGCCCAAGGACAAGATGGTGGAGGGAAGAGGGTTGAATGATGCTTTGCTAAGTGTTCTAACTGAAATCCTGGCTTTTGTAGCCTATGGATGCAAGACATTTGAAACCAAGGCCCTTCTAGATGTAATTAAGGGAAAGATTATAAAATGGGTATAGCTGTGCTTAGTGAAGACCTTAAAGCTGATCACAGACATACTCACTTTCATAGTGCAGAAAGGTATTATACAGACTCCTGGGAGAGAAAAGACTTTCACAGTCTCCCCAGAACAGGGCCCTGCATGCTACATTTTGCCCACTAGTGTAATAGCTGCACAGCAGGTGTGGGGGGTAGCCAACCTCCTCTGATTGGTGCTGAGGCCTTCTATGCAGAAGGCCTATTTGCTACTATAAATGTGGTCAAGAGCCATGACCAGGGAGATTGTGGATCTAGCAGGGAAGCTACTATTTTGTTTTACTAAATGGTTGTATTGTTGAATTACCTTCTTGGTTTGCTTATACCCGCAGATTTATGCTGCTCTCAGTCCTGGTCAGAAAAGATTTTTTTTTCAAGTGGGTAGTGGAGTAATGATCAGTCCAGGAATTTGTAATTGGTCAAAATGCTGAAAATCAGTTATTGTGAGTGCTCAGCCATATGTGGTCAATTGCTCCCACCCCTAGGCTCCAGGAAGAGCTAGGAAGAATAGGCAGAAACATGTAGGAGCCAGAGACTGGTGGAGGAAAGCCCTCTGTCAGCCATGACCTGACTGATGCACACATCAGCTTATAGCAAGTGTGTTTGCCTGCACAGGACCTGAACACGATTAAGCCAGTCCAAATTCCAGCCTTGATGGTCAGGAATACCAAGGCCTGACATTAGTAGGCCGAGGGGCTATTTGGAAGTGACGGCTAAAGAAGAAGGAAAGACACTTTTTTGGGTCCGGATATGGTCCCTGGTAGAGTGCCCATGCTTCAGTGGATAGCCTCAAACCCATTATCAGCACCAATTGCTCGGGGGGATGATGATGATGATGATGATGATGGTGATGATGATGAAGAAGATAATAATAATGACACAAAATCAGGAAAAGGTTAGGAGGTTTGGGGCCCTCAGGGGAGAGTTGGAAGGAGGTCATGGGGTGAAATATTTAAAAAAGAAAAACATTAGATGGAAATTGTATTCAATCTGTAGGTTGCTTTTGATAAGATGGTCATTTTCACTTTGTTAATCCTATTGATTCATGAGCATGGGAGATCTCTCCATCTCCTGATATCTTCTTTTATTTATTTCTTCAGAGACTTGAAGTTCTTGTCATATAGGATTTTCACTTGCTGGGTTAGAGTTACACTAATATATTTTATATTATTTGTAGCTGTGGTTAAGGGTGTTGTTTCCTTGATTTCTTTCTCAGCCTATTTATCACTTACATAAAGGAGGGCTATTGATTTTTTTTTTTATTTTTGATTGTGCTATGCTTGCAAACAGGAGCCTAGCATAACTGTCCTCTGAGAGGTTCCACCTTGCAGTGGACTGAAATAGATACAGAGCCCCCCAAGTCAAACATTGGACTGAACTCAAGAAGTCTTGTGGGAAAGTTGGGGAAGGATTAAGGAACTCAGAGGGGATAAGAATTCCACAGGAAGAGAACAGAGCTAACTAACCTGGACCCTTGGGGGCTCTCAGAGACTGAACCACCAAAGAGCATACATGGGCTGGGCCTAGTCACTGCCCGTGACCCCCATATGCCATATATGGTAGATGTTCTGCTTGGTCTTTACGCTGGTCCCACAACAACTGGAGTAGGGGCTGTCTCTGACTCTGTTGCCTGCCTTTGGTTCCTGGTCCCTTACCTGGGCCATCTTGTCTGGTCACAGTGGGAGAGGGTGTGCCTGGTCCTGCAGTGACATGATGTGCCAGAGTGGATTGGTACCCAGGGTTGGCCTCCCCCTTCTCCTACGAAAGGAGGTAGGGGAGGCTCTGTGCTAGGGGGACTGTGTGGCTGTGATGGGGGGTGTAAGGTGTATAAATAAATTAATGGAGGAAAAAAGGGACATATATGCAGAATAACAGAGCCTTAGTTAGGGTTCTATTTCTGTGATAAAAACACCATGATCAAAAGCAATTTAAGAATAAACACTTTCACTTAATTGTACAAATCTTGGGTCACAATCAATCACAGAGGGAAGTCAGGGCAGGAACTCAAGGCAGGCACCTGGAGGCAGGAACTTTAGCAGAGGCCCGGAGGGGTATTTCTTACTGGCTTGCTTTCCAAAGTTTGCTTAGCCTGTTTTCTTATACAGCCCAGGACTACCTGTCTATGGCTGACACACATTGTGCTGGGACCTCCCACATCATAATAAGATGATGTCCCACAGGATGTTCTACAGGCCAGGTTCATGGAGGCATTTTCTCAATTGTGGTTCCTTTTCCTCAGATAACTCTAGCTTTATGTCAAGTTGACAAAAACAAATCAACCAATCAACAAACTAAAGCAATCAGTAAAAGCAGCCATACAAAGATGGAGGCACCCTGGGTTAGGTCCATCAAGGAATCAAACTGGATACTCTTGAGATCACAAAAAGCTTGAAGAGACAAAGGAAGATCATAGGCTAGCGAGACAGACAGAGAGAAAGGCGTGGGGGAGCACTTGGCCCTGCTTTTTGCACCCTGATAATAACACAGTAAAATTCTGCTCTCTTTAATTCGTTGATGTGTGGGAAATTGCCATAGAAGCCCCTCTGAAATTAACACTAAAGGGACAATAACCCCCAAACCCCAGGTGAGTTGAGATACTCCGTACAGACATTTGACATACTAGTAACATGTTCTGCAGGCAGCTAGGAGCTGGGAAGGACCCAGAAAAAAAATCAACATACCAACTTTTGTTGTTATTTATGAAGTTGAGAGTTCAAAGGAACTGATCTACAGATGATGTTCCATTTCAAAGTTCCTTTTTTCTGCTCTATAAACCCCACCCCCAACACACACCCTTGCCCCTTGCCACAGTCTCCATTCCTTCCATTCCCTTGGATAGATTGTTGCCCTTCATTGCTCTGACTAAAGGACAGCCTGCTTCTGCAGAGCTCTGTCTCCTCTTCTGATTTTACATTGCCTTGATCAATCCTGGTCTAACAGATGTATCCACTGAAATCAGACCCTGGGGTCTACTTTGTCCCAATGATCCCCAAGTTATAGAGCTTCAGCCAGACATCTTCTGAATGTCAGCCTGGGCACTTTACAGGCTTCCTCCTTTTCAGGGTGCATACCTAACCTAGAGCTAATGCCCACTTCTTGATGACTTGGCAGCCAACCCTGGAGACTTGGCACTCACATTTCTATTTCTGAGCCCTTACGATGTCTAACTGGATCCCACCCAGGGATCCATCCCATAATCAGCCACCAAACCCATACACTATTGCATATGCCAGCAAGATTTAGCTGAAGGAACCCTGGTATAGCTGCCTCATATGAGGCTATACCAGTGCCTGGCAAATACAGAAGTGGATGCTCACAGTCATCACAGTATATGATGGAACACAGGGCCCCCAAAGTAGAAGCTACAGAAAGCACCCAAGGAGCTGAAGGGGTCTGCAACCCTATAGGTAGAACAACAATATGAACTAATCAGTACCCCCGAACTGTGTCTCTAGCTGCATATGTAGTAGAGTATGGACAAGTCGGCCATCATTGGGAAGAGAGGCCCCTTGGTATTGGAAACTTTATATGCCCCAGTACAGGGGAAAGCTAGGGCCAAGAAGCGGGTGTGGGTGGGTAGGGGAGCAGGGTTGGGGGTGGGTATAGGGAACTTTTGGGATAGCATTTGAAATGTATATAAAGAAAATATCTAATAAAAAATACTCACTAAGAAGAAGAAGAAGAAGGAGGAGGAGGAGGAGGAGGAGAAGAGGAAGAAGAAGAAGAAGAAGAAGAAGAAGAAGAAGAAGAAGAAGAAGAAGAAGAAGAAGAAGAAGAAGAAGAAGAAGAAGAGGAGGAGGAGGAGGAGGAGGAGGAGGAGGAGGCAGCAGCAGCGTCAAGGCCAATCCTGGTTCCTCCTCATTGTTGCCACTCAGGCCCACTTCTTGTACTTCAGTTTCTCCACCTACCATACAAGCTGATGTGGGATGTGAACAGAGATTAGTTACTCTTTCTAAAGGGTTTAGAACACTGTCCAGTATCTACAAAGCTCTATTTTTAAATTCCTTAAGTAAGATAAACACTTTTAGAACTATTTAGAACTATCCTGCTTCTTGAAGTCAGAAAGACTGCAGCAGCATCCAGGCAATGAAACACAACCATTACCTCAGTAGCCCAGAAAAGCAACAGTGTTCACCTGTGCCGGTCCTCTGAGGTCCATCTCCCATTGATGACTCTCGGCCTCTCATTAGCCTGCCTTCCTCCAGGTATTCTGATAGGAAGATCTGATTTGTCTGTGTCTCTGACCCCTCACCTACCTCATCTGACATGATCTCTCCCTCTCCCCTGTCTTCCTATCGCATACAATTTCAAGAGTATGCTACAAGTTTTCCACACCCTCCCCATGGTTTCCAGAAGTTGAAGTGTGCTGATGTTTATTATCTCTCATCTAGAAGACTGTCAGTTCCTCAAAGGAGGGATTATGTTTCCCTCCTGTCTGCATCTTGAAGTGTTTCTTCATGGTCTGCATACAGTGGAAAATGTATGGAACCTCTGTGAGGTGTGTAACTTTTTCTTTTTCAAGGCAGCTTCTCTATCCTGTCAGGTATGGAATGCAAGAGCAGCCTGCAAGCAGATCTTTGTTAGCAAATGATATCCTTACCCCTTCCCCATCACTATTAGCCACAAGCCTTGTGTGATATATGATAGTCACTTACTCTCTAGATTTCAACAAAGCACAACACCCTACAGTGTGCTGACAGATTACAGGCGGCACACATTTCACAAGGAAACAGCAGAGCATGCCAGCAGCAGAGAGGAGATGCCAGGGAGATTAACGACAAGGAATAGGATTTCTAGAAAGTCAAGGGCACCGCGTGAGACCTTAAGCAAATGAGAAAATGGAAGTGTGACATTTTACCTGATGGAGATATATGAGAATAGCAAGGCCCTTGTTGCTTCTGAAGCCAACTTGATTCACATGGGACCTAGAACCCATGCAGGAATTTGATATATGCCAATCTCCTGCTCAGAACGTTCTCTGTCTGTCACAGAGCCAACAAAGACACTGTTCTTTTTAAAGAGCATTTTGGGACAGCTGCATCATTTCAAGAATGCCCAGTCTGTAGATTCTATGGCAGGTCAGGGGTTTGGTGTGGATAAGAAAGCAACAATGGAGGTTATATTGCCCCCTCCTGACAAGACCCCTGATTGTTCTGCTTAGAAGTATGAGAAGTGAATAGGAACAAATGAAGAGAATCAACTTTGCTAGCAAGGACTGTAAGTTCATGTTTTCAAAAGATTCAGGACAAGTGTCTCCACGGCTGTCATCTTTGGGCAGACCTGATCAGTTTGCCTAGATGAGTGGTTCTCAATCTCCCTCATGTGACCCCTTAATACACCTTCTCATGTTGTAGTGACCCTCTACTATAAAATTATTTTTGTTATTTCATAACTGTAATATTGACTGTTATGACTCAATGTAAATTTTGGGTGTGCACATGGTCTTAAGTGACTCCTGTTGTTTGGGGGTTGTTTGACCCCCAAAAGAATTGCAACTCACACATTGAGAAATGTTGGTCCAAATGGTTGTAAGCACCTCCTGGCCTGTCTCTGTTTCCATGCTTAGCTATTCTCCATGTGTTTCACAAAACAGTCATAGCCTTCTAAATCACACTCAGCCAGAGCACGGTAACCCTGCAGAATTACTGGAGTCAGACCACAAGCCCCCTTAGTGGTGGACATGGTCTTTCCACAAGCCCCCTTAGTGGTGGACATGGTCTTTTGCCCTTGGCTACTGGGGGAAAAAAATCACACTTTCTCATCAGCTCTGTGACATGAAGCTCAGATCAGAAGCAAGAGTGTGGTAGACTCTTGTAATAACATCATTTTTCTCTGACGTAGTCACAAAATTCTTTGCTAAAAGGCAGTCAAAATTCTTCATAGTTGATAGAAGGGGTTTAAATAAACTGAAAATCCAAATGGTGTTTGAGTTCCAGTAGGATGTCACCACTTTCAAGCATGTTCTTGTTACACATATTTTATTCTAGTTGACACTAATGATTTTTTTTTTTTTTTTTATAATCAGGGCTAGCCTTCCTCGTGTGTGTGTGTGTGTGTCTGCTTTGGAGAGAAGCCTTCAGTTCAAACCTTTCTTCTCTGGGCTTATTTGCTTTTCCAAGTAGGTTAGATAGGCTCCCCGAACCTTACCATTTTCACCTTCTTCACATGCATTGGACAATAATGTCTCCACTTATCCTGAAATGTACGCACCTATCTTGAATCCTCTTGGAATATTCCTCTCTAAAAGAAATCTTCTGCATAGGCTTAACACCCCTTTTTCTGTAATTTCCTTTTCTACCACCAATAAATCCCCAGTGCAGCGATTATTCTCTTTTAATTGTTCTAAATGTCACTCTTCTCTTCAATACCACAAGTTCCCAGACAGTAAGGAGCATAGCCCGTTCATCTCTTTATGCCAAGTACCTAATTTGTTACTGTTTGTTGACTGAATGAGCAAATGAACTCCCAGGAGCAAACAAGGTATGTTTCATAAATGGTCCTGATGCTCCTTTCCAAGAGATTTACCTTTGTTACATTGGTAAGTCATAGGAGGGCATTAAAGGAGGAAGAAACATTACGGTATGAAGGAAAACAATCATAAAAAATGATTTGAAAGTGTAGTAAAAAAAAATCCAACACCAAATACTGATAAGAACGATGGAATGAATGAGAAGTCCTCTGAACTTCTGGAGTGTAGATGCGTACAAGCCTGCAGGAAACGACACTGCAGAGGCACATTAGTTTGCCCATGCTTTTACTCCTGAATGAATGAAGGAGTGAATGAGTGGGTTAAAACATGGGACTCAGGAAACAATGAAGAAAATAAAATGGCTGTGTCAAAAGAATAAAGAGTAGGAGCCAGGCGTGGTGCCACATGCCTTTAATCCCAGCACTCGGGAAGCAGAGGCAGGCAGATTTCTGAGTTCGAGGCCAGCCTGGTCTACAAAGTGAGTTCCAGGACAGCCAGGGCTATACAGAGAAATCCTGTCTCGAAAACAAAACAAAACAAAACAAAACACCAAACAAACAACAACAACAAAAAGAATGAAGAGTAGGCATTTGTTAACCACAGATTTTAAAATAGTTCCAAAAATTTCAGGTATCCTAGGCCACCCACTTAAATATTTCTGTTATTGTTTTCTTTCTAAGTCTCATGTGTTTCTTTCACTGACACACTCACTCATTTACTCATTCGCTTAACCATTCTTTAATTTGGCACATATGTGAAGCAAGCCCTTACTGTTTATAGACTGTCTTTTTGGTCCTGGGAGTAGATCGTTGAAGTAGAAATCTTCCATTTGGACTGGCCATTGTTCATTGAGATTACATTATAGTTATATCTGCTCCAGTTCCCGTATCTAGTGATGGAGAATGCTTGCACTTCTTTGTGTTTGGTGAGTAACAGGGGCTTAGTAAATGTGAATACTCATGGGATATGCTGATGGATTGCTCAATACTTTTGACGTGATGGTTTCCTAGGACTGTGCTTACAGTGTTACGAATGCCATTGCTCTGGTTTGATTTTTATTGGTATGATAAAACACTCAGACTGAAAGCAAGTTCAGGAGGGCAGTTTTTTCTTTTCTTTCACTTCTAGGTCATAGTTCACCCATCACAGTGGGAAGTCAGGGTAGGAGTTTACACAAGAACTTAAAGCTGAAAACAGAGAGACACACTGTTTGCTGGTTCGCACTCAGCCACATCCTTAATTTTATGTAGCCCAGGACTGCCTGCCCAAGATGGTACCACTTAATTCAATTAATCGTAAAACTAATCTCTTAAGGACATGCACACAGCCAATCTGGGAAGTCCCTCAATCAAGATTTTCCTCTCAAGTGGCTCAGAAATGTACCAAGTGGACAATTAGAGCTAACTAGGAAAGCCATGGTCTAGTATTCTAATTTCTTTGACTTTTAACTCACTGAGAATCTCTCCAGCTTTTAATGTTCTTTGTTGCAATCTTATTGATACAACTTCATTTTTATTAAAACTAGAAAACCAAAAATATCCAAGCTTTATCTTTTTTTGGTTGTGTTCAACTTCTCAACTACTTAGGAGTAACCTTTTTTCTTCCAGTCAGAAACTGGAGGCAGTGAAGAATGAATGGATGGAGCTGAAGATGCTTAAGGTGGTGAAACTGCCCTGTATTCCTACTGTAATAGTGGATTTGCACCATTGTGCATTTGCTGAAGCTTATCAAAAGGACTCAACCAAAAGTAAATCCTATTATAAACCCGGGACTTGGCTGAGTGTGACATGTCAGTGTGGGTTCACTGACTGTAACAAATAGATAATCTCGAGGGAATCGTTGGGTGTGAAAATATGGGGGATTTCCATATCTGGTCAATTGTACTACGTGTTACCTAGAAAGGGAAAAAACAAACAAACCAACAAACCAGCACACCAGCAGCAGTACCACCACCACCACCAACAGCAACACCACACTGAGGTCTGACTCCACCTACAGAGACTCCCATTTAACTGGGTTGAGTGTGGTCTTGAAAGATCCTGACAGAATGTAAAAGGTCACAGTAGCCCTGAAATTGGCAAGATAGATGTCAGTGTTAGCAGAACTAGCTTCACTGATTTAGAAAAATAGAGGCACACAATGCTCTGGCCACTCCTTGAACCTGTGTGTCTGCCAATGTTCTGACCAGGTGTGTGTCCATTGCTGCACCTCACTGCCAGGTGTTTGTGATATTGGTTGCTGAGAAAGAGTCAGGAAATCTCCCCAGCAACCATAGTCGGGGCCAATCCGGAGTGCTGCACCTTCGTTAGACTCTTTCCTTGTTTCCCTGCCATACCCATTTTTTGAGGAATCAATCATTTTAGAATACATATAGTTTAGATCTGGAAATCCCCTACTCTCCCCCTTTCCCTTTACCCCCTGAGGGCCTATAAAAACTGGGACCTCTTTCCCCTCAAGGTCAATTCCTCTACCCCTGCGTGGGATATGAGTTGTCCCCAGAGCTCTGGCTTTTCCCGAATAAAGTCTCATGTGGTTTGCAACAAGCTTGGTCTATCGTGAGTTCTTGCGTGTCCTCTATTGTCCTGAGGCCTGAGCGAGGGGCTCCTTTCGGAGTCTTTCAGTCTGAGTATATTACCTTCTACTCATCTGCTACCTGCCAAGTGATTCTGATATTCTGTAAAGGTAAGAGAAACACTACTTTAAGTGGGAAAAAAAAAAAGTTCCAAATATGACATCTTCTCTGCTTTATCTGCTAACCTTCCTACCTGATTAGAAATTCTGTAGCATAGAATTAACAGGCTGTTAATGCTCAACTTGAACTTCTTTCTTTCTTTCTTTCTTTCTTTTCTTTTTCGTTTTGGTTTTGTTTTGTTTTGTTTTGTTTTGTTTTGTTTTGTTTTGTTTTGTTTTGTTTTGTTTATTCGAGACAGGGTTTCTCTGTATAGCCCTGGCTGTCCTGGAACTCACTTTTTAGACCAGGCTGGCCTCGAACCCAGAAATCTGCCTGCCTCTGCCTCCTGAGTGCTGGGATTAAAGGCCTGCGCCACCACACCTGGCTCAACTTGAATTTCTAAACATGTCTTTTAAGATGTTTTACTTTAACCCTTTTGCGTATGTATATGTATGAACACATGCTCACACACTCAATAAACTTGTTAATACCTTTAAAATATAAGTATTGTTTTATATTTCCAGGTCTCTGTACATTCTGTTCCTTCTGTCTGGAACCCTCTTTATCTTCGTCCCCGACTCCTTAGCTTCTACTCATTTTCAAAACACATTGAAAGTCCCTCAGCGCAGGATATTTTGTCTGGACTCACAGAGCAGTCCAGGGGTTTTTCCGCTGCAACAGTTTTGATACAGAAGCCTCAAGCTGATCTTAAACATAGCATCTGCTCCCAGCTATCCTACGTCATACCATCACCAGTCTGATATCCCAACATTCTGTTCCCGGCTGTTCCCTAACTCTACACCCCAGTCATTGCCCTTCCCCATTCTCTTTCTGCTGGAAACTCTCCCAGGATTGTTCTCTTTGTACCCTCCATCTCCTCTGCTCTCTCCTGTAGTGAAAACCAATTAAACCTCCAGGCTGTGGTGGCAGAGGCCTTTGATCGTAGCACTTAGGGGTCAGAGGTTGATGAATCTTTTTGAGTTTGAGGTCAGCCTGGTCTACAGAATTCTAGAATAGTCAGTCAGGGCTACATAGAGAAACCTTGTCTCAAAAAGCAAAAACAAAAACAAAAACAGAAGCAAAAGCAAACAAACAACAAAACCCAAACAGAAAAATAAACGAACAAAACCCAAAACAACAACAGAATCGAAATAACTAAGCCTAACATCTCAGCTCACATAGCACCTTCCGTGGACACCTTCTGAACTCTTTCCTGTGCTGGAGGCCAGTTTCCATTAGTTATACTCACAGAACTATGTTCCATTTCTGAGTCTGAAATCCCAAACACCAAAAAATTTTGGTGAGATTACATGACACCTCTCTCTCTCTGGCCACAAACACTTGAGAATGAGACCATGATTTTTCTTGTCAGTCATTGTACATCCAGTATCTTGCACCACACATATCCAGTCCACATTCTTTGAATACCAAGAATGATAATGAATGAATGAATGGCTAGCACACAGTAAATGCTCAATTATTCACCTTACTACATTACTGCTAACCCTGTTGTACTCAGGCAACAGACATTTGGTTTTTCAGACCTCAAGCTTTTACTGCTAGGGGGCTCTTGACAAGATTGTTTTGTGCATAACCAAAGCTAATGACTATTCCTTGGGCTTTATCTCATAATCATTTCTTAAATATATCAAAAGCATCTTATCTCCTTCATAAACCGATGAACAATACAGACAGTTTATTCACATAGCCATGGCCACAGCGAGAAATTGCCTAAAGCCACTGGGAAATTAACAAGGAAATAATGATTTTTTGAAGGGTGAAAGACCTCTAATAAGAGAAAATCTAACTGAACATTTGTAGTTAAAAGTTGAACCAACTACATGTAAATACAGCAATGGGAAAATACAATTACCACTATTTTTATTTAAGTGAGTCACTTTTGTACCAAATTACACAGTGATTTATAAAGTGAGCCCACCTGACATTTTTAAGAAGTAAAATGTATCTAAGAACATTACTGGAAGTCAATTTTTGGCAAAGTTGTAGTCTAGAGTTTTGTGGAAGTTGATGGCCAGTAAAACTAAAATGATCTGTAAGTTTTCCACCAGCCATACTCTGTGTTATTATTATTATCACACTCAGAAATTATGCTAGAGCATCCTGTTAAACTTGTGACAATACTTCCCTACAGTTGCAAACTTTTCACCATCAGACCACTCCCATCAGGACTCCAGGCACTGGTTTCTAGATCTATCACCAGGCCTTAGAACTTTTTGTTTTGCACTTGAAGTGC
The DNA here is from genome assembly GCF_000001635.26 of Mus musculus. NCBI lineage: Eukaryota > Metazoa > Chordata > Mammalia > Rodentia > Muridae > Mus > Mus musculus. The sequence goes on from NC_000071.6 coordinate 44,519,033, forward strand.
ATCTGTTATAATTGAAGGGACTGTTTGGGTTTGTGGTACAAATTACAAACCACACCTGTATTAAAACCGTTTAAAATCATCTACTCAGATATCTAGATATCAAATATCTTTTAGCAGAGATGTTTATGGGGGTCTGAAGACCCCAGCTGGGCTGTTATTTCAGTGGAAAGGATCCCCAGTGCTTAAAAATCCTTAGATTACAGCCGCACAATCCTAGCCCCAGAGATTCTCAATATGAAGGACATCAGAACAGTGATGGTACTCTCCAGTGCTGTGTCTGGGTTGGAGGGGCTCTCTCTCTCTCTCTCTCTCTCTCTCTCTCTCTCTCTCTCTCTCTCTCCTTTCTTCCTGGCCTTGATTTCACAGTTATCTCCATGGTTTCAATTGCCTTTATCAGATCACCTTTTAAAAACAACTTTGGATGTCATAAATATCCTCAAATCCAACAAATTAAATAATAAACAAAGAACTGTATCCGACTCTGCATTCTGCATGCCATTACCCCACACTCCCACAAGTGAAATGTCTCTTTTATTTTCACATAGTAAAGGCCTCCCAAAAACAGCAGGGGCAGAGTTCACATCTCCTTCACATTTGTTGTCAATTTAATCACCAAAGTGAATTAACTTTTCTCTCCCCAAATATATCAGATGCATCTTAGTGAATGGTCATCCCTTCAAAGCTTTATACTGCTTATGATATACTCTTTTAACATTAAGAATTGTATTCATTCTGTATAGGGAACTCCAATTCACATTAAAGTATATTGAAGGCATAGCTTGAAAAAAAAAATGACCAGAAAGCCATTCTTTCCCCGCAAAGCCCTAGGATCAGATGGTTTCCCAGGATTAGATACATATAACATGAAAGGAAAAGTCTCAAAATCCTTTCAAAGGTGTATAACTTCAATGCATTCAAGTTTTTCTGGAAAAAGGAAGAAGAAATGTTTCTAACGTGGTCATGAGTATTCATGAGAATACCGGAAGTCATGATACAAGAAACAAAATATGATAATATCATTAAAATTTTCCTTTGAATATTGATAAGGCAATGGTAAATATTAGCATTATTTAATATTAAATGGAAGCAATTAACAGGAATAGACACACTGAACAAGCAAAATTTCCCCAGAATGGAATATTGATTTGACATCAAGAAAGCAGGGTGAAATGTTGTCTAGTGATTGATAGTAGGAAACTAGCCTGTATTGTTTGATCTTCCAAGTTTCCTAACTTCTGTGAAAATAAGTTACTTAACGTATGGTGATCATGGTGATAACAGAAAATTGAAGGTTAGGAGATGACAAAATGGGTTGATGTTTGCTAAGATATTGTAACGATACCTTGAATATGATTTGTGCCAAATAAGCCTTGCTTGTTATTGTCATGTTTAGTAATAACCAAAAAAAAAAGGCCATCTCCTTATATACTAGAAATACATCTAAAAAAATGTAATGCCATTAAAACTTTGAAATAGTTCTTACTAGAGTAAGGTAAGAAATTACCTGAATATGAGAAATGTGTCTATCTCACAAGTAAGTCATGTCCCGCTAATGAAAAGACCGAGAGCATTCCCATTAAAGCCAGACACTGAGTGAGTGCGTTCATTACACTGGCTCTCATTTAACACTTCCTAATGGAGTTAGCCAATATAACTAGACCAAAGACAGGGAATAAAATACAGGAATGGATAAGAGAAAAATCATTATTTGCCAATGATATAATAATTTAGCTGAAGTGCCCAAGCAGGTCAACTTAAAACATAAACACCATTAAAATATTTTTAAAAGCCCAGTCTAGATGAGAAAGAAACATGTCTTAAAAATCTCCAAAAAAAGAATAAAATTACAGTCTACTAGATACAAAGCATGGAAAAGTGACAATACCTTTAGAAATTAAATCTAAGATTCAGAATGGTTAGCCAAATTAATGCAAAAGGTATTGAAGATCAGAAATAAACTCAAATACTCAGTGCGATTTAGAATATGCTAAAAGCAGCATTTTAAATCCAAGAGAACAATGTGCATTAATCAATAAGTGTAGATAACTAGGGAGCTAAAGAAATCCCTTACACTTCATAAATCCTTTCCATTCCTGGAGGATTGATTACTTGCACCAAAACAAAACAAAACAAAACCAAAACCCTCACCAACATCCTAAAAACATAAACAAAAGCAGAAAATAGTTGAGTTTAGAAAGAGGCCTTAGAAGACAGAGATAATCTGTTTTATTATTATATATATCAATATATAGAAAACATATGTTAATTGTATATAGTGATAGAGTGAGTATGTATTTTTTCTTCAATGGATAAAGTAAATAAAAATTTAAAACTTTAAATTTGTAGCATCAGTTATATTACAACCAAATCACTTATGTAAAATAAAAACACCTATGTACATATACATGTATAAGGTAACCAGTGGGTATAACCCAGTCGTAGAGCACAGACTTTGCATATACATATAGAAGAGAGAACAGGAGCCCAATAGAAAAATGGGCAAAAGGCATATGAACTCTCATGAAAGGAAATACAAATGGTTCAGTTTTAAGATATTTTCATTTACACACATGTGTCTGTGAGTGTGTGGTACATGTGTGGGAGTGTAAGTGGGGGCCAAAAGAAAAGAGAGTGTTGGATCCTCTGGAGCTGGGGTTCCAGATGTTTGTGAACAACCTGGTGTGGGTTTGTGAACAACCAGTGTCCCTTGGAAGAGCTGAAAGTACCCTTAGTGCTAGGCCATCCTCCTACAGCATGAATTAAACATATTAGAAGGTTACTAATTTCTTTTGTAATAAGAGAAATGGATATTAAAATGAAAATGAGATTACTTATAATATTAGAGTTTGTTTAAAAAAAATCGGGAACTGTTAAATTGTGTGGAAAATATGTGATCAAAATTTGAAAATGTAGTCTATGTGAGCATATGAGATATGCAGGCACACAGGACAATTTTGTGGGGTTGGTTCTCTCCTACTTTCTTGTGGGTTGTAAGGTTCCAATTTGGGTCAGAATGCTTGTGTAGCAAGAGATATTACATGTTGAGCCACTCACTGGATCCAAATAGTCACTTTCATAAGCCTCTGGTAGAGTAGAAGCTTGCTACACTCACCATGTTGAAAAGCTTGACGCCATCTATAAAAATAGAATGTCTTTCTAGGCATGTCTTTCTGGTAAATCTGATTCCCCGGATTTTCTCCTACATATTTAGTTTTGAAATTTTGTCTCTGTGCAAAAATCCAGTATTCAAGGCTATTTGTACATCACTGTTAACAATAGAAAGGGATTAGAAACTATCAGAGTGTCCTTTAATCTACTATGGATAGATAACATACATTATTTTTTTTATGTATCAGAAAAAAAATTTATTAAAATAATTCCTTGCTAAGCATTCTTTTTTAATTAATTTTTTTATTAGGTATTTTCCTCATTTACATTTCCAATGCTATCCAAAAAGTCCCCAATACACCCCCCCCCACTCCCCTTCCCACCCACTCCCCCTTTTTGGCCCTGGCGTTCCCCTGTACTGGGGCATATAAAGTTTGCAAGTCCAATGGGCCTCTCTTTCCAGTTTTATACACTGCTAAAGTAATGTTCTTCCCTGGGACATAACAGTAACACAGTACTACAGGCAGTCTGTTCCACTGTGTGTGAGCTTGTGTTTGAATGTGAGTGTGCATATATAAGGCAATACATTCTGGAAGACACACAGATTATGCCTAAGAGAAAAACAAATAAACACCAAAACAAACACAAGACAGTTGTGGCTGTCTCTGCAGAAGGACTATGTGAAGGTAAAGAGCTTTTGTATGTTTTAAATTTTGTGCTACATGAAGAAATGATCTGTTCAAAATATACATCATTTAAGTTTTTTTTTTTAAATAAACAACAGGGAGAGAGTTATATGATTGGCAACACTTGGCACAGGGTTGTCACTTGGTAAATGGTTGTTACATTTCCCACTATGACATTGAGTAAGAGTCAGGTGACAGTGGTGGGCAGTGGGAAATCATGAAGCCTGGCATTTTTCTAGTAGGCTGTTATTCGTGTCCCTTAAACATTAGCGTAATCCAAATGAAATGGACAATAGCTAATGGTTTTTGACTTGTAAAAATAGCAATATCGATTCAGTTCAATATTATTTTCATCTGTGCAAATTAGAAAGACACAGTGACAGAATGCTGGCTGTCACTCTGTTCCTTGCTATCTGAATCTCCACATTTTAAAATGTGGAGAGTGAGGACTCAAGAGAGTGAGCTGGGCTAATAGGGATGCTGACCTGGATGAATCAACGTGGGTCAACATGCTTTGAAGAGTGAGCAGCTCAGATAGAATTGCAATGGAGTTACCTGGCTTTTTGATCAAAGCTCACTGATTTGTGAGGTAACACAGCAACAGTTTGGGCAACATGGGTTAAGGCAATAAGGGAACGAGGCTTGTTTCTAGAGGAGCACCAGCTCACTAAGCATGGCAGGGTGTATAACCTTGTGTGTTCTACAGCCTTGGGAGGTAGAAGATATCCAACCTCTTCCATGACACTTTATAGAATAGGAAGCATTTTTGTTTTTCTTCACAAGTCAGAGTTAATAGATACAGCATAGAGCGGAGGAAGTGACCTCTGCCAGGGTCTGGGGACAGTTCAACCTTGTCTCCAAAGCAAGGACTTTACTTGCCAACCTTCCACAGCCAGTGAGGTGGCTGAAGGCATGAAGCTCAGAAGTGTGACCTAGTCTCTGCCATCGTGCATGTTTGTAAGTTCTGCTTATGAAACATTTATCTACAGTTCCCACTCATGATTAGACTGTTCAGCAATTTGAGAGGTACTCACAGATTTATTTTGTAGGTAAGGCACAGGAAGAAGCCAAGGGTAAGGTCAAGAGAAAAGGAAATCAAACTTCCCTGACTCCTTCCTTAGGATAAAATATGTCTGTCTTGGGTTTCTGGAGTTGAATTCTGGAAGGTGACATTCACATCCTTATTTAAGAACAGTGTTAAACTGGATGCTGATTATAGAGGCAGCAGCAAGATGCAGGGCCAAACATCATTCTGGCTCTTTCTCATTGCTATCAATCAGGCCTGCTTGGCTTCCTTCTTTATTTCATTCTTTATCTGCCACTGAACCCTGTCAACTGGATTTGGAGTAAGAGACTATTAGAAAACACAGAGACATAAAAGCCCAGGTTTCCACCACCAGTGAAGCGGGCAGGTAGAGCACAGAGGGTCTGCTTTGAGAAGGAGCTAGGTATGATAGTTTTTTATTGCCGCCACTCAATACTTGACGAGAAGCAACTGATGGGAGGAAGGATCTATTTTGCCTGACAGTTTATAAAGGGACACACACATCATTCAGTGGAAGGGTTAGCTGTAGGGGCTTGAGGTATCTGGCCACATATCTGCAGTCAGGAAGCAGAGAATACCCAGGACATGGGCCCAAGACATGAAACCTCAAGGCTTGCTCTAGTCACTCACATTCTCTAGCAATGTTTTACCTCCCAAAGTTTTCCACAACCTTCCAGAACACTACTACAGCTGGAACTCTACATGAGCCTCTGTGGGACATTTCACATTCCAATCATAGTTGATAGAGCAGCAGAGTTTGGGTTTAGTGATCCTGCAGAATGAGATAACTAAAATCGAGAGGTTCGAATCCACATGACCTTGCAGCTCCCTATACTTGGGCATTTTGAAATTATGGCTTAAAGGTTTGGAGTTTCAGGTGGACAGGAAGATGCTGTCCAGCAAAATGGAAATGGAGCCAGACATAAACACAGAGAGAGACCTTGAGCCCGGGTAACCCATGAGCTGAGCCTCCTTTTCCGGTTTCAGCTAGCTACCCTGTTTTTTCCCCTCAACTTAAATTCACATAGCTCAAAATATCTCCGTTTGTTCCCCTTTTCTATTTTCCTTACACACATTTTCCTCTCCTCAGATAATTCCATAAAATTGAAAAGGGGTGTTTTATGAGAGAGTCAACTCTGGATGCCATCATGCACTTAACTTCACAATCTCCAACCTTTCCTTAAACTAACTGGCAATTTCCCACCTAGCCATGTGCCTTGACTTTCAGTGTCTTGTTTAACAACAATTTTCTCCTCTTTTTCTGTGTCTGAGGTTGGAAAATTGCTTTCTCTAATCCAGGTCCGATTTGTACTTTTAAGGCCAATCACCTATGGTTCTGAAATTATTTTAAGATTACTTGGCTAGCATACTGTTTTTGTTTCATTGTTTGGATATATACCATAATTTATGTCATCTATCATTATTATATATTTTATGTATATGCTTATCTATAAGGTGCTCTAATGGCTGTTCCCTCCAGCCTGACTTAGGAGATCATTGCTTGCTAGCTGCTATGATCTATGTAAGTTATGATTACTCTATGTCTTTAAGGGTGCATTGCATGCACAACTTTGCCATGTAGCTGTGTATACTACTTTTCTATTTCTAAATGCAATTAAAAATGCCCTTTGGGTGTTCCAGGTTTTAATCATTCTCAGTGTGAAACATCCTCCTGTCTCTGAAGGGTCTTCTCTGCCTTCTCTCAAATGGGGCTTTGGAGAAGGGGAAGCAGCAGGAGTAGAAGGAGAAGGAAGGGGGAGGGGAAGACTGAAAGAAAGGGAAAGAAGGAAGTAGAGAAAGGGAGGAGATGGTGAGATGAAAAAGGAGCAGAGGGGGGAGGAGGAAGAAGAATAGTAGGAGAAAGGAGGAAGAACTGGGAGAGGAGGAGGGGGCAGGAGGAAGAGTTAGAAGAGGAAGATGGGGAGATCAGACAAACCGAGGTTTCAGAGACTGAGTCCTCAGACTTTTAAACCTTTTGTCCAGGGCTGGATTTGGCATCCCAGGAAGTCTATTGGGGTGATTATCTGAGACTGCTATTAGTGGTCCTGAGGTGGCTGCTTCTTGTAGTCAGGCAAGACTCCAAGTGTTGAGATAAGGATAGCAACCACAAAACCTTCGACCCAAAATGTGTGCTGCCTACAATAAGTGCAAGGACAAAGATGTAGCAGAGACTGAGGGAATGGCCAACCAATGACTGACCCAACTTGAAACCTATTCATGGAACCAATCTCTGACACTATTAATGAGGCTCTGTTATGTTTGCAGATAGGATTCTAACGTAACTGTCCTCTGTGAGGCTCCACCCAGCAGCCAATGGAAACAGATGCAGAGACCCATAGCCAAAAATTAAATGGAGCTTGGGGAGTCTTGTGGAAGAGTTGGGGGAAGGATTGAGGGAACTGAAGAGGATAGGGACTCCACAGTAAGACCAACAGAGTCAACGAGCCTGGACCCTTGGGGGCTCCCAAAGATTAACACACCAACCAAAGAGCAAACATAGATTGGACCTAGGTACCCTGAACATATATAGCAGATGTGCAGCTTGGTCTACATGTGGGTCCCCCAACAACTGGAGTGGGTGCTGTCTCTGACTCTGTTGCCTGCCTGTGAATCCTGTCCCCCTAACTGGTGGCCTTGTCTGGCCTCAATGGGAGAGGATGCATCTAGTCCTGCAGTAACTTGACATGCCAGGGTGGGTGATATTCAGGGGGGCCTCCCCCTTCTCAGAGAAGAGTAAGAGGGAGTATGGGGTGAACAAGATGTATGAGAAGGGGACTGGGAGGAGGGGTGCTGATATTGTGATATAAAGTGAATAAATAAATAAATAAGTAGAAAAATGGCAATGATTTCAATTTCAGTGTTAGGGGTGTATATAGGTTCCCCAGTAATTAACAAAACTATAGACAGTCCTTGAGGAACACAGTGTGGATCTCTGAACCAGGCTAAGTCTGTACATATTATGGTGGTCCTTGCTAATCTCCTATGGGGTATCATCTTCCAGCTTTTGACCAGCAGCTACTCACCGTGTGAATAAGATAACCCTTGAATGGCTATATATGTCAATCAATAGGATGAGTACCAGGGTCATACATTTGTTTGTATCAAAAATGCCAAGATATTATGGTAGTTTTAAAGTTCTTATTTTCTGGATATAGCCTGACACCATAACAAATAGTGGCAAGCCTGTTGTGACCTATGGGTAAAATTCTAAACAACATGCTTTAGTACTCTGGGGATCTATAGTATGCCAGGCACTGCATCAGGCATGGGAGATTTGCTTGGGTGGGTTTTGCCATCCCAGAATGCCAAGGCTTTGTCACTGCGCTGTCTGAACACATGAAGCAAGAAAAGAGCAGCCTGCACCCCAGCACAGTCTCTTGGTCCACCTTAGTTCCTCTGTGGGGCACCTGCTCCATCCTCAGGCTTGTTGTGGCATTCCTCCCTCTCTTATGTGATCAAGGGAAATATTTGGCCAGGAGTCTCACAGAAATCTGAAACAAGAAAAAACTCAGCAGGATTCTAGTGCTGACTCCAGCCATACTCAGTCTCCCGGAGGCTACTTCATGTCGTTCTGTTGGGGTCATTTTCCAAAGTTAATTGCCCAATACTTCTAGCCACGGGCCTGCGCTGTCCACGCTGTCAGTGGAGATGACTTGCAGGGAGCACTGTTCTTTAAGGCATGGCAATAGCAACAGCAGAATTCTTCACTCGTGTGGGAAATTAAAGGTGCAGCGTCAAAACAAAACAAGCCACTCACAACCAAAAGCACAGGACTCTGAACCTCCCAGGTGTTAGTGCCCATTCCCACTTGCTATCACTCATTTGAAGAGGTAAGATTATTTAAAGGAACAGTAGAATAAACCCTGTAGATTGCATTAAAATCTCCCCAAACAATGATTGCATATCTGCAAAAACAGCTATATTCAGAAGGTATGTTAGTTACGTTCCCCATTGCTTTGACTAGGGGTACACACACACACACACACACACACACACACACACACACACATGCACGCACACGCACGCACGCACGCATGCACGCAGACACACAGCATATGTGGATGCACACATGCATGTATCAGTCCCAGCAGTGAAAGTTGGACTCTGACCTACTTTACAAAATGTGACTAGCACTTATTGGGCTCCTCTGTATATTAGGTTGTGAAGCTCAGCAGTCCTCATGGCAGCCTTGTGAGATATCTCATTCCTAATTTTCAGAAGATGACCATGAGGCTCAGGGAACTAAAGCAGCTTGTGCCAAACCAAACAGACAAGTAAGAAAGTGATAAATGAACCCTCTATGAGGAAACACAGTCAAGAGTAATCAATGAAGGGGTTTGGAGGGAAGGAATTAATGATAGCAACAACTTGAAGATGACTTCACCTTCCAATCAGAGAGATAAGTAAATAACCACTGTCACCATAATGCACTGGAGAAACTGTAGCTATTATATATGCTTAATGTGATGTCATTGCTCACCAAATAACAGTAAGAAACCATATGTCGTGGTTGGAGAGATGGCTCAGCACCTAAGAGCAGTTGCTACTCTCTTGCAGTAGATCTGAGTTGTTTCCGTCACATACAACCACCTGTCACTCTAGCTTCAGAGGCATCTGAAGCCTCTGGCCTCCAGAGACGTCTGCACTCACTTTCATATAGACCAACAGAGACACATACACATACACATATAATATGAAATGTGCATCTTTATGAAAGGAAGTCATATGTAACCCGATTGCATGTAGGCAAAAATTATGCATATGGATGGATCTAGAGTCACAAACGGAGTATCTCCTTGTTTAGATTGAGGATAATCATCTTAACATTGTGTTAAGCATAAAATTAAAAAACAAAATGAGTATCATAGTAGCTAAGAAAGGCCAGCCAAAGGAAATAGACAAAAATCCTCACTTAAAAAAAAAAAAAACAAACAAACCCACAACTGTTCTTCAGAGTGGAAAGAATACGTTCACAAATAATGAAAGGTGTAGAATGAAATTTAGTATAAAAATTTATACTTATGCAATAACAGAATAAACAGAAATACGGTCGAACAAAAATGTGACACAGGAAACTCAGAGTCAGAGGCTTTAAGCAGGGATTTTTCACATTAGAGAGTGAGAAGATTCTTTTATTTTTCAATACAATACAACCCACTTCTCTGCTGCTTAGTTTCCATGGTGAAATTCTAGGAGTGATTTTGAAAATTAATCATACAGGTTTTTTTTTTTTTGGTGTCATTCAAAATCAAATCTATCATTTAACAAGCCATCTGCTAAGTATTCATTCAAGTGACATTTCCTTGGAACTCAGAAGTCTTCACATTACTTAGACCAAGGAGCAAGAGATAAAGTGATGCTTTGTCTACGGGATCTGCCAAGAACCACCAAGGACCCAGAGCTGACAATTCCAGCAATGCCAAGGGAGAGACCCTCACAGGAAGTGATAAAAGAATACATCTGGAAGGAGAAGGATCTGGCCTGGGAAACTTCAATGGGGAGAGAAGAGCAGAAATTATGTGACAGGCAGCAAGCTAGACTGTGGAAACCTGGAAAGAAGAAATCATGACCAATTCGATGAAGATTCTGATGCCTTCCATGTTATCAGTAGCCTTGTCCATTCCTACCTGCCAAGAGGCAGAGCTGTGCCATGAAACACGGATGCTCCGGCAGGCTTCCTCAGTTCTGCCAATTGATACACAAAGCTGGGTGACTTATTTCACTTAGCCTCTCCATAGCCCCCTTTCTCCTGAGGATGGTGACCATGGACAGCGTTTCTGTGAGACTTCCAGAGCTATGTGGTACAGGATCTGGCATATAGCCAGCACCACCCTGAAGTGCCTCTCACAAAGGGTTCCTGCCTTCATTCACAATCAGGAGAGAGGGTTAGCAATTCTTCCACCCTCAGAGTCTTCATGGGCTAAAGGTACAGGACTGCTGAATGTGGTGGACTTGATTACACAGTGGAAGTTAACCATTTACAGATGACCAGGAGAGGTTGGGGAGCAGAGGTGGAAGGAACTTATGGCTTTAGTTAATCACCAAGAGTCTGTCTAAAAATCTCATGAAGACATTAGTCAAAAAGTCCCTGATCCCCATGAAGGTCAGCTGAGAACATGGTGTAGAATGCCATCCTTCTGAGAAAAGGGACACCTATAGCTTTTATTTCTTCTTGTCCCTGAAGAGAGATAATGTAGTGGCGAAAGGGGCTATGTGGGGTCTGTGCATGGGATCCTAACAAATCCTTGGTTGGTCCCCAAGCCCAGCTACCCATTCACAGAGTCTGCCATGCCCAAGTAGGGCTGGTTCTGAAGGCAGACTTCTGATGTTTGGGAACACAGCTCCAGGTGCCCAGGCTGAGTACACTTGCAGGAGTCTCACTCTTCTTGGCAGGTTTTAGATATCCTCAGAGCAGATAGTGTTTCAGGACTGTTACGACTGTGAGGGTGATGGATGAGGTGATGGGAAACCTAATCGATTCTGGTTCTTGCCAGTTCTGGTTTTGGTTCCAAGGCCTCTAGGCTACGGAGAGAACCTTCTTTCTCAACCCCAAACCAGGACTCTGCCAGACCTTCCTCATCACAATTATTCCCTGCCTAGCAGACAGGTCAGTCAAGACCCACCACATTCACCCTCTCATCCCTCTGGCTCCTCACTGGGCACAATTACCATGAAATCTGCTATATGCTCTGATGGCATATAGGACATATGTTACTCTTCTTGTGTAAATTCTGTTTACTACTTAGTAGAAACTTCCCATCTCTTCCTTCAATTTTCTTTTGTTTTACCTTTGCCCACTCCATTCATGAAATCACCTTTCATATGAAACCTTCCGAATTATTTCTCATCCTGGGGTATCTTAGTTTTCTTCTGGAAACTTCCATCGTGTTATTTACCACTCTATGGTGTCTTCTTCTTGTGAGTCTCACCCCTTAGGGATGAAGTTATCACTAAGTCACAGAGTGTTGACTTTTTTCTTTGTATTTTCAGTGTCTAGAATTGTGTGAATGAATTGGAAGACTGCCTCCACTTTCATAGAAGAGTGAACCTGTTCAAAGCCTATTTCATTTCAGCAGGTACAAGGCTTGTTCACAGAGCACAGTGGCTATAAAATAGAACCCATAGACCCAGATTACACTGGCGGGTAGATAAGCCATAGTATCAACTCTGTGGTAGGAGAACACTAGTGAGTCTAATTGCTGCACAGAGAGGAGATAGTGTATCAGGGACAAAGTGGCTGTCACTTTTTCAGGACTCTGTAGTACACTGTTTGTTTTGTGAATGAAACCAGATATGTCACCAGTGACTTGGCTGTTGGAATTCTATATTAAATTGGTATGATTTTTGTAACTCTGTTAGACAAAATATGGAGTCCCTTAGTATTATATAGAGAAGATGTTGTCTAAAACACTTAGTATTTAAATAGGAAAACAACTTATATCAAGTTAGAAAAACCCATGTCATGTTGTATAGAGAATTTATAAGGTTTAGAAAGGCCTGCATTTCAACACCATGTTGAAATTCTCCAGAAGACTATAGCCCTGGCTACTTGCCTGGAGTGGCACACTCATGTCCTTAGGAGGAGGTGAGTCTAGGGTGAAAACACAAAGGCAGCAAACTCAAACAGTGCCACACTAGAAAGTGGATACAACTACAGACTGAGTATTACCAATGCACTTATGGAATAAAGACATGGCTCCCTTTTGAGTAATTAACTCCAAGAATCAGTCATACACACGAATGAGCAAAGTCAACTCTACCTAGGTTCATGATTGCTGCTATATTAACTAAGCCAGAACTTCTTTTTTTTTTTAATTAGGTATTTTCCTCGTTTACATTTTCAATGCTATCCCAAAGGTCCCCCATACCCACCCCCCCAATCCCCTACCCACCCACTCCCCCTTTTTGGCCCTGGCTTTCCCCTGTACTGGGGCATACAAAGTTTGCAAGTCCAATGGGCCTCTCTTTGCAGTGATGGCCGACTAGGCCATCTTTTGATACATATGCATCTAAAGACAAGAGCTCCCGGGTACTGGTTAGTTCATATTGTTGTTCCACCTATAGGGTTGCAGTTCCCTTTTGCTCCTTGGGTAATTTCTCTAGCTCCTCCATTAGGGGCCGTGTGACCCATCCAATAGCTGACTGTGATCATCCACTTCTGTGTTTGCTAGGCCCCGACATAGTCTCACAAGAGAGAGCTATATCTGGGTCCTTTCAGCAAAATCTTGCTAGTGTATGCAATGGTGTCAGCATTTGAAGCCAGAACTTCTACTGCACCTATACTCATAAACACAAATACACACATAGACACACAACTATACAAACACACACCACACCCACCTACCCCCCCCCACACACACATAGAGGAGGAATATGCATGTATTTTATACATACCTGGTTTAAGTGGGAATTGAATCTAGGGCCCCCCACATGCTAGGAAAACACTCTGCTATCCTCAGGTCTCTTACTTAGATTTTGTTTTCATTTGAGATAGGATTTCATTATGTTCCGAAGGACAGCCTTAAGCTTACTCTGTAGCCCACACAGTTGAACTTATAATGTCCTCTTATCCGAGTAGCTGGGTTATGGCCTAGGTTATGCAGCTGGCTTATACTTCATTTAACTCAGTTTTAGGATACATTAAAAAAAAACAAAAAAAACAAGCAAACAAAACCACACACACACACACACACACACACACACACACAACCAAAACACAAAATTCAACTAAAGTTCTTTTTCAATTTTAAGAAACAAAATCATTTCCTCAGTCATTTCATCAGTCTTACCCTGAGGTAGTTGAGGGTGAAGTTTGTGAGACCCATCCTGGTGATATTTTTGGACAGCTGATCCAGGACCTGAGGATCTTGTGCCTAAACAGGGAGGGGGAGGGAATGACATATTTCAGTCCCAGGAGGTGGTCTTCTGAAAGTGCTAGACTCTGTTGCTGCTGCTGAAATGCACATTCTTGACACTCTTGATTTTTCTTGGAGGGATAGATTGCTGGAGACAATTTAATTTATGTTTGGAAGTTGCTTGCATCTAGTACACAAGGAGATTTTGAAATTGATTCTGCAAGAATAGAAAACCAGGCTGCCTCAGCTGTGCACTGGATGTGTGGTGAAAGGATGTTGCCTTTTCTGAGAAGGACCTTGGCCCTGTGTCTTCAGATAGAAAGTCACTGAGCCCTGTCAGAAGAACTCTAGTTTGAACAAGAGAAAGAGGTGCCTCTGAACTTGGCAAACCATGCCTGTTCCCTGTCAGTCTTTGAGTGACAGTTGCAGATTAAATTTCCGGCTGTGATAAGGGTAGTATTTTTTACTATCCTGAATGTAGGATACATTTGAAAACCTGCAGCTATCTATGATATAATAATATAACATGCCAAAATCCATTGCATATATATGTAGAGTCTCTACTTTTGTATGTGGAGAAAGACGATTTTCACTTTCTTCTCTATTAAATGGACATTAGAGATCAATGTCCTTAATAATTTTTATCCTATGAGATGAAAAGGGTAGGTATTACATTTCCCAAAGTATCATAGGACATAAAGTCCTACAGAGTACTCCAAATGTTACATTTTAACAGATCCCAGAACAAAAAGATGTATTCTTTTTGCATTGCATTTGAAAGTGAGTTATTGGTTGATCCTCTTCACTCTTTACCCTTCTTAGCAAATTGGTGTCATACATAGGGAGATACAGGTATACAGCCTTGTCTCCATGTCTACACTCACAAGACCTCCTTAGTATGACTAACAGAATCATATTCTTATCTGCACTTCTCATTCAGTGATAGCATCATTCTTATTTGCAACTATAGATAGAAATATGGGTGAAAACAACCATAAAGTCACAGTTTCAAGTCAATTTTGAAGTAAGGTCTTTATGAACACTGAGCTTCTGTGGCTTATGTAGATTCATTAAGTGGTGCCGTGCTAAAAACCAAGCGGCTTGAATTGTAATTGGGCAGCAACCGATGCTGAGAATGAGAAACCCACACCTACAGGTGTTCTACTCTGATCCAAGTATCATCCTAAGCAGATTTTGTGGTCATTAAGCCTTAATTCTAAAGCGGGTTCTGGGTTCTCCAAGACATAATCACACTTTTGTATAGATGAGGGACTAAAATTCCAGAGATGTCATACCAACGGCTCAAAGCCACTCATGAAGAGGAATATAATCGAATGAGCTCTCAATGTATAGCCTCAGACCTTACCCACACCCTTCTGATGCCTTTCCAGTGTATTTTGAGAAAAAAAAAATAACAAATACACCAGACTTCTTGCAGAAGAGCAGAAGGTGTGAAACTGGCTTTGAAGGTTCTAAAGGACTGTAAGCATGGTGAATCAGAAGACTTGGAAATCAGTGTGCTACAGCAGAAGGCCTGGTGTCACCACAAGAGGCAGAAATAGTAATAGGTTAGAAGGAGAAGGGGAGAGCAAAGGTCTGGAGGGACAGGCTGCATTCAGAAGACTCGGAGACACAATGGGTCACAATCTTGTTTTTGCCTTGTTTGTACTGAAAGATTTTGGGCCATCTCTTTCCTTTCTTTAGAAATAGGAATGATAAGAAGTCAGTCCTTGAGTGACACTTGCAGATTAAATTTCCAGCCAAAGGCCCGGTTTAGTAAATTCTGTAAAGGTATCAGTAGTTATTTTATTCTCTTTTGACTTTTCAGGGCCATAAACAAATCAAGCTTGTGAAGTCTGACTCTGTTGCATCTTCCCACTCCCCACCCCCACACCAGAGAAACAACATCATTCGGAAGGACCAATAGCTCCTGAGAACAGGATGCTCACATCCAGTCACATGGCTCTAACCAGAATTAGAAACTGTTCCCACTTCTCACTACGGGTAACAGGTGCATGCACCTGGGTAGAAAAGTATCTGATATTGAGTTGATGCAACCGAAGAAACTAGAAAGCATTCATCAAAGGGACCCCACTAATATATGAAAAAACTCTTACAAGCTTGGAAACAAAGGAGGCGGTAAAAGAGCTTGTGTGTTCAAATGGTCGAGAGAAAGACTCAATAATTAGAACTGATTGGCCTATGGTGTGGTAATAGTGGGGCTTTCTTCAGACAGAATTGGGTTTCCTTGCTGAGTAAGATATAGTGAGTATAAGAAGAAAGGAAATAAAATAGAAACTATGTTACTTACGTGCATGGCTAGTATGCTTCTGGGGACCAGCTCCCTGTACTGTCTAATGGTAAAGTGCCACGTTTTTATTCTCATGAGGTCATCAAATGTGAATTCCAAGATCAGCCTGCCTTCTGTGCATACCTGGAAGTGACAAACAACACACTCATTTGATATGTAGCTCATAGAATCAATAGTTTGTATCTTGCATCAACTACGTACTGTAGTGTCCTTTGAGTTCCTTGGGCAGTATCTCCATGGTACATAGGGACAGGGACAAGCAACAGCTCTAGAGTCAATGGGTTGCAAAGATTGCCAAGTAGCTTGCTAGTTTCAAGTACCAGTTACTCTACTACCAATGAATTTACATGGTTCTGATTTTTTTTTTTTTTAATCTGGAGACAGGGGTTCAAACCATCTTCCAGGGACATTAGTTCAAAAGCAACTAGTACTGTTTGGTTGTCTCATTGCCTTCTTTATTTTCACGATCTTCCTCCCATGGGTGCAACAGCCATAGACTTATTCCATCCTTGGCAGCCTTAACTTGGGATAAGGTTTTCCACAAGATAACTCACACTGAAGTGTGAGTTGCAACAACATTACCCATTAAGAGTACATCTTCATTTCCAAAGAGGAACTCCACAGAGGGCAAGTGAATGCAACCTGATGCAGCCACTGATGATGGGGAAAAGAGTGGGTTGTCTCGGAACTACACCAATCACATCATCATCAATGGCATGTTTTGTTTATATTACATAAAACATTGCCTAGTCCTTCACCTTCCTAAGAACATATATGATATGTCAGAGTCTCTCTTCCCTAACAATCACTGACAAAGGTAATTTTAACCTTTCATATTTGTATTATTCTTAGACTATTGATCCAGCTCTACACTCTACCACTCTTTTCACTATGGATGACTTTGGGAGGGAAGAGACTAATACAAGGCAATACACACCCCTATCCTTTTTTCAACTAAAGGACAGTGAGCGGGTAATGACATCAACAGTTAGAACTAGTTAGTTCAACTAGTTAGTTACAACTAGTTAGTTATGTTTGCTTTGAGGGAGCAGTACAAGAATGCTTGGAGGCTTTGAAAACAGAGGATACAAGATTTGAATTCTGACCATACTTTGTACTTATTCTGGAACTTGAGGGAAATCGAGTATGGCCCCACACCACCAAGTGTATTCTGCAAAGAGAATGCTGTCTAGTGTGCCTAGCCCAAGAAGAACGGGGCAGGCAGATATAGCTGAGCAGATAAAACAAACAGAACCTAGGAGAAGAGAGAATCCAAAAAAGGTCACCATGATGTTTGTGTTGAGATGCAGATCACAAGAAATATCTCTGGGAATGACAGGGGCTTTGGCCTTTAGACTCCATACGTTTTCTCCTTTTTACTATGCTGAGTCTTTGCTCAGACTTTCTGGGAGAAAGATTTCCTAGTTAACACAGATATGCAAACTTCTGAAAGAATGTGTAAAGGCTAATCTGTAAAGCTGTAGTCCAGGAAGATAGTGGTTAACAGCTTACATCAAGTTATCCTGAGATGTGGTTAATGATTCTCCTCTTGGGAGAATACAAACTATGCCATTTGGGAAGTTCTAACTGTCACAGGCAATGGTCGGGGGCGTTCCATGTACTCTGATGAGACATTTCAGAAGTTGTGGGGAAGAATCAGTATAGAAGGCTTAATCAGGCTCTGCTGAAAAAAAGTACACTTGCCATCTTCATTTTATCAAAGATCTGTTGGATGTAATGAGATAATTATTGATAATCTGGGTGAAGACCTCAACCTCAGAAGCAATTAGCAGAACTTCTGAGTAAGTTTGGACATGTGGGCTCCATGCCCTAAAACTCTGAGAGGGGTTGTCTGCTGAGCATGGTTTCTGGCAGCTTAGCTATGAGTGTTAGTGAGTAGAAAGGCAGATGTCGCCAATGTCCCCAAACCATTCTCCCAAACACATCTCGAGCACTGGAATTAATTTACCAAGGTTCTCAAAGAAGTATCATGCAGATTAAACCAAATCCCTACCTCCACTTCAGGGTGTTAATTTCATACAAGTCACCTGCAGTGACAACTTTCACAGAAGGGAGGGTCACAAGTAAACTATCTATGGGAAAAACATATCCATAGGCTATAATATTTTCTTTATTTTTTTAAGAGATGGGATTATTAGATAGTTAAACAAATATATTAGCCTGGTTTAATATCAGGGTCATTTATTGTTACTATTATTGTTGTTCTTGCTGCTGCTGCTGCTATTATCATCTATTTGTTTTCTGTCTGTAAACCACAGGATCAGGGTAGAAAAAGGCTCTGGTCTGCTTCAGCTAGATCCAAGTTTTATGATGAGAGGGAAAGTGTGTAATCCTTCTGAAGTCTGCTCAGTGGGAGCATCTGCAGGGCCAAGGTTAGGTGCTTCCTTCCTTCACTCTGTCATAGCAAACTGGTTGGGACTTCTCTTACAGACAAACCGCGTCAGGCCAACAAAATGGAAAATTGCCACAAGTCACGGGCTCCCTTTGGAGTCAAATGGGCTCACTGTATCCAGGGAGTACTATGTATAAAATGGGAATTCTTAGAACTGTTTCCCAGTTGACTACAACAGATTTTTTTTTTAAAGTAAGTTAAATGATATCCAAAAATGAAAGATGCAAGAGAATTTTGGTCGGTGTTCTTCCCCCCTCCCAAATGATTATACATATAGCATTATCCCAAGACTCCGGGAGACTCCCCTTCTCTAATGGAAGCTAAATGAAATCCAAAGCTTTGTGGTTTGTTTTCTATGCAACCACCAAGAACCATAACAGAGGTACATATGGAAGAGTGTATGTCTCCTTTGTTAGGAAATATAAAAAAATAAGCATAGCTAATAAAGTAAAAGTAATGTTTTCTCACTTCAAAAAATATCTGTAGATTCTTATTAATCAATAGAGTTAATGCAGCTTTTATCTAAAGTTGGTCTTTAAAGGAAAAAAATATCCTGCTTTTCTGTTGGAATCCAAAAATCAAAAAGGGTCCCCAATTAAGAAAACATTTTCTGTTGTGCTGAATTCATGTTACCGTACTGTGAGCTCTGACATTTTGTTTCTGTGGTAACCAAAATCAGCTGATTAGTTGGCATGGCAACAGAAAAGATGTAATCCCAGCAGACACACTCTAATCAATGCCCCCAGCACAGATGGTCTCCGGAGGATCAACAAGAAAGAGGCTGGCAGGCATTCAGTTGATCACGTGCTAGCTTGAGACTCGGCCAGGAATGAGAAAAGTAAAAAAGAACATTTCTCCAACTACCCGGTAGCTTTTTAACCCTTCTCTCTCTCTAGCTAATGAAGTAATACTGATCACACTGTCCTATGATTCAACAGCTCTCATAGAGCAATGTGTATATTTTTTAATAGGTGGGAATATTTAGTTTTGTATCTTTATATATGAACAACAGCGTGAGTCTAATAGAGAATTTAGAATACTATCTAAATTCTAAAAAGCTCTCTGAATTTTACCTAGAGATATCACATATGTAAATTTTATTTGGGGGACATAATACTTAATTAGGGGGATATGATCTTTGACATAAGAAATTTTAGATTGTAGTGTGATACACAGGGAAAAGTCAGAATGGGAAACAACTGTGAAGAAAATCAAGTGAGAAGTGTTCACTTAGAGGACACTTAGTTAATGTGCTTCCAGGTTATATTTGTCTCAGGAGTAAATGATTTCATGATAAATAACTGAGAAGAGAAAAAAAATCCAAAAACTCATGTTTGCAGAAGTGATGCAGGTATCCAACAGGGGTTGTACCTATTGTTTTACTTTGCAAAAGCCAAGAATTTACATTTACAGTGGCTCTCTCAGGATCTCCCGATGTTCACATGTTCACATCCTTGACAATAACTCAAGGGGCTTTGACTCTGAAACTCTCCCGGCATGCTCTTCTGATTATTAAGCCTTGTTTTTCTATTTGATTTGAAATTGAAAACATAAAAGAAAGGCTTTATTATGTGCATTTAAAAATTCTAATTACATATTTATCCTTAATCTATAATGTTCCTGGTATCAGGAAATTGCAAAATGCTCACTATACCCCTGAGGGATATTTAATATCTCTGTTGATTAGGAATGTGGCTGATTTCCGATTCGCTAGTTGACCAAATTTTCATAAAAGCAACTCAGAGCCATTGGGTCAAATGCTATTTGGGGAGAAACAGTTTAGTGGTCGTCTAAATTAGAACAATGTAAGCTGCAGACACATAATGTGCTAAAAATCCTCCAGGAGTAGGACCAGAATGCCAGCTCAGGTTTTACAATTCTCTTTCTTTGTGGCACCAGGAAGCTTACTTTTTGTTTAAAATAGCCATAGTGTTTGATTACACAAGGCTAAGTTATTTTTAATTAACATAAGAACAGAAGGAAATTAGAGTAGCATAGTGAACATCAAGGGTGGAAGGAGGGAGGGAGGGACAGGCAGAGGGAGAGAGAGAGAGAGAAGAAAAATGAATCCTTCGAATCCTATCAAATTTCCTAAAAATAAATGTGCATAATTAGCATCTGGATTAAGTCGCTATAATGAAACTACATGTCCTAGAAAGAGATATTTTTCATCAGAGTATTGAAATATTTATTACAGGAGTAGGCAAATAGTCCATTCTGCCTTGGAGCAAAATGACATAGGTGGTCCAAATAATTGATGCTCTCAGAGCCAAGGGAGCTATGTTCAGCTCTTTCTAGTGATTGCCTTGTTTTCCTGGAAAGAAAGAAAGAAAACCAAAACATACACACATAACAAACAAACAAACAAACAAACAAACAAACAAACAGCACACTGGGGAGCAGAGGGAACATTCCAGATAAAATGAAGCCAAGAAGCAAACCTCTGTGTCTTAACTAAGATGAGAAAAGCACTTCATGCCTTGTGGATTCCTCAGAAAAGTGAGGTGGGGTGTGGTCTAGCACAAGTCTAAAATGTTCCATTACATCCCCTCAGATCAACTCACCTTGCTCTCTTGTGGGTTTGGGCCTGACCCTAGAAAGAAAGATACTGACTAAACCTATAAAAAGGCTGACACAAAATGCTTCTGAAATTTTTCAATGGCTGCAGACATTGAGCATAGTTTCTGAATGATGGAAAAGTTTTATTTAATTAACATGCGTTGTTTCTCTTAAAGCATAAGGAGGTGACATATTTTATTTGAATCAGCTAAAAGAATTGACATCAGAGAGAGAGAGAGAGAGAGAGAGAGAGAGAGAGAGAGAGAGAGAGAGAGAGAGAGAGGCTTTTCCTGCACTACTGAGACTTTGTAACCATGGAAGGGAAGGAGATATGTATGCATCTTATCTGCACGATTATGAAAATGTCCTCTATCTTCTATGTCATAGGCAAATTAAGCCTTCATCCCATAGGACATTTCCTTCCATAAGCAAAACTTTCTTCCTTGGATGGACTTCAGCATTCTTACAATGCAGTTCTCTGACAGAGTCCTTTCCACTCTGGTTAACTATAAGGCAGAGAAAACCCCTAGCTCTTGCCACATTAAAAACGCCTACTGTCAAAGTCAGAATGCTATGGAGTCGATGGCTCTCCATTGTATTACATATTCAGGTGCCACGACTTTGGCTTCATACACCATCATGGGCACTGTGAAAGACTGATGCATACTAATGTGGTCAATGATACTAACATGAAGCATTGAATTTCTTGAAGCAAAATTACACAAGCAACACATCTCAAGCTTTACAGTAGGAATTTTGGTAATTAACCCTGATAATCCAACATCCTTTAACTAGAAAGGTCCGTCATCTGTGTTTTGTTCTAAAAGAGATAGCTGTTATCACTAATATCACAAAAAAGATTCATGCTGAATTTTAGTCAATATTAAATGAGTACGTATTCATTAAAACAAATTTCTGTAGGATTGAAGGAAATGCACCGTTAGAGCATGCATTTAGCATACACAAGGCCCTGAGTTTGATCCTCAGGATATCAAAAACAAATAAATAAAAAACTTCATTTGCTATTTTCTGTGACTATTTGGTTAGTACTATTTTTTTTTCTACCTGTAAGAGGACATACTGGGATCATGTGCTCATACTAGGGAGTGGTCCTCAGTTAGGGGGCAATTCCACATGCTGGTTTTCTGTCTATGACTGAAGTAACAGGTTGTAAATGTGTAGAAGATGGTGTTGAGTCTCTGTCTTCTCTGGTTTACATTACATATCTTTCGCAGGCTGTGAACTGGGATCAAATACTGGGTGGTCTGGACCTCCCCATCTTTTTGCCTGTTAGCTTTATAGCCAGCTTCCATCTCTGCTGTAACCAATGCTGAGTTGCTTGGTTGACATAATGCAATCCTAGACTCTCTGAGACCACGAGGGAGCAACCTTTAATCTTTAGCTTTCCTAGCCCCTTCACGACTTTTGATTTCAGATGGCTTCCAGATAATAATTAAGGTATACTTAGTCAACTGTCTCCCTTGTTGGTTCACATTTGAACTTTCTTAACATTTTCAAAATAACCAAGCACAGATACTGTCTGTACAATAGGAGAGTATTCTTTCAGCTATCAAAGACTTATTTGCATAATAAACAAAGGCTCTATTTTAGCTGCTGAAGTGAAGAAGCAACTGAACTCTTCTTAAGGATGTAGCTATAGGCAAGCCTATTCCATACCTTGGTAAACATGGGCTTCCCATGCTGTGTGACCATGGCACACTGGTCGCAGTCTACTGTGATGGATGAGTTGTGATATGACTCCTTTGAGTGTTTAAGGATGTAGTACAGGTCTGTCACCCCTCCTTCAAATACGGTGCTAAAATAACGGGGAATGAGGGTCCTGCCGATAGCTGCGAAAGAAACAGAGAAGCAAGCCATGAACACACATATCCAACCAATACCACAAACCCACACCGTGGCCAGCTGGATGCAGTCATCTCGAGAAACCATGCCAGGAGGCCATTTCTCTTTCTAAACAGCCATGACCCATCTGGGTTGAAAGTAATAAACCATATCCCTAACTATTTGGGAAAAATGGGACCACCATCTCACGGAGGTTTATGTCCGATGGAAACCAATAAAATAAGATTTAATAGTTGGAAAATAATGGAGAGAGTGGACTTACTCGTGGAGCTTCACATACATTTTTGAGTGAACATATTTTATGAAAAACAAAAGCCAGTCAACCTGCATGGAATGTTCAATGTGCTATTTTCATCTTAATTACTCAACTATGTGCTTCGCCTTTTTAAGTAGCAAGAGTATAAATTTTAATATCATGATGCCTTTTAGATTGTGAAATATGTTGGCATTTTCTTGTTGGGTCTTCAGAAAAATTTTAAAAAAACCCCAGGAAATAGCTAATTAAGACCCCCCAAAATAGACTATAAAAAGGTTAGTATGAAGTTTTCAAAGTCATAGGGCTTGTAAATAGTCTTCATCTCATGTATGCAAATATCAGTAAATCTGACTTTTCTAACATTGTGTCTCAAACTGCTCTGAGGAATGGGAATCTCTGACAAGGAACCTCATTATATTCAGGTATCACAACCGTGCAGATTCTAACTTTTCTATCTGCTTTGGAGCTAGATAAGCATATATCAAGGATTAACGGGCCCAGTTAAGAGAACCTGCCACCCTCGGCCTGCTGTAAATTGGTCTTGTCCATCCCTTTCGAGTTTGAGCTGAGTTTTCTGATATGTGATGCCCCCCAACTCAGGACCAGCACTCACTTCAGCAGTGATTTGAATCCTCTTAGACTGGAAATCCCAATTCATAAAATCAGGAAGCTTGTTTATGTGCAAATTTTAAGGCAAAGTCTTAAAACCACTCTCAAGAAATCCAAGGGGTGTTACTTAGTTAGTTTGTTTTTTTTTAAATAAATCTCTCACATCCATGATTTAATATCCCCCATATAGAGAAATAATATTTAGGATAAACTACCAATGAAAGCTTTAGCTAGTAAAGATCACACACCATTTCAGGAAAGTTTAGAATATTTAATTTCATTTTGAAAGCATCACTGTTAATCCATCCCATATGGATCTATAGCTCTTTTGTACACACCCTTGGGGTAAGAAGTATAAAGAGAATCTCCTGCCCAACTGTTCCTCGACATGGTCTTTAAAGGATCCACATTCAGAGGATGAGCCTTTGAATCATTTATGCTGTTGTTATTGCTTCCTATTTGCTGCAGGTAAGATTAATCAACAAGTGTGTGATGAGCAGTCTGGGATTTGGGTGATGCTATCCCAAATAATCCTTATGTATACATTTCCTAAATACTGCCTAATCCCAAATACTGCGTGCGCCTTCTCTGAATATCAAATTCAAATGAGGGTAATTTGAGTCCAGCACATCCCACAGCAAATGCATAGCTATTATTACAAAGGAAACTTTACAGTGCTGGAGACCTTATTGTATTTCGCCAGACAGATAAAATTAATTGAATGTACTTCAAATGTTCTAACTTAAAGTTAATTACCATAAATCAGCTCAAGTATTTTGACAATTTGGAATCTGTACTATTAAGAGTAAATACACAGCACAAAAATGAAGTTGAAGGGTGAAATATTTCACCATAACTTCCAAGGAATTGTCACATTAAAAAGGTTACGGCAAATAATTGCCACTGGATTCATCACATTGCAGTTTATTCTCTACAAATCATAGGCAGTTTAATTGCTCTATAGTGCACTTGGCTATATATTAACATAGTTTTATTCACAGTCTAAGAAAAAGTAAATGGAAAAAGTTTGCATTTCTTTAACTTTAACCCTAAAATTGTAATGACTTCCTCAATTCCAGACAAAGCCCAAGTCATACAGAAAACATATTTAGAATGGAACATGGCCCTGTGTATTGAATAGTTTGTACTATAGGAGGAGCCTAGAGACCAGCATGTGCTCTCAGGCACACTTCCCTTGTGTTTTATGATTCCCAGCTCTGACTTGACCCAATAGTCCCTTTCTCATCTGGAGGCTGCCACTTAGGAGGCCCTGGTGAACCTTGGCGGTGCTGGCCATGCTGGTTTATGCATTGTCTGTCCTCCATACTACTACTCTGGTCTACTCTGTATCCTGTACTCTGCTTCAGTTAATAGAACACAACAGAGCTACCAAGTATCACTTTGGGAAGAACTAGAGGGTACTACTAATAGCTTGGGGACTATGCCCAGC
This sequence comes from Mus musculus, assembly GCF_000001635.26. Lineage (NCBI taxonomy): Eukaryota > Metazoa > Chordata > Mammalia > Rodentia > Muridae > Mus > Mus musculus. Next base: position 44,544,188 of record NC_000071.6, read on the forward strand.
TATTCTAAGGTTATCCTACTGTGAGAAGCCCAGCTGAGGAATGTAGAGGGGTGGCCTGAAGAAGAGAGCCCTCTGGCCACCACCCAACACTCATTTTCAGGAGTGGGACCATCTCAGAACTAAATTAAGATGCCATGGGAAACAAAAATAAGATTCTCCCTGCAAGCTATGTCCATGAAGAAATGATGACTGAGAAGAAACTAGCTGCATTTCAAAATCCTTTCCTGAATAAACAGGTAGCTCTCCCACTAAAAACCGATAAATAGTGGGCATATAGAGGCCTGCACACAATGAGAAGGCAAGACATCCGGTGTCAGTGAACTGACCCGAGCCCTTATCTAGACTGGGAGGAGGCCAATGTCACCCCTCGAAGGTCAGTTTTTACCCTCCTGTTCTTCTCCCTCCTACTCTTCTTTCCTGTTCTTTTTCCATCTTCCTTCATTTCCCCACTCCTCTCCATTTTGTCCCAGGATAGTTCATTTTAAGCTTCAGTTGTTTGGAAATAGAGAAAACTTGGTTCACTTGTCCCATTCCCAGGTGGAGATGGTAGTAAACAAGGATATGTGGTGAAGAGAAGTGATGGAGAGGATCGATGAGGAGAGCTAACCGCGTCTCTATTTGCACCCACACTGTGCAAAGCTGCAGGAGATTAAAAGGGATGTCAGAGGCTGTATTAGTTTCCCACTGCTGCTGTAACAAATCACCAATGAATGCAGTGGCTTAAAACCTCACAAACATTATTACCGTAGAGTTTCAATGGTCAAACACAGGTCTTGCTCAGCTAATGAAACAGCATCAGCAGCTGTGACTTCCCTTCAGGAGGCTCTGGGGAAGCTGTTTTCTTGGTTTGTCTTTCTCAGCATCTACAGGCTGCCTACATCCTTTGTTTATGATTATTTCCTCATCCATAAACCTAGCAGCAGCAGGTGGGGTCTTTGTAAAGACGGCTTCTTTTGTTTCTTTCTTTTTTTTCTGGCTTCCATATTTTATGCTTGCTCTCAAGCCATTGCACTGGACCCACACATACAATCCATGATAATCTCCCCATCCCAAAGTCCTTATTAGTCGGTTCAGGAAGAGTATTTGGCCATGTGAAGAAATATTCATAGGTACAATAAATTAGGATATAGATATCTTTGGAGGGCTGTTATTTTGCTTACCATAAAAAAGATGCTAGATAAGATCATAAATTTTGTAAAGGAGACAGTGGTAAGTTGTGTGTAGAGCTAGGTGTGGTGGCTCATGCTTATAATCCCAACACTGAGGAAAATGGGGAAGGAGAGGTGCCATGAGGCCAGGGTGGGCTATAGAGAGTGTGGCTTTCTCCCCAATAAATAAATAAATTGGTAAAGCATGCAGTGATTGAGAAATTCACTGGAGCCAAATCCACATGTCCACCATCAGCCCACTGCATAGCCATTTATTTGCTCTGTGAACATTCTCTGAGCTTGGAGCAGGTGAAGAGTTGCTGAAAGCACAAACCCAGACCTTCATCAGATCTATCAGACCTTTCTATTAGGAGAGTTAACAAATATCTAAATGTACATAACACAGTGCAAGAATCCAAATTTAAACTTGGATTTGTGATTTGGAATTGTTCAACTATTTCTTCTGAATCCTGCACCCAATACACAGTTTTATACGGTGGAAAAACAGAGATTACCACATTCTTTTATTGTATTAAACCATGCAACCACACAGCACAATCTAATGAAATACTTGGTAGATCTGGACACATTTAGATATTCAGAGATCTAACTCATCAGCCACACCAGTTATGAATCTACTTAGCTTCACATGCATATGCTAAACTTACCCTTTACATCTATGCTTTAATTCCTGGAACAAAAATAATTTAAATACTGATATGAATAAATCTCCATTACTCCCAAGAAGAGGTTCTAAATATTCCTTGAGTAAGACTAAGATTACAGCAGATAATAAAAACCATTCTGTTTTCTTAACAAATTTCGATAAAAGTTAGGAAGCGTTGATGGGCAGAGAATTAGGAACACAGGAAGATTTTCTGTTACGTATAATTGAAATATACTACATATTATTTATGTATGTGTTCTTGAGAGAAAAAAGAAAATCACATATTAAATTATTCATGCCCTGGAATGTTTACAAGAAATGTTCAAATAATCTTCTACTATGAGGTAAATACATTTAGTCTGGGAAGAGCTAAACATCTATTCATGTTTTAGATGTTGAGACCTGGACTCAGGCTCCTTATAAAGTTTCCATTGTTTTCCTCTCTTGTTATCACTGATACCATCTTCCACACTGGGAAGCTGAGAGTTCTCCCTGAGGAAGTTGGTAGGTGTGCTCGGTCAATGTTACTCATAGATAGTAGGATTCCTAGAGCATACTTGGAATATTAATGGACACATTTAGAATATTAATGGACACATTTAGAATTCAAATGGTATGGGCTAGTGCAATAGACCCATTAGTAAAGTGGTTGAGGTGAAAACACAAGGATCTGGATATGCTTCTTAGAACTCACAAGTAAAGACATGGGGTACACTGAGAGGCAGAGACGGGGTGGGAATGGGGTGGGGTGGGATTCCCGAAGGGCTTCCTGAGAACCAACTTATAGTGAGAGACACACTCTCAGAATACAATCTAAATTGTCCTAGAAAACTCTCTGAGCATGAGTCCATAGAGGCACACACGTCCTTCAAATGAAACAGTTCATGGGGGTGGAAATTCAATGAGAAAACAAAAGCTATTAATGTATTCTTCCCAAAGCAGGAGTTCTGCTATCTAAAACACTCGATTCCTTCCTTCAATTTTCTATTTATCTATCTATCTATCTATCTATCTATCTATCTATCTATCTATCTATCTATCTATGTATTATAAAAAACTTCCCTCAACACTTATTGAAGTTTATAGGCAATTCACAAGAGAAAAATCATGCACAGAAATAATCACATGGGAAAGTGTGGTAATGAAAATACAAAGTTAAGATACTAAATAAAATCCTTGTGAGGTTGTAATTAAATAGTATAAAAAGTCAACTTTGCTTGGTCCCCTGGTCAAACTACAATTCTAAAAGTCCAGAGGTCACTTGCTCTGGACTTGTTTAAACCCATAAAGGAACTGTTGTTCGATGGGAGAACACTTGATTTGGGGGCCATTTTGTTACTAACTTGGATGCTGTTAATTTCTTTTTTACAAAGACAACTCAATTCTAAAAGCTAAAAGAGATTGACATCTGATAAAAATGGGGAGTTGAGAGGTAGAGCAGGAGCTAAGAGTGTAGCAGGATGACACTTCGGTGTTAGTTAGCTAAAGATTTTACAACAATGAAGAGAAAACTGTATAGCTACACATTCTTGTTTCCATATAGGCAGCATTAATTATATTAAAAACATTGATTATTTAATAATACTTACAGTTTTTCTGAACATACCCATGAGTACATTGGTATCTAGGCTTTGGTTATTTGGACCATTCTGCAACAGTTCCTGTGTTTCATAAATGCACACAGAAATTCTCATACAGTACAGTGATGATATTAGGTAATAAGTGCAGATTCATTAGATTGTGAACTCATTTGTATTCATAAATCCATGAATGTATTACGCTAACACATAAATGATAGTGTTTCCAGGAGTGATCAAAACAAAACGGATAATTTCACACTCAGAAAATAACCATTATAAATAGTCAAAACAATGGAGCTAAAACATAAGACTTTGACAGAGGTGGTATGTTTCAAGCCATATTCCCTCGTTTTTGAGAGGGAGGAAGCAAGACACACTAACTCCATGGCTGTCATAGTTATCATTCTAATATGGCTTTGATTTATTTTCTCTACCAAAGCAACTTGATTTCAATATCTTCTCTCTAAGGATATATTTTGCTTCTTCAAAGATTCATTCATTTCATCTATGCTTACTAAATGCCTGCTAAAGGTGAGACATTTGTTCTAAAAAATATCCAGGCAGAGGCTTATGGTGGTAGCAATTAGTGAAGGCTAAGGCTTGGAGCTGAGTCTTCGCTGAAAAAGATCACGTGATGATCTGTGATGGGAGTGATCCGAGTCTAGGGTTCAGCGGTAACAATGGGCCTTGGACAGAAATAAGTTTGGATCGAATGTGCCTGATGGATTATGATGTCACCCAAAAACCCTAATAATAATAATAATAATAATAATAATAATAATAATAATAATAATAATGCCATTGTGATAGGTACACTATCCAAGAGATGAAGCAGATAGGTAAAGTTAGAGTCAGAATCAGAGGAAGATTAACCAAGGACTTGCTTTTTCTTCTATAACATGGTACTAAAAGGTTTTGGCCAATGACATCCTATACCGAACATTCCATGGTCTTCCTGCATGTATTATTGGATAGCTAACGTGGTCTTCAAGTTCCATATGGATCTTTTTATATGCTAAGAAATGTAATTAGGTATTCTGCTCTGCCAGTGAGTCCATCAGTTCGTTAATTAACGACGAGGAGACGAGTGTCACCGCTGCATCTGGTCTCATTCCTCTGATGCGTGGGGCTTGATGACTGTGCTGCCTCGTAGGCATTCAAACTTGGGCTACGCTTCATAGCTGATAAAATTATTTCTGCATTCTTTACTTTTTAATGTCAAAATTTTTAATACTATACATTAAGAAACGATGAGCCTCCAGATTCTTTTGTTAAATTCAAAGAATTATGAAGGATTGGCTCAATTAAATTTAGAAAGAAAGCACTGTCATTTTAAAAATACTCCAGTATAGGGTTATGATACATGCCCCGAAAACTTAACTATATTTTTGTCTTCAGATTTCCATAGTTATCTGCAGAGTGTTAGGAGTAGGAAAATCATTGTTTCTTAGATATTATAAAATATTTTATAAGTGCTGAATGGCATTGTGATTTTTAATCAAAGCATATATTCAAATTCATGTATTCATATAGTATTTGGACTAAGCTTAAGTTTTTGTTTTTAGTCAAAAAACTATATTAATATAGAAGTATTCAATTGACTATATGCTTTGATTAAAAATATGGTTAAAATCACAACCTCATTTGACATATGTAAAATATTCAAAAATAATGAAAAATGTCCTCCATTTCTCTCTTTAATTTTTCAGTGTCTTTCTTGTCTTGCTACTGCAGTGGTAAGAGAGGCTTCAGGAGGAGGCTGAAGTGTTGAGGAAGTGGCCCTGTTCCTGCTCTATAAACACACATAGGGATCAGCGCAAGGATTAGGGGACTTCTATACATTGTGGAAGTCCTTGATTTCATTATGCTTTGCTCTTGAATCCTGATACATATTTAATTTGATCAAACATCTTTTCAAAACTACTCAATTTTCTTTTTAGAATTTACTAGTATACTTTTAAGTATTGAACAACATTTATACTGAGTACAAATTTTAATATTCATATGCACCTTTATCCAAAGCTGAATCAATTGTTACACAAATTAATACATACATTGGTTGCGGAAAATATTTTTAAAAAGAGCTGCAAGTTCCCGCACTACACCCAGCTATGCTCTGCCTGTGGTCCCGCCGCCTCTAGGCCAGCTTCTGTATGGCCATCCTCCCAGCTCCAGTTCGCCTGCCTCAGTGCCACCTGTACCGTTTCAGCCATCACCCCCTGTGGTCAGTGGTCCCAAATTCTAGTAATCCAGTAAATCAAAACTCTAGAGGCTTGTAATTAATCAGTCAGATTTATATATTAATAAATTCTCAATTCACAAGATGCCCACACAATAATTTCAGAACCAATTGATAATGATACAAGCTGCCCACCTAGATTAGAAAAGTTATCCCAATTATTCTATCCCTATATGATATAATAACTACCTGTGGCTATTTAAAGCCACGGAGAATCTGAATTATCCTGTTTGTCCACCATCTTCCTCCTCCTCCTCCTTCTTCCTTCTCCTCCATCCCCATCTCTGAAACTCTTCACTCTGCCTCCTTTCTCCCCATCCAACCACTGGGTTCTTGCTGTATTAATATTAAAAGTGATTGGACAGGGAGAATTCTGCTGCATACATTTATTTTCCCTTTAGCATATATTAGTCAAAATAGAAGTCTGTTGTGCCACTGTACTAAGAACTAAATTACAGGGCCAAGATAGGAAAAGACATATAGCTAATTCTAGTGATGACCAGAACAATTTTCTAAGATTTCTGTAATAATAAAACATAGCTATAGCTGGCTACATATTGAAATATGCTTAATATGTTTCCCTGATAGAAAAGGAATGATCTCCACTCATGGTGACACTGATTACATTCTGATTAGTGATTATGAATGGCTCTTAACATATGTGGAAAAAATAAAATATAAACTACTAACAATTTTTTAATAAATGTAATTAGGTTATCCATGATTATATTTGACACTCTGATTTTGAAGGCCAGCAACCTGATGCTCAGAAAAGAAAAACCATGCAACAGCTTAGCATCTGTAGATTTTCTAGGTTCTGATATAACTATATTTTTTAACTTTTAATAATAATTTTTATTTTTGAAATTATAATATAATTTTACATCATTTTCTTCCTTTCCTCCCTCCAAGCTACCCCATGCACTTCATTGCTCTCCTTCAAATTCTTGGCCCCTTTTCCTTTATTTTTTGTTTTACACACACACACACACACACACACACACACACACACACACACACACTCCTAAATATCTAATTATAACCTACTCAGCCCATAAAATGTTACTTGTGTGACTATAATCTCAGGGCTGACACTTGGTATTAGATAACTCTCAGCATTTTCCAGTTGTTTATAGCTCTGTGTCTGAGGATAAGGTCCTCTGAGCTTTTTCCTTTCTTAGGACCCTGGGACTCACACCAAGGCCTTACACATGACAGAGAGGTACCCTGCTTCTATCCCAGGTCATTACTCTGTTAGTCACATAATAATCCATGTCCAAGCAAGCAGCACTCTATCTTTCACGCACTTGCTAGGGGCTCACTAGGCCCGACTGTTCTCTGGATGTGGAGTGGGCAAGGAAGCAGACTTTACTTTCTGTTGGGGACTGCTTTGCCGCAGGGTTCAAAGGTCACATCCCTTGTTCTCTCTATTTCACAGACTAAGTCTCCAGGTAGGAAATCTGCCTTTCAACGTGAGCAGTAAAAACAGGCTATGTCTAACTTGTGCCCTGTCTTCACCCTTGACAACATGGTGCCAGAGGCCCATCACATGGGCACCACAGTCTCCTTCCTGCATGCTTTGGATGGAAGAGCTTTGGCATATGTTCTCCGGGCCTCAGAAGTGACACGAGGGGAGTTGTTACATCTGAGGAAAATAAATCTGAACTTTGGAATTAAAAAAAAATACTTTGTAAGGGTTTTATGAAACTAAAATAGCAAGGCTTGTTTGTGTGAACGTCTACTACTAACACAGACACTAAAAAGTTTCAAGTTTCCTGGATGCTCTATAGTCACCAATATCTTCAGCACCAATATTCATCAATGCCGTCACCTCAGGTCGTGTTTGATAGCAATGTCACTTTGTCTTCTAGATATTTTAATTATACACACAGACATATGACCCCCCCCTCTCTCTCTCTATATATATATATATATATTCATACTCTGTGTGTGTGGTTATATATGGTGGTTAGCTTTAATATCTAGTTGACTCATAAGCTCTGGGTAACTTTTCTGCCTATGTCTCCCCTCTCTCCTTTGGAGTGCTAAAATTGCTGATGCACATCATCACACCTGGCTTGTTGTTTGTATTCTTGGGATGGAGCTCTGGTTGCCTGGCACTCACAGAAAGCCTTTTTACCACCTAAGGCATCGCACAGAATTTTAAAGTACCATCTGAGTATGGCTGTTTTACTTATTATTTGGAGCTTCCATATTTTCTGTTTTGTTTTAAACAATGAGAAGGGAAATACATGTTTTCATTTTACTAGAAACCAAGAGTTACGCTTTGAAGGGTTGCCACCAACTTATGCCCATTTATTACTGTCAAATTTTACAACTTCCACCATTTAGGTCACAGCGTGTGTCTGCCACCATGTCAGTGATCATGCGTCAGCAATGATGGTTGTTAGTCACCGTCATTGGCTTGCTAGGCAACTGCTGTAGATGAACCATCTCCGCTGACTGCTTCCTGTGATCTCCAGGATTTCATTGCAAGCCGCTGACCTTGCCGAAGTGAAAGCAAAACTGCAGCCTTGAGAAGTAAACTCATTCTTGCATTTTCTTGCCAAACTTCAGGAATTCTCATGAAATCATTTCAGTATGTTTGACGGAGCTGTCCCAACTCAGCCCAGTGGAGACAACCAGTTATTCCGTTTCACATTTGAATATCAGCATATTTTATCTGGCTGACAAAAAAGCAGATGTGTGCTTGTGATTTTCAACTTAATGTAGGCCAGGTCCTAACGGGCTTTAGCAATTCTAAGAGTGGGGAAGAAGCAATGTTGTTTCTGCTGAGGGACGGCAGTAGGGCGAATCCTGGTCCTCTGGAGGGCTGGCTGTAATAGCAAACACCCCTTCACAGGTGCTAAGTAGGAACTAAGATGGACTCTTCTTGTACGTAACACTTTTTGCAGGGGTCTGAAGTCCAGAAGGAGCTTGTCTGGTTCAAAGCTACACTAGCTGGAGCTTGGAGCTCCTCCTTGGCTTCATCTCTTTGCTCAGCATTGTTTGCACATATGATGTCTTCAGAAATCTTTCTCTCCCATTTGATCCACACTCTTAGGCATCCTCAGGTCCCACTGTAGCGTGGCACCCTCTGGCTGAGCAGCACCTTTTTCCTTTCTTTTTTGCTAAGGTCTCCCTTGTGCACGCAGAGCAACTATAAATGTATACGAGTTGTGTTGTGCATCAACGGGCTTCCATTCATACACTGGCTGTGCCCTTTAGATATGTTCTGAGCACAAACAGAGGGCCTTTGCCTGTTCAGTTCCAGATTCTTCATCTGTCCAATAGGGCAGCAATGAGCAACAGAAGAAAGCAGTAAGGTGTACTAACAGCACCCATGCATAAAGGGTCAGCACAGAGCACAGTTGTGTTAAATATATACTGATTTACTGGTATATCCCCCCTACTCCTTGCACACAGACTTTGAGACATACTACTGATCTGTAATCCTTAATTTTATTGTCTGTCAAGTGTAGTTCCTGGAAAACATTCCTGCAACATTTAAGCATCACAGCATATTTGTGATGTAAATAGCTACTTAGGAGATGTTTGGCAAACAAAGGAATGTGGACTTGGCCTGTCAGTTTAGATAGTCTGCCAATTTTAAACCTGCTATGTGTACTCATGGGTTTCCTGTGCAGAGGTCAGGCCATGTTCAGTTCAGGGCTAGGGACTACAACAGTGAGAAAAAAACAAGTCCTTATTTGATTTTTAATTTTTTTCAAAAGTATTTTATTTTTTCATTTATGTGTATGTATTTGTGCCGGTGTATGTTTAAGTGCATATGTCTACAGGTACCTGTGGAGACCCGAAGAGGGCGTCGGGTCCTTTGGAGCTGGTTGTGAGCTGTCAGACATGGTGCTGGGACTTGAACGCTGGTCCTCTGGAACAGCAGGGAGATCTTTTAACTGCTGGGCCATCTCTCTAGCGCCCAAAACAGAGATTTTAGGGCTCCTGTTTGGAATCCTCACATTTCAGTGTTCAAGTACAAAACGATGTGACTTAGAACCTCGCCATCTTGAAAGACTATAGCTGAATGTTGGGTTTTGCAAGAAGAAAGGCTGCCTCCCACCTAAGGGGCGGATGGGGCTTCTGTCTCACATGCATGTATAGAATTCCCAGACATCTAACCTCCATATGGAAAGCACACTGTTTCGCTAAAGAGTCCAAGCCAGCATTCCGAGGACATTTTACAAGGAAGCTAAAGTCCTTGGAAAGGAGAGGCCGTAAAAGAAGTTGAGGGTCACATTCCAAAGCAATCCGCTACCGTTGCACTCCACATTCCAGAGCAGTCCACAGGGGCCTGTGCTTCTGACCCTTAGATGGTGTCAACGAGGAAGAGTACAGCCATTCAGACAGAATTAAATGTTGCATAGGCTTCCTGGCAGCAGGGTAGAATGGCTGACTGTATCCATGAGTCTGACAAAACAGCACAGGCGCCAGCTGCTGGGGCTGATGTTCTGTGTATGACTTTTAGTGAAGCTCAAGGATGCAGGCAAGAAAAGGTACCGCTGGGCATCTAGCAGGCAAAGACTCAGCATCTAGAGGCCGTGCTTGTGCACACTCACTGATTTAAATAATGCATGTACCTTGAATTCCCACCACTGTCTAACCCATTGCTTAAAGCTCCCATTTCTATTCAATGATGGTGCTGAGGCTCAATCCATGAGATGAGTCTTTGGGACTATACTGTTTTTGGGAAGACAGAGGACTTTCTGATGAAGAGATATGGCAAACCAGATAGATACCCAGCAGACATCAGGATTGAGAGTAGGGGAACTAAACCGGCATAGGCACAGCTCTGGTCTCTTCTCTGGCTCCTCTCTCTCTTCTGATGCTTTATGTTTCTGATGCTGTATGTACGCTGGTGTGAAGGGAAAAGGAAGACTCCTGAACTTGTCTGCTCCAAGATTCACTAGGCCTGACCTCAAGCAACACTAGCTCGGATCCACCCTGCCTGCATGTCAGTCCCAACTTTACCTTATAGTGGTTGTGTGAATCTGTAGTCACTCCAGCCTACACCCTTTCTCTACTAAATAGAGATGAGACTAGCCTCAGCTTCACAGGGATGCTAAGAGGGTACAGTAGTCCTTTCTATCTGTGGTAGATGATTTCCAAGGTTACCCCTGGATGTCTGAAAGCACGGATAGTAGTACTGATTTCCAAACATGTCTTTTTCCATCTACACACACACACACACACCCACACACAAGACTAAGCTTAATTTATAGATTAGGTACAACAAATGGCTAGTAGTAATAATTATTAATACAACAACAATTTTCAGTATAAAAACTGTGTAGATGTGGTTTATCTCCCTAAAATATCTCATTTTACCCATCCTTCTTGTGATGTGATATTATCCAATGCCTATACGATGAGAAAAGGCGAGGTGAACAATACTTGCATTGTGACTGCCTGTGCTAGGATACTACCTAGGGTTCCTTTACACAAGCAAGGTTATAGTGAGGTGGGGCCGGTATGGATACACTAAACAATGCGATGCCCTGTGTGAGCCGGAGTGGGAACAGATGTGACCTCATTATGCAGTTTAGAAAAGAGAGCATTTTAAAACTTAGGAAAGATTGCAAGAGACAGAAGTTGTAGATGACTATGGCAAAGCAGTTTTCTGGGCACATCAGGGACATTGAACTCATGGCCACTGTGGCAGCATATATGAGACCTGGGTAAGCTCAAGCCAGACAAAGTCTCAGCATGAAGAGAGTGAGGGGGTGCACAACCCTACTCCTAGCTGAGGAGCTATTGGTGATAGCAGCTAGGGAGAGTTAGTTGATTTTCTTTAAGAGTTTGGTCCCTGGTAAGTCAACCACATTCTATTAGATGGCCTAATCCACACTCTCAGGACACAATGGTGCTGGGCAGGAAAATAGTTCCAGTATGGATGCTGGGTCCTATTTATGGCACAGACTCAATATATGCTTGCTGAAGAAAGAAACACACTTTGAAATTCATGTCACAACAAGAATGATGTAAATCCAATCTGCATTCTTCTTCTACACGCTGATCAAGAACAATACATGTTAAAGCATTTTCATAGATGAACTTCCTTCCATTGTGGCTTCTGAGAACTTCAAAAGGTGCACATACCTTACTTTCTGTCTTTCAGGCAACACTAGAATTAACTCTGTTCCCTGGTCTCCCAACTTGTCCAAGATCCCCAAGATTAAAGGCAAGAAAAGAGGACACTGGAGGTACAGTCTCCAGCTCATTTGTTATTTTCTCAAGAGTTTGGGAACCCTTTGCATAATCCACATTTGAATGATGGCTAGGATGTACCTTAATAACAGTTCTTTAAGATTCTCCTTCATCCACCCCACCCTTGCCCCGTTTCTTTCATTTCAAGGCTTTTGTTATCGGAATTTCGCTCTCTCCAGAGGGAACATTTTAGCAGCATAGGTTTATGACTACCGTAAAGAAGAAAGTTTGAAAGGCAAAGCCAGACACGATCCTCGGCTTTATAACAAACTCCTGTCAAAACATAACAAACCGCAGCCAGACATGAGCCACAGTGACAGAATGCAAGACCATAAAGATGATGGAGATCAGACAGGACAGGCACTTTATAGAAACAAACACCTTCTTTGCAAACAGATAGGGTGAGCAGAACACAGAAAAAAAAAAAAAACAAACTCTCTAGGAAAAAAATGGTCAGAAGAAATAAGGACAAAAACATAAAATTCAAATGACAGTCCAGTCCAAGGAGATAAACCCAAGGCAGACAAAGAATCCAATTTTACTAAATCAAGCTGACATCTCCCCCTGACTTTAATTGACCTAGTAAGCTGGATCCTGAACAAACATAAAATTAAGCAGCAGTTACTTCCAGTGAAGAAATAAGCTGCAGTACTTAGGTGTTGACATTCCATTCTTAGGACATACCTTGGTTTTGTATAGGAATTGTGGGATCATCTGTCCCCTTGGAGGATGCCACCGAGGACCCAAAGTGTGGCATAAGGCAAGTGGTATTGAATAGCACTAAGAATTATCAATGGAAGATTCTGGATCTGAAGTTGGGTCCTGTGCTGCCTACAAACACCAATTCAGGTTCCTATAATGTCATGGGAAAGGAAGTATAACTAATACATGTGGCTAATCAGAATGCAAAGAGTCACAGCAAAACCTCTCCCTACTAAGTAAAAAGCATTAGAAACGCTGCTCTCTGTTTGCTGAAGACCTTAGTGACCACAGCTTGTAGGCTTTGACAAATTCTTCTTGCAGTCTTTTGGCTTTCCTCTACTGGATATTCTTTCTGGATACTCTCTACTACCCTGGACAATGACGTCTTTTCACTACCAATCTGGTAAATAGTTTCTCATTTGCACAAGCCAGACTGACAAGGTGTACCTCTCGTGAGCCTCTGTGACTAGCCTATACATCCTTCTGTGCTTCTCAAAGTTAGACTATATCTGAGAAGATGCTGGGATAAAGATGCCCAGATCTAGTATCTTGTTCAAGAATACTAGGGATATAACCAGAGATTGATGTTTTAAGTACTGCTTAAAGTCCTTTGGATGCAGGTTCATAAGGATTGGCACTTGATCTACCTTGTACATAGTTAACATTCTTGGGATTCTCAGAGCATCTCTAGTGAGTCCAAAAAATATCTGTGCCTCAATATATATTTACCCATGTGTATTGTATATGCTGCACATGTGTTTACGTGTCTGTGTATATCTATGTGGACACAGTTATTAATTGAACATGATATGCTATTGTTCTTGGCAGGTTACAGAACCTGCAGCCTGGAGTTGACATCCCCAACTCGCATCCATTGAGAGTGTGCTGGGAGAAACGACAGGATCTTAAAAACAAAAGCAAATATCAACTTGTCTGGTTCTAACAGTTTTCACCAAGGGGCAGCTGTAGACTGGCTTCATCCTACCAGAAAGTCCTCAGGTCTCACTTTGCTGGAGGCAGCAGGTGCACACTCTGAGCCAAGGAACTTGATTCATCAAGTGAGAAACTCCCATGTAACACTTCTGCTGAGGGATAAATATCTCTACTCTATACAACAGGAGGGAGAGGCAACACTGTAAGAGGATAGGAGGGAGTGGTTTTAAAAGGCAGTCTTCATTCTAACATCCCATACTCTCAAAGTCCAGAGACTGCCTACACTTCACTTAACAAGTGCCACAGTTTACCCAAGGGTTATGATGGTGGGGTTTCTGGGTGACAAATTGGCTGAAGATGAGGGAATTTGCACCAATCCAAAGAGGTAATTCCTGGAGCCACCAGGCCTGTGTGAGCTGTATGAATTGATAAGCAGGGTGATCATTTGTGCAATTTCAGCTTGTGGAGATATGAACAGTATCTCACTGGTAGGTAATATCCGTTGTCATGCATATGTTTTATAGCCCCCAGAGCTCTCCCTTGTTTTTGCAAGTTGCTCATGCATATCTTTGAGGTTTTTTCCTTGGCTTCATGTGGGGATTTGGAAAGGTTTTCTTCTTTTATCAGAGAAGTTCCTATTAAAGAAACATTAAGAAGGGAAAAAAAAAAACCCAAGGTATCACATTAAAAACATGAATGGCCATATCATCAGTACTTTAAATACCATGGAAATATTTTAAATGCGCATTTTAATATATATAGCCAGGACTGTGCATATCTTGAATATGTCAAATATATTGCTTTCTATGACCAAATAATTATCAGGATTGGAGTATAATTATTTGTTACACCTCTCTAGACCCTGGCTGCCCAAAAGTTCAGGGAGGGAAAGGGTCATCTCCCTCTCAATCAACACTACATCTTAAATGTTCAAAGAAGTGTCTGGCAGTGTTGCCAAATAATTAATATATTAATCTACCATACTGAGTTCCTCACAGTTGGAAGATCAAGTGGGCTTGGAGCCAAAGCAGTCAGAGATGATCCAGGGAATAGGATGGTCTTATTATCCGGGAGATGCAAGCACGAGGAGTCAGATGAGGGAGAAGTTCAGCATATTTGAGTTGATGAAACACAGACAATGTAGAAAGGGAAACCAGTAGCAAGTTAAGATGAGTAGAAAGAAGACAAGCTTAGGATAAGGGGCATGTATCCATCACATCACTGCGCTGCCAAGAAATAGTGTTTCTGACTCTAGGGCCCGTCCCTGACTCTCTGACTTCACTCTTCACCTGGAGAAATAGGGAGGCGAAAGAGTGACAGAATCTTCTCAGAGAGAAAGTAGGCATGCAGGGCATGATCCTTCCCTTATTTATTTTTTTTAAATAATTTTATTTTTATTTTATGTGCATTGATATTTTGACTGCATGTGTGAGGGTGTCAGATCCCTGAAACTGGAGTTGTAGAGTCGTGAGCTGCTGCTGCTGCTGTGTGTGCTGGGAATTGAACCCTGTTCAACTGTTATAGTCTTAACTGCTGAGCCATCTCTCCAGCCCTGCTTTTGTTCTTTTGTTTTTCTTGTATGCATGCTCTGCAGGAAATGTGTGCTCTCTGCCCAGCTTCTCCAGGAAACAAAATCAAGTAGAAATAGTGGCTCAGTGTGTTTGGCTGTCTGTTCCAAGATTCAGTGTTGGAAAAGGACTTTGCCTGCATGTTTTCTAGTAATTATGTGTACCACAATGATACATGGTAACTTTTATATCTTTTGTCTTCATTGTCTTATTTCTCAATTGGCTTGGCTCCTATGGGTTGAAAAGGCATCATTTATTGAGATCTGAACTAACTACCAAATAGTTCCCAAGAAAGTTGTAACTTGTTCCATTCTACAAATACTTTTTACAACCTTACTGTGTATATAGAATGATGTGGTGTTTCCGAGTGATTATAGTAGTAATCAAGAGAAACATTTAAAGATGGAGTGGGGTACATACATACTATTATGGTGTGTAGAATTCTATAGTATATCTACACTCAAGATAGCAGAGTATCTCTGCCTTGAAGATAAGAACTCTACTCTGGTCTTGGTCTTGATTTTAGTGTCAAGAACAAGGACTTTAATGACAATGACAATAATAACCCGCCAGAGTAATTTTTGATCTCACTTTAACACTAAAGAAAATATGTTTGAAATAAAGACAAATTATGCACCTACGCAGGAAGATTACAAATCTACTCAAAGAGACTCCTGCTTCATTTGCTAATGAAGCTTCTTGGCACAGACAGCCAGTGAAACCACAGAACTACAGCAGGTGACAGGGACAGCTACTTGGGTTTGCTTAAATGGTCCAGGCCCTACTTGAAGAACCAACAGTAGAGGTTTATATCAAACCAGAGGATCGACAAATTGAGCTATACATTCCAAAAGATAACCATAGAACAAAACCTGTGAAATGTGTAGCACCTAGGAACCTTTCATTAACCATTAGTTAAATGATGTACATAAAACAGACACATGTTTTCAAGAAGAAACACCATCTCTTTTTTTTTGCATTTTTTATTGGGTATTTATTTCATTTACATTTCCAATGCTATCCCAAAAGTCCCCCACTCGCTCCCCGACCCACTCCCCCACCCACCCACTCCCACTTCTTGGCCCTGTCGCTCCCCTGTACTGAGGCATATAAAGCTTGCAAGTCCAATGGGCCTCTCTTTCTCTCTTTCTGATTCATATGCAGCTAGAGACACGAGCTCCAGGGGGGTATTGGTTAGTTCATATTGTTGTTCCACCTATAGGATTGCAGATCCCTTTAGCTCCTTGGGTACTTTCTCTAGTTCCTCCATTCGGGGCCCTGTGATCCATCCAATAGCTGACTGTGAGCATCCACTTCTGTGTTTGCTAGGCACCCTCCTAATCACCTCTACCACTATCAGAAATTGCATTATGCATCTGTGAAAATTATGGTCCAGACCCACAGAGGAAAGGATTTCCTATGGAACTGAACTGAATTGAACTGAACTAAGAAGATTCTGAACTTAACAAACAGATTTTTCCTCTAACTAGTTGTGTAATAGCAGCAACAGCTTATGGTTAATTGCCACCCCTTCACAGTCCTTCCTGCTTGTTTTAGCTTAACACCTATACCAACACCACTACTGATACTAAAATTGATATTAATAGAGAAGATTTTGCTTGGTAATAGATTCTTAGCTGCTCTCATGTACATAATGGTAATGATGTAAGGTGCTGGTTAGATGATTCAATGGTTAAACTTGCTTGTCAACAAGCCAGATGACCCAAGTTCAATCCCTGAGACCCTCAAGGTGCAAAAAAAGAACTAATTCATACAAGGTGTCTTCTAACGGCCACAATCATACATGAGAGATATGTGTACACACACACAAATGTATACATACACACAGTAAATAAATGTAACAGATTCTCCTACAAGGAAATTTGTGAGCTGATAAGTTAATATGCTCTAGTGTAAGAGATATTTCTACCATCTACGTGCATCATATGACATCAAGTTGTAGGTCTCAGGTATACAATTGATAAAATTGATTTTATGATGTAAACTAATGAATAACAATGAAAATAATATTAGCAATAGACAAAAACTTCTTAGTATGTGCCCTTCATTGATTTGAGCAGTGTAATCAGTCTGTGTCCTCTAGTGTTCTCAGAGAATTCTCCCAGAAGATGTTCTTATTCACATTTCTTAAGGAAACATCAGATTCAAAAATGAATCACTTCATTCATCGGACATCTTGAGCTATCACTTTCATTGTGCAGGCACAAGGTGTTTATGAGACTTTGACATTTCAGTTAAACTATGAGCACATTTGTTTCCTTTCCCTGGCCCCCATCACCACCACCGCAGTACAACTGACACCATTTTGGAAACCAAGACTACAAAAGGCAACTCTTTATTACTTAAATATTAGAGTTTACCTCTGAGGGTATCATTTCAAAGACAAACACAAGTCTGACTTTGATATGGTTCAAAGAACAGACCACCACCTACCCATGTGTGGAAAGCATCTTCCAGTGACTCCCACTATCTTCACAAAAGTCTAGACTTCTTGCAAAGATCTTTCATGGTTGGCCCCAGCATTTGGTTTTCAGTGTCCTTCTTAATCATCCCTATATTCCTACATATGCATGCACAATGTGTGTGTGTGTGTGTGTGTGTGTGTGTGTGTGTGTGTGTGTGTGTGTGTGTGAGAGAGAGAGAGAGAGAGAGAGAGAGAGAGAGAGAGAGGGAGGGAGAGAGAAAGAGAGAGAGAGGGAGGGAGGGAGGGAGGGAGAGAGAGAGGGAGGGAGGGAGGGAGGGAGGGAGAGAGAGAGAGAGAGAGAGAGAGAGAGAGAGAGAGAGAGAGAGAGAAAGAGAGAGAGAGAGAGCTTCTCTCTGTGCTTCTACTGCCCACATCACATCTCAGGATGACATGTACTCTTGGTTTTTGCAGCAGAACTTTTTCCAATTTTGTGCTCTCTAGCTCTCTTGTTTCTGAGTTTTACTTACTGATGTTGCCTCTACTTGGAATGTTTACTCTCCCTTTAAAACTCTCCGGGGATTTTGGTTAAAGCATCCCTTCACAGAGCTTCCTTTATTCTTTTTGTTCAGTGGTACCAGTTCGCATCCCCAACTAAATTGAACTGTTTATCTTTTTGTGCACCCCAGAAAGTCACGGGGTGGCTGGAAGCTGGGATTACCTCTAGGATTCACTACATCTCTCTTACAGTACCAGGAACAGAATGCACTGGATTCATGGTTGTTAGACGAATGAATTACACTTTGAAGCTTGCTGAAAATTCACCCATAAAGACAGCAGCTTGTCAGTGGGGCAAACCTCAAAGGAAGTGCTTCACTCTGTGCTGCACTCCGACTCCCAAGATTGGATGTTTAGGGAAAGCAGTTTGAGCTTACAGAGAATACCTGAACACTCAAGCAAAGGCTGAAACTTCACTTTTCTTGCTAGAACTTAGTCTTGTTCTCGGCATGTTGTTTTTACTACAGCTGTCACAACTATAAAATATCCTGAGGATTCTTGGAGAAGCCAGTCTGTCCTGCCATCCAGCAATGTCCATTTCAATCTGGGAACTGCAGAATGTCCCAGGGAAATGACTATGGAGACAGACAATCCTTTCAGTGTTCTTATTTGGGATAGGATGGAAAGCTGGACTCCTAGAAGACTACTTGGTAGAACACTGCAGATATGGACTAAGGTTGTATATATTATAGTATTTTATGTGCAGCTCAAGCCCATGACATTAGACTATGGTTAATTAATTTGTATGAATGAGAGAGCTGAGATGCACATTTCAGAAGTGACTAACAAACTCACACACTACCAGGACAGCTTGTGTTTTTTCCTGAATTGCTCCATGAAAAAGCCTCCTTAGCAACAGAATTCATTCTAGCTACTAGACTACCTGGAGAACATGGGACTCTAACTCTATTCTTCTCCCCACTGTCTCTCAGCGGCATGATATCAGATGTCACAGAATTGAGTGGTAACCTATGAGACACATTTCAGGAAGACAACAGAGTAAGACTGATCACAAGTGACCAGTATTTCTGTCTTGTGAAAGACCTCCCTAGATCTAACTGGCTATGAACTCAAATTCCATATACTTGAAAATCAGCCAGGATCCCAGTGAGAAACTAGGCAGGTACAAGCCACCCCAGTTTCAGGGGCAGGGGAGTCAACTCTCAAATCTTTACTTTTATCTCACAGCATTACCAACATCTTTGAGATTGTGTGCTCTAAGACATTTACAGAGAAAGAAACAAAGGTTCATCATGAATAATTTACTAGCCCAAGTACAAACAAATACAAAGTGGCAAACAAGCAAATTCCCTAGCCTCATTGCATCTGTTTCCTCTTTTTAAAATGATGTGAAAATCTATCACAAATGGTAGGTAATACCATCATAAGAGTGACTCTAAGTGAAGAACTACTCCTCCTGAATTGGAAATCTAAGCCTTAGTAGATGTTTTCTTTCCTTTTCATTTTCTTTTTTAAATTAGATATTTTCTTTATATACATTTCAAATGCTATCCCAAAAGTTCCCTATACCCTCCCTCCGCCCTGCACCCCTACCCACCCACTCTCGCTTCTTGGCCTTGGCATTACCCTGTATTGGGGCATATAAAGTTTCCAATACCAAGGGGCCTCTCTTCCCAGTGATGGCCGACTAGGCCAACCTCTGCTATATATGCAGCTAGAGATGCAAGCTCTGGGGGTACTGGTTAGTTCATATTGTTGTTCCACCTATAGGGTTGCAGACCCCTTCAGATTCTTGGGTGCTTTCTCTAGCTTCTCCATTGGGGGCCCTGTGTTCCATTTTATAGATCACTGTGAGCATCCACTTCTGTATTTGCCAGACACTGGCATAACCTCATACGAGACAGCTATAACAGGGTCCCTTCAGCAAAATCTTTCTGACATATGCAATACCCAGATGTCCCTCAACAGAAGAATGGATACAGAAAATGTGGTACAATTACACAACGGAGTACCACTCAGCTATTAAAAACAATGGATTTATGAAATTCTTGGGCAAATGGATGTATCTGGAGGACATCATCCTGAGTGAGGTAACCCAATCACAAAAGAAGCCATTAGATATGCACTCACTGATGTAG
This sequence comes from Mus musculus, assembly GCF_000001635.26. Taxonomy (NCBI): domain Eukaryota; kingdom Metazoa; phylum Chordata; class Mammalia; order Rodentia; family Muridae; genus Mus; species Mus musculus. Next base: position 44,564,326 of record NC_000071.6, read on the forward strand.
TGAGTTATACCATGGGTCTTGGTTTTCCAGTTCACAGATAACAAAGACCTAGGTCTGCTAACCATCATGCATATGTCCCTAGAAGCAGATCCCTTCATTGAATGAAGATGAATGGATGGAGCTCCAATGGACGCATTGGTACAGGTTTGTGAGAGCCATCGGCCTAGAGGCCCTTAAGAAAGATATTCCTGGATTCATAAACCATGGTCATTGTAAGATAAAACCAGTGTGTAAATGTATATACTTAATGATTCTCCCAGAAGCCATAGGCTGCCAAATGAAAAGGCTGATGCTAGGTGTGAGAAATCTCACCTCCAGTTACTGCTGAGGGATGTTACCAAGACCCAAGGAACAATACAAGCTAGTGCCACTGCTCTTGACTGCCCATACAAATTTGATGGTAAGCCCTGTTTCTGAAGACAGCATACACTGTGGTCATAAGATATAGAGAGATCAAGTGGGTACGGACCAGGAAGTCTATGCCTTGATGCCTAGCATTCCTTGTTTTGGAAGGTGTGATGTAGTCTTCTGGAGAAAACTGTCATCAGCAGGATTACCCTATAGTGAAACCTGTGAACTCTAACCTGTGAGTGTATGGAAAGATATGTACATGAGGGCAATGATTACATGACTTTTATGGGGATAACCAACTGACTTCTGATTGGATTTAAGTCTCATGCCACAAGAGGAAACATGTCCCTCATACATTAAATCTCCACTATAACCTATAGTTGATGAGCTCAAAATTTCAACAGTACTTGCTACTGTTGTTTGATAAACAATATCAGGCTGCCTCCTAAATTCCTATTTCTGTGTCTGTAGGTTAGTTTAGCTCTCAGTCCTCATCAATGAAGCTTTGTCTGTGTGCAGTGGATTGTGGATAACATAGAAACTCATAACTGATCAAAGAGCAGAGAAAAATGTGAGTGGATTGCTCAGCCCCAAATGGGACATCTCTAACATCCCCCCCGCCCCCGCCCCCGCTACACACACACATAGATCAGGGACCATCATGGAATGCAGCTTGGAAAAGCTATAAGATCCCGAGCTCAGGAAGGACTGGAGTAACCCAACAGCACTACCACATTCATAAACTTACAGCAGATATGGCTACCTATGCATATCTGTGCTACGCTTCCTTCAGGGGCAGAGTTAACTGGTTAGGGAAACATGCGAGACCAGCTCTGTACATTAGATGTTTGGATGTGGGGAAAGTTACTGGATGATGTAAATATTTGAGTAATGGATGATGATGACAGACTGGTTACATGACTAGACAAAGGACAGGAGTGTGCTGGTATGCCATATATATTCCACATAGTTTCCTTACTGTTAAGCCTTGATTCATATCAAAGTCCTGTTGCAGCTTTAGCCTTTTGAATTCTTCATTGAATAGGTGCAAACAGGTAGTTAGATCCCAGAGAATGTGTCTTATCATGTAACTGTGGGCCAGTGGAATCCTATGTAACCCGAGCAGTTACACCTGCCTATTCTATCACCAAGAATCCCTTGATTCCTTAGCTCCAGAGCCTCTTAGCACCCACAAGAGCATGGATCTCCAACTACTCTTGAAAGCCAATCCAAACCAACCAAACAAACAAAAGATCCTGTCCTAATCTTTGGCAAAATAGAAAAGCTCACCAATGAGCCACAAAGACCCTGAGGTCTGGGTGAGTGCAGAGGAAGTAGAAGTAGTTTTTGTTCAGAATTGTTTGGGGTTAGTGTAGAGGGACAAGACACACTGCAAGCTCTTCTTTCTTCAGGTTTTAAATCCTTCTATGTAAGCACTATGCAAATAGGAAACATATGGGATACATTCCTTTGACTTGACTCATCAAAATGGGGTGTGTGTGTGTGTGTGTGTGTGTGTGTGTGTGTGTGTGTGTGTGTGATAGAGAGAGAGAGAGAGAGCAGGAGAAGAAGAGGAAGAGGGAGAGAGAGGGAGAGGGAGAGAAGGAGAGGGAGAGAGGGAGAAGGAGAGGTAGAGAGGGAGAGAGGTAGAGAGGGAGAATTTTCTCCATTTCAGGGAAACCTGGCATTTCTTCATGGTTCCCAAACCCTCCCTGGGATCCAGCAGCATGGATGGTGTCAATTGGTCCTCTGGAAGAGTTTTGCTACATGGAATTTCCTATTCCTACTTTGGAAGGCCATGTTTTGCGGTTCATGTCCCAGTTTATCAGGTCTGTTTTTGAGAAGTGGAAGCTTGGATCAAGGGGAGTTTAAGGAGATAGAGACACACCCAAAAATCCTTGCAGAGATTAGGATCAAAGGTCCATGCCATTTAACATTCCACCACAAATGACCAATTTCCAGGGCTCAAATCCAGGAAGTCATAGATATGTGGACTCCACATTATAGCTAGGATTCTACCAGGAATGCCACACACATGCAAAGAAGCCTTAATAGTCTCTGCTTTTCTTGCCAGTAGTTCCTCCTTTCTCCTAAACTCACCAAAGGAGAGTGAATTGAAATGGAAAGCCTTGGACATGAACACCCAATGATAATGGAGCACCCTAGACATAAAGCTTCTTAGGCAGCTGGGTCCAGTATCCCATCTCAACACTAGTCTAACGAAGTAGATTAAATATGTAATGTTGCTGATGCTGTCCTGGGTACTTAGTAGGTAAGTCGACCGCCAGACAGTAAGATCCTTTAATTTACCTGCAGATCCTTCAGGCTGCATAAAATGTCTATTTATGTATTTTTGTTTCAGAGTGAATCTTTACTTGAGGTTAATAATACAAATCAGTCCTTTACAGTAAATCCTCTTATATTTAGAAGAGGGGAGAGAAGGGTGGGATATACAGAGGAGGCAGTTTGAATCAGCCAGGAACCAGAACATTATGATTGTAGAGAGATGACATGTTTTTAACATTTATAATTTATCTGAGAGCTACAACAAAAAGATGCAGAGCTTTGCCGCTGCTGAGAGTCAGAGCAGTTCAAGTAGGAGTTACCAAAAGGACAGAGGAGAAGCTCCTTCGCAGGCAAAGCCGTGTGATTGGCTCACAATCTTAAGAAGCACTGTTTATTCTGCATTGAAGTTTACCCTGCAATTCATACCTTGCAACAACAACAACAGCAACTAGCAAGGAGTCCATTTGAACACGTATAATTGACATGAGATTCCCTGATCCGATCCCCAGCAATATAAGCTCTGCAATTCCTCAGAGCCACTTGGCTCTGGGAAAAATAAAGGCTGCACATGTTGTTACAAATTCTTGCCTTTAGGGATACTCTTCCATCCAGCTCAGCCTAGATCCAATACTCAGTCTATTTTGGTGGAGTCTCATTTTATAAGGTTTCATCACAGAACCTGGGGTGTGTTCTTGTTCTCATGGAAGGAACCAAGTGCTCCCTGGAAGTCCTTGCCTATCCTGACTGCACTTTTCAGTAGCTTTTTTTCTATCAAAAGTGTTTGGAAAAGAACTTTTCCTTATATAAGGAATTATTGGGGTATGTAAAAGACATAATTTGGCTACTCTTAGGTTTTAGAGAGTGCCAGGTGCAGAGTTGACAATGTGGTCAACCAGTGGTCCCTATCTGTCCTCTTGGAGTTGAAAACCAACTAAATAAGTGGATGTTGCACAAAGTAATGTGTACTATGATATGTAGTATGCTAGGGTCATATCTGCAATATGTTATGGTGAAAATTACCAAAAGAACCCCTGGGTACTGTAAAAATATGACAGAAATGCCTAATTACAATGGGCATGCAGGAAGAGACTAGATAAAAGTCATGGGACAACAGCACAGGGTAGATTATTCTTTATCTTAATCATGGCCATTTCTTGCCCTATTCTTTGATAGAGAGTCCATAAACAGGTTTGCTTTATGGTGGATGATTGTAATACAAATTGAATAAAACAGATCCCATGACAAAGGGGAAGGGAGTGAATGAACTCAACAGTGAACCAGGTACTGGCTTCAGATCTGGCTCTGTCACCCAGCAACTTGAAAGTGTGGGTACAAGTGAGTTCATTTCCCTTTGCTTCATTTTTTTATATTTACAGTGAGATATTCACAGAATCTCCCTTATGGGATTGAACTGATATGAGGATTCAATGAACCTATATAGGTTCATTTTTAGAACAGTCTCTGGACAAAGAACAGGGCTTTGTATGAAAATATAATAAGGACTCTGTCCACCAGAGGGACAGACGATGACATCAGATACTACTGGAGGGAGCTGTATGACTAAAGGAATGGGATTGTAAACAAAGGAAGCCTGTATCTTTCTAGAATGGAGTTTCTAAATGGGCTTCAATATTGTCCTCCATGACAACAGAGCAGAGCCTTCTCTGCCAAATCCAGCCATGATTTGCTACTATAGTAGATAACCCCTGGAAAGGAGAAATGAATACTTCGAGGAAAACATAACGAACTCACCCAATGAAAAACCAGATGGACTCAGTTCTACCAATACAAAGGATCAATCTTTCCTCCATTTTTCAAGTTAACTTTCACTGGCCTCTCTGTCTCCTGAACAATTTTCACTTCGTGATCATAACTTGAGCATTTCCATTTGTCGAACCAACTCAACAAGCATTATCTAGTGAGTGACTTCTACTCGGAGAGGGCAATTCTGGGCACCAGAACACGCAAGTAGGCTGCCCACTCTCCTGCATTCAAGAGGATCAAGCTTCCTGTCCTCCATACAAACGGGTACACACTCATTTAGTATATTTAGCACAGTATGCTGCACGCAAGAACCACAAGGACTTACAGGGGTGGGGCGTAAAGGGAAGCATCCTCTAAATGGAATTTGTAAGGTGCTGTTGGGATGTATGGTAGACTTATAACGCAAAACAAGAGAAAATTCATTCTAGGATGCTTCACTTTGAAATAAAATTCAAAAACAACGTTAGAGAGCGGCAAAGAAGTTTGGTAATGTTTGATCAAGGAAGAAAGTGAGTTAAATAAGAATCATATTCTGGGTTAGGTTTTATATCTCTCCCTCTCACTAATGACAAAGAGAATTAATTCTAAATAGAGTCTTTCCAACATTGTCTGCAGAGGAAAAAAGGCTTCCAAATTTTTGTTGCCATGTGAGAAAATTTAAAGCTAATTATGTTAAACTGGGTCTAGTGAAATTTGGCATGGGTGTAACTTGGCTTCAGAGAGAATTCTGAAACAAAACTCAGAGACAGGTGTAACATTCCACACATCAAACTGGCAAAAGATAGTATTTAATAAGAAAAAGATGCCAGTTATGGTGAGAGAAAATAAATACAGAAGGTGCTGGGACCAAGGGGGCTATTTTATTTTTTTAAATGTGGAGATAAAGTACAAATTTCTCATTAAATGTATTTCTTTAGTACACAAGCAATCAAGAACCAAATGCTGCCCTAATAGCAGAAGACCCAGAGGCTCTGCCTTCATGCTATGCTGGTGTGCATGCACTGTAGAAGACAAACGACAAATGGAGCAAACTGTCTACCTGTTTCTCAATGACATAATGGTATTCCCAATTTGTTCTGTGGATCCGTAAGTGTTCATCTATCCACTGATGTCACCTATTCTTAAACAACTATTTTATACTACTCCATTACACACACACACACACACACACACACACACACACACACACGCATGCACACACACACAGTTTGTGTGCTGGACTTCTCTTTTGTAGAGCATCATCATTTAGAATGTTATAACCTATGATCATCTGTTGAGTCTCTCAAGATCATGGTATGCTATGAGGAATAGGAAAGCAAATATTCTTTCTTATAAATGTGCAAAAATATTTGTAGAATAAGCAAACAGAGGACTTAATATACTATGAGAAAAAAGATGAGTAAATAGACAACTGTGATGTCAGCTGGTGTAATAATTGAGGGATTTTGAGCAGTTAATGGACTATACAGATGGTTAACTCATACATGAAAGATGCCCCAGCACACTGACCTGTTAGAGAGACTTCTGATACGGTCCTAAGTTTTTAAGGAGGAAGAGCTAGCCATATTCATCTTCTCTACCTGGAGTTCTTATCCAGGTCTGTTGGAAGAATTACAATAAGAGTATTCAGGTATTAACAATTTACAATCAGCCATTTTCCAGGAACTGATAGAGCTTGGATGTAAAATGTCTCTCAAAGGTCCATGGCACAGTTCAGAGTGGCATTACTGAGAGGTAAGGGACCTTAAAGAGAACGCCCGTTTCCTAGTGGGAAGCCTGAAGATTATTGTGAACACACACTTGAAAGAGATTGTGTTACTGGTGTTCTCTCACAGTGTCCTTTATCTTGTGGCCTTGTGAGGTGAGCAGTTATGGGCCACCACATGTTCCAGGCATGGTGTGCTGATTTGTTACTGTTCCCAAAGCAATAGACTGGCAAATAGACTGGAATCTCCAAAATAAATCTTTTCTTTAAGTTATCTTGTTATAATGATAGAAAACTGCCAAACACAGACTGTTATATCCACTTGCTGTGTCATACGATAAAGTCCTCATAACAGGATCTGCAAGGTAGTTAGTTATATGGTTATCCCAAATGTTTGTATCAGGACAATGAGCTGGAGAGGTAATGCAACAGACCTACATCTTAGAGACAGTAGCTGGTGGACAAAGGATCAAACTCATGGATTGCTCATGTTCTCCCTTACAAAAGCATTCCCATTGAACAAACTTAGTGTGTGTGTGGGGGGAAGAGAGTATATGTAAGAAAATATGTGTGTCAGAGAGAGAAAAAATATGTGTGTGAGGGAATATTTGTCTTAGTGTGTGTGCATGTGTGAGAGTATGTGTGAGAGGGATTTTGTTTGTTAGTGTATGTAAGAGAGAGTGTATGAGTGTGAATATGTATAAGAGAGGATGTGTGTGAGATTATGTGTGTGCTTCTATTCTATAATTATACATATAAGTCAGAAAAAATATTTGCCTCAAATTATGATGGGAAATTGAAAGCTACAAGGACAAGAAAAATATGGAGGAGATGAGCTGGAGACAGTGCAGGCATTTTCCATTTAGATTTGATTTTGAGGTGGAAGCAAAAGAAGAGGAAGATGGATTATTTGATGACCGGACAGCATTTTAGGAGAAAGAAGCACGGAGGACATTTCAAGAAGAGCCCACCTCATTTCAGGAGATTGCCAGAGGTTAGTACATGAGGAGTCACTGTGACAGAAAATATCGCCATCCTTGTGAATGGATCCAGAAATGAGAGGGAAGGAAAATGGCAAACTTGTAACAGAGAGTGCAGGGCCATGTGGTGACTGTGCTGAGGGAGCGAGTAGTTTAGGATTGAAAGGGACAAACCAAAGTTGTAAAAGAGGGAGGATCACAGAGAGGGGGAAAAGGAGAATGCAATGAGGTGGGGACAGATAGGGGGGTGTTTAATATCAAGCGTCATCAATAAAGAAAGGAAAACAACAAGAAGCAATTGAACAAAGCTACTCAGAAAACCAGGGTGTAAAGGATGCAGCTGTGTGATGAAATGGAAAATCAGGTACTGAAGAAGTAAACAGATAGCCTCCACGTTGGAGCAAACAAAAGCATAATTTTCAAACTTGGTCTTATCTTTCAAAGCCAACCTCATTGGACTGAAATCATAGTCCAACTTTTAGTACAGTTGGTGGTCATAGTTACAGTGTCCTGTCAGGATGGAAGTCTGAACCACCCTGGGATGGATAGTACCACCATGACCATGAGAATAAGAAAAAAAGGAAAGGAAATCTAATGAAAGAAAGAGAAAAGAAAGAAAGGAAGGAAGGAAGAAAGAAAGGAAAGAAGGAAGGAAGGAAGAAAGAAAGAAAAGAAGGAAGAGAGAGAAAAACAAAGAAACAAAGAAAAAGGAAGGACGAAAGGAAGAAAGAAGGAAAAAAAGAATCTAGATGTGGTAGCACATGCCCGTAATCCTAGCACTGGGAGGCTGAGGAGGGAGAAATGCCTTGATTTTGAGGTCAATACAGACAAGAGAGCTACAGTAAGATTTTTAAAATCTCAAATAAATAAATAGATAGATAAATAAGTGAAGAAAATGAAGGAAGAGGAGAAAGATGGAAGGAGGAAGGAGGGGAGGAAGGAAGGAAGGAAGGAAGGCAGGCAGGCAGGCAGGCAGGCTTGGAGGGAAAGAGGGAGGGAGGGAAAGGGAGCAAGAGAGAAACAAGTAGACAAAAGAATGAAACCGAAAGATAGCCCATTTCTAAGAAAACACTAAATGGAAAAATGTTCCATAGGATTTCCATAATTCAGATCTTGATAAGAAAATGAAGTAAGCAAATTGAGAGTGCAATTAGAAGTTGAGAGAGAGAGAGAGAGAGAGAGAGAACCAGAACCAGAGAAGATAACAAATTAGGGTCTAAAAGAAAATCACTTCTCTGCTCTTCCTAGTAACTCTCCTGGACCTTCTTTTCAAGTATCCAAGCTCAGGGTCCGGTTTCTGGCCAGGATCCATGGCTCTCTTCTACCTGGCTGCCATCAACTATTTGTGGATGACTCTTCTAAGGAAACCCATGTGCTTTTATTATAATTACGTGTTCATTAATTGTTTACTTAGCCGTTAAGCTCTTGGAAGTATGCATTGTGTATAGACTCCTGTCATGTAGGTGGGAGTAAATCTTTAATTATGGCCAGTGGATAAAGAGACACCTAATTGCCACCATGATTAAAGCAATGTTTCATTAGGTTCTTCAAGTTAAATAAAAAGGAAATATTGGTTTAGATAGAAGGAAAAATCATGTTTTTTACAGATGATGACGTTCTTCTGGCTGAGTGATAAAGTTGGTTAAACACCTGTGCCTTAGAGTAGCTTATCTACTCAGTGTCTTGCAGTGATGTCTTTCATATCCTGGCCATCATAGATTGGCACATTCATTAGGATGCCTTTCCAATGAGTGGCAGTCATGTTTCTTGTTCTTTACAGTCAGTGTATCACAACAATTTCCCAACACACAGAGAAAAGGTATCCTGAGGATTGGGCACTGCCTTCTTTATTCCTATGAAGGCTCTACATGTGCAGTGCTCAAAGCACAGCATACCTGTATCCCAATTCTAATTCTATCAGTTTCAAGGTCCTGGAGATGGGATGCATCTGCTCTAGGGAACAAGTTTTTCATCTACATAATAGAGTAGGTAGTAGTAGTTTGGTTCTTGGAGCAGCATTAAGATATAATTAAGACAATGCAAGCAAAGTATTCAGTGTAACGAACTGACAGAAGAGAAGGCTGGATTATAATTTACTATCATGATAGAACTAATTCTTATTTATGTGTTCCTAAAACCTATGTTCACTTCTACCATGCTCATGCTTAAACCAAGAGGGCAAATTATTCTCAAAAGAAATACAGTATGCAAATCACAGATCAACCTTGAAAATACATAAATTGTTTCAAAGTAATAATTTAAACATTTCAAACTATTTCCTTTGTTCTATATATCCGCATATAGACATCCTAGAACAAATGTATTTTTGTCTTTAGAGGGGAGTGCCCAGTAAGTAAGTGTACCATACAAAATAGTGTATGAGAAGACTTGGTGAAGTATAGAATGTCATTTCATTTGTGGGCTTGATTGTTTTAAAGATGAAATCTTGAGATGAGTTTGAAAAATAAATTCTTTTGCTCAAGGATGAAAATAGTACCTTAGTCCGCTTTTTCCTGGTTTCGTTGGTGACTCCATGAAACAACCCTTTCCAATTACTGCCTCTTGAGCAACTTTTCTCTGACAATATTTTGTCAACGTGTCAGTTACTCACTTAAACTTTATCTGCCTCAGTACAGGGGAACGCCAGGGCCAAGAAGTGGGAGTGGGTGGGTGGGGGAGTGGGTGGGGGAGCGGGTGGGGGACTTTTGGGGTAGCATTGGAAATGTAAATGAAATAAATACCTAATTAAAAAAAAGAACACCTTTGTTGCATTTGCGTAGATGTCTATAGTTTATGGAAGAACTCCCTGTGCTGGATACATTAAATCTAGTAGGTGCATCGAAAGGAGACTTGTTTACCCACAGGACTGGAGAAATCTATGAAGGATGTACTCATGACACTGACAAACTCTGGTTTTGACAAAATTTCTTTAACTATGGAATACCAAGCAGTGTTGAGAAAAAAAAAATGGTGGCATTTGTCCTTTGACATTACCAAGTGCCAGGTGCTTCCATAAAGAAGGATGTTCTAATGTTATAAGTGCCCACCCCACACCCACAAAGTGTCTGTCCTAATTGCTAGGTGTTCTTAGACTGCAACAGTGATAAAGACTACCATGTTCAGCATCCATAGCATCCTTTAAAAGAATTACAAAACAATCCACCAATACCATTGCTAAGTGAACACACAAGAGAAATGAATGCAAAAATCCATGTAAAAAAGTATATCAGCAGGCACAGCATTATTCAAAGTAGCTCAAAACTAGAAACCCCTCAAAACATGTCAGTCAGGTGAGTGAATTATGTCTTAAAAGAACTATTTGCTCATAAAAGAAAACAAAGATGAGATGATTGCTACAACATGAACCATGAATACACGCTAAGTCAAAAGAAGGCACATAGATACTATGATTCCATATCTGTGAAATGTGCAGAACAAGTAAGTCTATAGATAGAAAATACAAGAGTGCCTGCCAAGGGCTTAGGGGAGAGTCAAAACTGTGACTGGTATAAGTATAGAGTTTCTCTGGAGGGATGGTGATAAGATACTTAAAAACTGCTTATAGCAACAGCTGCATAACTAAATGAATATAATAATAAGAATTGTTGAATTGAACACTTTAAACAGGTGAACTATACAGTAGGTGAATTTTATCCCAATAAAGCCATTATAGGAGGAAAGAAGGACAGCTCATGTGCAGTATGCATAGCAAGTGGCAGACAGTCCCCAGTGACTCTCCTTTGCAGACAGTCGGTGCAAGGTTCCATGCTGTGATGTCTCTAAGATTTATATCAAACCGAGTTCTACTTGCTCAGGGTCCTCAGAGTGAATGAAAGATCCCCGTGAATGCCATCAGCTTCTGACAACGCCCCAAACTCCAGCTCCCCACCACCACTCACCAACTTCTAACTGCTCTTCTTCCCTTCTCCCAGAACACAGATGAGTGAATTGCTCTTCAAGTTTTAGTTAATGCTCAAGTCTCTGGAGCTTTCTCGCTTTTAGATTCTCTTTGAGAGAGGGAAAGCATGTGTCTCTATCATTTTCATGTGTATGTGACTAATATTTGTGTGGTGGTTTGAATGAAAGATGCTTTTAATAGATGTGGGGAATTTAAATATTTGGTTCCCAGTTTGTGGTGTTGTTCGGGGTCTTTGTTGGAAGAAGTACCTAGCAGGGGCAGGAATTAAATAGCCTTGACCTACTTATACTTCGTTCTCTTTGTTTGTGCTTATAGAGGATGTGGACTCTTAGCTTCCTGTTCCTGCCCCCATGCCTGCTGCTTGGTGCCATTCCTTCTCACCACAATGGATTCTTAACCCTATGGGACTGGAGGACAAGATAAGGCCTCTTATTTTTATCTTCCTTTCGCTTTGGTCATGGTGTTTTATCTAACAGCAGTATTAAAGAAACTCACACAGTGGGCACGCATCATAGACATGCCCAGATCTCGCCTTTGCAAACACTATACCCTGAACATAATTTCTATCATTCGTTTTGCATACTATGTTTTAATCTTGCTTCCTAGTCTGAAGTCCTAGGCAGAAGGATTTCTGGACTGGAATAAATATACCCTACATTCTTTATCCAGAAGCCTTCATGCAGAATTGTGACATATAACCTGTGTGTGTGTGTGTGTGTGTGTGTGTGTGTGTGTGTGTGTGTGTGTGTCTGGAACTTGGATAGTTAATAGCAGTTGCTTCTCTCACTGATCACAGAAGGCATGTGTTCTTATTTCATGCACAGAACAGTTGAGTGGGTAAGCCAAGGGCTAGGGAGCATACTTAAATGTCCCTACTCCACTAACAAGTTTAACAACTTGAATCCTAACTCAGGGGGTGGTCCTTAAATTCCAGCTCTGCATCCATGAGCAGAGGTGAAGACAGCAACAAGATCTGAAGATAGGCTCCACAGTGGATGAAAGTATGCTATAGAAATTCATCCAAGATGTTTTGCTGGAAGGGAAAACATAATATCAGGTATGTACCCTTTGCCTTGTCGATAACATACATACATTTCAGTCCCTTCCCATCTTGTTGGCATATCGCTCCAGCCTACTGGTACCAGATAAGACTCCACAACTACCAAGTACTTATCTGGCTCAATGATCCAAGTGTGTAGGTTCCTTCCTCAGGATCTGGTCTATAGATAGGGTGGGAAGGAGATGGAAGATCCTGGAAAACACCATTCAATTATATTTCCATTTTACTCTGACAGTATAAACTGATTCGCTGAGTATCTGGAATAAAGTTGATATTCAACACAAGTCTGACATATTAATGCAAAAAGACTCTATTGTATTTAATCACTCCTCTCAACTTCCCCCTCCTTTTTTCTTTCAAATTTCTCTCTCTCTTATTTTTTTTTTCTGAAAACTGCATATCGCTTTGGCTTTTTTGAAGTAAGCCATAGCTGGAGCCATTTCATTTATATTTATAGCTAAATTCCAATGCCATGTACTCTGCACATGATTAATTCACAGAGGAAGGGCTCTGAAGTTGGGATGTTTTAAGTAAGTACAAAGCAGGCCAGAGTTTAAAAATGTTAGCTCAAGCCAATAATTTGAATTTTTTTTATAGTTTGAAATCAGACAGTCTCTGTTGAAAAATTTATGATCTCTTAGAAAACTACATTTTTATATAGAAAAGGAAAATATTAATCCTATGTTAACTAGACTATGGCAAGATACCAAATATCAACTTAAAACTTTATGTCTAGCTTCTCTGGGCACAACCCTAGCAGTGAGGTTACTCAGAACTACTCCTGTCATAAAGTGACAACATTGTTTGACCTAGAGAAGAAGCAGAAGTTAGAATTGCACTTTTAGCTCGATTATTCCTTTTAGCTGGATGGAGTGTTTAAGTTTATCCCAAATGGTCTTTGAAAACATATACTGAGGTCTAATTGTTTAATGTGTTGTTAACTTTTACTTTTCTTTCTATTTTCAGAATTGCCTGCATGTGTGTAAGCATTGCATGTGTGCCTGGTGCCCACAGAGATCAGAAAAGGGTGATGGGTTTCCTGGAACTGGAGTTTTGGATGCTTAAGTGATGCCATGTGGATGTTGATTGCTAGGAAACAAACCCGAGGGGCCTCTGCAACAGCAGCAAGTGAATACAGATCTGTTGGCCAAATTAAAAAATTGTGTGTATGTGTGCATGTACTAGAAACAGAGAGAACATTAGATCCAAGTGCCAAACTCTTCTCACAAAGCAACAGTCTTATACACTTGTGTAAATTACCATACAAGATTCCTGATATCTGCTTTAAGCCTTCCCAGGGATTCTTGACATTGCTGTAGATACCGACCTTCTGAATCCCAGCAGCACCACCACAACCCTTGTTCGCCATTTGCAATGCTAAGATGCCAACTTCATGTCTACTGGAGTACAACAGTGCTTGTCTGCAGAAACTCTGCACTGATGTTAGGTCTATTATTGCTACAAGAGTTTAGAAAGTCATATAAATTCCTACAGATATACTACTAATTGAAGTTATACCCTCAAAGGCTGCACAAATCATGGTCATTTGAAATAGTATTTTAAGGAAGTATTAAAGCTCGTGGTTGATATTGACTGTGGAAATATTTGTCTTAGAATATTTATCTCTTCTTGCTATGGGCACGGACCAATAGGTAAGGAGTTCCTCTTTGTCCTCAAGAGATGCATTGCTCTTTGCTTTAGCTTCAGCAGTCAGAGCCCATGAATAGGAGAGCATATCTTGGAGGGTCAGCAATACTTCTTCTTCATGTCATACTGAGGTGCACTGTGCAGTCAACTGTTCTAAAGAAGTTGTACCTGCTTCTGAAATGAACACGAGGAACCTTCTTAGTTGGTCCCATGAACCAAGAGCTATATGCATTCCGCCTTTTCAGTTTTTTAAAAATCTTGCCTTCATATGTAGGATCATAATAAAGTCTGAAACCTGGAGAGTTGCCCCCAAGGAGTAACATTTGGAATAGGGATGTGTTTAATCTCTCCTTGACTTTCCCATGAGCAGGTATCACAATGGTCTTGTTGTCATTCTCTCATGGAAGAAAAATCACTTTCATTCACCGGGATTTACATGGCCACTCAGTTCTGATGAGGGATTCCAACACCCTCGAGATTTTATTCATGCAGTAGCATGGCATAATCACAAATGTGTTGCTAGGATACTTGTTGCTCTAAAAGTCTTGTTAACCACTGAGTCTCAAGAATAGAGGCTACATATTCTTAATTTTAGCTTTGCTTTCCTCTGTTTCAGTTAACCATGGTCAACCCCAGCTCCAAAAATACTAATGAGAAAATTCCTGAAATAAGCCATTTATATGTTTTAAATTGTTTATCATTCTAAGAAACCAGGATTGAGTCTAACTCCTTCTACTCCATCCTATATAGACCATAAACCACCACTTCACTCAGCGTGTCTAGGCTGTATATGTTACTAGCTCATTAACCATTGAGTACTCTGTCTATCAGAATGACTGTTGTGGAGTCGTAGCACTTGTGTTAAGTGACCCTTATTTTAACTCCCAATAGTCCCAAAGTACAAGAGTAGTGATGCTGGCAAAGAGGACATGCCAAAGCCAAATCAAACTGTGCTTTCTCTAGAAGAGGTGGAAATCTGTAACTTCACAAAGAAAAGATATGAAATCAGATACATACCAGGGCTTCTGAAATCTGTGGTGAGAAGTATCTTCTATCTGTTAAATTGTCAAGTTTTTCTTGAAACCACAAAAGCTAGTGGCTATTTCTTAGTCAAGAAATGTAGAATAATGTATTATCTGTGTGAGTACACACAGTATGAAGCATTATAAACATAGGGCTGAGTACCACCTATGGTTTCTGGTATTCCTGTGACATTGTGAGCATGAAGCAGAGTTCCCAAATTCTAATTTAAATTTTATTTGAAACAGGTTGACCTAAAACTCATAGCCCAAGCCAATGATTATCTTGAACTCAAGATATCCCTACCTCGCCCTCAGAGTGGGAGGTAACAATCATGTACGATCATACTGTATTTGAGGGGTACTGGAACTCAGCCTGGATGTCTTCATGCTAACAACTCTATCAAAGGAGTTACATCCTCAGCCCAAACTTCATTAAAAAAAAAAAGTCCAAAATGATACATTCAAGATTCTAGGAAGCTCAAAGAAACAAACGAAACTACTTTAAACAACTGGATCTATCCAAAGACCAGAATACCAAGATGGGGTGCACAGAGAGTGCTTTGCCGTTGGGTTAGCTGTCTGGACAAGTTCCATGCACTTGTGAGGGGCAGGCTCTCTGTTTTTCATCTCCCCCTTAGTGGACTCCTGTTGCCCCATGTGTGTGATAAGAGAGGTGTTGCCCCTGGTTAGCTCATAAGTCACTTCTGGGAAGCCATTACTCTCTCAGGGACTTCAGGAGCCCCCTACTCCCACCCCCCACTCCCCGGAAGCTCCATCTGTCTGTGGGCTTTGTTAGAGAAAAAGTGGCTTCATGAAGCCATCTCTGAAACACACCAGGTATGAGGCTGATCACCTCAGTTACTTGCACATTTTAAGGGGGACCTGGGCTACTTCAATGGCAGCTGATTATATTCAGTCATTCCTGAGCCTCCCCTGAGGACACGGTTTTTATTTTTAGAGAAACCTCTACTCGCTGACTGTCGGGAAAGAAACACTCAGGAGGAGAATCAGCAGTCACTTGTTTCAGTAAACATTGAATATAACATATGCCTCTCAAGTAATGTGTATCCAAACATACAATTTACAAATAATTAACATCATGTTAATTAGTCACATTAATTTATGCCACTTTGTGGAATTATTTCCTCAGAGTGTTTAGGAACGCTGCCAGGAGCTTGAGCCAAACAGTGTGAAAATGTGTCTGACGTTAACACAGCTTGAACAAGTTGTCCTGGGGCCCCACAGATTATTAGAGGCTGCCCCAGCTTTCCAGCTAGAAAATATAAGACACCGCCTCCTGTTTCCTGCTTCGCACCTCTTTGTCACTTTTCGCTTTCTCCGAAATGTTGCTGAATGCCCGCTGTCCAAGATATGCTGCTGTGTACAGTGAGTGAGCCAGGTTGAGTTTTATATACAGCAATATTATCCTGACAACAGATGTCTGCAGATTCAAAAACAACAGCCACAACAATCGATGACTAGGAGTTATTCCTTTTAAGCAAAGCTCTGAGAATATAAAACTGCAAGAGACTGTGCCAATGTCACCAGACAGCTTTAGATCTTATATACTTATTATTATTTTTATACTAACTTATTTATTGAGGGGAGCACACATGTGGTGGTCAGAGGATAACTCACAAGAATCTCCTCCAACTATGTGGGTCCCTGGAGAGATCAGACTCAAATTATTAGGCTTGGCAACAATCTCACTAGCATTATCCATCTTTGAAACTTTGGCATCTTCACAAAGACTGAAGCCCAGTCTGCACCAGTGTGTCAAGAAAGATAAGAGACTAGCCAGGCAGCTCAGACACAAGACTGGGAGATGTACAGAGAAAAGGAGCTCTTAGAGTAGGCAGCAGGGAAAACAAACAAAACCAAATTGCAAAATGATCTGAAACTAAGATAACAGCTTGTGGGAACATAGCCTATCAGTGGATCTGTCAGGGTAGGGTGCAGAATAGGGTTGGATTGGCACTGATGCTGGAGTTAGTGCAACAGGCTGGGACTGACCCTCATAGATCTGCTATAGTCTATTTTACTGGGGTAACTTATTCAATAATAGGCCATGAAATTTGGTTCCTTTCCTTGGAATTCTCAGTATGAATTGCAGATACGGTCAGACAAGACACAGAACCCATCAGTACTGTTTATAAGGAAGGCATGTGAAGTGGATTGCTCATTATAATTTGATCATAGATACAAAGGGAGAAGTCTTTAAGCCCATAACTTATTTATCAAAGGATCAAAAATGAAACCAAAAACCCTACATGAAGGTTAATTCAGATAAATGTGTGAATGGGAGGTTGTAAGGAATCAGGTAAGAGGTGGACATCATGGACAACAGAAGACGCTCCTTCAGAAGAGCCAGTCTCTACATTTGTAAAAATAATGATGAATTGGCTATTAGTAATTTTTAGACCTCTAAACCCCTGTTTTGAATACTTATGTAGCACAGGCCATTGTAAGCACCCTTACCCCATGAGAAACATGGAATGTGTCAGGAGAAAAAATAAAGGATGATGAGGAAAGGGGCCCTAGGGATGCACTGTAGCATATTAGTACCCAGCAGCACCCCAGACTTGTCAAATACAACCATTCTGAGAAGAGGCAGTTGTTCACATGAGGAAATGTCAGAGAGTACAAGACAAATATGTCAACACTCACACCCAAATGAATCCCAGAATATTGTTGTAAAATCCATGTTAATCATGACCCATTTAAAATGGGAGGAAAATTCATGGCAGGTGAGTCGCTTCCCCAGTATCTGTTCCTAGCTGTCTTCAGGGAGAGTGTTAGGGCTCTGTCTCCATATAGACACACTCATTGCTAGACATGGAGGTAATTTCTGCATGAAAAAATTTTGACTTATTGGTATGAGATCCATGGTGGGTTATAATTTCCTCCCAAACTCTTGGTTAATAACAATAAATACTGAGTACTACTTTAAACATTTTTTAGGGCCTATTTGATTCACTTTAACTTTTATTCAATTTCGTACCCCTTAATATTGATCCAATAATGTTTCAGAATCCCCAAGATGCGAATACATGAAAGCTCTCCTCTAATATCCAGGAGACTATTGAGAATATAAAAGCAGGAAAAAAAATCATCCCAGGGTTTCAGGATATTCTGCAACTTCAAAGAGAACCGAATGAAATCTGTACCCATTTTGCCCAAACTGAAATTGCACTCGGCAGGAGCAGGACTTTTCCCCATGCAGAAATCTGAAAACGCATTTGAAAAGGTAGATCCATATTTTAATTAAAAGGGGCCATTCTGAGCCCAGCATGTGCAAGTGTAACATTAATATTTGTGACACTAGCCATGGGGGACAAGGGGGCAAAGAGGGTCTTTCACGAGCAGTTGGAAGTCAAGGTTGATCTTTCTTGAAGTCCAGAGACTCACAGACATGAAGGGGTATGCTCTTGCTTCAAAGCGATCCCCAAGGACAAGGGGCATTGATGAAAGGTCTGGAGATCCATTAGGGTGACTGTGGAGGGCTCAGAGTTTAAGCAGTGGAGAGGTCTGGTGAAGAAAACATGTCCTGGAAATGCATGGATATAGCAGAATGTGTGTGACAGGCAGCACCAGCCCCACCATCACACAGTACATCAGTTAGAGTTCCTCCACAAGCACACGGATTGTAAAACCAGAGCCATTTGTTTCCTGTGTTCCACAAAGCACAAAGATCTATCAAATTTCAATAGCTTTCATTGGGATTATTTGTTTAATGGCAGAAACAACCATTGTCAAACAGTACCATATTAAGGCATTTTACAGGAAAATGAATATATTAAGCCAACTCGTTGCATCTCCTCGGTGTCATGATACAATGGCTGGCAGCCAGCTGTGGCCATCTCTATACTGCTGGTTTCATAAACAGGCATATTTTAAAACCTAGGAGCTTAAAAAGTCACATATGTAGATGAATTAAATTTCCTATGTCAAATGGATTGTTCCATTTTTTAAAGAGGATATTGACTGTTCTTCAAGGAAACGTGCTTTAAAAATGGAGTCTTGCTTCTTAAAGGTTGGGCTTCAAAATGACTTATTTCTTCACTCACAGATTTAAGCTCATTTCAGTTTTAAATAGTCCAGGATGTAAGAAAGGGCAGGAGGGTCTTTAGAACTCATCCCAAACTCCTTTGTTGGTTAGAACTGGCTAAGGGAGTCCCAGGCAGGGAAGCTCAATACGAAATTCCACCGGAACTGCCCAGTCCAATAATGCATGTCAGCTCCACCAAGCACATAGCACTGACAATAGAGGGTTAATAACAAATAACTGAATTTTAAAGTTTAGTTCATTTTAACATCATAAAATAGATTTAGAAACTGAAGCAGCTAAAAGCACTGTGGTGCCAAATTCACCATTATGTTAGCTTTAAGACTAGGACGAGACGAGGAAGGGGCACTGTGATCAAGATGTAAAGTGAATATAAGAAAAAAAAATAGACTATGTTTATATTGAACTGCTATATAGCAGAATAAGGCATTGCTTGAATCCTTTGGTTTGATCTGGAATATCCTCTATGGGCCATTGAATATCGACTGTCCAGCTAGTGTTGCTGTATCAGGAGGCTGAGGAGCCCATAGAAGGTTGAATCTAGCTGGAGGTATCAAGCCACTGGGGATGCACCTCTGATGATTATACTCTGCCCCTTGATTCCTAAGGCTCACCCTGCTTTCTGGCTTGCTGTGACATGAACAGCCTCCATGTGATCATACTACTACACACTACACCATATCTTTTCTGCTGTGAGATACTGAAGGCCCCAAGCCTAAGCTCAATATGCTTTTCCTCTTTTAGCTAGTCTGTCAGGTATCATGGTTACAGCTATGCAAAAGCAACTGATGAGTTTAGTGAACATATTGACTATGCATGTCATTTTGCGCACATCATGACATATGACTGTCATCAGATACTCACTGAGCTTAAAGTGTTTTATTATTTCATGTCATACCGCACCACCATGTGCTTACTTTATCATCTAATATAGACAACACAAGTTACAGGAAGTCTTACATAAATCAGAACTAGCAATTAAATGGAAATTGTGATTTTAATTGAAAATTATTTAGTGTGGAGGGGTGAGATGGTTCAGCAAGAAAACTGTTTGCTGACAAACATAATGATCTGGATTTGATCCCCTGAACCTATGTGCTAGAGGGAGAGAGCATATTCCAACATCTTGTACTCAGTTGTTCACACTTGAGCCTTGTGGTATGTGAAGCCATTGCATAGGTGAGTACACTACCGCCCACCACCCAACAGGCACAGATAACTAAATAAGCAAGGAAGCATGCAAGCAAGCAAAGAAACAAACGAATAAACGAATGAATGTGGTTTAAAAATAAATGAGTGATTAAATTCAGTTTTACTTAAATAATTATAGAGAGATTAAAAAATCTTAGAGGGTAGCACTGATGTAAAACCATTGGTCAGTTCTACCACTGGAAAAGTTAATTGAGAAGATTAAAAGAAATATCACAGATTTAGGAGGAATGTCAATTGCAATTTCCTGCAACATAACATAACAAAGCTGTTTGTTGTGTAAAAAAAAAAAAAAGATGTGAAAGTAATACAGTAGACAATATAAAGAGATATTTTCAGAAAATACACAGTAATTTGGGATAGACATTTCCTTTCAACACTAAGAACAAACGTGTTACTACTAGAAAATACTGTTCCTAGAATGGGATTGCTAGGAAGTCTGAAACTGTACATGTGGTTGGTGTTGCGTAGCTGCTGGCTGTTGTCAGGAGGCCAACAGATGCTCAAAGTGCTAAATCCATCTGGAATTTGAATCAACTTCCAGTTACTCTACTGCCATTGCGCATTGCTTCCCTCTTGCTCTGTAGGGTTTGTGAGTTTTGGCTTTGCCTCCTGGCCATCCATCCTTTATTACCTTTTCAAGATGGCAGCCTACTTTCATTCCCATGAGACATAGAGAACAAAAAGCATCTACAGTGCTTTACCAGACTGGCCACTGTTGTCCTTATTACCTACCTTTCTCCCTCCTTCATGCATCCTGGCCTGCTTCTGATTTCTTGAAATATGCCAAGATAATTTCCACATCAGAGGTTTAAAACCACTCTCCCTACATACAACTCTTTTTCTCATTACATGTGTATTAGTTGAGTAGCTTAATAGAGGGGTGTGTGGAGAGAGGTAAGTTGAATTTGATTTTTCAATTTCATCTGCTATTATTCATTCCTGTATCAACTTCAGTAGACATCCATTACTTGATTCCCATGATGACAGTACTAGGCTGAAAAATGAGAAGCCTAAAATTTAAGAGGAGGAAGAAGAAACCCCCTGCCCCTCAGTAAGAAATGATACAACCTGGCTTCTGTTGGCCTTTTTTAACAAAGTGACAGAAAGATGAAATTTATCATTAGCAAAGTCATTGCAACTATTTTATGTTATAAATACATTGAAAACAAGGCAAAACAACAACAACAAAAAACTAGGGCTCAACTCGATGGTATCATAAACAGAATATAAAAAATTAATCATATTATGGGTCTCAACCTGGGCTGGAAACAGAGATAGTGAAACTCCAATCCAATCAATAGGGTTGAAGAGGTCAGCAGAGTTGCTTCCTCTTGGGCAGGGGCTATATCTCATTAAGTTTGTATCCTCAGTGCCAGATCCCGAGGAGGAATTCAATAAATTCCTCCTAAATTGAAATCATCACTTACAATAAGCCCTTAATAAGATGGTGAATTTATTGAAGGCATCATGTATACCACTAGACCATAGCATCCTTAGAGCCTCACATGTACTGGTCTCCATAACTCTGCAAGTGCCATATGACCAAAATCTTCAGCCTTAGACAGATCCAATGAATAATACGAACAAGTGAGGCAAACCAGATGGAGACATCAAGAATAATGTAATTTGAGGATGGGAAGGAACTACAGGGCCCCAATATTGTTAGAGATGAATGTTTTTCCCTAAAGTTTAATCTATAGGCCTTTATTGAAACTTCCCAAGTTTTAGATATAGTCAGCTAACTCACAATGTCTGAAAACAGGGGAGCAATCAAAGGACACTATGTTTGTCCCTACAGAGGACGAGATTTTGGTTTAGATGCTGAGGAGATGGACAGGAGGGTTAAGTCAGTCCTACACAGAGGATGCTCCACTCTGTAATTCTCTACATTTTCCCCGCCCCACTGGTGGTGGGGAACTTTTAGGAAGACTAGGAATGAGAATGGTTAAATAGTCTTTTCTGTGCCACATGCCCAGAGAGCCAGAAAGGTAGTGATTAAAAGTCAAAGCTATTGATTTTCCCAAACATATTGAGCTGTCTTCTCATTACAGATTCTGGACTGATTCTTCAAGAGGAAACAAACAATCCCACAAAAACAAACAAAACAGTTCTTTCACTGAGAGAGATCCTCAGATGGACCTGATTCTTAGGATGGGGTCTCTTTGAAACGTGGACAGCAGCACTCCCTGGGGGAATACACTCCAAAAAAAGATCACATTCTTGCACGTGTCAAACTTATTGCAGTATGGTTTTGCAGTCACATAAAGACAAAGATTGCCCTTCAATATAACAGTAACACGCAACACTTGCAGAAAAGGCCTGCCATACAACTCGGCAGTTTGATCTTTCTTTTTGGTTTGCCAGGGCTCATTTTTGCAGACATGTGTTTCTGCTTAGAAGTGTACAGAAGTGGATAAATCACTGGGGTCGTCGTCCCTGGAGCTGGCTCCATTAACTTTCTTGGCATGATCTCACCATTGAAGTCAACATGACTTAAGAGTTTATACAACATTTTATTAGGCTTTAATCCCCGACTTTCCCTGCATTTAAATGTTCATCTGTTGGGTAAAAAAAAGTGAATGTTGCTCATGAGTCAAAGACCAATGTATCCTGACTTTCATTTGTGTTTAATTAACTTATTGTGCTCATTTTTGATTTTAGGCAAGCAGGAGGGAAGTTTTAAACATCCCTGAAGGAATGATTTTGTGTGTGTGTGTGTGTGTGTGTGTGTGTGTGTGTGTGTGTGTTACATGCACATGAAAAAGTTACAAATGTGGTGCACTGTATGAAAAAAGTAAGTGGTTAGAAACTAAAGGCTCAAGATAATGAAGAAAATGGGACCATTTACCAGGATTTATTAGCCACACTTCTGCAATGACTACATTTCACTGGCTTTGTCATCTGCCCCTGAACCTCTCGCTCTGTAATCCTTACCAGACTTTTCTGTGTACAGTACTCTCATTAAAAACAAGTCATCAAAACTCAATAAAATTTTATTGTTTCCACAGAATCTTCAGGCCCATAGATTTCAACAAGGAACAATTTCATTTCTCAGTGAACACTTGGCAAAGTCTTGGAAGATGGCTTTGGTTGGTTGTCATGATTTTAGTGGGTAGAGGAAAGGTCAGTTAGCATACCACAATGCAAAGAGAAAGCATGGTAGATGACAGACTTGAAATAGTGTGTTTGTGTAGCACTCCCCCACAGAACGCAAGTGCTCACATCCTGCTGTTTGTTTTGTGGTTGAGCACTAGCATTATCCCCAATCATACAGGGAAAGATACAGATTTGAAGACAAAGTTCAAGAGCCACATTTTGCACCAGATACCAAATGTCCCTAGGCCAGAGTTGTAAGCTTATTGCTTAAGGGAAAGCAAGTGTGCCTTTAGTAGATAGTGGCTTGAACCCATGGATCAATGGGCATCAGGAACAAAAGTAGCGTTCTGTCACCATCATTACTAAACCTGATCCTGGAGAATTTAAAGTACCCACGTGGAAGCATCATAGCTTCCTGTTGCATGCATTCACTCACTTCTTCAATAAAGACCTATTGCACACCCAGCTGCTATATATGCCATACACCCTAGTAGGTTCTGGAGTGGGTGACAAACACCAAGACCTTATACTCTTACTAAATCACCTCTATGTATCATCTTTTTTATTGTTGTTTCATGTTTATTGTTTATGAGCTTTTGTCATGGAGACAGAATGTCACTGTGTAGCACAGGATGGCTTCAAATTCATGGTCCCATTGGTGCAGCAACCATCTCCCAGCCCAGCCCTCAGGGTCCCAGATGATAGGTATGTAGGTCCAAAATCAGTTTCCTCCCGTTATGATCACTAGATAGAAAAAGAGAAACTGATTTGGGAGAGATGATATTGAAAATCCTTGGATTTGTTATTTTAAGAGTACCCTTTAATGAAGAATGACTCCAGATTAAAACACATGGTAAGAAGCAACGACTGGGGACTTACTTGCTAGGCAGGGTCAGAGAAACAAATGCACACATCAGCTAGTATTAAGTGGAGCCTGATGTTGTGATAGACTTCCAGGAGCACCCAGTGTCCTGCACAGTCTAAGGAGGAATGACTTCACACAAAAACAGGACTTCCAGGGTTTTAACCTGATTTTCTTGAGGATTTAGTGGCTAGATCAGAACACACTCTATCCTTTCCCAGGAAGAACTGCTACCCCTCATCACCCTACAGTTTCATTCTCATCCATAGTGCTTGTATATGAAAAAGAACAACGTGTACAGTGTGTATATATGTATGTGAGTGTTTAATGCATCTTTCCCCAATGCTGGACAGCAAAAGAGAGAAATAAAAAGAAAGAAGAAAATGGTTTTGGAGAGCTCGCCATCTTAAAATACATGGCAGACACAACTTTTGAAAAATATAGCAACCTTTCTGGAAGCTGCAAAAATGCAGTAGGTATCTAATAGTGGTAAGAACATGAACTTTCCCATATTAGCCACCAACTAGATATGGATCTGGAACAAGCTCCTGTCCTTCCTGCTTCCATTTTCTCATATTTGACAGCGTTGATAAAATTATTATACCATAGAGTTGTTGTAATGACTCAGTGAAGTACTATGTGAAAATGGAATAGCATCATACACATATTTCTGTAGTCATTACTATAAAATCATCATTACTATGGTCACTACAGAGGCCAGTGGCCTTAGCTTAGATGGCATTTACTACTCTAGGGGAATGAGAGCCCAGATGTCAGATTTAAAAATCAAGTATTCGCTACAAGTTCGAGAATGACAATTCAGCATGCAGGAAGCCCATCATCAATGACCAAAGGAAAAACTGAATGAATGCATCAAATAAGATCTCAAAGAAGATAGTGGGAGTCAGAGGATTTGTATGACCTGTGAGAGCAGTAGCAACAAACTGAGTTCACAGGACACTGAGACCTTTAGGGCACAGGCCACACTTACTCATGCAAGGCATCTGTACAGATTCTAGCCTTGAGCCAAAGGAAGTCCCTAATAAACTCTGGGTTCCAGTCTCATCTTCTAATCATTTATTTATTCTTCCTAAAGGGCAAAGGTAGAAAGGCACAGGCTAACTGACAAATATAAAATGTTGGACTAAGTTTTTCTTCTAAATATCTGTTTACAGTTTATCACTGAAATAGCTTGGCTGTCACTCCCCCACAGGCCATTACCCAACTCTGCACATTCCTTCAGTAAACACAATGGACCCAGACCCTTCACCTCGTTCAGCCTTAGTCCTGGGAAATGGTACTTTAGAGACATTTTTCCTAATCTCACTAGAGAAGTTTTTCAGTAATCACTTGCTGGAAGATCAAATAACATATACAAAGTTTGTGCACAAGGAAGCACAAATTAATAGACATGAATGCTAAGAAACCCTGCTTCCCCCCCTGATGTTTTTAGTAAACCCGACTCCCACTCCCCACCGAAGTGCCTTCTGTAAGATATTAGCGAAAATATATCATCCAGTCATAACAAGCCTCAAGAAAGATGACACGCTCATATGTTACCCAGTTTTATTTTTTTTCTTAATATCATTTGGAGCCTTATGATAGCAAACAGAGAAAAGGACACCTCCCCGTGAGATCTGCTCCTGATTCTTATAAGAGACTGAGTCAAGGGACTCCTCTTAGTGTTTGATTTCTGAGGTCAAGGACTATAGAAAGGAGAGCTTTTTGTTTAGCACGTTCAGAGCTCTTCCTTTTGTGTGCTTTTTTGCTTCCCACAGCTTCCCCTAAGAACACGCAGATTCTTTCACAGAGGTGTGCAGATACTAAATGGAATGCTTTAAGGCGAATTAGCAACCAAAATGGAAGTCAGAGGAAGAAATCGCTGTTGTGAGTTTGGCAGCATGCTGGTAGGTGCTCACCAACTGACTCTTCGGGATAAAAACCACCCTGCTTTTCTATTGCCCACCAATCTGCGTGGCGTAAATGCTCATATCATGCTATTTGCAGGAATCTTACTATGTTTTCACAGAGCACGGTCATGAACAGAGGGTCTCAGCTGCCTCTCTTAAATGCTAGCACCTGGCTCCAGTACACTCCAGTCTAATTGTCCCACTCACATCATCACAGATATGAGTGTACAGTGATTTCCATCTTCAGTAGCACCTTCATGCCATGACACATGTAGAATGTGGGACTATTCTATTTTAGAGATAGTACCAGTAATATGAAGGTCTTTGTGAGGAGGATAGTAGTTCAGTTATCTTATTATCCCTGTCATTTAGAGTTAGCACAGGTACCTAGTTAAAAAAAAAAAAACTAAATGCTTTTAAGATTATACAAAAGTAATATATTCCATGGTATTGAGGTATATGTGTATATATATATATATATATATATATATATATATATATATATATGTATATATGTATATGTATATATATATATATAAAATGTATTTGCAAAGAGTCATCATTATCATGCTGTATTAGCTTTTAATATAGGTGCTTTGACATAATATCCAGCAAAAGTAACTTAAGGAAGTAATGGTTTATTTTGGCTCATAGTTGGAAGAGCTGTAGTCAGCTGAGATGGAGAAATTATTGTAGCAGGATATAGTTTGTCATGATGGAGACAGCCGCAAGAGCAGCAAGCATTGGCTCATGCTGTGTCCACAGTCAAGTAGCAGAGAGTGGGAGGAGCCTGTGCTCAGCTTACTTTCTCCTTTCATCCGTTAGAGACTCAGGTCCATCCAATGTACTGCCTACTTTTAGTGTGGGGCTTCCCATCCAAACATATCTAGATTCTTCCTTGGATATATGCCGAGAATTCTGTTTCCATGGTGATTCTAAATCCCATCAAGTTGACAGACAAGCTTAACCATGAAACATGCCGAATTAGCTATGTCTTGATTTATGGAATTTAGTCTTAATAATATAACCTAGACCTTCCAGAGCATCAGGTTGGTAGGACTGAATACTCAAGCATTTCCACAGTTGATAAAGCTCTTCAGTTCCCTCCCCACATGCTTGAGAGAGAGAGAAGGGGGGGTGTGGAAAGGGAGTTGGAGAAAAGATGCCTTGTGTTCTAAATGTCTGTACTAAATGTACTCCCAACCACAGTGCATATTAGGGAAAGGAGCTGTCCAGGATTAGCATTCTTACAAATGATGCCTTCAATTGCTATCCTGTCTTCCATTGTCACTAGAGTGACGTTATTCTGTAGCCAAACTGTCTTTGATACATCATAATGACTGTGTTCTTGAAATGTTTTGAATGAGAAAGTCCCTCCCCTACCTCAGGCTCATAAATATAAACAATTAGTCCCCACTTGGTGGCACTGTTTGGGGAGGCAGTAGATTCTTGCCCAAAGTTTATTATTGGGTACAGGCTTTGAGAGTTTACAACTTTGCCTCACTTTCTGTTCTGTTCCTTCCATGTGGATGAGAATGGGATTAGCCTGTTTCTTGCTGCTGCTGGCCACCATGCTATAAACTTCCCTGTTGTTATGAATGCTATGTTGTATCCTAGGAACCAAAATAAACCCTTCCTTCCTTTGGTTGCTTTTGGTTATGGAATTTTATCAGAGCAGCATAAAAGTAGCCCATACAGTTCCCATGACCCCATGGCTTAAAGGCCTGGCTACACAATCTCTCAACATGGCGTGTAAGTTTCAGCAGGCACTTTAGGTGATGACAGCGAAACCAAAGCAACCACACAGGCAGTGGGATACAGCTTTATGCAGAACGATAGAGCAGCCAGAACAATCAGATAGAGAAGATGTGAGTGTAAAATAGGAGAAGAATGAAGTTGTCGTCATGATCATCATCACCATCTTTTTCTATGGTGTATCCATGTTTTTCTTGTTGTTGTTGGAGTTTTGTTTTGTCTGCTTGCACTTTCTAATGAATGCTTTAGCATCACACAGAGATTACTGAAGTATGAGTCGTAAAGGGTATCAGAGATAATCTATATCTGAGAAACTTAGAAATAATAAACAGTTGGACTATAAGCACAGGGAGGATGCATGGGTGGTTGAATGCCTGCTGTGAAGCCAATAAGCGCTAGACACTAGACTGAGCCTGGAGCCTAAGGATTGTGGGGCCAGGATGGGGAACATGGATCTTGAGAACCAGAAATAGAGAGAGAGAGAGAGAGAGAGAGAGAGAGAGAGAGAGAGAGAGAGAGAGAGAGAGAGAGAGAGAAAGGGAGGGAGGGAGAGAGAGAGAGGGAGAGAGAAAGGGAGGGAGGGAGAGAGGGGGGGAGGGAGGGAGGGAGGGAGGGAGGGAGAAGGGGGAGGGAGGGAGGGAGAGAGAGGGGGGGAGGGAGGGAGGGAGGGAGGGAGAGAGAGAGAGATGCTTACTATCAGGACCTCAGAAGGGTCTCTACTTCAAACACTTCCCAGGCACCCAGACAAACATGGTCTAGCTCTCATACCCACCTCACCCTTTAGGCTCTGTCAAAGGAGACAGCAGCTGTATTGTGGAAGTGGGGTAGGAAGGAGGTGAGCCAAGAGGAGCAGGAAGAACAGAGCTGTGGGTGCTTCCCCTCACACAGCCTCCACCCTGAGTTGGGCCTGGACCGTACAGCAGACTGGCTCTCCATCAATTCAGGCTTTGGCCGTGCCACAGCAGCAGATAGTCTAGTAACTTCACAGAGACCCATGCTTGAAATTTCAGAGGCTGGAGGCTGGCTGAGAATGGGAAAACAGATGTGGATAGCATTATTCTGGGACACTGAGGTAGGATAGGAGGGGACACAGGGTTGCAATAGTAGCCCAGAAATGAGGTAGCTACTTGGAGCTTTCAACTGTAATGTTATACAGACAAACTATAGTAGCTATAACTAACAGTTCCAACCAAGATGACTGCATTTTGGAATAGGGTGAGTCCTAATTTCACAGGAGCATCCTTATAAATGGAAAGAGAGGGAAGAGCACAGGGAAGAGGGTCTTGTGAAGACAGCGGGGGCACTCACAGTGAAACAGTAAGAGACCAAGGCACGCCAAACCTGTCCGCAACCTGCATCAGAAGCTGACAGAGAATCACCGGACAGAGTTTCCCCGCAGAAGCCCGGAAGGGCTGAACCTATCCTATTGGCATCTCGCTTTTAATCTTCTGGCCTCTCGAATTGGAAGGGAGTTGGTTCCTTTGACTTTATGCAACCAAGGTTTTGGCAGTATGTTTTAGCACCCGACCATAAAGAAAACAACCCAGGTACGAGTGGAGATAGCCATCAATGAAACAAGGCAGTGTTCTATCGCAACCTCCACTACGAGCCTGTGCTGAACAGTACCATACGGGTGCTTTTCCTTTGCCTCTTCCGGCTCATACGGAGAAATAATGAGGCAACGAAACTTCACTAAGTCCAGCTGTGGCCTGGGATGCTGCTCAGGGGTAGAGCCAGAAGGCAAGTGAAACAGCATGGAGAGGAGAGGTAAACTCCTGGGCCTGTAGCTGTTCTCCTAGCTGCAGCCCCACGAGTTTTTTTCTCAGCCTCCGGAAAGAGCCAGGCTGCTGCAGCAGACAGAATAAATATAAATGAAAGCGGCTTCCTACCATTTCAAGAAACCCTTCTCTGCTGATTCCCTGAGCCTTGCCTCCTGTTAGGAGAAAAAAAATCAAGTATCTGAGGACTTCTGTCTTCGCGGACGCCTTCTGAAGCTCTGGCTCCGTGCTGTCTGTGGCTCCCTCCCGTTACCTACTGTTGGGGAACCGTTTTTATGGAGACAGGCCCTTGGGGAGAAAATTGTACAATGTTTTGCCAAATCCAAAACATGGAGAGCTCCAGGGCACTCAAAGAGCAAAACCCTGGACAGAGGCCAGCCCAAGAGCAATGCTGGCATCTCCCCCTCACTGGATTTTGACAAAAGAGGCAGTAGTTGTTTTCTAACAGAGTTTCATTGTCTTTCTCTCTCTCTTTCTTTCTTTCTTTCTTTCTTTCTTTCTTTCTTTCTTTCTTTCTTTCTTTCTTTCCTTCTCTCTCTCTGTCTCTGTCTGTCTGTCTGTCTGTCTGTCTGTCTCTCCTTCCATCTCGCTCCATTCCTTCCCCCCTCTCTCTTTCTTCCTTCCTTTCAGTATGTGGTGGTAATGGAAGCCCCCCCACCCACCCAAAAAGGACCTTATTCCATCTACATTGTGTGGTTGGGAAGCTTCCTTTGGGATGCAGAAGTGATGGAGAAAGAAGGCATACGGGAGCTTCATGAACACTGGGTTAATCTGCTGAACACTATGTCTACCTGCTGGGTAAGCATTGTCATTACATAGTACCTGTGAATGTCAAGGCATAAGAAAAACACGGAGAAGGTGACAGAAAAGTTAAATGACCCCCAGAAATGGGGAAATCACCTGCATCATATCTCAGAACTCTACCAGCTCTAGCACTGGTCCTGACGAATGTCTTTAAGGGATCTGCAATGCGTGTGCACCACACCCCTGGCTTTCCCAGTGCTGGTGCTGCTAGGCGAGGAAGAGTAGTAAGACAGTGACAGCTCTCTTGCCAGGAGCCAAACCTTGAGCTACATTTCTAATCTGTTCTGTCTCAGGTTGCCTTTCAGATGTGAGAGAGGCCACACTCTGCTCTTGAAAAGACTAATGTCACTGTTATGAAGAAACTGAGGGAGCCTCTCAATGAGTATATCCATCAGTCCTGAGAGTTTACAAAGCTGACAGGGGCTCTGCTGACTTGTCAACAATCTGCGTCCCCCACCCCACTCCCATCACAATAGCAGGCAAAGGCAGAATGAATAGGCAAAGAGGCAAGTGTGTGAAATCAAGCAGGACTGGGTTTGGCAGTGGGCTTCAACCATAGGAAATCAAGGTTAGCTCACTTCTTCCCTCCGTTAGCTTGATGCATGAATGAGAGATAGGGCTCCTCTTCTGTAGCAATGGCCTAAGAAGAGAGGCTGAGAAGGACTCAATACTATATCCACGCCTGGAGGAAAGAATGTTGGGATTGATTAGTAATGCCTTCTTCTCCTGGGTTAAGGAATACGTAGTGAATGCTTCCACAGAGTGTTCTCACACTCTGCCTCCCTTGTGTACATTGATTCTACAGAATACTCAGGTGATGGCAGGAGGTAGGAGGCCAAGAGTTCGCTCTGAGCCTCTGGTTTTGTACAATCTGGCTTTCATGGAGGATGAGGTTTCAGAATATTGGTAAAGAAAGAAATTCAGTTTGTAAGTGTAGGGAACATCCATCAATACAGATGAGAACATTATCCAAGAGAGACGTTCCCTCATGCTCTCTAAGAAATCCTGAGATCACAGCACCGTAAGGTCCATTGTCCTTAAATCCCCCTTTTTACCTTCTGCTTTTCTCCTTTCCACCCATCCCTAAAGGCATATAAACACTAAGGCATCCACAATATTTCCTTACTCCTCAGCTTATTCCTTACATCTGACAACCTGGCATACGCTGTCATATATTTCTTATATTCATCTTTATTTCAGGTTTCCTCCTTATGGGTTTATATAAAATGATAAGCAGAAAGAATTCTTTTCTCAGAACGACATGAAAATGAATTTTGCCCTTTTTAAAATTTATGAGTATAAAAGGGGGCATATCTCCTGACCTCTGTGAGCTTGCTTGCTTCCCCCATAAAGGGGGTGCTAATAGATGCCACTCCATCTGTCTGGTCTTTGTTTTGTAGATGTGGAAGATGTTATTTTTCAGCACCTACTCTGTGCTTGACAATCTGCAAAGCACCTTATAGTTATAATTATGTTTTTCTGTTGCTGACTCTCACTGTCCTCGAGGCCGAATACAAGGGTGCCCACTGAAATGAGGGTGAATATGAAGAAATGATTCTAAGTATCTCACAGAATATGGTACATAACAAGGAGACAATGCCTTTTATTATTCTTTTGATCAGTAGAGATCTTGAACTAGACCTTGATAGAGATCAAGGCAAGGTAGCACAGGCAGAAGAATTCCTGTTGATAAAAGGGCAGCCTGAGCTACAGGCATTACAGACTATCCGGGCTATAAAATTCAGACCCTATCTCAATAACAATCATCAATCAATAAGAAAGGAAGGGAGGGAAGGAAGACAAAAATAGGAGAAGAGAGACAAGGAAAAGACAAAAGAAAGAAAATTAGATTTCTCCTCCCTTCAAGTTCATAGTAAGGCATCCTTATGGAGCAGAACGCCTTGTTAGAGAAAGTGGAGATGACAAAGTCAACGATAACAGGAGACATAATATCAGCAATTAGATGCTGACTTGGGAGTAAATCCATGAGGAACTATCTTTTTCTCCCATGAATAAAGCAAAGTGGAAAGAAAGAGTAATGCCGATTCTCAGGTTGGGCCCCTGTTGAGAATTAGGAGAGCTAGACTGTCTCTGCATTGTTAAGTGATACCCCTCCCTAGAAGCCTTAATCTTGGCATAAACAGTGAATTATTCACTGTTACAGGGAGTCCTCCTGGGGACTGGCACTGGGCTCCATTCTCCTTCCCTTCTGAATGGCTTTTGCACAGTGTTTGAAGGGCTGTCACTTCTCAGGGTCAAGAAGATCCAAGCAATGTATCCTTGTGTACTATTTTTCTTTCTTCTCTCTTGAGCATCATTGTAGAGATAGAGATAGAGAGAGAGAGAGAGAGAGAGAGAGAGAGAGAGAGAGAGAGAGAGAGAGATATTTCACCACCAGGAGTGTGTATCCTTTTAAAAAAATCTACACATAGCGATATGGGAATTTGGTGGAGAAGATTCTGCAATGTGGCTACAACTATTAGCTATTTAAAAAAAGGTGAAAAGGAAATGTTAGATGATATAGGATCAGAGAAGTTTTGAAATACTCTTTGGGTATGAAATTTAGAGCAGACCTGACACATAGCAAGTTACCAATTTAATGTTAGCACTACCATCACCATCACCACTATTATCACTACTATTACCACCATCACTATCACCATCACCACCACCACCACACCACGACCACTACCAACACCACCAGCAACACCATCAGTCACCACCATCATCATCACAACTACACCATCACCAACACTAAGACCACACCCCCAGCCCAACCACCATCACCACACCACCATACCAACAACAACACCAGCATCACCATCACCACCATCACTACACCACCATCACTACCACAACACCACCAGCAGCCCTACCACCATCACCATCATCACCACCACCATCATCTCTATCACCATAACCTCATCAGTACCTCCCAGCTGAGACAACACAGTTCTTTATAACAGTGTGTTTTATATAGTATTAAAATGAAACTAGATTCATAGAGTCAAATTACTGGGTCATGACCAGCATCTGGGGGCTCCGTGAAACTGAACCACCAACCAAAGAGCATACAATGGCTAGATCTAGGACCCCTGCATATTTGTAGCAGATGTGTAGCTTGGTCTTCATGCAGGTTCCCCAACAACTGGAACAGGAGCTTACCTTGACTGTTGCTTCCATATGGATCCTGTTCTCCTAATAGGGCTATCTTGTCTGTCCTTAGTGGGAGGGAATGTACCTAGTCCCACAGTAACTTGAGGTATCAGGGTGGCTTGGTACCCAAGGGGACCTCCCACATCTCTAATGTGAAGGGGAGGAGGGTGGGAGAGAAGCCATGTGAGGTGGCGACTGGGAGGAGACTGGGATCATAATATAAAGTGAATAAATAAATTAATGGAAAAAGCAAATAGGGGAAATGTGCCAATATATATATCATATGGTGGAATTTATAAAAATAAATAATTTTACATGTTCTTGTGTAGTCATACATTGAAATGCATGCAAAATATACTCATTGCTATGAGTGATGATCAAAGTCGGCTTGAAAAGAGTCCAGTAAGACAGTGACAGGAAGCACTAGCTTTCAGGGGACACAGGTATTGCTCCGAAATAGCCCACTGCCCTCTTGTTGAGGGATTTACCCTGAGAAATTCTTCTATTTTTGTAGTTTGAATTCTACCCTCTAGGGGGTAATGCACATAAGGGAATGCACTTATGGGAAGTCTATTGTTCTTATCCCCAGCCTTCAATCCAAGCTTCCTGTGGGCTTGTCTGCTCAACTGCATTGATCTGGTCTCCATCTCACCCCTTCACTTCGGACCCACTCTCAGTCAGTGTACACACTCACAGCCTCCTTTTGAAGACCTGGATCTTGGGGCTTTGTTTCAGGCTTACATCACCTAACACTGGATCCTGGGTGTGAATCAACTTCCTTGAGTACATTCCCCTGTTGATAGATATCTAAATGAGACACCGGGAGGGGTATATTCCTTTTTTTTTTTTTTTTTTTTGAACTTAAAATCATTTTGTACATGTTGACCTTTTTGTACATGTTGACATCTAGGACCTTTCATGGATATGTAGAAATGTTAGTATTTACACATGTCATGTGAGAACCAAAAGGGCTAACTGACTTGAATGACTTGCCCAAAGTCACCACAAGTAACAGAGCATGAGTTCTAACCCAAGTATTGTCATAGCTTCTGATGCTTAGTCCCTTCTCCTGTTCTGGATCATGGAGACCATCACGAACCTTCACTTTTATCATTCACATTTCTATTTCATTAAAGGTCTCTTTCCACATATTTTACTTTACCAGTGTCCTAACTCTGCCTGTGCCTTGGTCAGCATCAGAGAAGAGTAAACTGTAGCAGGAGGTTTAGCTCATTGATCTGGCCACTTATCTCTTCTTATCCATAAAGTTTAACTGGAACACTTCTAAGCATTTTGAGTTAAGAATTGTCCATGGCTTATTGTGTGTTACAATGCAGGAGTTGAAGACTTTTGGCAGATCTACAAATCTTGAAATATTTACTGTCTGAACCTTTATGGACAAGTCTTGACAAGCTCTTTGTGGAGTTACCAATGGAGACATGAGCTGGACCTGGTCAGAAATCGACCATGTTGCACTCCACATTGTTCTACATGATATTCAGGAAAGAATACAGTAGCAAAGACTAAATATTTGTGGTGAAGTAAGCATGACTACCGATTCCTGGTGTAGGAGGTTCATGACAGTGAGAAAGAAATCTCCAGAACTCAAAATGGTGGTAGGTTACAGGAAGTAGCTTGTACATGATAGGGGAGAACCCACTGTTGAATGGACTCTAGACTCCCAGGTTACCCCATTGCTTGGAGCAGCAAATTTTTACTGTCTGGTCCTTTATAGACAAGTTTTGACAAGCTCTTTGTGAAGCTACTAATGCAGACATGAGCTGGACCAGGTCAGAAATCTGCCATGTTACCTCCCACCATTGGAAACCTTTGCCAAATCTTATAGTTGATCCTTGTCCAGAATCTGAATAGAAGGAGAGTTCATGAATACAAGCTGCTCCAAGCAAAGGGGTAACCTGGGAATCTGGGGTCCATTTAACAGTGGGTTCTCCCCTATCATGTGCAAGCACTTCCTGTTACCTACCACCTTTTTGAGCTTTGGAGATTTCTTTCTCGATTTCATGAACCTCCTGTACCAGGGATTGGTGGTCATGCTCACTACCCCACAAATATTTAGTTCTGCTATGGTATTTGCTGAATATAATTTAGAACAACTCTAAGGGGGCAGCATTGCAACACGTTAGCCTCCAAGAGATCTGTGAAGCCTCTACAATTGACTTGCTAATAGCAATAGTTCAAGACCTTTAGTTAAAGGCTAACTTTCTATTAAATAGAAGACCAGAGTCAAGTCAAGTTCACAGTGAAACATGACTTAAAATATAGAAACAGTTAAGGATTGTGAACCTCAGCTGAAATCCAGCTGGTCTCAGTTTATTATAACTGCATAGCCTTGGGCAAATTCCCTTAGCTATTCTATGCCATAATATCCTCTGTTGCAAAATGGGCATGATGATAGCACTTATCTGAACAATTGTGTTGTGATCAGATCAGCTTAAATTTGTGTTCCATAAGAGAATGCTTAGCATGTAATAATATTCAATATACAAATGAATGGCTGTTATTTATTGAGTGTCTATAACAAGAAGTGGTATGTTAAGAGAGAGTGCATGGGTTACCTTGAACCTGCAACCCTGCTCCTGACACCTGATTTATGATAAGCTTCTATATGAGAAAGAAAAAATTGGTTACAGCTGGAATGTGAGGAATTGTGTACAGCCACAGTCTGCATTTTCTGTGCCTTATTCAGAAACAGACCTTTAGCTGGATGGCATCATTACTCAGGTGCTTGGGGAAAATATTTTTAAAATAACATGCACAAAAGCATGAGCTTGGAGCTTAAACACGGTGTCTCCAATTCCTTCTTAAAACTTGGCCTTGGGACAGTTATTTAAATCTAGGACTATCTTCCAGAGAATTTGGCCATGTGAACATCATGTGCCAAGTGGATTCTGAAAGAATGTTCTTGCAAATCTCTATTTTGAGGCCACATCACATCACATGTACCATTTGGTTCATTATGAGTTTCTTGCCCTCATAGGGGTAAAAATCAACCCCTAGGTTTGTTGATAAAGGCAAATGAGACACTGCATATAAAAACCCACATCATGCCACTGACTATTGACTCATGGGTAACAGTCAGCGTCTGCTGCTGACAATCTGCTCTGGACTCCTTCAATGGTCAGAGCTCAAGCTCACTGCAGTAAAGCATGGAAGACAAGTCCATGCAGGAACCCCCTTATCAGAAAGGGAAATAACTGGTCAGGAGAATTCTGAAATTAAGAAAGGCAAATTGAATAGCAAATTGAGTAGCAGCATCCAGGAACCCAAAATGGTAGAAACCCAAAGTGGTCAGGCTCTGAGAGTGAGAAGGGAATCCAGTGAGAGATGCAGAGTTTGCTCTTTCCTCACTATCAGCTGGATCCATGGTACTTAGAACTATGCAAGAGCCTTAGGAGACTGGCAAGGGCAAATGATGCCACAATGAATCACCCGTCAAAGCCTTTCTATAAAGAAAGAAGATTGAGACATGCTATAAAGAAGATATATAGGACAGCTGCTTTACATGGGACAAAAGTACGCTCCAATGGGTGAAAGGAAATTCAGTCCTTCCTTCTTCCTTAGGACACATTCCTTCTTTTCTCTCCCCCTCCCATTTGGATTCTTTCCCTAGCTTTGACTTAGTGATTCAGCATCATCTTATTCTCTCTGGAAAACATTGCTGCCTGGAATGCCCTGGTTCAAAGATTCCTGGTCCACTGCTTGGTGCTCTGGACAAGTGTATGGAGTACAAGACTTCAGGAGTGGACCCACCTGGCAACATCAACCACAGCTCAACACAGTATTCACCAGGCTCTTTTAACACTAATCGTAAAGTCATAGCAGCTATCACCAGTCCAGCCTTCACAGCAGAGAACAAGGAGAGGAATGTCAGCTAATTAGTTTGAAGAGGCACAGCTGTAAGTAGAATAGATAAGATAGAGACCCATTCTGCTTAGACTCAGATCCTGCAAGCCAAACACCCAATTTGCTCTAAGGTGAAACTGTCTCCATCACTAGGATTCTGTTTTGACTAGGTCACCAGCGAGAGAAGGCAGAATGTAAGGGAGTCTAGAAGATGCTGACCAGAGTTCAAGGGCACTATGTATGCCTGTGATGAGTCTAGAAGATAAGACAGAGAAGGGTTAAATGGAACCTGGGCCCTTATTTACTGTGTTCTAGTTTCTTTTTTTACACTACACTACAGGAAAAGGATTGCAAGACTTGCCTGCTTCTTATTAAAAACTGAGAATCTGTTTAGGCAGCATCTACAGTACAAATGCAGATAGATGTATTACAGGCAGCAGAGAGCCAAGCTACAGCCAGTCTAACATCAGCGGAGATAGAGTTTAAAGTCCTTTTGACAATGGACTGCTTCCAGAACCAGTGATACGGCAGAGATCATTTCTTCTGTCCATGGAGGAGAGAGAATGTTTCCTTCAATTGGAAAAGAGATGTTTTTCCTCCTCCCTGCCTCTCTTCCTCCATCCTTCTTCCCTTCCTTCCTTTCCCCTCCTCTTCCTCTATCCCTCCTTTCTTTCTTTCTTTCTTTCTTTCCTCTTTCCTTCCTTGCCTATTGTCTTTCTTCTCCCATTTCTCCATCCTTAGGGCTATCACTTCTTTCTCTCTTCCTCCTTCTCCACTTTCTAATTTTCTCAGATCATTATTAAGGATTATGATTTGTGGCCAAAATATTAGATTTATAACATCTAAGAGGAGTGTGTGTGTGTGTGTGTGTGTGTGTGTGTGTGTGTGTGTGAAATATATTTGCTTACATTTATTCCCCCTTTTTAGAATCTGCTTTAGGAAAAACTTTGCTTAAAATCTAGAATTATACCATTTTCTTTATTGGGTTCTGGCTGTAATGTAAAGCTTACTTCTTTACAGCTTTCCAGATTTTCCAGATCTGTAGCACATGTAGCTCCTATTGAGACCCAGTTGAAAACACTTGTGGGTGCTTAATAATTACTGAGTAAATGAATGTCAAAAGACCAAGAACTCCATGGTCAAAGGTGATCCATGCTGGCCCTGACTTGGACCTGAATCAGGGATCATAGTCACTTTGAAATGTAAAGAAGATGGGAATCTCCCCACAATGTTTCCTACATTACCTTCTGTCTATGGCTATGTGTTAGTCATGTGAAAACACTGAGTGCTCTATTTTTTGTTTTGTTTTGTTTTGTTTTTTGGTGATACTATAATAAACTTCTGGGTTTTTGTGTGTTCCTCCTCTACAAGGATTTGTTTGCCACAACACTGAGATGATGTCTATGGACTGTAGGTAGAGACCAGTAAATTTGCTATCTATCCTCAGTGCACAGACCACCAGCCATACTCAAGTGAAAAGTCAGTCAATACGGAATGCTCAGGGATGCCAGGGTTGAGTGATTGATTATACACTACCCTGATGTGAGATTCTTTTTGGAAAAGGGAAGTGTGAATACCAAAATGAGACTATCTCTCCATCCCTTACATTTCATTTCCACTTTTACAAGACCCATTATACTGCATGGGATATCTGTTCCAAGGATGCTGAGTGAGCCAGAGGGGAAATGAGAGCAAAGATCAATACTCATAATAACAGTAATGATCCACATTTGTATATTTCTTTACTGTTTATCAAGTGTCTTCCCAACATTAACTCAACTGGAGCTGCACTAGGGAAGGAAGCTAGAAAGATTTCCCTAAGAATATTTCCCCATTTCATGCATTTCTAGAATTACTGGTTTAAAACAAATTAGAAATAGATTAAATGAGGTACCTTTGGTCAAATAGAAAAGCAATTACATGATAGGAAATTGTAATAATCCATCACAGGCACATGGTTGCGAATTTCAGGGCTGCATTTTTTGTCAGCATCTGCTGCTACCCACACTGCTCTTTGTCTATGCAGTAGCCAGAGGGGTTCATGGGCTCCTATAGTGAAACACCAGGAGTGCCTTTCATTTCGTGAGTGTCTGTGTATTAGGTTCCTTCTGGCCCTAGTGTTCAAAGCTTATTTCTGAGCTCTGTGTTTGTGAAAAAGGTTAACATCATTGCTCAACTGTGTTTGCTGGGTGTATCTGTTAATTTTCACTTGCCATGATTAAAAAAAAACTATGACCAGAAGCAATGTACAGAAGATAAAGTTTATTGTGGCTTATAGCTCCAGACAGAGAGTCCACAGTGGCCAGGAGGCATGGCTTTCGAGGGCTAAAGCAGGAAGCTGAGAAACCACATCCTCAGCACCAAACAGAAACAGAGTGACTGAACTAAAGGTGGAGTGAGGGTATAAAGTCATAAAACCCACACCCTGGTGATATATGTCATTCAGCAAGGCTGTACCACATCTCCAAAGACTGACACCAACTGGAGACTATGTATGCAGATATATGAGAATATGGGAAACGTTTCTCATACAAAACACCACACTGGGTAAGGAACCTGAAAAATTAAACAGGTGCCTTAAGACACACAGGGAGCACACTGGGCTCTGATCTGAGCTTTTGTCTCTCTGTGCCCAGTCTATACATTTACTATTGCATCAACTTAGATCTGTAAATTTATGGGGTCTGGCATAAAGGAGTTACTAAATACACCCTTGCTATGATTGGTTTTGATGTTAACTGGACAGAATTTAGAAATACCATGATGATTACTGGTGAAGCATATCGCTAGTTGTGTCTTTGAAGATTTTTTTGAAAAATTTTAGTTAAGGAGGGAATAGTCATACTGTTTCATGATCTGGGGTCTTGGATAGCATAACAAGAAAATGGAGAAAGCCCAAAGACTACCAGTATTGCCTTTCTTCACCCACTGGGCACCTTCTCCTTTTCATTAGATCATTTTAATCAAAACTGACAGATTCCATTGGTGCCATTAGCCAAAATATTAGCATGTAGCCTTCTGAGTTATTTCTGTCAGATATTTAGTCAATGACAACAAGAAAATTAACCAGTGCTCTCTTGTTATTGGTTATCGCTATAAAGAAAGCCAATGAAAGAAAAAAAAAAGACTTCATATCTTAGAGAACACATTCGTAGGCAGGCAGACAGACAGACAGACAGACAGACACACACACACACACACACACACACACACACACACACACACACACATCTTAGGTTAATTCCATGTCAATATTAAGGGAGTATATTTAGCTTCTCTCCTTCTTTAGTTTATCATACCAAATATCCATCCAAGCACCACAAATTGAACTGTTTGTATGTTCTGATGATATACTGTTATGCTTACATACATGGAAATTGCACAGAGAAAGATATGGCTCATCAACTGAGAGCCTGTACTGATCCTGTAGAACACCTGAGTTCTAATCTCAACATTAACACCAGATGAATTATAACCATCTGTAACTTCAGCATTTAGTACAGTCCGCCCACCTTATTCAGATGGGTATAGAAGACATAGAACAGACACTTTTTATTGTTGTTTTTGGTGATCACCGCCATAGATTTTGTATTCATACATGTGTATATATGAATCATATGTCTGATTTAGTCTATACATTTTTGTGATGTGAACCAACAAAGACTCTTATTTTATGGCATGATAAAGATTCTGCATGGTCAAAGATGTACAACCAAAATCGTGGTAGGAGTAGTATAAAATTAGGTATGAACTTATTAAATCTTTGGATCAGATCTATAGTACTCAATATTTAAAGGCAAGTTGAATTTGGCTAGATGTTCTTTAAAATATCTAGTACAAATTACACATTATTCAATTCCTAATGACTGTGACATTTGGAAAATGAAGATTTATAGGTGGTTATCATTGTCTGTAATTACAACGCTGCCATTAAAATCCCTGTGCATAAAAAAAAAAAGATTCTGCATGGTCTTAGTATAAATAAAAATATAAAATAATAAGGTTCATTACTAACAAACAGAAGTTCAATCAATTCATTGCCGTTTCAATATTATCAAATTTTGTAATGAATGAGAAAGGAAGTAGAGGAAGAAAGACACTAAAAGGAAAGGAAAGAGCAAACAGTTTGTTATTGTGAAACTTACGCTCTCTTTGGCCAAATAAGACCATACTAAAAGAAGACTCTCAGTTCCAAAATCAATTAAGATGACTTAATTTATATATTTGCTATTCATTACATTGGATTCAATCTCAATGTTCCTTGTACCTTTAACAATATACATGCTCTTGAAAGTAATGATTGTTATTTGAGCTCTGATAACAGATTGATATGGTGCCTATACATCTTGTATCTCTTTTCACTACAATAGTTGAATATGTCATCATGTAACTAAATCAATTCCAGATTTGATTTACTGATGCATACATTTACATGTTTCCTTATTATAAGCTATATACAATTTTAATAAACTATATGTATATTATGTGTTCTTGGCTAAGGAAACTGCTTATCTGACAAAAAAGGAAATTGGGACAATTAGACAAACAAAGAAAATTGTTTAATCCAATGGAAGCTTCTATTGGAAGCTATCTGCTGGAGAAGACAGGAAAA
This sequence comes from Mus musculus, assembly GCF_000001635.26. Lineage (NCBI taxonomy): Eukaryota > Metazoa > Chordata > Mammalia > Rodentia > Muridae > Mus > Mus musculus. The sequence goes on from NC_000071.6 coordinate 44,606,175, forward strand.
ACTGTGGAGTATGAGACACAGGTTCCCATTGACAGGCCATGAGCTTAGGAGGAGAGAAGGAGGGAAATGGAGGGAGAGAGGGAAGAGAGGAAGACAGAGAGAGAAGGAGATTGCTACGTTGTTTTACATTCAGTTTGAACTCAAATGCACTGTTTTCTCCTTTGCTAATTCTGGTTCAGTGTCTTTTGGAGGTTTTTTCCAGTGTATTGTATGAAAAATGGAAAAAAAAAAGAAAGAAAGACCTGGGTGATAGATGAAGAAAAGATGAGCAAGAGGATGACAAAATGGTCTCCTTCTCTATTCTATTTCCATTATTGCTAGCTCATGAGCTGGGGCTGAAGTGACTAGGGTATATGAAATGAAGGGCTTATAATGCAAAGCCATTGCACACACAGGTGACCCTGCTTAGATCAGCGCATTCACTATGGAGGTTCTGTCTGTATGAAACATGTCAGGGGCAATGAATACAGAAGAGTAAAATCTATTCACCTACTGCATGTATGAAGGTACAAATATACAAACTTCATTAAGAAAAGACCTCTCCCATCAATGTGTAATCTGGAATAATAAGTCAGGAATCAGAAGCATTGTAAGGACAATATAAGAATGTCACAGACTAAGGATGCAACACAATGGTAGACCACATACCTAAGTACAAATTCCTGCATTCAGTCCCCACTATTAACAAAAATGATGCTGGGAGCTGGAGAGATGGCTCAATGGTTAAGAGAACTGACTGCTCTTCTAGAATTCTTGAGTTAGTTCCCAGCAACCTCATGGTAGCTCACAACCATCTGCAATAGGATCCAAAGCCCTCTTCTGATGTGTCTGAAGAGAGTGACAGTGTACGCCCCATACATAAAATTAATAAATAAATCTTTAAAAAATGATACTTTATTTTAAATGGAATAAAATACATAGTATAGTATATGTTATAACTACTGAAGGAATACAATGTTGAAAAGAGTAAATAAGAGCCAAGCGAAATATGGACTTTACAGTGGAGCATGAGTTTAGGAATTAAAGCTCTGTAACATTCTCGTGGATGGAAAGGTAGGGCAAAAGGAGGGGTGGGTAAAACCAAGAGTCAGAATAATGAGCCCCTCTAATAATATAGGTTCTGTTGTGGATTGATACCAATTCTTTAATTTAATTGGGAATCTGTATATTCAAATGTTGAAGGTCCTTGTCCCCATTTGGTTTTTCATCGATCAATAAAAATTCCAGTGGCAAATGGTTGGACAAAGGGAGATGGGGTGGGGGCCTTGAATTTCCTCAGGCTAGGAACTGGGAAAAAGAAGTTAACAGGGGAACATCCAAAGGGCTGCTCAGAAGTGTCTTGGGCAGCAAAGACCAATGGGCCTCACAGAATGTAACAGGGCAACAAAATTAAAGGTAGATTTAAAAGGTGTTGAGCCAGGAGTACTGGGGGGGAAAGTATGGAGGATTAGTACTGCCCAGGCTTTGAGTAGGCAAGGCATTGCAAAAATAAACGTGTGTGTGTGTGTGTGTGTGTGTGTGTGTGTGTGTGTGTGTGTGCTTGCATGCATGTGCCTTTCATTCACTGATCCAAAGAAATGATGGGTGGGTGGGTGGCAGTGCAGCCCACTGGGAGCATGAAGCCGCGTAGCCAAAATCTCATGCTACAAGGTTTTGTCTTCTTCAGTTTGACCCTTGATCTTGGCTTCTCAATTAACAGCTGAGCCTGAAGAAGTTACTCAACTTGTGTGAGTCTCAGTTTCATGTCCTAGGAACTGAATAGCGCCCAAGTGTCATGGCTGCACGGCTGCACGGCTGCACGTACCAATGCCACGGAAGCATTTAACATAGGCAGAAAATGTTGGAGGAAAATTGCCATGGGGTCCTATGTGGGAGCTGGGGGATGAAGAGCTGAATAGTGCATGGGGTCCAGCGTGGCCTCAAGCGTAGAACACTTGAACTTCTACCAACCCCCAAGCTTCCAAAGGTTTTGGAATCAATCTAAGTGAAATGAATCAATTAAGTATATGTGCACAAGATATCCTAAGGAATTAAAATGTATGCAGACCCAACAGATAAAGTGGAGAAAGGCTCAGAAGCATATGGCTAATGGATAGAAGGATGCTGAGTCAGGCAGGGCAGCCTCCCAGAACCACAGAAAGCTTATGAGAAAAAGGACCGGGTTGAAAATCAAGGCCAGAACTTTGGCCCAACAGTCTGACTGTGCTGTGCTCCCAGAAGTCAAGTCCCCTCCCTCAGCAAGAATCTGATAGCTTATTAATCTGAGATTCTAGTTGATTCCATACAGCTCCAAATCAAATATATTGTTGTAAATGTTTGGAGCATTCTGGTAGTATCTTATTCCCACTGGGAGGTTTTGGCTCAGACAAATGCTCACTTTCATGGCCTGGAGATAAAAGATGAATGCAAATGAAGGCTAAAGTAACTTAGTTAATGCAGAAAAGCTGCAGTTTCTTTCCTTACTATTTAGAAGCAACAGCCACTGCCTCTTCCATAATGGAAGAAGAACTGGTGGGGGGGGGGGGGAGCTGCAAAGTTTTTGAATAACCAGTACCTTTGAAAATTCATTATTAAGATGAAAACTCTTAATTAGGAAACAGAATTGTGGTTAGCAGAATTATAAGGAGATGCTGCAAGAGTATTGGGCCCTAACTGTTCAAGATAATATAGAAAGTATGCATGCTACTTTGAAGAGATTTTATAGATGTAAGCAAAGTTCTACATTAGCTAGTCTTAAGCAATGGAGCATATCAAAGTGGGTGATAAACACACCTGATCAATTGAGTCCTTTAAAAACAGAGAGGCTTGTTCAGCTGGAGGGGAAGTAGAGGGATTCAGTGTGAGATTGAAGACTTTTCATACTGAAATGGGGTGAGCATGAGTGTCTCTTAGCATACAGGAGGTGACTCTGGCTTCCTGCCAACAAGCAGATGGAGGCCTTGAGATTTTTACAATCATAAGAAATTGAATTCTGTTATCAGCCTGAATGAACACGGGGTGAATTCTTCCCAGAAGAGACTGGAGTAAGATGGCAACACCATGGCCAAAGTGTAGTGAGAGAACTAAACAGGGACATAACTGAACCCATCTGAGTTCCCGGGCTGCAAACTTGAGGAGTGGCTCATGGGTATTAGAGGAAGACATTGGGTCCATTCTGATTTGTTATACAAATTAAGAGAGGATGAATTTTATTATGGTAGTGCAGACTATCAAAATACAGCATTTTGCATTTTAAAAAGAAGTCCACATGTCAGTTCTGTGTACTCCATCTCTTCTATTTTTACTGGCATTGAAAGGTTCAAGAGGTAAGGATCTATTTATAAATGAAAATCTCCAGGACTAGGAAAGCCTGACTTTCCAAGTGAATATGTATCATTTAAAAACTTTCAATGTCATTTTGAGCCTTGTGCAGCACCGTGTTTACAGAGATGAAGAAAAGAAGAGACGATTGTATAAGGTGGCTGATGGGAGGTGAGTTTTCCAAACTCAAAAGTGTGTGCTCCCATACTGTAATTATTTTAATCTGTCAGAGAAATGAGGCAAAGCCTGAGAAACCAGCAGAAAGAAACTTGTCAAAATAATAAAAAGATTCCAGTTTCAGTTCTGCCAGCTCCACAGGGAGTCTTCTCTCTCTCAGTGCAGGGGACAAGAGGGCCAAACAAGCAACCATGTCTTTAGGGATGCAAGAAGACCAGACACTGCCTCATGGACACAAAGTGTCCATGAAGAACCCTGTGTTGCATTTCAAAGCACTTAGGCCAATGACAAAGATATTAAACTCCCACTACCTATTCATCCTAGTGCCCAGAGATACCCAACATTTAGCTGGGAGTGTTTCTTGCTTACATTGCTCACCCCTTATACTTCCTTCTTATGAGTATAGCTCAATTAATTTAAAGTGTTGACATACAAAGGTTTGTCCTTGCTGCCCCTTGCAGATAGGCATATGTTTGGGGTGGGGGAAGCTCATCTTCCGTGGGAGTCTTGTGCCAGGAAAGTGAAGACAGTGCTCAACTCTAAAGTCAAGAAGGAAAAGCATAGACACTATGGGTCACCAGCCTGGCCTCTTGATAAAAAGAGTGACTTTCCATTTCATTTTAATGTAATTCTTTACTTCACTAGCTATTCAGAATTAATATGAGAAGCAGCACTATTGCTGGGGTCCTCTTTGAGTCCCCCAAAACACCTCTATATAGATGTTCTCATATATATGGAGCTGGCTGAAATCAACTTACTCACAGTACATTTCATTAAACCCCCAAAGCATAACTCTTTTGCAACTCATTTCACCTGCTTGACTCAGTTTCCACAATCAGACCCGAGGCCAATGTCCTGTCTCATTTATATTTCTTCTTTCTGCTAAATCTACATTAATGATAGTTTTATTATTGTTGTTGCTTCTAATTCTACATTCCTTTCCCATCTGGAAGCTCTCTCTCCCAGAGATAAATAAGAAGTGAACTTTCATAAACGTTTATGAGGTTCAGAAAAGAGTATGCCACTTTAAATATTTCATTACAAAGCAACTGTATTTATCTCCAAATATATTCTTTTTGAAAGATTCTTTTTGTAGATAACAGTTGGAATGGGAGACATAGAATTGTATGAACTCTTACTCATAGTACGTTCCCTGCAACCCCTGCTAAAATAATGTTAAGTATGAATATGGTACAAACATGTATACCATGGTGAAGGAGTGAATACATTCACACATGTACACACACACACACACACACACACACACACACACACACACACAGTAGATTTTGGCAAATTAAGATACATGAACTCTAGACATAGGACTTGCAACAGACTCACTATCACAAGTCTGAAATGGAAACTCGAGGCTTTGCCCGCTCTGGAACTGTACAGGTCTAAGCATTAACTCATAAAGAAAACAGGATCCTAAGAATTAGAGTTGTGTAGAAGCATCCTTCCTGAAGATCACTGCTATCCCTATAGGGACATACTATTAATAACACAAAATTTCACTCAGAGAAGTGGTTATCAATCTTCCTAATGTTGAAATCCTTTAGTTCTTCATGCTGTGGTGACCACCCTAAAATTATTTGTTTGATATTTTATTACTATAATTTTCTGTTTGCTATGAAAAACTCATTCAACCCCCTAAAAGGTCATAACTTACATAACTTAGAAATGCTGACCTAGAAGAAGCAGTTAAAAAAACAAAATGAAGTAAAACATTGCAAGGTGAATTATTAGCATATTGATGAATTATATTAACACATCAATTCATATTAGATGCTGCAACATTCAAAGCCCTAGACGGTGTATCTATATGAGATGAGCACATGTTTCTTGTTTGTGTGTTCCTTGAATGGGAGGTCTACTAACTGTATAATGATTCAGATGCATGACCCAGCTCTCGTCATAGCCCACCATTCTCTGGTGCTCTAGCTCTCGTCCACTAGGTAGAGTAAATGGAGAGTAAAGAAGGACCAGCTGATATCTGAATCCCATAGCTTGGAAGCAATACAAATCTGTTTTTCCCTTCAGATTTGTTAGCGCCAATGCATCACAAGACCTTGTAAGCACAAAAGAAGCACATGGAACAACAGCTCCTGGCTTAGCAAATACTGGGCAGCATTGAAGAGCCTTTATGGAAAATGGGAATCAATCTTTGGAGAGCAATGCCCACAGTTAGCCCATTAGCCCATATAATCAAATGCAAGTCTTAGAGTTACAAGTCACCTATTTTCTATTGTACGTTTTATATTAGCAAGTACATTTCTGGCTTATCTGGTTTGAATTATGGAACTTAAATGTTCCAAAGAAAACACTGCCAATATGGCTAAAAGCAAGCAGAACCCAGCTGGACCCTGGTGTGTATTTTATTCTGTGTCTCTTTTGTTTTTGTTGTTGTTTTTATCCCATATAAGCAGAAATGGAAGCCAGATGAGTCCAAGAGCAAGAAAATGGGCCCAGTGATTTCTGCCCAATTGTAATAAAAACTAACACATGAAACATGCCTGGATCTAGGTAGAATTCAACTCATCAAGAATATTCTACAAAATATGTATATAGCCCTTGATTGCTCGTTCATCATATTTTGGCTTATTGAGCTGCTGACACAGTTATATTTCTTATTTTGTGAAGGGAAAATCAGCACGTTGGAAAAAATGGATTATTTTCTGGAGAGCTGAACCTTGTTTGTAATTTGTTCTTAAAGACAAAGATGGAATGTTTTCAGACTTCAACCCAGTGGAAACACTTGGGCTTTCTGGATCTGGATTTGGTAACATCTCTGCCATTCATTAACATTCACAAAGTAGAGAAAAGGGAAACTTTCCTATGAAATACATTCAGTTCTCAGTATCAACTAAAGCAGTGGTTGAAAACATTTTTTTTAATTTTTATGTTTTTACAAATGACCAAATAGTGCCTGTTTTAAGCATTTTTTGAGTGGGTATATTCTCTGCCATGACTATTGTCAATACTACAGAAGCACTTCTTTAATTTATAGGCAGAAGACGAAGGGGGAAAAAAATCCCTGTGTGATATGGGAATGAGTGAACCTGGCAGGGCTCCAATAAAATGCTACTTATAAAATTGGGGCAAACTGAGTGTGACCAACAAGCCACATTTTATCAATTCCTAAACTACAGACAAAATGGCAGTAGACCCAAAATGGAAATTTCTTTCACCACGGGCTGGGAAGACAACTTTATTTTTTTCTCCCCCAGTTTAGACCTTTCTCTTCCAAGTTTGTTTGAAATGTACTATAAAAGACATTGCTATTATAAATAGCTGATGAAAAGAAAGAATGTTGATCAACTGCTAATGAGAAGAGTTTGAGACCCAGGAGACTGTGGTCCAATTCTGGCTCTGCCAATCCTGAAGATGTGATCCTTCCTTGCCTCATTTAACTTCATTAAGCCTTTGTTTCTGCTTCTCTAAAATCAGGGAGTTACCAGGATTACCCCAAATATCCTTTACGTCTCTCAATCTCATTTAAACTGTGTGGGGAAAACAACAAAAACTTTACACTGGAGTTAGAGAATACGCATCAGGCTGTTTAATGTGTTCCTGTAGATGGATTGCTTAAAATCCCCAAAGTACTCTCTGTTGAATAGGCCTCATAATTGCTGCTGAAAGAGTTAAATAAAATGATGCTTTATTGGGAAATAACATAGCAGGAAACAGAGTATATTAGACACCCTACTATGAATTCAGCCCAGAGGTGACACTAACTAATTTGGAGAAACCTTCCTTAGGATGTGACATCACCAAAGCTGCTCATGTTTTTGAGAAGTGGGAGGCTTTCTCTAGCAAGTTGCAACAGAATCAGGTAAAAATAAGCCAAGATACATAGGCATGGCAGAATACAGCTGATTTACCACAGTATCAGAACTATCTCCTCCTGACGTAAGCTCCAAGAAGGGAGCTACCATGAATCTGACCCCCTTCTAGAAATTATAAAACTGTCCTGCAACTTCCCTCTTCATTATAATGGTCCCTTCATTACAGACAAATGCCAACAGCATACATCCAAAGAGAGGACTACAGAATGACTGGTTAAAAGAAGAAAAGTTTATTATGTGTGTGTTGTCACTGAGTGAGTAGGCACACAAGGACAAAGCATATGGGAGGAACACATGATCTCACCGCCAATATTGCACTCCTGAGAGTGAGAAATCACACATGCCCTTGAGCGGCTATGTTGACAGCTGACATAAAGCATCTGAAACCAACCTCCCTTGAGAACCCCCAAGTCAGGGACTACTTCCCCTGAAACCAGAAGCCTACCATGGGGTAAAATATAGGTAAGAAACCATGGAAATCTTAGTCTGGGACACCAGCTTATTCTTGACCCAGAGACAGAACCTGCAATGGCATTGTAGGTGAAGTCTGCCTGCTTCTAAGCTGATGGATGCAGGAACAAAGGATGGCTGACATTTCTTGGTGCCATACTACTCTGAAAATAAGATTGATCATGTGCTCGTTTCTTTATGTCTCGTGCTTGTGCTCTTGGCACAGACTACAAATGTCCCTATTCATCCAGCATTCATCCTTCATCCTTTCCACGTTTGGCTCATATTTCCTCTGACACTGCCCTCAACTTTCTTTGTACTATCTCTCATTCCTTCTCTATTTTCATCTTTCATGTTTTCTGAAGGGAGAGGGGAATGAAGTATTTTTTTAATCAGCCAAATACCAGAAAAATTAATTTTTAATTAATTAATTAATGTTTTTACATGTTTTCATTGTGAAGTTTCGCTCTGTAAAAAAAATCAATTATTAACCCAAGTGAATTGGCCCAATGCCCCTTGCTGCTATGGAAGAACCGTGATGGATTGGCATGCTGTGTCCAAACTTCCCTCCAAATCACCTTTTAAAATCCTATCACCCCCACCGTGATGGTATTAGGAGGTGAGAACTCTAGAAGGTAATTAGATCCCAAGGACTCTCATCATCAATGGGATTAGTGGCCTGACAAGAAGATATTCTTAACCTTGTGGTCTCTCGCTCTGGTCTCTTCATCTCTGCTACAAAAGGGTACAGCACAAAGCTCTCTGCAATGAGGGGGCATTATCAGAGGCACTTTCTGATCAGATGCCATGTCTTCAGGAACCTTGCTATGGCTCTCCCTGGCTTCATGGGGAACCAAAGGAGAATGGCAGGTAGGGGATTCTTTGAGGAAGTAGAGAGGCAAATACAAAGAGAGGAACACTATAAGGACTGATGTCATCTTAGGACTTCCTGAAGAAAGAAAATTCCCTGGGTACATAACAGGAACCAAGTCAGTTCCAGTCCCTTTGAGGCGGAAAGGAAGCCATGCTTCTTCTTCATGTGTAGAGCAGCCAGGAAGCTGCCTTAACAATCCACACAACTGAAGGGCCATACATCATAAAACTGAATGCTGAGAGTTAAATGTCTGTTATTTAAAACACTCAGTTTCCTCCAAGCTTCTCAGAAGCCCACAGTAAGACCAAGAACCCTAGTTTTTCAATGATGACAACGATCAAAATATTTGAAAGAGCTAGATTAAAAGATGCCCACACTAAGTTTTGGTTGTTTTATAAACCAAATAATACTACATCTATTGAGGATGTAGTATTATATGTCAATGAATGTGTGCCTGTATTTAGGGAACTCTATCCCTCCGTATTTCTATACACATTTCCTACATAAGCAAAACAGCCCAGGAAAAGTGGTAAGAGAATAGAACAAGTCCAGGTTTTTGGAATGAGTCTAAGGTTGTTAGGATACAATGCTCAACATGTTTCAAACACAGACACACACAGAGAGAGACAGACAGAGAGACAGACAGACAGACACACACACACATACACACACACACACACACACACACCAGCTTCTTATCAACTTGATGAGTCAGATAAAATAAAACAAAGATTTAAATATATCATTCTGAGTTACAAGGTATAGAAGTACAAAAACAAAGGATTTGAACTAAAGTCTGTTGCTTCCTGACCTTTTTACTGATTTTTTAAGCAAGCACAGCACGAGCAGAGTACAGCACCAAATGGGAGCAAGAACTTGGTGAAAAGACAAAGGAAGTTGCCATGAAACAATGGAAGAAAATGTGCATGGTTTCTGGGCTCCCTCCTCCTGCCAAGTTTAGCCTAGTACATCAGCCTTCCTCATTGGTAGCTGAGTCATGTGGAGTAAAATGTAATTGCTGGATTCTGAGGACTACCCCACGTGGCTCACGGACTTACCTGTCTCTGAATATCCTTGTGCAGCAGTAGCGGCTGTATTGGATACTTACTGTGGGTCGGTCCCGATGTCTCTCGCTAAGCATTTTACATGAGTGATTTCATTTAATCTGTGTAACCTTTTGAGGAGGCTTTACCATTCTCATTCATTGATTTATTGTTAATACACGAGAAAATGGATGCTTAAGAGGATAACTTTTCGAAGGATCACAGTTTGATTGGGAGCAGAGCTGGGATTGGAACTCAGCCTTGCTTCATGCTAAAAGCTTAATCTGTAATCTTCCCATTCACAAAAGGATGACGAACTGAATACTGAAATCTGATAACCGTGTGCGATTTGCATAAAAACCCAGACGCAGATGTATGTGTAACTTTCCAGGGAGGGACTCACAATGGGCTATGAGGCAGGGCAGGATGTGAATGGGACTACAGGGGAAGGAAAGAACTGGGTACCAGAGAGGGTGCAGAGAGAATCAATATACAGATTAGAAATAATGGGTACGTGTCATCTTGTTGGGCTATCACTGTGGCTTTTTATAGACTATAAATAAATACATAAAGGCAGACATTAAACTGATACATTAATAATCCCTTTTCTACCAATCCTTTCTGTACCCATAAGGTTCTAAGTTAAAGCAAAAGCCTTTGGTATTTGATAATGAAATGTACCTGTGACTGGTGAGGATGTGGATACTGATCCTGGGAACTGTGAAAAATGGTGGGCCTTTTGCCAAACTGCCCACTACTCTCTGTCAACCTCATGGGAAACTGGAGGAGGAAAGCAAGTAGAGTACTCTTTGGGGAAGAAGAGAGACAAATACAAAGAGAGGGATATAGTAAGAACTGATGACATCTTAGGACTTCCTGAAGAAAGTTCCCTGCATCCATAACAGGAACCAAGTGAGTTCTAGTCCCTTCTGGATAGAAAGGAAACCATGTTTCTGGATAGAAAGGAAGCCTGGAAGTCATGTGCACAGCAGCCAAGAAGCTGCTATAACCGACTGGCCAACATTTGATCTCGAGGTCACTATGTGTCCAAAGTCACCGAAACAGCAGAATGATACAAGTCATTAGAACTCCTTCCAGAAAGACAGGAAATGTAGGCAAGCTCTTCTTCTTTATGTGATGGTTAATACCAATTTTCAAGTGGACAGGATCTACCTGTACCCAGTAGACAACCCCCGCCCAGCATATTCATGAGGGAGTTTTTGACTTGGTTAATTGGTGGAGAAGATCCACCCTGAATGTGAGGGGCAGCAGTGTAAGGGCTGAGGTGCTGGCTTGGAGAGAAAGCAAGGAAGCTGAGAACCAGCTCTCATCTCATTGTTTCCTCACTGCAAAGGCACTGGCATCAGCCACAGTGAGCTTCTGTCTCTATGGTGCACTTTGCCATGAGGGGCTGTGCTCTCAATTGGAGCCAGAATAAACCCTTCCTTTTGTAAGCTGCTTGTGTTGAGTATTTTATCCCAGAAACCTGTGAAGGCACTAACACATTTCACATTGCATTTTTCCTTTAAAAGCCTTTGCTCTGTGTCTATGATCATTGTCAACGCATTAGGTTGCCACATGTAGTCTAACAATTGAAAAAATTGTGATGCAGCTTTACGTATCTCTTAGAGCCTGGAAGAACTTATCCAAAAGACCTGGCCTAGGATAGTAGGGTTTTGTTGTTGATGTTTATTTATGGTCTGGAATCTCCTTGAGATATTTACTCCATGTGATGGTGCCCACCTCCACCCACACAGATGTCTCACTCCGGTTATAAATTTCAACACTGCTAGTTTTCTCATCTTTAGCATAGTGCAGATAATGCTAAGCCACCAGAGGTGGGTGAAGGGGAAATGAGACAGCACATTAGCCCCTAAGCATAGTAACTAAGAGTTTTTCTTAGAGTATAATCTTTCTCAGATTGCAAGAGAATTATGATGCGTTGGGGAGAGAGCTAATGGCGTCTATTTGCTCGTTATCCTAAATTGCCCAGTGTATATTGATATATACTCTAATGGGATTGCCTGTGCCAGGTTAGAAACTTCTAAGAATAGCCAGAACGTGAATCTGAGAAGGTAAAGAAGTCTATTTTCAGAGCTACTTTGTCTGATGCCATCTTTAACAGGGAAACCTGAAAGAAAAGCAGCTTCGGGAGGGCAATGGGAAGAGCAAGCCTGCACAGGGTGAGAGCCACACGTGGTGTATCATCGATGAACTTGAACTAACCTATCAAGTAAACACAGATGGCTGGGACCATTTCCATTGGCTGTGTTGCTCCTGAAAAAAAAAAAGAAAATGCTTCCCTCACTCTTTAATTCAAAGGGCATCTGTCATGGGCATTAGGAGTACAGAGGATACAGAGACCATACTGGCCATTGCTGTGGGAAAAGAGCTGCGATTGCTTTATAAGTGTTCTGGTAAGTTTTGGAGCTGAGGTTGCTTCTTCTGGAGAGTTGAGGTTCCTTCAGTAGATTATAATTTCCAGCTGTATTCTAACACTTTGCCTTATGCCCACGGATATGTGTTGCTTTCGCCTCTCACCAACGAAGCTTCTTTATGAAGCAGAGACCATGACAATAAGCCCTAACAAGACCTAAACAGTGACCACAGCAATTGGAATGCCAAGGTGGGTGATGGAATTTTCATAGGACTTCACTCCTGTTGGAACTCTAGGCAAGAGATGGCTGTCTGAGAGAGGAAGAATCAGTCTACTATACAGATTAGTCCTTGAATATGTTAGCCAATAGCAATAGGTCTGCCCTAAACACATATGAGAAACAACAAAAGATTGCAGCAGGCTGTATCCATAAATTAATATACATGCATATATAATAATTATAACTAAAGGGTGAGAACCGTGTGTTTGTGAAGGGATGGGAAGGACATGGGAGAACTTGGAGGGAGGAAAGGGAAGGAGAGAGGAATTTAAACAGAGAACTCATGTATAAAATTCTCTAAAAGAATTTTCTAAAGTAAATCCTATTAGCCAAGCTTGATCTGAGCCTTCAACCTGAGGGTTGAAATATCGGAAGCTGACAGGGGAAGAGACAAAATTATGCTCCAGTGACTTAGGTCCCACTGAGCTAAGCATCCCGAAGTTTAAAATTAATTCTGTTGTCTACTGGTTTCTAGAAATATTTAAATACATCTACAGGTTAAATTATTTTCAACAGTCCAGAAAGAAGAAACAGGAGCTTGGGCCGGATGGACAGTTTACTTTTCATTTGAAGAAATCTATTTCAAGTCCCTTTTAACCTCTTAAAAACAAGTACCCCACCAGCACCATTTAGTGGTCCATCACTACAGGCCTTGCCTCATCACTCAGAGCTTAGGAATGGGGGAATTCTTTAAGTAGTCCTAATAGTCTTTATTTAGGTGTGGGCTGTGATTCTAACTCAGGGATATTTGTTTCAAAGCACCTGGGATAATTTTCTTTCGGCTAGACCATGTTTCTAGTTTCCAGGGAATATATCTAAATCCATTCATGTCCTGTTGTGAACGTGGAACTGTGCTAGGTACTGAAGCCCAAAGGATAAACACGAGGCAGAGGGGCCTGGTAAGATGGATACGCATAGGTATACAGAGGCCTCTGCTCCCAAGGAAAAGGGGTGTGAATGAGGATCGGGTGATCTAGGGGCATCTGTATGATGTAAGCCGTGAGCTGGGGGAGTAGCAGGCACTAATTGTTACAGGGCTAGAACCCAGGCAGAGAAGGACACAGCATGGAGATACAACAACAAGCAAACATCACCTCCTGGGTGGAGTAACAACGGAGTGAGCGCTCCCCAGAGTGCATGAAATCAAGCTCAGCTTGGGTACCTGGGTCAGCTCTAGCATCTCTGGTGTCTGGTCTCCTTCTGAGAACCAAAGCAACTCCCACCTCTTTAACCCCTCCCCCTCTGTGTGTGTGTGTGTGTGTGTGTTTCCCTCCACTTTCTCCTTATAAAAAAGCAAAAAAAACAAGACAAACTTGACCCATATTCTTCCCATATAGATGATTCTTAAAAGGGGCTCAGGATCTGACAACAATGGACTTTCATTCATTCTAGGGATCCCTTTCTGCCCAAATTAATGGTCCTAGGAGAAGATGCTTTTGTCCTGACTTTTGTTTACACTCTGATTATTTGCAAGGCTGATCTTGCTTACACAAAGCTGAGGACCAGGCTTTTCCTCTGGGACTCACTATGCTGCATGCCCGGCAACAGTGGCGTTCTGGGAGCTGTGGGGTGGAGCTTTCATACATGTGGCAGGGAAGCACCATATTTGGATTCATCACAGGAGACGTGAACATGTATAATATATGAATGGAGATCGTACTGAGGAAGGAGCATCTGCAAAGCTTAAAGATATGAAAACAGAGCTGAAAATGTAGTTGGCTAACTGGAAGGAGGAGGGGAGGAGAGAGAACCTGACTCTAGCTCAGGCTAGAAAGCAGAAAACCACCGTTGATTCTAGAGACCTTAAAAGTAAATATAGTTGCTGCTTTGTTATCAAGCCTCTTGATAAAATATACTAATAAAGAGTTAGATATGACCTCACACTTAGGGTTATGTCTAGCCTGAAATCAGACAGCAACAGTGAACTACTTTTCCAACCTTTTCAGGAAATACACAGGTGCCAATGCTCTGGGCATGTAATATTTATGAGCCTCACAACTTTTTTCTCCTCGTTGTAGAAGGAAAGACTATTTCTCTTCCACCCCTCTATTTTGGTAAAAGCCAACAGTGTTTAGGTAGGAAGTAAAAACAACAGAAAGAAAAACTTCTCCAGCTTGGATTTTTGTAGTGGTTTGTCTTGGTGATTTGTTCAGTGGTTGGAGATTCGGAAACTATTCAACCCATGAGGCAGGTTTAATCTGTGCTAAGTTGCTGATGGCACTTATGCCTTTTTGCATATCTTAGGATACACGGGTGACCCGTGCAGAATCACACACATGCATGCACATACACACACAAATGAGACTCATGTCTGCCATCAAAGCCTAGCTAGCTCAATGCGTTCCTCCACTGTGCGCCCCCCCCCATATTAACTCTTATTTTCCTCAGGGTGGGAGACATCATGAAAATGTTTACTCTCAATACGTGGCCTGGTTATTTTTAGAGTGAGAATTAGGTAATTATCTGGGCTAGACCCCCTGTAATTCTCATAAAAAGCAAGCGAATAAAATGAGTTTCAGGGGTCTTGGCTTGGCTTCAGGCAGGATATTGGAAGTGAGGCCACCATGTCCTGAGACTTGAGGATTGAGTCCCAGAGAATAATAAAACTGGAATCAAAGCACTTTATATGTATGAATCAAACTTTTATTTGAGCCTCAAGAACTTTAGTACCTGAGCATCTTGGGGGGGGGGGGGGGGTGGTCCAGGCAGTTTTTGCCACCCTGAAATCTTCTGATGGGCTTGTGCCTTTGTGATGTGAGCTACTCAGCCTCTAGAGCAAGGAATAACACTCATGCTCTGAGTTGGGGAGTTGCTCAGACAAAATGCCAAAGATACTAACACTGTAAAGATGTTCAAATACAGCTTCAAAACTGAAGATGTGCTCAAGGCATTTTTGGTTCATGTAAGAAGCCTCTGGAGTTTTTATGGTTCTCAGGCTCTCGGGTTGTATATATGACACCTATAAAAAAGGGGTGTGTCAACAGGTTACCATAAGAAAATAGAATGAATGAGTGGATTAATGAATGAGCGGAAATGTGAAAAGACAAATAAGAAAATTAGGCACAGCACATTCTTGTTTTCCCCATTCAGCTTCCCACCAAGAAGCCATGTGTTTCTTGCACTGAGAGAGCATCAGAATCATCGCCGTGACTCCAGAAGACATCATGTACCAATTATCTGGCACCATGCTTAGGGCATTGGCTGCATCAAAACTTCCAATCCATACTAGCCTGGAGGCGAGATTCAGACCTCAGAGATGTAATGACAGAGGTGCTGTCTGAGGTATGACGTGTGGAGGGTGTCATCATTGTAAACAGCCAGGTGCTCACACAAGGTAAGATGGCTATGGTGTCACTAGGTGCGTGATCTTACAGAGACAAAGTTTGCTGTTGTTATCTTTCTTGTGTATGGTCTATAACTGAATGAAACTTTATATTACACATGACTATACCAGTTCCATACCTTGCCAACCAGCACACTGAGGCACAGAGAGTATTGAGTTATGCACCTGGCCACATGGAATTAGCTTTCTCATTGCTTTCCAGTCGTTTTTTTTTTTTGTTTGTTTGTTTTTTTTTGTTTTTTGTTTTTTAACCTTCTGGAGCCTGCAGCATGCTCCTTGCTGGAAAGCTCTAAACTATGAGTGCCAGGCAGATTTCCCGGATGTGCAGAACATGGCTGCCCTCGATAGTCAGCTGTGCCTTCTTTGCAGGGTTGCCTTCACTGCCATGAACAAGAACTGCAGGTACAGTTCAATTCCATACCTTTACCTTCAGCAAATGTTCTGGCTCCAGCTGGTATGTGTCAGAGAGAGAGAGAGAGAGAGAGAGAGAGAGAGAGAGAGAGAGAGAGAGAGGAGAGGAGAGGAGGGGGAGAGAAGGGGAGGCAGGGAGGGAGGGAAAAAGGAGACAGAGAGAGGCAGACAGAGACAGTGACCTAGAGCAAAAATGGCAAAGAGGGGGGTAATCAATGAGCAGAAGCCCTTTCCTCTGGGTTTGTTTGTTTGTTTGTTTGTTTGTTTTCAAACTCAAAGAGAATGGAGAATGTGCATGCATGAACATATGCAAGTGTGTGCGCTCATACACACACACACACACACACACACACACACACACAGAGTGGTATCAGGCTGGAGAGATGCCTCAGCAGTTAAGGGCACTGACTGCTCTTCCAGAGGTTTGGAGTTCAATTTGCATCAACCACATGGGGACCCACAGCCATCTTTAAAGGAATCCGATGCCCTCCTCTGGTGTGTCAGAAGACGGCAACGGTGTACTTACATAAGACAAATAAATCTTTTTATTATTTTTTTTAATGGCAATTGTTCTGCAAAACAAGCAACTACCAGGGTCAAGAATTCATTCAAGTGTCCTTAGTAGTTATCCCAAAGTGTGGACTGAATCATGCACGAGAGGGATACTCACAGTGTGGTTGTCCAGCTAAGTTCTACAGCTTCACAGTAGAATAAAGTAGAAGCTGTCAGCAAAGCCCCAGCCCCAGCCCCAGCCCCAGCCCCAACCCCAGCCCCAGCCCCAGCCCCAGCCCCAGCCCCAGCCCCAGCCCCAGCCCCAGGGTTGCTCATTGGCACTGAGGTTACCAACTTGTGTTTGGACTGGGCAGAATCCTGTGTCCAGCCATAAGTGGCCACAACATGTAACTCACAAGTCTATGGGCTGAATACTTTATTTTCAGTGTGTGGAAGTAGGCAAGGTTGCCCCTCCCAAACCTTTCTTTGTGTCTGGGCAAGAAAGGAAAACATGTCAGGTTGCCCCTGGAACTGCTCAGTGTTTTGTTTGTATCAGCATCAGAGCCATGCTTGGCAGAAAGAAAACATGTGTTTTCATATGTGTTTTCATATGTTTCATGATGAATTCCTATTTGGGCACAGGGATGAATGTGTCACAGTGTAGTGGTTCCTAGCCTCAACATCTTTGCCTCCCTAGATTCTACCAACTCTTCTCATCAGATCCCAGATTGTAACAGAACTCCAGATAGGCTAGGGCTGGAGATGAAAGGACATCAGATTTAGCCAGAGAAAAACTTAGCAGAGCCTTTTAAAATGGTAAGCTTTACAACACACAAGGCCAAAGGAAAGATACAGAAGTCCACAGTGCTTCAAAATATATCAGAGTGTATTTTAGCAAGGGTACCATCTGACCAGACTGGATTAAGTTAGGGCTTCTGACCCTTTCTTATAAAGATCAAATATGAAATGGTTCACTTTTTGTAGGCTATGAAGGCTCTGTGAAGACTTCTTTGTATGTGCCCTTGTGGAGAGTAAGCATCTGTATGAGAGGGTGTGTCTATATTTCCAATGAAATGTTCTTTATGGACAATGGAGTTTCCTAAGCCTTTTGCGTATTCTGAAACATTATCCTGAGGGTTTTTTTTTTTTTAATCATCTAACATGTAGAATTTTTTTCTGGCTTGTAGGTCATATACAAAGAGAAGCTAGTCTTGGTTTGGCGCTAGACTCTAGCTGTGGGGGTTTTGATAAAGTTATACTCGGAACAGGAATGTCTCCTAGAGGAGCTGCGTATTAAATATCAGAACCAGAGAGCTGAGTGACAAGGTGGGTGTAGAAGCTGCAAAGACACTGGGACTCTCTTCCTCTTTACACAGCTGAGTGGCCATCAGCAGTGTGCTCCCCAAATCAGTAGCTCTGAGGTGTGTGGCCTGAAACCCATACTGTGCAGTGACCTCCCCATCAACCCTGCACAGAGAAGTCAGTGACTTAGGTAACTGATGGGATCCATTTATGCTAAACTACTGATAAATGGCTCAGAACCCTTGGAGCCGAGATCAGCCTCACCTGATGTTCATTTTAGATGGGGCTGCTCCTAACCCTGCGTTTCATGACTGAGCTAGTGATTGCAGTGCTAAAGTAAACAAAATGAAAAATTCAAGTTATTACTTAAATAAAAATCTTTAAGATTCTGTGTGCGTATGAATAATTTCACCTGCATCACCTGTGTGTCTGGTACATGTGGAGAATCCTACGGAACTTGAGCTACAGATGGTGGTGAGCTGCCACGTGGGTGCTGGGAATTTAACACAGGCCCTCTGCAAGAGCAACTACTGCTCTTAACTTCAGAGACATTTCTTCAGCCCCGAAACCATCCCCCCATTATCCATAACCCTATTCTTGTCTTTAGTCTTTATAGTTGCCTTCCCTCTGCCCACACCTTTCTTCCCATCCTCAGCTCTATCTTCCAAAGGGAAGTTTTCCGGTTGTCTGTGCCAGTGTTGGGACAAGTGCAGAGTGCGGTAAGATAAGGTTCCCATCCTTATCAAGTTGACATTATAGTGGGCAAAAATGACAGAAGCCACAAAGTAAATAAACATAAACAATGTGGACTCAGGCATTGGGCAAATAATCAAAATTGAATGATATGATATTATAGAAATGTGTTTACAGTTACAGTGTGGCATGGCTTATGTTAATTGTCTGCTTTTTGGGTTCTAGAGGAAACTTTGAGACAAATCTACGGTGCTATCTCTGAAGGCTTTTCTAGATTAGAGGTTGGAAGACTCGCCCTAACTGAATAAAAAGAAGAAAAGAATTGCAAGGCAGGCATTTCATCAGTCTCTGCGAGATTTCTGGCTGTGGGCGTAATGTGATTGGCTGCCTCAGGCTTCTTCTATTCCTTGACCTCCTCACTATGTGAGCTGCACACTTAGGCTGTGAACCAAAATGAAGTCCTCCCCTTCCCTAAGTACTTTGCTGCAGCAATGAACAAAGTAACTAATACAGTACGGCTGTCCCTACAAAGTTGCCTGAACAAAGTAGGCCATGAACAGGTTTAGTTAAAAGAGAAAGGAAAAGAAAAAAAGAAAAAAAAAAGTATGTGAGCTCCAGCAGGCATTTGTTTATCCTGTTTAAGCAAAGTTAATCATAGTTTATTCGCTGTTGATTATTGGTGACTCGCTTTTGATAGTTAACGACATCCTTTTTGAGAGTCTCTGCCTTAGCCCAAGCAAACCCAGTTTGCTTCTGTTTCCATCCAACTGAGCTGCTCACATAGTTTATTTTTATTTACACCATTTCCTGTTGATAGGATGTTTTCAAGTTCTGTTGTGATTACAAATATTTCATTGAACATCTTGAACTCAAAACCTCTTTATCTCTTGAGCATCACATGAGAGAAGAAAATTTCCGGGAGTAGAGTTATTAGGTCAAAAGAATATGAACAACATAAAAAGTAAAAATAAATCATAAAACAAAGTTTTGTCACATTCACATCCCAACTCCCCCTGCTAGCTATCATCAGCAAACATTTAATCTGTCAGTCTGGTAAGTTTCTTTTTATTGGATTTGATTTGCATTTTGTTCATTATGAGGTTGAAATTTTTTCATGTGTTTACTGGCCATTTGCATTCGTCATCTCTGAGCTATGTTTCATGTCCCTCTTCCTTTACTGTCTCAGGTTGATCATCTTTTGTCCTCATTTTTTTTCTGTACCATCTTTGTGAATTGAATAAATTTGCTTTGTGGGGTGTATTAAAAGTATTTCTTTGCAGTTTGTTTGTTTTCATTTCATTTATCTACTTCATATTTATGATTAGTGTATTTTATTTGCTGTACAGGAGAGTTTTTAATTTCTACAAATGCAAACATTATTTTCTTTTGTGGTTCCCAGGCAATGTTTATTTCTCATGTAATAAACATCTTCACCGTCTCATCAAGAACACAATTATGTACAGTAAGAAATCCCAACTCAAAGCTACAAAAGGGTAAAAAAACAGGAAAACCTTAGGAAACAACAATGGCTGGCTCGCTTCCAGGAGAGTTCTGATGATAGAGGCTTTCTCCTTCAGCCCCCTAGGGGCTGAGTGGTCTGTTTTAAGAGGCAACACTTTCTTCAATAGCATTGTACTCATTTGTTCAAATAACCAAGAGAGGAACAATGATCTGGGAAAAGAACAGAGGTCAAGAGCAGGACTAAACATCACTGTCAGAAAATGGTGATCTCTGGCTATCACTCTAGGAGGTAGCCCCCAAACTATATTCCAACGCGTTCTGGAAGCTGAGTAACATATTTGAAAGAGAAGATCCTGTCCTGGCTCATTTTGAACTGTGTTACAAAGAGCAAACCATCAGGAACTGGTAAGCATCACCACTGAACTAATTGTGTAATAAATTGTTACAGAATTCATCCCCTGATGATACTGTCATGTAATAGGCATCTCTTTCTGGAAAGAGGAGGGACTTCTTTGAGTTTGACTCTAAGATAAGTTCTGTATGTCAATATCATTTCCACTGACTTTTATTGCATTATTAGGTTTATGATAGCCCGTTATCAACATCTGCTATGCGAATAGATATGTTCCCATGTATCTTATTAGAGATGGAGAGCTAGGTATATGGAGTATGTAGAAATACAAAAGAACCAAGCAATAACTCTAACCCATGAAAACAAAAACTATGCTAGAAGAAAAAGGAAGAAAATGCCAAAGGCTAATGTAGCTTAAAATGAGTTACCCCAAAGGAAGTGTTCAGCATCTTATTTGGTCACATCTTTCCACTCTGAGGAAAGTCGGGAGAGAAACTACAATACCCATGGTGCACTCTGTTCTCCATGTGATTGATGCAGCATCCTCTAAGACCACTTGGATTGTGTGAGTTTCCGGTTTGACTAAGAGAAGTACAAAGTTACCAATGAAACTTAATTTCAGATAAGCTACTAATGGTAATTATTAGTGCAATCTTGTCTCACACATCTCAACTGTCCTGTATTCAGTGTGTCAAATTTAGGGAAAGGCTTACTTCCCATTTTCATTCAGAAGCCCCTAATTCCACAGAGGTGATTTTTAAGGTAATCTCCAATACACAAGATTTTTGTGATACACATGCTTGACATGTAAGAATATGAACTTATCCTGAGTCATTTCAGACATCTTAGAAAGAAAGTCACCCACATAGGTCATACACGGGTAAACACCTTCTGGACTGGGATACAAATGCTCTTTGTTTTCCTTCTTGGAAACTTCTGGTTGATTTTCAAAGGGATGCCCACATCCCTAATAAATGTTCAATTGCATTGGATCTGGGTAGACAGGCTTGAAGTAGAGTGGGACCAGTTACACAGAGCTTGCTGTACAATGATACCCATGGTGTCTTCTTACCAGTGTCCCCTTTTAATACAAAGTGGGGAGCCTAAAGGGAAAGCATAATGTCATTGGCCCGTGCCTGTGCACCATCCCTCCTGACCCCTCCCGGACTACTTTGAATATGAAAACAGTGTAGGTAATGACTTCATAAAACAAGTTAAAGCCCCCTGCTGAATTGATAGAATAAATGTTCTCATCAGCTAACACAACGAAAGGGAGACATAAAGGAGAAGCCGGCAGCCTACGTTGAACCTGACTGATATAAATAGCTCTCATTTTGCATCTAGTGAATTTTTACACTTATTAACTCCTTTGTTACTCACAACAGTCCTGGGAGGGACAGCCTTTTATTACTTCCATGTTAATGCTGAGGTCCGTGAAACAGAGAAAGGTTAAGTGACAGATCCAAGGCTATGCCATACAAAGTGCCTGAGATGGGACTCTAAAGGACGCAGGTAGTATGACAGGATGCTTCCAGTCTTGGTGCCTTTTGTCCCTCAGATTATCAGACAAGGAAAGGCCAAATGGTCTTTTGCTCAGAAGTCATTCTGATTTTACCAGACTCTTTAAGGGTTGCTCCAGCCTTCACCACAAAGACCTAAAGCAGGAGTTCCTGATTTTCCTAATGCTATGACCCTTTAATATACTCTCTCAGGTTGTGGTAACTGTAACTTTCTCACTGTTGGGAATCTAATGTAAATATCTGTGTTGCCAATGGTCTCAGCTTATCCCAATGAAGGCTCATTTGACTCACAGGTTAAGAGCCTCTGACCTAAAGCTTCAATGGGTAACCTTGACCTGCACATGAGGATGTTGGTCAATTGATCAGTCTCATCTCCCAACTCTCTTCCTGAAGTAAGGTAAGGAGGGTTGAAAGAAAGAGTGGGTGGAGTGCCCAAGAACTACCTGGCAGATGCACAATGTTAAATGGCCTTGAGCATCAGTGTGGTAGTGGGTTCCTTCTGGAAATGGTGTGGAAAGAGGATGACAGCATCAGGCTGGGAGAACGCTACTCTGCACAAGGCTCAATGCCAGAGACTGAGTAATAGAGGGCATCCAGTGCTCTACGAATAGAGCCCCAAGAGTTCGGCTCATTTTTTATTTGAAGACACAGAGGAGCTAAGCAACCTACCAGAGACACACAGCAACCACGGAGCAAAGCAAGGCACTGCCTTGTGCAGAGGTTACTGTGATGAAGCATCCTTACCGAGACAACTTATTAAAAAAGAGAGATGTTTTGGGCTAATGGTTCCAGGGGGATAAGAATCTGTCATGGCCGGAAAGGATGGCAATAAGCATCAGGGATAGTGGGAGAAGCAGGAGTCAAGAGATTATATCATTAGCCATATACATGAAGCAGAAAAAAATGAACTAGAAGTATAATGAGGCCTTTAGCTCTCAAAGCTTACTCTAGAGACATAAATTCTCCTGTAAGGTCACATCTCTTAAACCTCCCCAAACAGCGTCATCAACTGGAGATGAAGTATTCAACTGTCTGAGCATATAGGGGACATTTCTCATTTAAGCTGCTACCCCTTAGATCTGATCCACAGCTCTGGGAAAGCTGGAGCTCAGGGCATGGTTTACGGTGTCCAGCTCTGGGTCAGGCTGATCCTGCTAACTAATCCTGCTAGTACTGTATAAGTCCTCTGTGCAGCAGTTCCCTTTTCTGTAGGAGGAACTATAACAGAGGATGTGATAGAGTTGAAGACAATATAGGTAGCTACTGGAATGTTGACTGGCACAGTGAGCAGTGACAGAGCTGCCCTAGCACAATTCCTGTGACCACTGCTAACACAATGGCCGTTGCTATGGCTACTGCTATTGCTGGTCTTACTGTGTGGCTGCTGCTGCTGTTACTCTTTGCACCAGTCCTGCTTTAGCACATCAGTTCTACCATAAAGAAAGGATTTATAGCTAAAATGGTCTATAATTCTTAAAATTTTAGAACCCTGGAAGTAGATTGGGAAGAACAGGAAACAAAGAGAAAAGAACTTCCTTGGAAATGCCTGATGGAAAAGACCCAAGGGAGAATGACCTGGAACATCTAATCTTTGCATTTCAGATGTTTAACTTCTGTTTGGTTTGAGAAAATCTGGGACCAACCTTTGGCCTGTGAAAATCTCTTTTAGTTATCAATATATGTCCCAAAAAGGATTCATGACATGAAAGATCCAGATACTGGCCCTGCATGTTCTTATGGTCCTCAATATTGTAACAACCTGAGTCTATCCTGAAGTTCTTCACATGCATGGTTTCAATGGCATCGTGACATCTTGCCTGGCCCTCTCCTCCATCTGTCCTTCCACCATGATATCAGGAGTCGGTAAGAAACAAACAACAGAAGCAAAAGAGGCTGGAACCATGGCTTTGGCCAGCTGCATCTCCTCTGTAGACTGTGCTGGGCACATCTTTTTCCCTGCTTCCACAGTCAGGGGAGATGGGAACAAAGGCTGAGCTCCACATGTTATTTTATTCTGTATGTGGATAAATCTGCCCTACACATTTCTGCCAGCAATGGTCAGATACACATCTAAACAGGAAGACTAGAAACTGTTGGAAATTCCTTCCTTACCCCAGCTTCTCAGACCCCATCGTGACCAGCCCCAAATGTTCCACATCCCTCTTACAAAGCCACATGGCACTGCTTCAGTCCTGGATTGCAATGGCTATTGTCCTTTCCTTCCTTGGTGTCCAGGAACACAGGTCCCATCCTGCCAACCTGTACTCATTCTGAGCATAATATCCACTATGCTACATGAAACTTTTCCATTATCCACACTGGGCTTTACTGTTCTTCCCAAGTCTTTCTATTTATTCCACATCTATGTATGTTCAGACCATGCTCTCTGCGGGACAGAAAGTGGTGAATGCACAGACATAGGGTAGAAGGTATCACAGGAAAGACAATTTCAAAGGCTAATAAGGGCAGGAGGAAAAGGTTTTGTGAGATTGGGAAAACAGGAATAAAGAACTTCCTTGATAAAAGCTGAAGAAAAGTAGCCAGTAGAGAGAAGTCCTGAAACATCCACTCAGGCAGGTTTGGAATGGTCACAGAGTAAACAGAAATCACCCACTACACTAACAGTAGCTTTGCAATAAATTCGTTACTGGTTATAAATTATATATCATTCCATACAGTCTGTATAGTTGGTACTTACAAACAAATGAGTCACAATAGTGATGATAGAGGACAGATTCCACCTCCAAAGAAAGAAAAACTAGTATTTAGATATCATCCTCGATGCCAGCTATGGAAGGAGCCGGACAGAACATTCCAGGTAGAAGGAACTATACACAGATAGGATGGCAAGGAAGGGCTTCACGTTTGGTTCGAATTGGCAGAAAGCATCTCAGTCAACTCACTGTAACGGCCAACTCTCTTTCAATGGTCAGCAAGTGTGCAGAGAGCAAATGGACATGGAAAAAGAGCTTCAGAATAAAACAGCTGTCTTTCCCACTCATTGGCTGTGTGGCCTTAGGCGAGAGTTTTCATAACTCTGACCACAGGCCTCCTCAGCACATGATCATATTTAAAGGCTTCAGAGTTATTCACGTAATTATATTTTTGCCAACGTGCAGAAACATATTTAACTTTTATGAAGCTAATTTTTCCTGTACACAAAGTGAATGCTTGACAGTTTATCGTCCATGCATTATCATCACTATTGTGACTCATTTGTTTGTAAGTACCAACTACACAGACTGTGTGGAATGATATATAATTTACAACCAGTAATGAATTTATTACAAAGCTACTATGTTAGTATAGTGGGTGATTTCTGTTTACTCTGTGACCATTCCTTTAAATGAGGACTTTCTCCTAGAGAATGGATCACTTGGATCCTGACTCAGTACTCCTCTTTTCTCTAGTCAGGTCACACAGCTCCATCAGATAGACAAGTTTTTCCTGGCATCTGAACTCTGAGCAGTCATCAAGACTGCAAAGAGACAGAATTCACTCAGTCCAGCTTTGGTGCCTAAATTGTCTCTTCCTGTGTTATTATTGTGATTCCTTCTCCTTCTGGCCCCCATAGAATAAAGAAAACAGTGGTCCATTTGAATTTCTTTGTTCTTTTATTCTATTAGTTATAGAATTCCACTACAACTTCCCAGTAGATTTTTTTTTTGGGGGGGGGGGGTGTAAATTAACCAGGTTATTTTCTTTCTCTTGCTACCAAAACTAAAATCAATCCAATAGTGATGTTCTTATTTGAATTCTTGGAACATCTTAACCATAAATATTATTGCTTATTATTTTTGTTGATAATGAGTCTGTATATTGTCTACAAACTTTCCACCTAGGTTGACAGTGGATGACAAAGTTTACAGACCAGGGGTGTGTGTGTGTGTGTGTGTGTGTGTGTGTGTGTGTGTGTGTGTACTTATACATGCACATACCTATTAACAGTTAAAAGAGACCATGAATTTGAGAGAGAGGAAGGAGGGGAGAAACATGGAAAGGCTTGGAAAAAGGAAAAGTAAAGGAGAAAATTGTGTAATTGTATTTTAATTTTTTTAAAAGCAAACCATATAAAATTTCCATTTCCTTTCCCATTCCAATTCCGCCTACTCTTCTACACAACTACCACACAACAGACATACTTAGCAGTTAAAGGCTAGATCATGGGTACAGTTTACTCATTATAGCTTAGGCTTTGGTTTTTGTCTATTCTCAAGGTCAGTGATGTAGTCCTATCCAGGAAGTTTCTGCCCGGATAGAAATAGAGAACAGTGCCTGATAGGTAGGCTCTCTGTCAAAGCTGCTTCAAATTTCATTTTGTGTCTTCACATGAAGGATTCTAAACTCCACTCTAAAAATATGTCCTAGTGAAATAGGAAGGTAGGAAGGTAGGAAATAATAATAGATAAAACTCCCAAGGGCACTTAAATTTTATATTCCTGAAGTTCCTATATTTTTCCTGTAAATCTTTGATTGCAGGAAATTCTGTTGATGTTACCATTGATTATTTAGTACCTTCATGAAGACCAATGACTTAAGAGGCCATTTTATGTGCTTATATTATAGTATTTGGCATATTCAAGATATTCACTTCTATAATGCTTTTAAGATGATTTCTGTTATGAAAGAATAATTGCATATGCTCCTCACAGAGCTTATAAATGCAATCATGTATCATTTACAGGGTTGTGGGCACTACTAAGACCTGCGTACTCTTTGTACCTCGGCACAGAAGGAAGAGCCAATATGCACAATTCCTCAAACTCTCCCGTGTGAGAATCACACATATGTGGCATCTGACTTTACCTGTCTCCAGTGAAGAGTGAAACAGGACATATCTTCCTCCAATTTGAATTGAGATATGGTGCCATGGACAGACCAGTTTTGTTCCCAGGGACAATCCATACATTGAAATATTTACTTCTAAAGCAGTGGCAGTAGATGAGGCTTTGGGGAGTCAGCCTTCATGACTGAACTCCTTCATGAAAGAGGCCTAAGTGAGGACTCCTGGGCTTCCTACACTCCAGAAACGTAAAAGATGAGTGTCTACGATAGATAAGCCACTCTGACTATGCCGTTCCATAATAGCAGCCTGAAGAGATGAAACTTAGGCAATGAGGATCGTGGTTCTTTGTCTTATATATTCATGTGTGCTGTTGTGCAGATATGATCTCTCCAGCATCTGTCTGCAGTCTAGTGTTGAGCACTTGGGTGGCTAGGAAAAGCATTCTTCCCGTGGGAAATGAAGAAATATCTACCTCAGACTTGGGAGAGATTAAGGAATTCTTCTTTGAACAAGTGATGGTTTATTTTATAATGAGCAACAGATGTCTGGGTGAGGAATAAAGTGGAGAGGAAAGTAATAATTCAGTAAGATAATTTAAAAAAATTAAAAATCGAAGTGCCACTGTAAATCTCCTTAGAATTCTTGCAGCAGACAGAGCCAAAGCAATGCCTCAAATAGGAAAGAGCCTGTCATTGTTCCAGTTACAGAAGGGGACCCTTATTGAGCACACTTCTGTCTTAAGATCTCTCAGTCTTTCTGTAAACTAACTACAAATACTCCAAGGTTAGGCAAAGCTGGGGTGCTTTTGAACAAAACATTTGCAACATCAATTTCTTTGTTTTCTGTGACACAAGTGTATTTGATTTGAGAGACAGACGCTATAATCCATCAACTAGGGGCTAAGACAATAATGACTCAGCAGCTGACAAGGCTTGTTACACAAGCCTAATGAGCTGAGCCTGGATATCAGAAAACCTTGGAAAAATCTGTATATGGTATCATACATGTTCATGTTACTCTGGGTGCTTCTATGGAGATGTGGGAAGCAGAGACAATGACCTATCTTACCTAGAAGCTCATGGTTTAGTTTTCGTTGTGGACCCAGTACACTGGAAGAAATAGGCCTGCATCTTGCCATAGGTACATGGGAAAAACCAACCCCTCAAAGTTGTCCTTTGACCTGTATATGCTAGCCATTATATGAATGTGCCAATGTCACATATACATCCGAGACATACCCCTCACGCACACATGTACGCATACATGCACATCTGATTATTGTCTTCCAATTGCTTACACTTGTCAGGTAACTAAGCATAATAATGAAGTACAATTCTGATTTTGTGCTCTCACCTTTTAGGAAGAAGAAAATACCCTGTAATTACAATATTACACAAAATGACCAAATAGACCTGGGAATAGTGTAAAATAAATCCTGGATTTTAATCAGCTTTTTAAGCACCACCAGTTAAGACAATTGTTTGGGGCAGTTACTTTCAGTAAAAAAAAAAAAAAAAAAAAAAAAAAAAAAGCTAACCTTGTTTCATGATGATTTCAAGGGTTAATTATTGTCTTTTATTCAATGCAATCTTCTCCATTGCCTTTACATTTATCTCCATGTATACCAAAATGCAATAATTCACATAAATTAAGCAAAATTAATTCCTTAGATTACTAAACTATTTTAGACAGGTTATTTTTCTTTTTTTACTTTTTAATTTTTCTTTCAGAACACTTAAAGGTTAGGAATGGCTGAACAGCTGGATGGCAGATTCAAACGTCCCACTGTTCTGCCTCAGCTCAAAAAAAAGTTTAAAGAAAAATGAGTGATTGATTTTCAGAAATCTTGGGTAGAAAAATACACGGTGACAAATGTCATCAGGCAAGATGTATATCATTATACACTGACCTGTGGAGTCCCACACGCCTCAAAGCTGGGCAGCACGGCGCTCTACACACAAACTTAGAGACATTCGAGCAGTGCCAATTTGCCTGCATGCTTCAAATGAGCCATTGCCAGTGTTCAGCCTGACATACTGTGACCTGGATGGCTCTGTTAACATTTGTTCTTAACAACGTGAGTTTATTGAATTTAGATAGCCTGTTCTTTTACCGCTCCTTCATTGGCGGAAATTCCATGTTCAATACGAGGCTCGCCCAGGGCATATTGACTGATAGAAACATTGCACAGCCAAGTGTCCTGCACTCATGGTCAGGCTACATCAGCACCATCTTCTCCTCTGCCCCCTCACAGCCAGGATGTCAACTGCTGTATCCACCTCAACTCTTTCCCCTGTGCACCCACTACTTCACCCTGTGGGACTCACCTACCATCTTTTTCTTCACAAATGTGTAGACAGGCCCAGAGAAACTACATCCTGGAGGCAGCAAATTCTATTGTGTACCTGATTAAATTAATCTAAAGTTGTAAAGATCCAAAAAGACTTACAAGCTAAGTGCTTATCAGTGGCTCATCCAAATGATGGATCATCAATGGGAGGTACAGTGGAGGCAGCTTAAGGACCTGACCAACCATTAGGTTAGTGAGAGCTCTGGTTACTTCCTGTCAAAGACTAGTGGAAAACAAGAATGATATTAGTCTCAACAAAGCCTGCTCAGTTCACTCCCTACCACTGTCCCATGTTTACTGAGCCCAGAAAAAAAGCAAGCAAGGGATGAATTCGCAGAAAAAAAACAAGAGTTCTAGTTATTATCAATTTTTTTGAGTCAGAAAAAGCAGGCCTAGTTAATTTGGAATTCACTGGAGAAAAATGGATTGCTATCATGAATACAAAGCATAGTCTGTCCCCCTCATCACACATGAGATGCATGCCAGAGAAGCTATGGGTCATGCGAACAGCTGCGTATGGAGTCACTTACACAGCCTGGGAACTTTTCCCAGAGGGACGATCCGATCCGAAAGTATGACTAAAACTCATCCTTTAAGAATTTTAATAATCTTATCAAACAGGTTTTTTTAATTTCTCATGTATTGACATGTTTCTCACCACAGACATTCCAGGAAAGGGGATCTGTACCAACTTTCTACATGCATTCATTGTTACCTTTCGTTAAATTAGAATCTTATATTAGCTAAACATGTTCCCTTCATTAGAAGGATTGTTTTGCCCTGCTTCTGCCCAAATCATTGTGTCAGTGACACCCCATGTGTCCCATGTGTATTTGTGTCTTTTAAATATTTCTAAAAGTCTATCGTGGGGCTTTCCAAGTTCAGATCTCTTAAAGTATATCAACCCCCTTCCCCAAAAAAATGCTCTCAGAATTAAGTTCCCTTGCTCTGGGGCAGGAATTTTAGAAGGGTTGTGGGAAAGCAGCATATATCCCAGCAATCTGAGACTCTGGTTTTCTTTAGTAAATGATAGGGAGGGGGGCATTTATTATCTAATGAATGCAGCTTGATAGACAAAAGCATTCAAAACATTGAACCTAGAGAACAAGAGATAAAAGATGCCCATGTAAGTTCAAACACAAATGAAGATGAGTTGCTTTGGTAGAAGGTAGAATGCTCTTAGGACTGCATATTCATTTATTCCCCAAGGAATGATTTATTCATCTTCTACTGGCTGCCTGGCATTGTACCAGATACTATGGAAATATAGGCAAATAGCACATGGTTTCTGTCCTTGAGGAACTGCCAATTTAGAAGGGGGAAAGTGTGATATATAACTACATATATGTATCATATAATTATATACATATATATTGGGTAGTCTTTTTAATATACTGAGTAATGTACAATAAAAGAGAAAGATGAAAATAGTTTAAAAGAATTTTTCAGGATGAGACCAAGTCTGAAATTCTAATGGGTTTACCCAAAGTGCTCTTCTGACAACTTTTATTTAGATGTGAAAATTGGAAAAATCATTCTATAGACTTGGGTCCACTGACCAAGGGACTGCTCTTTCACCTCTCAAGGGGCATCTAGAGTCCCTTCATCCTTTAAGAAATTCCAAGAAGGGAGATGTTGAGGATTCAGAAGGAGATATCCGAAAGTGCGCGCTTTTGGCATCCTGTCCAGGCTTCTGAAGCACACACTCTTGCTGCCCCTCTCTCCCACTCCTGTGCATCTTCATCCATAGCAACAGGAATCCTGCTACTTCAACTCGCAGACACTAGCTAGACCACTTTCTTCCCCAAAGCCAGCCATGACGCCTGAACATATGCCCATCCTTCTGTGGTGGTTTGAATGAGAATGTCCAAACAGACTAATACATTTGAACTCTTGGTTACCCGTTGTTGGACTGTAAAGATACACCGCTTTTCTGCTCTCACTATGTCAGGGTCAGCAGTTTGGGAATCACTGAACTTCCTCTGTGCTCTAATGGCCACTACCAGAGATTATGACAAACCTTCACACAGGCCTCAATGAAGTTCTGCAAACAATGTTCTAACTTTACTAATAGAAGATGATATTCAGTTATTATATTATATATAGCGTTTTGTGTGTATAGTCTATAGATGTTCTAGGGAACTAGGACCCCAAATGTCCTCTTATGAAGGTTGTAGCAGTAGATAACATATACCTATAGCTCTCTAAATATATCTGTGGGATCCTTGTCGTATATATAATTCCAGTGATTTTTGGCAAAGACTAAATACAATTACATACCCCAATTACATATCTCCGTTACATATCTCCAGAATCAAATGCTTACATGTCGACGCGAAGTGAACATGGAAGTTAAAGTAAAAACAAGCATAAAAGGAATCACGTAGCATAGCAAAGGATAATAACATAAAAAGTCTTAACCGAATGCACAAGTAAAGGAACCAAGTAAACACCAGTTTTACACACCATGGGCTACTGTTCAACAACCTTGAGGAACTGCTGGGTTTCCAGCATCCTCCCTTATCACATAAACATGATACTTGGAATGAGATTTTGCTTTGTTTCAGTGCTGGGAAATCAAGCTAAGGCCTTTCACACGCTACTCAAATGATCTGCCATTAAGTCATACCCCCACCTCAATTTTCATATGATCACTTTCTTATTGTTTATTCACAGGGATATCTATATCCCTATATATATATATATATATATATATATATATATATATATATATATATATATATATATTCACAAGGCTATATGTATTATATACACACATACATGTATGTATTAATAGGGGTAGAGGTTAAAGGACTATTTGCAAGAGTCATTTCATCGTTTCATCATGTGAGTCCTGGTGATGAAACTCAGGGTGTCAGGCTTGGCAGGAAGCTCCTTTATCCATTGAGTCATTAAACAGCACTTTCTTACCCTATAGTTGCAGACCATTCCTTTACAGAAGAATGCAGTAATTCACCAGGAAACATGATCAGCCAAGATGTAGCTTAGAGAACAACCACAAAGAATCCTGGTGAGTGCACTGGCCTGGAGGACCAGGTCTAAGGGTAGAACCCAAATAATTTATTTCCACTAGGTTAGTTCCACAGAGAATGACTACCGCTATGACGCTTTCTGTCATTTGAGAAAGGCTCTATGGTATCGGAAAATTACTTTTAAAATGTCCTACTTTTTCCCACCCACAGCACACTTCCCTTCAGAGCTGCTCGTATGTTCTAGAAACCGCTGTTCTCAATTCTACCAAGTCAGAGCCCTTGCACGGCTTCTCCACTGAAATGATTACATCTAGAATTATTTCTGTGAGTAACCTTTACTATAGCTCTTAAAGGAGATTATTCAAGAGATTATATTTATGATGGTATCAGAGCCCCGTAAATATTCTACAAGCAGTGCAATAAATTAGTATTTTGATGGGTATTTTCAAGCCAATTCCCCCTTACTTCTGCTTCAACAACACAGTTGGACAGGGATTATTGTTCTACTCAACAGCTGAGAAGACTGAAATGAAATGATATTGAGCAACCTGCAGTAAAAATAATGAAGACAGATTCTACATTTTATCTCAAGGACAATAAAATGATCCACCTTAAGCACCTTCTTGAAGGAAGTGCTAGATATGGAACCTAAGGCCTTGTGCGTGCTGAGGTAATATTCTACCTCTATGCTGTACCCTTGCCCATAAACACCTGTCTTCTCATAGTTTATTATACCCCAGTTATTATACTCTCCATCCCACAGGCGAGAACTCACAAAGCCCCAGAGACTCAATAGCTTTGTCAGAGCTTCTTGAACTCAATTTAGCAGCTATAGTTGTAGTCCTTATGAATCCATAAAATGGATAGATATGCTTATGTTTTTGACTCTGCCTTTCTTCTGTTCTTTTCTGGGCATTAAGAACAACACTGGGGCCTATCTGTCCCAACAAAAGACCAGTTTCTTAGACATCACGATTTTGTTCAATATGTACAATTTAAAAAGACGTATGATTCTCCCTGATGCGAGGAAGAATTCTCTGGGCAGAAGAGAGGTCTAAAGATAGAAAGGGTTGATAAAGAGATGGAACGGTCTCCATCTGTCAGGAAATGCAAGCCCAAGTTCAAGTCTCTTGACAGGAACGTTAGAATTCAGTTGGATGTGAACTCAAGTTGACAAAACCTAAACTCCTTTATTCCAAAATCATGTTCTTTGGCAACTGACATCTTTTTCATCATATTCTAAGTTGCTGATAAGATTGTCCTCAAATGACTGAATATGTTCACACTTGGACCTTTTGCAAAATCATAAATAAGCTAACAAAACAGTTTCCTTCTTGTTGTTTGGCTTCTTCCACAAGGGAGCATAAGATGTGTAATGAAGTACAGAATACATGCACGTTAAAGACAAGTCCATGTTCAGTTATCCATATTGAAGTTTAGAGCCAAGGACCAGCAGCAAAGGGCCAGCATGTTCATTAGGTTTTTATGAGACAGGCTCACACTATGGAGCCCTGGCTGGCCTGAAACTTGTTTGCAGACCAGGGTTGCCTCGTCCTAAATCTGCCTGCCTCTGCCTCCAGAATACTATAATCAAAAGCATGTGTCATCATGTCTTGCCAGGTCAGTATATTTTATTAAATTCTGTGTCCTAACTTCTTTGTGAGATGGTAATCACAGTTAAAAAAAAAGTTGTCTACTCCTTAAATAAAATTCTGACTCCTTTCCTACATTAAATTTATTGTGTTCTTCATTAAATGGAGTCAATAAGAATCAGCATCAAATTTTTTAATTTAATTTTTCCCTGGATGCTCTAAAGTTCAGACCATTCAAGCGAGAATCTAAGTTAGAATACGAGAAAAATTACTGCACGCAAATGTTCTCCTAGAACATGGTCAGGCTCTGCAATAGCCAGTGTCTTTGTTGACCATTGTGTTCTCCTCCATAAAGAAAGATCACATGAGACCTGCCCAAAGCAGAGGGATGTGTAGCCTTTTGATCCTTAAACTGTCCAGGAGCATTGTCAGTGAGGCAGTCAGCATTTCTTTTATTTTTAAATGATTTATTTTTACGTTGTGCGTGTGCACATGCATGTCTCTTGTGTGTTGGTTTGTGTATGCGCATGTGTGCACAGGTGCCTGTTGGCGGCCTTAATTGGGCTATGTATCCCTTGGAGTTATAGGCATTTTCTGTCACCTGATGTGTGTGCTTGGAACTAAACTCCTGCCCTCACCATTGAGCAGTGAGCTCCAGCCTAGGGCAGTCAGGATTTAGATAGTTTGAGCTAAAAGGTCTCCCAGAGGACTAGTGTTCAGTTCCCAGCACCCAGGCTGGGAGGATTATGACTCCTTATAACACTAGCTCCAGGGTGATCACCTAATACCTTCTTAGGACCTCCTCATGTGCCCACACATGTGACATACATAAACACACCCATAAATTTAAAAGTGAAACTTTTATATTTAATAATAAGATAGTTGCATGTGGGTGAGGCATTTTCTTATTTTGGGGAAAAAAACAGAGGGGGGGGGCATTGGAGAATAATATTGAACTGTTCCCCTTATCTGAAGCCTTGCCTTTTCTTATTTCAGTTACTTATAGTTGGCCACAGTGTAAAGGTGGGAAGTTATAAAAACAAGGAGTTCATTTAAGTGTATTCGCTTTCTTGGTAGGCGAATAACTGCTTTGCCGTCTGTGTCCATGCAGTGTATACTGCTTTCCCGTTAGGTATGGGGAAGTTTGGTTGGGGCTTGGATTGACTATTGGATTGCTGCTTTTGTATGCTGGACTTGCTCCGGTCTGTGAATAACAGGGGCCTGCTGTGTTACATCATCCTAGGACCGGCTCCCTGACGCTTATGAACCCATCCCATCTCACCCTCATTTTCTCTGTTTTCCCCTTTTCCTCCTACTGCAGTGTCTGGTGCACAAGGCAAGCATGCACATGTGCAAAGGGAAAGAGACTGAATCCTCAGCTCGATAGCAGCTGGGCTATATATAAAGCAGAACCCTGACCCCACAGAGTGTAGCAACCTGCTCAGGAAGCCAACCCCTCAGCTCCAATAAACAAGCTAGAAGACAGCCCACTGTAAATCAGACCTGTGGGAGGCATGGGTTGCTATCTCTAGTGACAGTCTAGGACATAAATAATAACTTTTGTAACTGTCATCTCCTATGGTCGGGCCTTAATTAATAGCTGAGAGCTTCTCCAATTTTGTCCCCACTTCCAACTTAAGAACTAAGCAGGAATGCTGTATGTTTCTCTGAACAATACAGAAGATCCTCTTTTGAGGGGTCTTCCTCTTGCTTTCCAGACTGGCAGCCTCCAGAAAGCAATCTGTGAGTATTCTCTTTCTGGTAAGAAGCTTCGCTGCCCCTTGTGGACCTTTATTTTGTGCCAAAAAGCAACTGACAGTGGCCAATGTCCTTACTGTGATCTCTGAGCAAATTGCTTTGCTTGTTCTCATTTGGCTAGTCCTCATTCATTTTACGAATGTCCAAATATATGCCATTAATATACAGAGTCTATAATATGTCCTCATATATGCAGAGTATATGTAATGTATTTGTGTATATATCTAATGTAGCTACAAGCTTATTATTTTACTTAATATTTGTATTCAAATGTGCTCTTTGTATGTTTTTATTTCAAGATTATTTCTAACATCCAATCAGAAGACTAAGGATTTTCTAATGTGCATGAAAATAATGGCCTACTTAAAACATATCCATCCTTTTAGCGCCTAAAAATATTTAATTGACAAATGCTGTGTTAGGATTAAAAACAAAAGTTTGCTTCCCACTCTCACATCCTGTGTGTCCCAGGATAAATGATTTTACTTCTCAGAACTTAGTGTCCTATCTGGAAAGAAGATGACAAATCCATAATTGCACAGTTATGGTAAAGGTGTAACTCAAGAACTGGTACTCATGGATGCAGCTGAGACAAGTGGGTGATCACTGTATACTTATGATCTCTGTGTGTAACAGTCCTGGTGTGTATGCTGTAGTCCATACATGGAAATCAAAGGACAACCTTGGGTGCTTGCCCTCACTGCCCACCTTGTGTGAGATAGAGCATCTTGTTCTTGTTGCTTATGCCAACTTAGGTAGCCCAGAACTTCCAGAACTCTCTTGTCTCCCCCTCCCACTTCTAAACAGGTGCCCTGTCATTATAGATGCCTGAAACCCTCTGGCTTTGCATTGGTTCAGGGAATACTCTCTCCAGTCCTTAAAGCTTGCAAACCAAGGACTTTCTTTTCTTTCTTTCTTTTTTTTAATTAGGTGTTTTCTTCATTTACATTTCCAATGCTATCCCAAAAGTCTCCCATGCCCTCCCCCGCCCCACTCCCCTACCCACCCACTCCCAATTCTTGGCCCTGGCATTCTCCTGTACTAAGGCATATAAAGTTTGCAAGACCAATAGGCCTCTCTTTCCACTGATGGCCGACTAGGCCATCTTCTGATACATATGCAGCTAGAGACATGAGCTCTGGGGAGTACTGGTTAGTTCATATTGTTGTTCCACCTATAGGGTTGCAGATCCCTTTAGCTCCTTGGGTACTTTCTCTAGCTCCTCCATTGGGGCTCCTGTGATCCATAAGTGGATATTAGCCCAGAAACTTAGAATACCCAAGATATAAGATACAATTTGCAAAACACATGAAACTCAAAAAGAACGAAGACCAAACTGTGGACACTTTGCCCCTTCTTAGAATTGGGAACAAAACACCCATGGAAGGAGTTACAGAGACAAAGTTTTGAGCTGAGACAAAAGGATGGACCATAACTACCATACCTGGAGATCCATCCCATAATCAGCCTCCAAACGCTGACACCATTGCATACACTAGCAAAATTTTGCTGAAAGGACCCTGATATAGCTGTCTCTTGTGAGGCTATGCCGGGGCCTAGCAAACACAGAAGACGACTTTCTTTTCTGAGCCATCCCACAGTGCTACATTTATATTTTAATTCACACAAAATCATAGCGAACAATGAGGGTGGGGGTGGGCTGAACCACCACAATGAGTGGGTTTGTTCATATCCAAATGAGGGTGGAGATTCTATGGATGATTGGCTCTCTAGTAGCCAATGATCATCCTCATTAACTTCATTAATGCCCCCTTGCTGAACCTCAGCATGTCTAGGATAAGAAAGATTTTAAGAGGGAGGAAACACCAGTCTTTGTCCATGCAAAGCCACTCAAAAACATTCTGCCTTGCCTACCCTGTGTTCAATGTCTTTAGGGGATCTTTGATCAGTGGTCAGAGTTAAAGCCATCAAAGAGAGATTCAGGCTGTGACAAAACAGTCCCAAATCTATTCTCACACATTTTTCCAGAAAAAAAAAATGGATCTCTTCCAAAGATTCTAAATTGATACTACTACTAAGAAATCTGTGATACGGAAATCGCAAATGTATGTGCAGAATTATTTTTTAAACAATATGCACACTAACCACTAACGTGGGTCAGGTTGTTTTAGAAAATTACATACTTAAGATTGCTCAATGGAAGGTCGCTTCATAAATAACTGCACAGATTAATTAGTCAGAGAAATGCATTTAAAAGATGAGTGGGGGTGGGGGTGGGGGAGGAGTAGATTCCTCTCGTGGTAACTTGAAAGCAGATCTGCTGAGGTTAAGAGATGTTGGCAAGGGCACCGACCCCTGTTTTACCAATCCTTAGAGACTGCAAACTCTCAGAGCATCTTGAGGCATCCAGGAAGTACTGGGTGGAAGAGGATCCATTCTGTAGAGCAAGGGAAGCAAAGCAAGGTAGATGGGGAGACCGAAAGCTAGGTCACAGGCTGCTGCTGTCCCTGGAGCCTATGCACAGATCTAAGTACATCCCTGCTCTAAGAAATGGGGAAGTCAAGCAGAGAAAGCCATTGAGATGTTGTTGAAACACATCCTGACATTCTCCTTCCGTGAGATTCCCTGCGCGGCTCTTTTGAACTGATCTTTAAACACGCAGGTGACATTTCACCTTTAAAGAGAAGTAAATATCTTTCGTCTAGTCTGGAAAAGCAAAACCGTGTCCTGCACAACCAGCATCCATTTCCTTCCATTTACCTTAAGTTAATTTTTTAGACATCATCCAGTGATTTCTGTTCACTGCTTAAACCCTCCCATTCCAACATTTGGGTGTGTCTGCTCTCTATGCACTTTGCTTTGATCATGTGGAGGTAGCCCATAGTTCAATGGTGAACCTGTGATGACGTAAGGTCAGCGTGGCAAGGCATGCTGGTCACTCTCCAGCTCCAAGTCTTATGGATCACCAAATAGAGACTCAAAAATGTTTCCATCCTGGCTATTCTGTAGCCTTGGGCAGACTGAGCCTGGCTTTCTAAGTCACAGCAGCATGCATGTTCCTATTTTCCATAGGAAAGCTGAGCAAAGCGAAGTGCTGAGAAATCAATGGGCTTTTGAAAAAATGTATGTTTCCTTAAATCTGGACATAAGAACGAGCATACTCAGTTACTGAAGTCAAGGAAGTGAGAATGTGTTACAGAATAAGCCAGTCCTAGGTGATGAGAACTTGGCCAAAGGTGCCATGAGACTCACAGAAGAGGTAGATGGGCCCTGGATTTCATGGGATAAAGTTTACTAAAAACTTGCTTGGCAGCATGAAAGTGGATATCCACAGTTTGGATCAAAGGGGAGGACTCAGAGAAAGAAATGTAACTTCATCCACACCAGAACACACCTGGCTTAGCTCAAGCTGCTATCAAAAAAAAAAACACGGGACACATTCTGCTGCAGGTCAGCTATAAAGGTCTGCACACCAACTTGTGGGTTATCTGTTCATTTACAGTTTTCTGAAAAACCATGCAAGAAAAAGAGAAAGAGCTGATTCAGATATTAGCGGATGTAACTTAAGGTAACTGAAGTCATAGCAAACTACCTAAATCAGGCAGTACAACAGGAGGAAAATAGGACATGGTATTGGGTGGGAAATCTATCCGAAAATCAAGGAGCTGAGACAGAGCAAAACTTTCATGCAGCAAGAGACCCATCAAATTCAGAACCTAATCTCATAATGTTCTAAGACAGCTTTCTCAGAAGCCTTGCATCCTAGTATAGAAGTGGAAAGATACTAGATGCCATAGAACCTATATACATGATAGACAGATACAGAGATAATTAACAGTAAACTATCACGTGAAATATAAGCTGCAACTGATAGATGGTTTGATTAATTAGTTGGTAGGTTGGTTGGTTGACTAGGATTCCTCCTACTCCTTAGGCATCAGACATGGTCTCCTGTAGCCCAGGTTGGCCTGAAATTCACAATACAACCAAGGGTCACCTTGATTTATGTTTCCATCTCCCAAGCGTTTAGATTTCAAATGTTCACCACTGTACTAGAGCAAACTCCAAATATTTTTGTCTTCAAAAATTAAAGGAAAAAACCACCCCACAGTGACCATAGAATAATTTAATTATAGCAATAGTTAATGATTATACTTAGGTTATAAGCTTCCTTCATTATCACATGCTCCAATAACTCATATCAACTGTCTAGTGTTTTAATAATGCTATAATTTCTAGCTGACTGCAGTAAGGAACTATTGGTCAGGCTTCATAGATTACCTGGAGTACTGTGTTTGGGCAGGAAGGACTTGATTGTGTATAACTTTGTATTCCTCTAGAAAACCAAGCTTTGGTAAGCAGAGGACAACTAAAGAACTATTCATTAAACAACCAACTGAAGATAAATCATGATCTCATTATCAAGAAAGGGAAGGAAAAGAGGTCTCAAAAACTATCCCCAGGACTTTTTTGCCCTGGTAGTTTGCACGCAAAGATGAAAGCCACATTTTAAAATCAAACAAGATCTGATTTTTATTAGAAGGACTTGGTTATATAGATCTGTGATCTATGACTGTATGAAATACAGCCTACGTGATTATCAGCCAGAGCCTGAGAACATGGGGACAAAGTCCATAATTAGACAAAGCAGGCAGAATGCAGCAGCCCCTGGAAAATGAAGTGCCTTAGACCATTTCTGATTTCAAAGCACACATCATCTTTCAGGTTAAAAACAAAAGCACAAGCCCACCAATTGTCTGCTCACAATGTTCATTAAGCTTGTCCTGTTAACAGACTCTTCATAGGCACTGTTTAAGGGTGACAAATATTTACTTGTGGAGGGATGTCTGGGTAATAGATAAGAAATTCAATCGGGGGGGGGGGGAATCACATTTAAAACTTAGCATTTTCTCTTTGAATGGCTACAGGAAAGAAACACACACACAGAGATGGGGTAGGGATGGAAGAAGAGAGGGGAGGGAGGAATGTGGGAGCAAGGGAGGAAGGGAGGGAGGGAGAGAGAGAGAGAGAGCAATTCAGCTAGAAAGCAGGAGGGGGAGGAGAGGAATTAACAAATCTTTGGAAAATAAAGCTGCATAATCTGCTATATTTCAGGCTGCCTTTATCCTCCAAATCCTCCATCTTTGTTTAAGCTATGCACAGACTCTATAAAAATCAGCTCATTGGCCTCCCCATACTGTGCACCTCCCCGCACAAACCAAAGCTCTGACAGAGAAGCTGATAAAAAGAAGAGGAGGAAGAAAGCCCACTATCACCCAGCACATGAGCAAGATGCTGGGTTTTTTAAAACACTGTTATTGTTTGTAATCCTCTCTGTTCTCTTTGGGAAGTGGATGGCATCTCTAAGGAGTGCACACCCTGGTCCCGTGCTTGTGTAGGAACTTCCTTAACTCTGGAGGAGTGGATGGCCCTGGTGAGACCTTTTTCATAAAGGGACACAGAGGACACCACTGTACACTGCTCTCATACATGCCTCTGCTGAATACAGTCTGGCCTCTGCACCATCAAGAAACCCGGGGTCTTTTCTGTCTCTTTTGCTTTTGTCTTGTAATGTTTGTAATGAATCTGGCTTCCATTCAGCTACTTCAGAAAGAAATATATCCTCTCTGGCCTTTTGGTCCTGGCTTTTCTCCCCATGGCTGGCCCAGTAGGGAGGACTCTGAGACACCTAGCCTGCATGCCTCTCATGACTCCAAAGCTTTAGAAGCCACCAGCTGAAATCTGAGAGGCCCCTTTATGCAGCTGTACCCCCAAGAACCTCAGCTCCATGGTAGGTATCATTATTGCTGGCAGATACTGCTTAATCTGCAACATCTACTGGGCAGAGATCACTGTCAATCTTTGAATCCTTCAAGCCAAGTCCCATGAGATAAGCATGATAAAGACTTGTAGAATTTACTACATTTTTTATCGAAATAATAGTAAAAACTAAATACTAAAAAAATGCATACATTTTTTCACTTACTCCTCTCCATATCTCTAGGTGGCTTACTAGTACCCACTGTCTATTCCAGCCAAGAAACGCAGATCACAGCAGATAAGTCTGATGAGGGTGAAGTGACCGTTTAAACTCACAGGGCCACATCAGTGCCTATTGGGTCTCATTTCTTATAGCGGCTTTCTAGCCTGGCCAGAGAAGCCAAGACAAGTTTGTCAGGCACCATCCATTGCTTTCATGCCTGATCTCATGTGCGAAGCTCCTGTGATCTCACTGTGAGGCGGTCTCCCTCACACGTGCAGGCACAACGCTCTCTCAAGTTCAGATTTGTTATGAACTGTGTAAGCTCCTTGCCCCACAGAGTTCAAGTGGCTTTTCAGAGGCCACGCAGAGAGTCAAAAGCAGTCCTGGCTTTATTTAGACTTAGGCCTGGATAATTTTTCTTAGTGTTTTCTGAGAGGGACTTGGAATTTGAGATGGGATAGGGGGATAATGAATGAATACCTGACCTTAATTAACCAAAGAAGAGTGGCAGGAAGGAAGGGGGAGGAGCAGGGTGGGGAGATAATGACTGTAACCTGGTCACCTGTGCACACAGGCAGAGCTGGGAGGCATTTTCTGGAAAAGGAATGGAGTGGGTTGGAAAGAATGAGACAGAGTGGACTGGAATGTAGCAGAATGAATTACAGTAGAGGGGAATGGCATAGATTAGGGTGGAAAGGAATGGGGTGGTGTGGGAAAAATGGCTTAAGAAGTAAGAAATAGCATGGGGTGGAGTGGAGAGGAGTAGAGTAAGGTTTTGTGGAGAGGATGGAGTGAGGTAAGGTGGGATGTAGTGGAGTGGGAGACAGGGTAGTGGTGGAAATGGATTGGAAGGAAAACTGTCAATTACCCCCACTTGTCACAAGCAGTTCAGTTTCAACTTATGTCCTATTTTAGTTTGTTTTACTCGTTGTTATGATTAGATGTTGGGCCTTCTCCATATATTAGTGTTCTGAAGTCCCACATGACATTGGAGAAGGTGGGACCTTTTAGATGAAATCGTAAAGCCACCAGACCACCCTCCTCCACCTCTCTTCCTGTTGTTCTCCATGTGCACGCATGCAGAAGAGAGAGGACATGGGAGCATCCAGAGAGTTGATAGCCTCCTCTAAGCCAGAAAGAGGGCCCTCATCCAGACCCAAACTAACTAGAAGCTTGTTGTTAAACTTCTAGATAAATGGCTGTGCTACCCTAGCGCCTTCCTGAAAGATCTGGCCTCTCAACCCACTTCAGCATCCCAGTTTTTTGGGGCTTGCCTAAGTTACCTGCAGAAGGCAACCCTAGTGAAGGGCCTAACAGTGTCTGCCTGATTCCGTGCAAAAGCAGCGCTTTAGGAGACAACACACTACAAAGCCAAGAAATGGCGGCATATCCAAATCCTCTCTCAAACCCCACGCACTTGGCCTTGAAAAGCTATAGGAAAAATTCTAAGAACATCTCAAAAGGAAATCAGGGTCCCTGCTATGAAAAGGGAGACCCGTGTCTTCCATGCTGTTTTGTGTAAAGAATTTCACCCATCAATCTCCGTCACTTAGATTCCAGTCTAATTATGGATTTGAACCTGCTGCCTGTAGTGAAAAGCATTCTGTCTCTGTACTGACTGTTGTTTCAAGACACCAGCCGAGTGTGGTTTCACCCCCACCCTTGCCTTTTTCAAAGGGTTTTGGGGCTTGGTGGG
Source organism: Mus musculus (assembly GCF_000001635.26). Taxonomy (NCBI): domain Eukaryota; kingdom Metazoa; phylum Chordata; class Mammalia; order Rodentia; family Muridae; genus Mus; species Mus musculus. The sequence goes on from NC_000071.6 coordinate 44,649,214, forward strand.
AGCTCGCTTGTACAAATGCAAATACAATTATGAGTTGTGCAGTTTGGCACACCCTAAAATGGTAAAGGACAATGCTATTGCACTCGCAGTAACAATGCATCCCCTGTTATCCCCTGCAGAGCTCCAAATGTTTCTTCATTAGTGTGGATTTGATCGCAATGCTCTTTGCTATATAAGAATGCGCTATAGCTTCTATTCCTGAGCACAGGAAGCTAAGAATGCTATACACTGTGTGATTATTAACCTACAGCCAGCAAATCACAGAGACTCCGTACACTGTTTTAAACTAATTTAATCCTTCATTAATAACCTTAATTATTATGCATTGATAGCACAGGACTTCATCGTACAGATAGCTTGAAAATGCCCTGGAAAACTTGTGACCACCTACAGCTATAGTTCCATAGAGAAGCCAAATGGAAAACTATGAGGAACTGCCAAAGACAGGAGGCTTTATTTTCATGGTGATAGCTGAGGGCCTGAGATGACTCTTGCCATACATAACACCAGCTATTAGGGTCCAGGGTAGGGGAATCTCTGTGGCTACTTTCTTTTCTGAGATGGGGTTTGTCAACAAAGCAACACCAATGTAAGTTAAAAATAAGTACCAAGCAGTTAGAAAGTGAATTGTGCAAAGCAGCTCCCCTTGCTCTTAAGTTGAAGACTCTCTGCTTTAGCAGAGGTTTAAGGACAGGAAAACGGTGTAGGGCAGGAGATTACCATAGAGGTCACTAACTGAGAGTTCACTTGCTTAAAAGGCACTGGGGGGGACCAGCCCTGATTGGAACTAATTTTGTAAAACTACTAGAACAAAAAGAGTGTGAACCAAGCTACATGTGACTCAAGTCCCTCTTAAAACTGAGTTTAAAACAGGGTTCAGCTTAAAATTCACATTTCAGCCTGGTCATTCACAATGACTAGAAGAACTGGAGGGGTATAAAGTTAACATGTCCCATGCTTGGTAGCTCATGCTGTTAAGCCCATCTCTAGGGAAGCAGAGGTGGGTAGATCTTTGTGAGATCAAGACTAGCTTGGTCTACACAGGAAGTTCTAAACAACCGGTATTATGTAGAAAACCGCTACCTTAAAAATTAGCATATGAGAGAGATATGGTAAGTGAACAGATGGCCAGCCATTAGAAAAAAATGTTTTCTTTAGCAAAAGGCTAAAATAATACATAGTAGCAAAAGGCCATAATAGTACAGAGGCTAGAAGAGTGCACCATGCTAGAATAATACAGTCTTGGCATCTGATTTTCATGTAGGTCTGGAAGATTTTTTATTTTAGATTTTTTTAAAAGTTTTTTTTTAATTGTGTTTGAGAGAGATATAAAAGGTACTCATAGAGCCTGAAAGAGGGCATCCTATGCCCTGGGGCTGGAAGTATAGGCAGTTAAGTTATGAGATCCTGGTATGAGTATCAGGAACAGAACTCAGGTTTTCTGCAAGAGCAACAAGTACTCTTGACATCTGAGCTCCTGAAAGCTCAGTAGGCACAAATTGTACCTAGGAATCAGACTAGGGTTTGGGAATCAAGCTATGGGTCCAACAGGCATATAACTGGGTTAAATAATGAAGCTTTAATACACTGGAGTTTAATACATCTGCCTCAAGAAGAAGCATTGAGGGATATTGCAAAGCAACAACAACACTGCATACAGATTGTTTGTCTGGTACCGAAGGATGCAGGCTCACTCATTTGTGTAACCCATTTATCCAGTCAACACTGTAATATTGTGGCGGCCATGTGGAATACTGTCTTCCAATAAGATGCTGGATGCTGTCTCTACTACTATACACAAACCACCCTAGCCATCAAGGCAGTAATTAACTTCATTTTGATAATACTAATTACCATGTTTATGTCACACACTATCACCACATATTGGCTTCTCTTTTTTTAATATTGTTATTAGTAGTAACAAATATAATGAATAAGACTCTCAGTGTTTGGGAGAGATAAAACTGCAGGAAGATGGCGGCAGTTTTTAGAGGCAGCCTAGACCAGGAAGAACCAAGTGGGACATGGATGGAGAAGGAAAACAAAACTCCCAGCTCTGATTTGACTCTGTCTTAGTTTCCTTATCAGATAGCGGAGAATTGCTGGCCCAGATTAAACGAGAAACATTAGATAATAGCCTGAGCAGAGTTTGTGGCACCTAGTAGGTTCTGCTTCAATAATGACTGCTACAACACTACGGACATCTAACAAGAGTTTTAGAACCAAGTTTCTGGGAGATGCTAACACTAAGGTGATTCAACCAACAAACAATTCTTGTTGATTAAGTAAACAAGCAAATGAAAGAATGAATGATTACTGTTAAAGGAACATGCCCAACATTGTCAACCACTAGAAGTTTTACAAACTCAGTCTCTCATCCCTGGAAAGGTGCCTAGTGAACACAATTGGTTGGACTGAAAGAAATGGAGCTCTATTAAATCTTCCTTCAGTAGGCATCGTGGAGATGGCTCTATGGGTAAAGGACTCGCCTTCAAGCAAGGTGACCAGAGGTGGGGCCATCATCATACATGTGAGTACCAGGTAGGAATACCGTGGCTCCCCTGTAATCTCAGCACAGAAAGGTAAAGACAGGATCCTTGGAATAAGCTGGCCTGCCAGTCTAGCCAAAGCATTTCCCTCCAGGTTTAGTTAAAGACCTTCCCTCAACTAGTAATATGGAGAATTACAAGGAGATGTCAACCTCTGATCTGCACACGCATGCACACACAGATGCAGACAAACCTATACACACACATACACATGTGCCTAAACACATACAACATGAGCGTGCGTGTGTGTATGTGTGCACACTCACTCACACACACACACACACACACACACAGACACACACACACACACTTCTTAACAAGCATTAGTAAGTGGAGGATCATTATCTCCTGGCCCTTCACTTCACCTCATCCTTAGGAACATGTCACCTTCATATGACTGTCACCAATACCCTCCCCTGACATCAGGGTTCCTCCTTAATCCCCTCTTTCCCTATGGCCATCATAGACACCTATAGTGTCATTTTCTGTTCAATGAGGAAGGCTGGTCCCTATCTTCTAAGTGTTTGTGTTATAAACTGAAATACTGAGACTCAAGTACAGAAGGATAAGGACAGTCAGTGCTTATGTGATGAGGGGACATTGGAGACAAATGCCTGTTCGACATGGGCCCTTTTAGATTTCATTTGTCATGCTGCTCTCCTCCCCTCCCTCAGGGTTACTGGACATTGATCATAAGGAAGGATCTGTGGGAAGACAATCACAAGCTGAACATCAAGGTAATAAAGAAACATTCCTCCCCCAGGCTGAACTCTCTTCCTCTTCTGAGGCTCTCTCTCTCTCTCTCTCTCTCTCTCTCTCTCTCTCTCTCTCTCTCTCTCTCTCTCTCTCTCTCTTTCTCTCTCTCTCTCTCTCTCTCTCTCTCTCTCTCTCTCTCTCTCACGTGAGTGTGTATGTGAGCACATTTTCCAGTGTGTTCAAGTGTACATATATGTAGGTGTATATGTATGAGTGTATGCATATGTGTGAAAACCAGAAGATAGCCATGGGTGTCACATACCAGGAACCATCCATCCCTGATTTTCTGAGACAGAGTCTCTCACTGGCCTGAAGTTGTCTATTAAGCTGACTGGCCAGTGACCACCAAGAATCCTCCTGTCTCCTTCTCCCCAGCTCTGAGCTCACAAGCATGTCATCATGCCTGACTTTTTAAAAATTGGGTTCTAGGAATCAAATTCAGTTATTTCATCTTTTTTTTTAACTGACTGATCTATCACCCCAGCCTTCATCATTTCTTTTAAAAGAGCAATCACCCATGGGGCTGAACTCCTGGTAGGTTCCAATACCTGAGAACCCTCTAGGTGCCTAGCAGGCAGAGACCCGCCCCTTTTCCTTCTTTACATTCCCTGCTTCCTCCCCTTCTAACTCTGAGTACAGCCTGCTCTGGCCAGGAAAGATCCTTGCTGCCCACTGGCTCCCTCTGCTTCCCTTGGCTCTCAGGAGAAGAGGTTCTGGAGATAAAACAGGCAAGTGCTTTGAGGCATAGAAATTACTTCTCTTCAGCCCTTACAGTATGCAGATACCTTGTCCAAGATTAGAAGCTACCACTTAGCTTTTACGATTTCGATGGTCATTCTTAAATCGATAAAATTAATTTGGATTCTGCTAGACAAAAATCCATACCGCTTTGTGTCAATTGTAAAGACACTTTTGATTTTCACAAAACCCATGCAGACTTTTAAGGCTGCCAGAGGTATTCAGGGAAAGAGGTGAAAAGCCTGCTTCCTATGCAATGCCTGAAAGAAGATGGAGAACATTTGGAAAATTAATGAACAACTGTCAGTGGCATTCAGTGTAGAAGAAATGAATATGTGAGCGGGTAAAATAACATTTGTGATCCCATATTGAATAAATTCCCAGCTTAGATTGTTTACTTAGGCTTTATGCAAAACTTCCCCGCTTCTGATTGGCTGATTTTTCTAGGAATTTGAGATCTTTTGATAAAGAGGAATAGTTTTGAATTCTGGCTCTAATTCTTCTACAGTTTGGGGGAAATCTCTTATCATGTGGATTATCTTGTCTCCTAATCTTTGTGACAAAAGCACAGAGAAAGCAATTGGGGTAGGGTGAAGGGGAGGGGAGGGGAGGAGAAGGGGAAGGGGAGGGGGAGAGAGAGAGAGAGGAGCCATCTTCTAACTCTCCTAAATGGACTTCTGCGTAAACAATCTAGTACATGCCCAAATTATCTTCTTACAAAATCCTGACCTCCATGTTGGCTTCTGAAACCCCGTTTGATGATTTCACTGAGTTGCATTTTCATATTGCAGAAAATGTTTGGAGCCATGGACTGCAAGTACAAAGCCAGGAAAGAAAAAGGGCATCTTTAATGGCTTCAGAACAACTGATTTTTAAGAAAGATAATTGAGTTTTATATGTGAATTTAAACTTTCAGCTTTAAAATCTATAGTCAAAATGCATCATAAAGGCATGCATTCATTTCTTGGCTTTAGTGAGTGAGCAAAACAAAACAGAAAGAATTCTTAGTAACAGAGTCCAATTCACGTGATTAATGGAAGGAAAAGAAACTGAAGCTTGGCATTGGAGTTGGAAAGGAGTTCCCAGAGATGTTACCACGAGACCTCAATAAATATGCCTTGGTTTTGTTTTAATAGCAACACACCATGGTCTCTTCCACTTTAAAGAGATCAGCCGGTTTTGATTCTCTACCTGACGGTTTCTAGCGTTTGTCTTCTGGTCGACAGCCAGCTGTTAAATGCGGCTTTCATCTCATTGCGTTTAGATATATTCCTGACTTTACACTGCCCTGAACGTGCCACTTGCAAGCCCTGGAGGTTTTCTAGGTGTCTATCACAGTGCATTCTCTGGTAACAGTTGCTTAGCTACATTGCAAATCTTTTGTTCTTTGCCATGGATCAATCCCACCAGGCCTCCACTGGTGTGAGCTGTTCTTTTGATTGTCCCTCAATACCCCATGCTCTTCCTGCTGCTAAACTCAGCATGCCAGACACTAACTCAGGAACTCTGCATCGGGTTGAATTTTTTTTTTTTTTTTTTGTCTCGTGCTAATATGACACTTGTCTAATATAACTTGTGGACTTCTTGAACATATCCACGCTGGCTGCTCATTCCTGTTGGAGGACTGTCTCTTGGATGACATTTTATTCATGAATATGAATATACATTTTCTTCTATATCAAGTGACACAATTACTCTGTCTGTCTTGATGCCTTACTACATTGTACACACATATTTTCAATGACAGGTTGACAGAATTTCAGCCCTAATGATTACTTAGAATGTCTCCTTAATGTAACCCATGTATTTTATTTATGATTAAAAAAAAAACCTTATCCTTCTGATGATAAATATAATGTTCAGTAATGAGAGAAAAATGTACAGTGCCACCCAGAATTCAATGGCCCAGAAAAACTGTCAGGCAGCATGTGGACATAAGCCAAGCTTTACCTAGCTGAAGCAATCAGGAACGTAATTTGGTAATTACAAGTGGTTACAATCAAGTTAGCCGGGTGCCTCTTAGCTGGTAGTCCATATATTTATACACAGAATTACAGGATTTGCAGTCTCTAGAGATAGTAAGCTAGGGAGCTTGCCTATTGTTCAAAGATCATTTTATGTGGGAAAACTATACTCTAGAAAGACCTTCCTTTCAGGGTTAACCAGGGAGAGGGCTTGGTGGGTACAGGTGCCTGTCTTCAAGCCTAAAGACCTGAGTTTGATTCTTGAGACTCACATGGTAAAAGGAGAGAACTGAACTGAGCAAGTTGTTATCTGGCCTGGTGTGTGTGTGTGTGTGTGTGTGTGTGTGTGTGTGTGTGTGTGTGACTGTCATAAAGATAACCTACTGTAACACAGACTATGTGAGTTTGTTACTTCTCCGATTTCCAACTCGCTATATATCACTTAATAGATGCAACCGTACAAGCTAAATGCTAGCTATTGGTGATCAAAATGCAAAAATCACAGACATCTCCCAACCTATGTAGCAGGTAAACATGCAGCCAGGAACAATGCAAGATACATGAGACACAGATGCAGGTCATGCGAGCTATCGTCAAGGGTGGGCTCTAGTTCAGGGAACTAGATGAGCCATGAAGGTTGAAGCCTAGAAAGGACAAAGATTTGCCCATCCCAGATCCAAGCCCTTCTACCCTCTTGGCCTACACACAAGTGATCACCCCCTTTGCCTTGTCTCATCTTTAAGGCACATTTACCTTTCTAGATAGTTTCCCAACCTTGTGCATCCTCCTGGTGTGCTTATCTTTAGGTCTTCCCCACCATCCTCAGCTATCTCCTGGAGAGACTAGGGGAAAGCCCTCCCTACTCTGCACATGTGTTATTCCATGAATTTTGCTGATAGCACTTGAAACAAAAACCCATTCACCTTCAGAGGCAGGTACAGCTTGAGCATGTCCAGGTAGACAATTCTTGACTCAGTTCTGGGACACAAAGTGGGCAAGGAGATGGTTGCCTGGGTGGGCAATGGATGTTGAAAGGAGCTGATTTGGAGTGATTCTTTGGGGGGGGTACCCCTTAGTAACTAATAATTACTATGCTTGTATTATCTCATTATCTTTCAAGATTTTAAAATCTGAATAGTCTAGAACACATGAGTGAATGATTAGACTATTTTTTAATCCAATACCTGGAGATCGCAGTCGATTTTACATGTAGGAGACAGCACTGAACCCATTTTCCCCAGGCTTCTCTCATCTACTACCTAAACAGTGGCAAGCCCCTCAGAAGAAGGCAGTTTACAAGGTCCTTCTGTTGTTAGATTTGAAAATCTCTGACAAAGGGTATAGAGAAGAAAAAAAAAATAGACCTTTTCAAAGTTTTCAGGATGACGACAACGGATGGATTTAACATTTTACATAAAAGATTTATGGCCAGAGCAGGCTCATCTCCCAGTTACTCAGCACATGAGAATGCATTAAAGTGCTCTCAGCATGCATGTTAAAGACTCTACAGGCTCAAAGTATGCCCGTTTATTGAAGACCTCAGAACAGGGCTGGAGAGAGAACTCAGAGGTTAAAAGTACTTGTTGCTCTTGCAGAAGACACAGGTTCAGTTTCCAGCATACACATGGTGATTCAAAACCTTTCTATAACTGCAGTTCCAGAGGATCTAGTTCCCTCTTCTGGCCTTTGCAAGTACTGCATGCACAAGATACAACCTACAGACAAAACACACACACACACACACACACACACACACACACACACACACACACACACACCTCCAAACAATTGAAATCCAGAGTAATTTCTTAAAGGTAAGTTCCAACAATGCAAACCCAATAATCATTTCCCCTAAGTATTGTGTATGTCTTCCTTGGAATGCCCTGCATTGTCCTTCCTCATTGCTCTTGCTACTGTTTATTCAAGTCCTATCCCTCTTCCATCTCTTTAACCTTTTGAGCAGCTTGTCTGCTTGGGATTCACAATGTCTTGTGAGGCTTCTTAGTATTTTGTGTGTTATAATATGGTTACACATGTGCCGCACACGTGCCTAAGGGAGTCCTCAATATTCTTCTGACAAGGTACGCATTCCCACAATTCCTTCTTGACAACAGAAGCATTTTGCAACTATGATGGTGGCAGACCACATTATGCCTAAGTTACATCCTGTGGAGGATGGACATTGCTGATGTAATGGAAGTTTCTAATCAAATGGCTGGTGACACCTAAAGTCATAGAATTGAAAGATACCAACTCCCCTGCTGGCTTTGAAAGAGCAAACATCTATGTTGTGTAGAGGACACAAAGTAGAGGGGGCATAAAGAAGCTTCCAGGGCTTTAAATAGTCCCCTAGGTGTAACCTCGGGGAAGAAATTCTGTGCTGCACACAGCGGGGCACAAAAAAGCTTCCAGGGCTTTAAATAGTCCCCTAGGTGTAACCTCGGGGAAGAAATTCTGTGCTGCACACGGCATGGCTGTTGTCCTCACACATACCTGCAGCTCTCATTACATCCACAACAAGATCGAGCCAGCTCAAAATTTCACCATGAAAGAGGGAAGGGGTTGTGAAGCTCCACCCCTACCTGAGGAGTTATTGGCAGCTGGTGGCTACAGGGAGCGTTTTACACTGGACAGGGGGTAAGAACTAGTTGTTTATCCATGACCATTAGGGGACATCATGACCATTGCCCCAAACCCAGCACTTATGAACAACATTAATTGGACTCGGTGGGTTTAAAAAAACAAAAACTGAGGATAGAAGTTAGGTGAGAGATGTATTAGAGAGATCCCAGGAATGTGGGATTTGGGGTGGATGCTGAGAAAACTCACTTCAGAGACAGAAGCTTAAAGTGAAAGCTGTATTTTCTGTGCTCAGAGAGGTGGCCAGTTCAGTGTCTGAAACTTGTCAACATCAGGAGATTGTACAATACTTTTACAGGATGGGAACACAAAGCAAGAGGGAGTAGGCTGGGTTGTTGCATTGACCAATCATATTTTGACACAAAGGGTTAAGCGAGGAAGTTAATGTAGGTGGCTGAGCCTTATGCAGGTCATCTAGTTTTAGGGTCAGTCAGCTTTTGCCGTAATCAGGTCCCCTTTTGGACTCTGGTCCAGAATTTAGAGTGATAAGGGAACAAAGGAGTAGCAAAAGCTGCACACACTCAATTACGTCATGTCGGGCAGTAGATTTACGTGTGTGCCTTAGTTTAGATAATCTGCAACTTCCCTTTTGACATTCCTTATTAGTTAACAGACAACCTCGAAACACCAGAAGAAGCAGTATAGGAGCTGATTCTGGGGCCTGGGAACATGGATTCAGTTTGGCTCTGCCAGCAAGATGGAACTTGTTTCTGAGATGGCTAGACTCAGCAAACTGTCTCCTAACAGGGGGAATGGGAGATAGATATGATCAAAGAACATTGTATCCATGTATGAAAATTTCAAAGACTAAATTAAAAAAATTATTAAACAAGGACTTTCCTCCTTAGCCATTGCAAGTAACTGAATACTGCTAGCTTTAGTTAGACCTACACCTCAACTAACACAATGTTCAGCTTGGTTGTATCCAGAACACCCAGATTATCCAGCTAGCCTGTCCTGAGCTCCTAAGTCAGGAAAACCGAAGCAATATCATGTGCTATTTTGAGTCTGGAGTATGTAACAATCTGATAGGCTGCTACTGAAAACTAAAACTAAATCAGATAGGTTGCCTCTCATGGTTTGCACATCACGGAGCACAAAGCTATTAGTGATTCTAATGCACTTGACTAAGAACTATTTCAAAAGTGGGTCAAAGAACAAAACACAATCACACATCAGCCACTTTTCTTCTAGATTATTTCCAATGAAAAAAAAGACCAGAGAACACTTCATCCCAAGTCACTGACGACCAGAAACTTGTGTTTCAGAACAACAGTAACAAGATGTATATATGGAGGTGTGAATTCCACTTCTAGAATTAACTAGGTAAGTTGCTGTGAACAAGCCAAAGCCGAGTCAGCTTCTGGATGTGTTCTGTACAAAATAATCATTACAGTTACGATTTGTTGATTATCTTTAAGTACCGGGAAGTGCCTGCATGTCACTTATAAATATCATTATTCTGGTGCTACGCAAATATAGTATTCATTGAAAATAGTAAGGCTCAGAGAGAAGAGGCATAATATAGGTTCATCACTGTAGAAGCAGCTATATGATCACATGTCAGGCTTGTTGCATTTACAACACTGGGCTATTTGCCTTAAAAGAAAGGATTTAGTGTGTGCTTTCATTCTGAAAACAGTAAAGAGCTTACCCTCCTCCTGACTCTACAGGGGTGAGTCACACCACAGCCCCTATACGTTCAAATCTTTCCAGGGTGAGACAAGGCAGGGATCCAGAGCCCTGGCAGGGCAACTGAATGCATCTGTAAACTCCCTTACTCACAACAGTGAAAAGGGAGTCAAGTATGAACTTTCCTAGCTTCAGAGATAGTCTCAGGGCCCACTGGGGATAAGCATAAATCTTCAAATTTCTTTAAAGTTGAGCAAATTCACGATGACAAATGTAACAGCTCCTCTAAATTGAAGTTCATCGCTTGGCAGTTTGGGAGGCTTGGAGGAAGTGCCAGCAACCAGCACTTGGAAGGAAATGAATCTTCAGATTCTCTGAAAACATAGGGAGTTACTGTGGGAGACATATGGAGGGTCCCATACTGCACGGGAGAAGAAGACTCACAAATGTCAGCATTGGAGCAGCGATGTCAGAAGGATTGCAGCGGTCCACGCTGAACTGTGAAAAGAACGGGAAGCTGGCGGTACCCGTGCGCCATGGCAAACGATTTCTTCTTAACCTGTGCTGGTTCTTGATTGAGTCAGTGAAGCAGGGGAGGGGGAACAGGGAAGGGCATTTTTAGGATCATAGCAGGAGTCATTTGTCTCATCGGGTTTTTATGTCCCCTGCAATCTCACTTTTTCCAATACACCAAGTATTAAATAGAAACCTGGCTGGGACGGGCAGTAAGGATGGCATGAGATACAGAGAGTCGATCCTGCATAGCAAATATTAACTATGGGTCTCTTCTCTGCCATTTACTAAGTCACAGGGACATGCAGTGGGTCAGAATATACTTCTCGCCTACACCCTAACCATACACTCATGATTATACAGAAATTTTCAAGACTTTAACCATCAGTAGCCTAATTGTCATTTTAACCCCTTAACCAGGTCAAAAGTTTTTGCTGTTGCATCCAAATGAACCAAGATAAGAATCCACCGAGCGACCTTATCCCTCTCGAGAAGCCAGCACTCACATCCAGAGTGTGCAGTCTTTCCTTCCTTGACTTTTTTTTCCCCTTAAGTCTAAACCTAAAACTATGCTAGAGACTTTTCTTAATATAGACCTCAACCCTTCCTCAAGATTAAAAAAGAATCCATATTCTGATTCCTTTTTATGAAAATTGTAGCATCATAGCTAGAATTACTTAGTTTGAACTGAAATAGGAATCCATACCAGGGTCTCTTTTTAGACAAAAACCACTGATAACATGAAGATCCACCTTCCTTCCTCAATTCCCTGGGAATAGATCATCTTCTCTGCTCCTCCTGAAGGCACTCAATGGAGAGGGTGTGTCAACTGAACGGGTTGCTTGGCAAAGCCCAGCGCCATGAACGGGAGGAACAGAATGAAACCACTAACTGTCAAGAGATGCAGTAGGACCTTGGGAAGGATGCTGCACACACCTAAAGCCAAACAGAAAACATCTCGGAACTTCTTAAATTGAAGACAATGAGACTATGCTGCAGATCAGACTGGACTAAAAAATCTTTGAGCTCTTCCACAGTTGGGCATGGTTGTACTGGGCTGGTGAGCCATTTTCTTAAATAAGGCACAGTGCTGGTCTAACATTAGCTTAACAGAATAATTATCAAGTGAAAAATAATGGCTGCACTGCTGAGAACCTGAATGGTGGCTCTCATAATTACTAATTTGGAGCTTGTATTTTAAAAATTAAAATACAGAGCACAAGGTTTTATCCATTCATTTTTCTGTAGTCAGGGTACAGAAAGTGACACATAGACCACCCCTGAGGAAGGTTAACTAAATAAGTGGGTTTTTGCACTGAAATCATGTCTATTAAGAAGATCCTAGCAGCTACTCACTGACTGCTCAGGACTACTTATTTTATACAGCTTGATGATTTAATCAGACTTTACATAGGAGAACACTCCAATCACGCATTTAAGGAATTTATAAGTCTGTGTGCTGTGGATGCCATTTTAGGTTTGAGTTTAAATCTGAGTCTCAAGCCCTGATTCTTTCGACAAATTTGCAAGTTATTCCATGATCTGTCTTACATTCCAAAACAAGATGGGTTGCAGGAACTCGAGATTGTGTTAGTGCGAATACTTTGAAAAATGGGGAAAATACCAGCTGCCACACAGTGCCTGCAGCTAGCAAAGCCCACATGTTGGGTTGCAGCTGTACACCAGTGTTAGAAGTCCATCAGCATGTATAGAAGCCTCATATTTGTTGGATGGAGAGGTAGCTCTGGGATAGATATAGTTCTTGCCCTATTTGTACAAGGCTGTCCCTGGCTGCTATTCCCAACAACACCAAAAGAGAGAGGTAGAGAGAGCAAGAGAGAGAGAGAGAGAGCAAGAGAGGTGGTGGTGGGGAGAAATTAGAGTAAGACCAAGTATTTACATATAATTAAGCCACATCATTTTTTAATATAAAAGTAGACTGATATAGAAAGTTAAAAAAATAATATAGCAATTTTCCTACATGTTGACCTGTATTGTTGTAGTCGTGGACACATCTGAGATGGTTGCTCTCAAGAAAATTTTAAGACAAAATAATACAAAGCTAACAGCAGTCATCATGTTATATATCAGATAAAGCATGCCTACGTTCTAGTTATTCCTACCTTTGACTAATTATATTTTTAATTCATTCTTTGCAGTGTGGTGCTTGTTTAAATGTATTAATTTCAAATTTTTCACACTATGAAGAAAAGATCCAGCTACTACCTCAGATTTCAAGAAAGTTTGATTTATGGCATACAGAGGGCAAATAAAAACTCACCAAATCTAAGAGATTAATTGTAAATATGGAGATAATTATGTCTCCATCCTGTATAGCACTTTAAATTTATTCAAAGCACTCTTCTGTCCATTATCTCCTGTGCTCGTTAGTGTGGTATTTAGTAGAGACGAGAGGATGTAGTGTCTGCTCCATCTATTGTTACGGGCACTCTGTAACTTATGATTCCAGCTATCTGAAAGCACAAATGAGAAGAGGATCACCCCCCTTCTGCTCCATAAGCAGGCTGTCCAGTTCATCTGGTAGTGTAGGATTTCTATGTCTTCATTTCTTGGTGAATAGTCTGAGACTTTCATGCCAAAAGAATACATTATACAAGGATCTTTATTGATCATACTAATTTGAGGTAAGAGTTTTAAATAAAATAATACAAAAAAATCAACAGAAAATTTTACAATAAACTTCCTTCCTTTAAAGAGGTGTCCACCGTTCTCAGACAAACACCACAAGCTTTGGGTCATGAAAGAATGAGTGAGTAAATGAACGAACGAATGAATGAACGAATGAATGAATGAATGAACAAAACAACGAACGAGTAAAGTAACAAATGGAAATCTTTGATCCTAACTTAATTTGCTTTAAATCTATCAATTCTTAACGAACTCTGCAGTTGAAAAGTATAACTCGGTAAAACCACATTAGAGACCAGAGACAAAAAAACCACTTAGTGCAACTCATACTGTCCAGAGCCACTGAGACCATGACATCTGTGTCACTCTGCAATAGAGGTGTCACAGATGCACACAGGGATACAACCCTGTCATTAACCATGAAGGGCATCTCTGAGGAAGCTGTTTCTTTCTTCAATGATTAAGTTTTTTTTTAATTAGATATTTTCTTCATTTACATTTCAAATGCTATTCCCAAAGTCCTCTATACCCTCCCCGCTGCCCTGCTCCCCAGCCCACCCACTCCCACTTCCTGGCCCTGGCATTCCCCTGTACTGAAGCATTGTTCTCCTACATAAAGTCTGATGGAATCATCAAGTGGTATAAAATAAGTAGTTCTGAGCAGTCAGCGAGTAGCTGCTGGGATCTTCTTTTTGAGTGGGTCTTATTGGACATAATTTCTTTAACAATAAAGTTTCCATTCCCAGTAAAGGAAATCTAGAACCACAGGTTGCCCAAACAGGTTACTGGCACTCGTTTTGTTAAATTGTTTGTTTTATTTCAACCAGAGCTTTATTCTTTCATAGTGGGACCTGGGCATCACAACTGCTGATGGCCAGATGTAGTTTGGGGTTGTTTCTTTATATACTTAGTCTTCCATTAGTATCAGGTTTTCCTCTTAATTGACCACCAACTGTCTAGGAAGACAGACGTGATTCTCAGGCTAACTAAAACCAGACATCCTTCTTCTCTGTGCCAATCAGTGGGATAAATAGTGAAAACCCACCTTTATTTTAATTCCGAATGTCTATCATGCCATTGATGCAGTAATTTATTAAACTATTCAATAACTCATGAATCCATGTTCCCTGTTGACATCAAGGCCAGCACTGAAGTAACCCATATATTCATCTCATAATACTATGTGATATAGACATGATTAATACCTGAAATTAAATACATTCAAGCAGACACAAAATATTTCTAGGTGAATTGAGACCATGACATTGATACTTTGAGGGAGAAAGACAAATATTCAGGAAATGAAATTACTTTTTGGAGAACCAGATCCTCATGATCAGCTGTCATGTCATGTGCCTCTTAAGGTGACTCAGCGGCTGCCGTGCAGCCCCTGGACACATGGAACTATACCCTTCTAGGTTTCAGGAGGACTCTGTGGAAATACTGTCCATACAAAAGATAGTCATAGATTCTGGCCTTCAATTGCCCTCTCCCACTGTGTTGCAATACCTGATCCTTTGCAAAACTTTAAAACATGGCAACATCCCTGCCACAGTCATTACTATGTGTAGTGCCCAAATGCTTTATGCACATTATCAAGGAGTGATTACCCAGAAATATACCTTTAATCATACAATATTCTATGAGACTAAAGTGAAGGAGAGGGAAGGGAGGGGTAGAGAGGAATATGAAGGAAATGGTTTCAGAATTCTTATACTACAACCACAATAAACACAACACAGGTGGGTAAATGAAGCAACAGGATTGAGGGGAGAGAGATAAAGGCTACTTTGATACATTAGGGGAACATCTCTGAATTCATAACACATTAAAACATACATTGCAAGATAAGTCTGATAACTTAGTCAATATTGAAAAGTCATCGAGAATTGTCAGAAGAAAAATAGAGTTGGGAGAGAAGTGGGTGAGTGGCAATTGCTCCACAAAGGGACCAATTTACAAATTTTCATGCTAATGAGGCCTGGTGACTATGGAGAACAAAAGCATTCCTAAATTGTTTTATTTATGTTTTCTGTTTTGGAAAGTGAAATGTGCTTCTAACTGCTACAAAATAGTGCCTGCTTGTTGTGACCTTGAAGGTGGATGGTTGTTCCACAAATCTTCATTTTAGAGCAGATATGGGATCAAGATGGAACAATTTGAATATAATGGATAACTACGAGAAACCTCAGCCTAGACTTCAAATTACACCAAATAGTTAAAGGAACAATCAGAAGTTAACCCAAATTGTTCTGGATTTTGATTAGGAGGAGCAATAGGCTCATTGGTTACCCATCAAGTAGCAAGGGGTGAGGCTCACAAAACATTTCCATGGGGCTTGAAGTGCTGCTAAGACCTTTTGATGTAGCATCTCACTAAGCTTTCGCTTATTGGAGGAAGCTACAGATGCTTCCAAAATGGCTTATTCCAAAACATGCAGCTGAGTTGAGATCAGGGATCAGCCTCAAAGCTCCCTTTCCTATGAGGAAGCCCAACAAGATGACTTTTCTTCCTTGTTTCACCACTCCCAAACTTCAACCATGTTAATGAAGTGCTCTGGAATCTCTATTTCCAACCTACAGAGCTGTGCTTGTGTTTAACAGGCCTTCTTTCTGTTTTCCTCTTCTGGCTCATCCTGTAAAGAACGGAAGCGGAAGTGGCTTCACTGAGCAGTTGACCACAAAGAGAAAAAGAATCTCACTGTGGTTGTATTTTGGCTAGAACTGGATAGCAGAAAGGACTTGTAGGCTCCCACCTGCTCAGGAACCTTCAGCACCAAGCTCTACACACTGCACTTGGCAATTCCCTACCAGAAGGCTGGTTTCTTGAATGCCCAGAAGGCATGGTGAAGCCAAGGCTCTTCATTCTTGTCAATAAAAGATGCTGGTGAGTGTGCTACAAATAGTTCTAGGCTCTTTGATTATGTCAGCTCATTTGGCACAACCCTGGGATGGTAGTATTATGGTCACTCTTGCCAGGGAGAAGAGAGGTTCTATCATGTACACTACATGGTCCTCTATATCTTTCTCTAACACCACTTCCAAGAAAATTTTTCTTGAATGAATTGTGAGCCATATATGTATTTCCTAAAAAATGTGTCTGGCACTGACTAGGTCTGCTGAGAAGGCTCCAAGCAGCGTGTCACTCAGATGATTGTGACAGTCATGAGACGACAGAGCAGACAAGCACCATTCTGCTACATGGCTAAGAAGAGCAAAGAAAAGCAGGATTCTTGGAGCACTGGGTGATCAACCTAACTTTAGAATGTTCTTTCTGGACTAACAACACTATCCTGGATTAGAGTAACAAAGCAGGCATGAAAAGGGCTTTAAGGATATGTATCACATCCTGGGCCCTCTATCTTGAAAAAAAAATCATCATAATTATTTGTGACCCTTATATCTGTTATCAAAATAGGCATATTGAAATAATTTCTTTTCCTTTAATTATGGGGTAATATAGGAACAGGGTGTGTGTATCTCTGTGCACATCTCGGTGTGTGTGTGTGTGTGTGTGTGTGTGTATGAGAGAGAGAGAGAGAGAGAGAGAGAGAGAGAGAGAGAGAGAGAGAGAGAGAGAGAAAGAGAGAGAGAGAGAGAAACACTGGCCAATTGACTTTGTAATTAGCAGACCATGACTCTGTATCCCCACCTGAGCCAAGATAGGCTCCCATGTATCTCCCTTTACAAAATCAAAAGGATTCTTGGGGCTAGGATGGAGCGTAACTGGTAATGTGTCTGAGGCCTCAGGTTTGATCTTCACCAGCAAATAAAGTAGATTTAGTAGTGCAGACCTGTAACCCCAGCACCCAGGAGATGGATGCCGTTACCCACAGCTTCCCAGGGAGTACATGGCCAGCCTTAGGCTATGTGAGATGACATCACAAGACAAAACAAAAAAGACCCACCAGTCTGCTTCCCTCTGGAGAATTTGCTTAATCTATGGGAGGTCCACAGCCCTGAAACAAGGTCAGATCCCAAATTCTGCAACTCTCCACATTTAGTCCTACCACTTTCCTAGGAAGATGCCGACAATGTCACATGAACTGCTTATCCGCAAGTGCATCCCACATGTAGCCCCACCCAATAGGATAGAGTAAGGTTAGTGGACTGTGTAGGTAGGACAGAAGAGGACCACTGAGTGATCCAAAGAATTATGGTACTGCTGGGTACTTCCTATTAGAGTAGATCCCAATACATCCTAGAGAATTTGAAAATGGCAGCAAAGCATGGCCTAGGGATGAAGTGGACTTGGCATAAAGAGCTCGGCTAAGGCTCGTTTTGCCAGCCACACATGTCACTTGATGAGCTTAAATTTCCCCAAATGTCTATCCACGTGTTCACTTACTCAGAGTATGACTGAACACCAATCATGCCATGTGCACTCTTGTATCAGCCTGAGAATTCATCACTCAACACAATCTCTATCCACCTGGAGGTAGCATTAGAATAAGGGGCAACAGATGGATAACAAACACATATTGCAGGGCTGGGGTAACTCACAGTTAGGACAATTTATAACTGCAAGGATCCTCTTGCAGAGGAAGATGAGAATATGAAGCTGTTCTAGTGAAAGCTGTAAATTACCCCAGAATATTTCTTACTGTTTAGCATGGATAATTCAGGAAATTTTTCTACAGATAGTAAAAAAAAAAAAAAAGTCTAATAGGTAAGTCTTATTTTCTGCTCCCTGGCAGTTATCAGGGGGAAAAATACTGAGCTTTGAGCCCAAGGACAGTCAGACATCTTCCCAGCGTGGTGCACGGCACCTGCATCCAGAATAGGTTAAGGTGGCAAGGCTTGAGAGTCCCACATAAACAGCATGTCAGATGTTCTAGGCAAGTTTCATCTTCTCCGTATCCCAGTCCTGGGCTGTCAATCAGCTGTCAGTCGTCCGCACATCAGCCGGGTGCACACATCACCAGGCTGTCAGCGAGACTGCTGATGAGACTCGGCTCCAGCCTGTCAATCATCTTTGTTTCTCTTCTCCACTCGGGAAATATTTTGGCTCCGAGAAACAAAGAAACCTGGGCAATGGTGGTTCACAGTCAAGAATTTCCTCCTGTGCAAGGACATATGATTTCTCACAAGCACAGATCCTGCCTCACCCTGGGTGATGTCTGGATATTGGATGGGCGGAAGGAACATTAAGAATCTGTTTTTTTGGCACAGGCTTTAAAACTGTTAATTCTGGTTAATTCTAGTTCTCCGAGCAGACCCTTCCAGAGTCTCCTCCTGACAAAGCCCAGGAACATAAAATAATGATAACTTGAAGTTATCTATGCTCTGCCTCAGAAAATAAACAAGCAACTGAATGAAAAAACAAGACAGCTTGGAGGGTGATGACTGCTTGGGTAGAAATTAGTCCGTACTGGCTTAGGCAGCTGGGGAAGGAAGAACTGCTGGACTAATGAGGACATTTCCTATCCTACCCCTTCTACAGTGCTGCTCCAGAGCCTGCGCTGGCTTGGGGCACTCACAAGGGACAAGTAGAACCTCTATGAAGTTGAAATACCAATGTGGCACGACATACTCCCATAGATCATTGTCTGGCATATAGCCCCTCTCATTCAAAAGAGCCCACAATACCAAAATCTAAATAGATTCCCTAAAACAGGTTACCACAAGACAACAAACCCATGATGTCTGACTGTCTCCTTTGTGACCCCACTGAGTCACCACATGTGGACATTAGCACAGTAAATTGATTTGTCACACTATAGAATGAGATAGTACTAGATTCTTTAAAACGCCCTTATAATAAAACCAAAGAGGCATCATTCCCTTGGGGAACCTATTCCCCTGCTGTCAGTGTTTTGAGCTGTGTTTATCATGAACCTATCCCCTATCAGTTGTCAAGAGCTCTGGACAGACTGTTTCACGCTATGTAAGCTCCATCATCATCTCGGGGTTTGCGACATGGGACTGTTTTCCCCTCTGACAGTTTCTTTCACACGAGTCCTGCTGATTCTGAAAGCGTGTCTCTCTCCAGTGTAAGTGACCATTAATTGCGTTTGTGTTGATGTATCTACGGCTCTTGGTCTGATAGTACAACTGGCAAATCTGATGCCTGACAAGTTGGCCGAACCTAATCAGGACAGATCAGCTGTTTCCCAAGGTGCCACCGGCTGTAATTTTGGGATCCTTACAGAGTTATCATTCGCCAGAAAGACAAGGAACTATAATTCTGTCAACACTAATCCAAAACTGTGCGTTCAAACCAGCTGTGGCTTCCCCTATGCTCGAGAAAAGATAGCACTTGTCAAATAAATACCTGAGATCCCGGATAAGCAGAAATAAGAGGATGGGGATGATACTGTGATGGTGAGGGATTTTATTTAGTTTTTTAAAGGAAACCTTCACAAGTAAAAGCATGAACCCTCAGGCATAAAAGGGAGTAGCTGACTAGACACATGCCAAACCCCTATCTTTTTGTTGCCTGCTTCTCATTGGGCACCTTGGTGCATATTTGTTCCACTCTCTAAATCAGCAAATACCAAAACAGTCTAAGCCTCAGAAGGGAGTCTCACAATGGTGACCTGGGCTGCCACTCCCAACAGTGCCTTGGTGGGACACAAGCTCGCTGTGGGGCAGTGGTCCTATTTTCAAGCTGACAATTCAGCATGTCACACTCAGACTCCTGTTGTTGCCTTGCAGCCACAAAACCAAGAGGGAATGTTAGGAAAAAGAACTTCTGTCTTACTGTATCGCTTTGGTCCGTCTTCCAAACAAAATGAAAGTGTTAATGTGGCATCATCTTCAAAAAATTCAGTGGCAAACGCATCCCACCAGAGGTTGTCACTGTCCTGCAAAGAGACAGGGCATTCATTTAACAGGCAAAGGCAAAGGCAGCACTTATTTCAATAAAGACAAAGAAGCAAGCGGGGGGGGGGGGGGGGCGGGGGGAGAGCATTGGAGGAGGAGGGGTAACGAAGAAAGCAAACAAACAAACAAACAAACAAACAAACCAAAATCATGGCTCCTTACTTAGCATATGATTATATGTATGACTGTTCTGGGAGGAGGCTGGTAGTTTGTAGTCCCTTTTTAAATTAATTGCTTCAACTGTGGCACAAATTCTAGTTCACTAGACAAAATAACACCAACTCAACCAACTAAATATTAAATCTTGAGGAGATATTTGGAGAAATTTTTAAAATGTACTCTGCAAAACAATGGCAGTGTCTTTATGAAAGGGCGTTTGTTTGGTATAAATGCACTCAAGGTTGTGGCTTTAGTTTCTTTCGTTTGCTGTCTGCTGTCTTGAGAGTCCACGTTTATGAGTGGGAAATATACACAATATTACAACCAGGTTAAGGGTGGTCTTTTTTTTTAATGATTTGATGAAATAGGGATATTTATGGTTTTTCTTTTTATATAATGCTATCATTATAACAGACAGGTATTGCATCATTCACACACACAAACACACAAAAATGCAGATGCAACTATCTCATGCCTGTGGATTTTTTGAAGGATTTTTTTTTAAGGCAATAACTTGTTTGTTATTAAAGCAACTGTGAAAAATAGAAAAGTTTAAGAGAACTCAGGAAGCCATGCACTATGTCTGTTGCTCTTGCATTCAATGTTTTCCTTGTTGTCTAGAAAACACTTTAGGAAGAATGCAGCCGAAGGCCACTCAAATCACCACTGATCCCCAAGGGGTAAGGGGACCCACAGCAAAAGTGGACACAGTGTCCAGTTGAAAGGAAGCTAGTGTCCAATTTACCCCAAATTCTTAAGCAAAACCTTCTTCCCCAGATTGTCTGCTCTGGTGCCAGATTGGAGGAAAGATAGCTCCCAGCTGCCTGTCAGATGAGTGGAGCTGGGGGTGCGAGGGTGGGGGGAACCACGACTTACTAGGATCTTTTCCATATTCCCCCAAGACTAGGGACCTAGTGGAGACACTGAAACCTCCCAGCTGACCATGAAGCTGTCCTGCTTAAGAAAACATTTAAGTTGTTGTCACTGGAAAGCCTCAGGAATGAGCCTCCATTCCTCACAAGAACAATTAAGAAGCCTGGGAAGATTGATGCTGCCCTCTCCCACAGAAGGGAAGAAGCTCAGACAGATGAATATTTCTGTCTCTTTCCTTGGATTTCACCCAATAGCCACATTAAGGCCAATGCTTTCCTTCAGAAAATACAACACTAAACAAAACAACCCCAGGATAGTGAGCGGACCCTCACTCAAACTACCACTCTGTTCTCTTTTCTAAAAGTATTTTAGTGATCACTTGCTATGTCTGGTGCCATATACGTAGACATCTGAATTTTAAAAAAAAGGTTCTGCCCTCAACACCCACTAGCAGAACACCAAATAAGCAATGTAAAGGCAGCCTTGACCATTTCTGAGACATTCACATCACATAAGCTCTATGTTATAGAAGTTTCTAGAACATTTAGAAAAATCCACCAGTGTGAAACTAGAGACATCAGTTTGGGAAATAAACCCCATTTGGAATGATGAACCCAGTGGTTTATCTGGCTAATGCTATTCTGACACCTTTTCCTGTGTCTTACTATCTAATCCACAAATCTCTTATATTTGTTTTTACTTTGCTTTCTTCTTCAGCACAGGGATTAGTTTCAGGGATCTGGGCTGTGTTTCCCTCCTGCATCCTCTAGCCTGCAGAATGGTCCATGAAGGAATGTGGTTACTCATATCATTTTCTGTGCTTTGCAACTGTAAAATCTATACTCTCAGTGAGAAATCTACCCTACCACGCATGTTCAAACACAGGGTGTCTAAGATGTTTCTCTACCTCTGTGCTCCTGCAGCCACATGCCCCTAACCAGTCTTAGAAAGGGGAGAATTTTACATTAGGAAGAGAGAATAAAGAACAGCAAGAATATATCCTGCCTTGGGTCCCATTCTTCCCCTTGCTCTCTGTTTTGTGGTGTAGAATTTGCTGGCAGGCCTCATGCCCAGGGTTGCTAGGTACTATGCCACTGGTGGAATTTTCCCTTCCTGGCTATTAGAACTTGGGTAGTTTAACTGACTTTGTAAAAAAAAATGCCAATAATCACAAATACAAATGTTATCAAAATAATATCCCCTACTTGGGGTAGCTGTTAGAATGAACTTGGTTAAAGGCTTTAAAGTTCCTGCAGACATAGAATCCCATGAAGATCAAGAAAATGACATTTGCCTCTGTCCGTCACTTCTACATGATTTCAAGGGCAGGAACCACTCCATGTTCATAGGAACTGCATCAGAAAATGAATCTGATTAAACAATTTATGAATGAATCAAGCTTACTTTCATGTTTCACTCATTTGCAGCCTATACACCAGGCTCCAGCATTTAGTTAAAGACCTGAGTGGAAACTAGAAAGCCATGTTTTTGCCTTGCTCATTGGTTGGAATTTTTCCCCATCCAAGTGATCTGACACTTGGGCTAGGAGATATAACTGCAAAACGAACTAGTATAACACAAATATTAAGGAGAAGCCCAGGCTGACGTAGACTGTTGGGAGAATAGATTATGCTTGGGCTAAAATAAGGTTAGGAACTGACTGTGGATTATGGGTTCTCAACAAAGCTTCCATGAGTGAGAACAGAAGTTGCATATGACCCTAGGATGGATGTCACTTGATTCAAACAAACTGCAGGAGAGTTGATATGCAAGGGTACAACAGCAGCAGAACCCTAGAACAATTGGTGTTGTTACACATCTTCAAAGAACACCCACAAATACATATGGAATATTTGAGTTCATATCGCCATGCCCATGAAATACTGGCTCTTGTTACTGACAGAGTTAATAACACTTCTTATTGTACCCATACCTTACTATACCCCAACCCAGGAACCTCACTGGACAAAACTGTCCTGCGAGCTTCACTGTTCGTTGACCTTTCCTTTTTTGGCTGATTTTCAGTTGTCACAAAAATTCTTTGCTATGTTTTCAGTGAGCAAGATGGCTTAATAGGGAGAGATGCTTGGCATGTAAGCCTGAAAACATACATGCAATCCAAGAACCCACAGTGGAAGGAGAGAACTGACTCTTAAAAGTAGTTCTTTGACCTGTACATGTGTGCCAGAGAATAAACATATTGTTTTCACAAACACACACACACACACACACACACACACACACACACACACACACACACGCAAAGCACACTCGCACACACACACACACTAATAAAAATAATAAAAAATAATAATAGTTCTTAAATTTAAAAATTCTGTGTTATATTTTAAGTTAGAAAAACATACATATAAAGTTTTTTTTGATTAATCTTTAATTATAAGGATACAAGTATTTATGTAGGGAAGAAAAAAGAACTGG
The DNA here is from genome assembly GCF_000001635.26 of Mus musculus. NCBI lineage: Eukaryota > Metazoa > Chordata > Mammalia > Rodentia > Muridae > Mus > Mus musculus. The sequence goes on from NC_000071.6 coordinate 44,672,950, forward strand.
AAGAAAAACAAAAAATAAAAAATAAAGAAAAGAAAAAATTTACAGTCCTGTTTCAGCTGTTCATAAAGGAAGCTGTGTCAAGCCCACACACCAAGACCTGTGGGTTAGGAATAGGACCCATAACCCAGTGTTTCTAAGTGTTTTACATGCAATAAACTACCTTGTATTCATAACTGCCCTAATTGCTTCCAACAAGTAGAACTCTTGGCCTTTTGAGAATTTATATCTTTAACCTCTGTATCACCCTAACTTGAATATATAAGCTCTGTCTCTTAATAGTTTAATGACCTTCGCCAACCCACCCCTTTGCATGTTGGTTGCTTTGGTAAGGGAAGACTAACCCGGGTGGTCTGTGAGGACTGAGAAGAAAGCTGCAAGTAGTGACTGTTTGATAAACTCTGTTCTGAATAGTATCTCATTTGATGCTTACATTATTTGTAAAGAAATCTAAATCCTCAAAATGTTAAGCTGCTCAATAAAATTAAAAATAAGACAGTAGTGAGAAAGTTCATACACAGTCTGTCTAATTCCAAATCCACGTGCTCCTTTCCCTCCAAATTCTGCTGAAATGATTTCTGTTTCACCTTGCAATGGATCACGGGTGTGAGAGCTAATAGTCAGCTGGCGTACCTTCAAGCATGTGTCTTGGAAGATGCTTCCTCCTCCAGCCTTTATGACTTCGAGGACCCACTTCCCTTCACCTATTTTTTTTTTTTTCTGGTACTGACCTCCTCTTGCTGCCTGCTATAGCTCCTAGGACTGGGTGGCAATCTATGCATTGAAGAGGCTAGGCCTTTCTGAAAATGGAAGATTACAGCCACAGTGTCCCCTGCTGAATGAAATTAGAACCCTTGCCAGAATATCCAAGAGTATGACCTGGTAGAAACGTGGCTCTTAGCTCTCTAGCTCCATCACGAGTCATGTGGTATGGTGTCTTTCTTATGGACTGGGAAATCAGGCAAGCATCAAATCTTGTTCTCCACATCTGCCTTTCCCTGGCCGAGTGGAGCTTGACAATTTAGCCCCCACTGAAGTGCACAGGAAACTGCTGTCGACTCATGGTCTTGCAGCATTCGTAGGCACAGTCCTGACTGTTGCCCTACGGAGCTTAAGGAGGGGTTCTGTGTATCGTTATCTTTCCATCTCTGGCCAATTCTTCATAGAAATGAGTAACGGAGAGATGAACAAGAAACTGGAACGGCCAGGTGAGGCCCTACCAAGCTAATGGGTTTATTCCTGGAGTCCTGTAAGAAGCTGGGGATTCTGAGTGCAGAAGCCGGGGATGGAGGCAGTGTTTATGTCAAGAATTGGTTCCAGAGTATAACCTTTCCCTCTCCCTCTCCATCCCTCCTCTTCCCTCCCCCTCCCCTCCCCCTCTCCAATCCCTCCCCCCACCCCCACCAGGGCCACAGAGGGGCAGGGCCAAAGTTAGCATTCAGGCAGAAGCTTTAAAGCCTGTCTCTCACTCACACTGTCATTCTGGAACAGGCTCTCAGGTATGCTTCCTTATGGCACATGAACACACTACAGACCACATTCAAATGAGCCCGGCTTTATTTACTTTAAGGACTCAGAGAGCAAGGCACAGGATGATGAAGATTGAAGCCCACTCTCCCGAGCTGACAACGGTTCAGTGATAAGCTGGATTCCTTTCTAATGAATTGAAATAAATAAAAATAAATGCTTAGGGTCCCCATATCATACAGTATATTTCTCTCCTCCCCCGCCCCCAGGGGCAATTGTCTCTTAAAAATGGAATGAATCTTGCTAGCTCAATTCTAATTTAAATGCATACTTAATTACATGATATGCAATTCTATTGTTGCCAATGTTTTGTTTAAGTGCTAACATATATTATTCTCCTCTTCTTTAAATAGTTTTTTATTACTAATGGAGTTTTATAATTAATTATTATTTATTAATTATAAATTATCTAATTTATTAAGAAAGAAATGTTTGTTTTGTTTGTTTGTTTGCTTGTTTGTTGTGTGTATGTGGAGAAGGGCTCACAACTGCCATGACACATGTGTGGAGCACAACCTATGCTTCTTTCCTTCTTCCATGAGATCCTTAGGGATGGAATTCCAGACATCAGGTTGGATCAAAGGGCTTTTACCTGCTGAGTCATCTTGATGGGCCTGAAACTTTAATTGCTTTGTTTGTAGATTTAGTTTCTTTTATTCTGCTGGGGCTCATGCCCACGTTTCTGTGCACGTCCAATCAAGTGCTCTATCACTGAGCTACATGCCCAGTCCTCAATTATCTGTTTGGAAAGCCATCCACTTTATAGAGACCCGGCTCTTACTTTCTTATATTCGCCGAACACTACTGCATGAAATGAATATATTAACTTTATTCAAACATTTTTCCACTACCATATCAAACATCTTGCCACCATGACTGGCAGTGAGAAATCTTGGTGGCAAGATTTCTATAAATGTATAAGAGTTTCTCAGGGACTGATATCTGAAGTAGCCTAGGCTTGAGGAACATGCTGGGCTGATTCTTTGGTCCTTTGATTAGTAAGACCTTGGATTTCACTATTAAAGACTTCTAGTTTGATGGATGGATGCACAAGTAGAAATGAAACAAAGAGAACCTTTAAGTGATGTGTTTCTAAGTGGGATCAATAGAGACTGCAATGGAATTACAAAGCAGACACTGGCTCTGCCAGGAGGAAGAGCCTCTACATCTATGTGTCCAAGAAGAAGGGACACTGGAGCAGAAGGATAATTGATATCAGAAGAAAAGTCTGTTCTTAATTCAACGGGGAGGGCTATGCTAGGAGCTTTCTTACCCCAAAAGGAGGACACATCTTGGCACTGTCGTAGAAAGCCCAAGTCCATCATGGTCCTGTGCAGTGACCCTGAAGAGTGATGGGATTCTATCCCCCCTAATTCATGTGCTTGTCTAGCTGTGCACCTGTCGCATGCAGCTTCTGTTCCAGGGACCTGTCTTTTCCCAGCAAACACGCACTTTCCATCCATGCTGCTGCTTTGTATTTGAACTCCCTGGCTAGTGTTCAGAGGATATTTCCAGGTAAAAACTGGATTTTTTTTCCTCAACCCTAGAAAGCTATATAGCGACTTCCAGGCAAATAAACACAAAATTAACTAGGATGGAGGACTGGCAAGGGCAGTACTGTTGACAATTCTCATATATTTTAATTAGGTAAAAATACCATCGAAGCTCCTCTATCCTAAATAATCCCCCATATGCATTTAAGTGATTAAAATTCTTATTTCTTTTGTCCCATTCACAGGTGAGCCCAAGTCCCACTGACAGCCAAGTCATACATCAGGATGAGAGACACACTCATGCCAAATAGCAGAAATGATCCTTAATTATATTAAAACAACCCACAGAGGTATTTGCTCCCATCCCGAATTCTCTTCCATTTCCACTCTGTCCCTCTCCACCAAAAACATGATCTTGGTACTGGGGATGCCCCCCGGCATCTTTAACTTAAACACTGACAGGTTACGGGGGATTTTTGCCAGAGTAATTATTTTTCAATTCAACAATAATGAGAAATTACCATGGCAACCATTCATCACGTGGTACACATATAACCCCCCTCCAAAGAATGAGCTACACTTAAAGCATCTGCTCCTTAAAAATGTGTGTGTGTGTGTGGTTTAATTAAACTAAACCAGGTCAAAGTAGAGAGTGTTATGTAGGGGTCTGAGAGAGGGAGGTGGGAAGGGTGTTGAGTGGCTTCAGTACTTTGTGGTCTAGGCAGGAAGACTGTTAATGACACCTGTTCTGCGCACACATACTGACTGTTCTACACTGATTTGTATCTCACCTGAATTTTAGTCACTCCCATTTGCACACATCAGCTAACGAACTGAAGACCAAGAGATCGGGGTCACCCTTGCATTTCTAAATGTCTTTGTTGTTCCCGGTCTTACACTGAGATAGATAGGAGACAGAAAAAAGAAATCGCTCAGAAACTGCCTTCCGTCTTACATTCAATATTGGATTTTTTTATTTTTAGGACAGTGTCTCACTGTGTGGCTGGGTCTCTTTATGTAGCTCAGGCTGGCCTCAAGCTAATAGCAATACTCCTACCGCAGTTTTCCCAGGTATTGAGGTTATAGATGACAGCCACCATGCTGCCTAACCCTTTCTGCTCTCATAATCTCTAGCTATCTTTTCTCCTAGATTGTGAATTTAAAAATAAGTCATGTTCATTCAGAAGACATTAATAATAATGGTCAACCCTGAACCCTGTGACTGCCGCTGTTCTGACCTTTCCCAATATTATATAGGTTCTTAAAGCTTTATGAGCAGACCCATCCAATGTGTCTCCTTACTGTGTCCATTTCACAGATAAGGAAACCAAGACTGAGGAATTTCACCACTTGTGCTCAGTTACACAGCTATTCATTTCCAAGGAAGAGCTCAAATGTGGATAGTTCAGTGTCTACATTTGGACTCCCCACTACGGATGTAACACACCTCTATCCACATACCCCACAAAATAACCTCAGCGGCATGAAATTCCAATGACTATTTACTGCACTGAATGTGAGCAGCTTCCCCATCTCCTCTCAAATAGACAACCCAAAATGAGGCTTTCCAACACCCCTACAGAGTCTGTGAACAGAGAAACAAAAGTAAAGAGTTTGGGCATATCTTCCCTTGCTAGCTCCTAACTGCAGAAGCAAGACATGGATAAAGGCAGGACCTTTAAAGCCCCTTTCTTCTTCCTATTCCTCCTCCTCCCCTTCCCTGTCTCTTCCTTTCTTATCTGTAGGGTATTTTAAGGGGAACAAAACCTTCCGTGCTTCCATTCTTTTCAAATGATCAACTCTGATCTTGTTTATTTTCAGCTAAACTGCATTTTATTTGATGGTAAATGTTTGCTATCAACCTCAGAGACATCCGAAAACTGCATGTTGCCCCTGTCGACAGAGCATCTTGGAATTTCACTCACAATCAAAGATTTTCCATGGAGAATGGAGTTGCTATACTCAACCTGATTCAAGTAGATGCCTCTGTGGAAAAGCGGCAGAGTAAAAAACGACAGGAAGCCCTGGCCCTGGCTCTGGTTCAGGTCCATATGTCTCTTCAGTAAAAGATAGATCTGTGTCTTTCCCCCAGAAAAATAACTAAGAATTTCATGCATTTCCTTTTCCAACTTTGACTCAATAAATCACAGTTATGAACATTGCAATAACAAACGTTGCATTGCATCATCAAAAAGTGTGTGTGTGTGTGTGTGTGTGTGTGTGTGTGTGTGTGTGTGGTGTGCTTTTGCTCCCCAAATTAAGCCCTTTGCCACCAGACTTATCACAGTTGGAAGAAAATAATTTTTCCTTTTTACATTTGGATTCCTGCCGAGATCTTACAATCTCTACTTGTGCCTTTTGTTTTACAAAGACACAAGACACTTGGCAGGTGTGTAACCAACAATAACACAAGTACTTCTATTCACTACATGTGGCCTTTAGTCTTCACAATGTCCCTCTTAGGTTAGTGACTTCCTTATCACAATTTCATGGAGAAACTTTAATCTTCAGGATATTAAAAAAAATGGGCCCAACTCACAAGAGGTATATAATCTAACAAAAATAAGCCAATACCCGGATGAGAAACCCCTTTCAAGTTTTCAGTAGGGAGAGTCCAAGAGACTCCCCAAACAGTATATATCACTGTTGTGGTTTCTCAGAGACTGAGAAAAGTCCCCATTGCTGAAGATAACATGAACACCGAACAAAAGGTCCAGAGGAGCTGAGCTAGGTCTGACCTGAAAAGTCCCCTCCCGAGAACTAGCTTTCCTAACACTGAATGATGCTCTACAAACTTCCAAGGGAAGAAAGCAACCAATATTCCCAACCAGCTGTGTGCCTATGAATCACAGTGACAACCAGCATGATATGCACTAAGCATGATATCACACCATAGCACTAAGGGAGCAATAGTGGGACCCGCCTCTTGTCCATAACCAGCAACTCTCTAGGTGGACCTAGGCATGCTCAACAGGAAGGAAATCATGCCTTATCCTGGAAACTTGGCCAATTACTGGAGGCTAGTGAAGTCATGGATCTTAGAAGAGCACTTATTACTGTCACTCCACTAAACTCGCACAGTACCTAACTGCATTTAAAATATTTATCACTGTACCCACAAATAAGTGTGGCTCTCACTCCTCAAAGAATCTTTTCCTTGCAACAGATGGAGATTATTACAAGAAACCACAACTAGTCAAAATACAGAGAATGCATAGTTATAGAGTGCGCAGCCCCAGTGGATGCATCTACAATACAATTCCTGCACCTAAGACTCAGAAAACACCAACAGACATCTTAGCATGGTAGAGAGAAATCTCATAGGGCCTCACCTATACACAAAGAAATACTGCCAAACTAAGAAATTCTAAGAGCTAGAGAAAGAGTCTTTACCAAGGATGGGCACCCTAATTATTTATTTAATGCCAACAGATCACTCCTGAAATACAAGTTAACACTGAATGGACTAGGCATATTGTGTGTGTGTGTGTGTGTGTGTGTGTGTGTGTGTGTGTGTGTGTGTGTGTGTGTACGCGCGTGTGTGTAACAATAACAAAGAAAAGGAAATCCTGACCGAGAGGGGGCAAGGGAGTAGTAAATGTGAGGGACTGGAGAAAGGAAAGAGGAGATGGAAAACTATGTAATTGTATTTTAATTTAAAAAGAAAAAGATCCAAGGTCCCAGACCAATTAAATGGCAATGTGGGAGACTTGATGGGCTCTTTTCTGTGGAATTCATTTTCTTATTTTATGCTTAAGCATGGAAGAATGCCATTTAACATATCAAAAATAATATACAGGAGACCCTATGTGAAGCTGTCTTGCAAATGATCCAGTGATGTGTCATTTTTGGTGCATAGGTCTCCTGGTTGGCAGTTCTGTAGTGGGGAGCACCACATGTCAGATGACATCATGCCCTAATGCATTAAGTCGTCCCAAGTGGCAGAGATCCCATGAGGCGGCACTAACTGGATATACTGACAAGACCTCACCATGGAATCATGGGCAGCATTTTGTCCTCCTGCAAAAGCACAGGCAGATGAGAACAGCTTTGGGAAAACTTGAAAGATTCAACAGCTTTTTTTTTTCCCTGACCCATGCCAAGTGTATCAAAATGGTTGATCAAATGACAAATCTTTCTTTAGATCTGCACCAAACCTAAGGGGACTATGCTAGGACTCGGGCCTCAGAATGCCATTAGAAAAGAAAGCCCAACTGATTTTTCTTTGGGGTTGGGGAAAAATGAGACATTGTTGTGCAGAGAAAAAAAAAAATCCTAAAATAGAAGAACCTCAACACATCTTGATGATATTCCAATGTCTCCTTCCTGATCTCTTCACAAGCTCTTTCACTGGTTGTTTTATATGCAGGACATCCTAGTCTTTCACAGTCTCCACCTTCCCTCAAGAATGGCAGTTCCAACTGACTGCTGACCCTCTGCTAAAGGACACACTGGCCTCTGACTAGTCAGGGCTGCAGCCAGGCCCTCTCAGTTGTAACTCTAATCTGTTGACTGTCTTAGTGTGTCCCTCCCCTCAGTCCTTACAGCTGCTTATTGCCTTGAGTATACAGAGCTGTAGGCCTGGGACTTGGTCTGGTAAACCATCTCATTTACCTTCCCTACACTGCTGAGGGTTTGGCCTTTCCCATAGACTCCTTCCTTCTGTCGCAGGCTACAGTCCATGTTCTACAGGGTGCTTTGGGCCAGTTTACCCTTCTGCGCCTCTGTGTATATTTTCCTGAATTTTGATGTAGCTCTCTGTTCCTTGTCAATCCAATCTCAGGTCCCTTGTCACTTCAGATCATCCAACCCATGGGAGACAACTCCCTGTAACATCAGCCTGCCTTCCTCCGGGGAAGCATTCCACTGATTGGTTTGTTGTTTATTGTCTTGTCAATGAAAAAATGGTTCATGAGACCCTGTTTATACTTTACCATGAAGTATAGGATGGATGCTTATTAAATGACTACCAGAATAAATGAATATACAAGAAGCATGATAAACAATAAAAATATGGAACGATAAAAAATAATAAAATAAAAATAAATTCACTGAAGAGAATATTCTAATCTCCCTTTAAACTTCCACAGGGCATTATTTAAAGTAATGTTTACTTATGGCTTATAGCCCTGCAGACCCATTTGTACCCTATAATGTAAAATGAAGAACACTGGCCAGAGAGGCAGAAAGGTAGGATAGACAGGAAAACAAGTGCACACGGGGAGGGAGTTCCAACAGAGTATTGTTAGACAGGAGGGTAAGGAGGTGAGACCCTACTGTTCAAGGCACACAGAGGGTTGGCATGGTCCAATTCGATGCAAACACACAATAGAGTACCAGGGGCTTACCAGAATCTTTATTCCATTGAAATATTTAAATAAATACATTCCATGAATTAAAAGAATTAAAAATATTCATGCCCTTTGACTCAGTAATTCTATTCCTGGGAATCCATCCAAAAGACATAATCCAAAAATATGTAAATGCTTTATACGCAAAATTATTCACCATGGGAGTACTCATAATAGGGAAAAAAAGAGTCATGAACAATGTGCTTACTTTACCATGCAGGAATGGTTCAAGAAACTATATGGACACTAGAAAGAAAATAGAAATTTTAAGAATACTGTTTACATACAGCTTATAGCACCACCACAGTATTTGTACATTATAATATGCTGTGAAGAAGACTGGCTGTAGAGGCAGAGCGATAGGACAGAATGGGAAAGAGAACAGCAGATGCACACTTAGAAAATGGGTGAAAAACAGAAAGAGCATGGTCAGGCAGCAGGGTCAGTGGGTGAGACGCCACTGCTAAAGACATCATTCACTTTGGGTATAGGACTTAGAAAAACATCAATCTGGCCAAGAATCTCTTCCTGCCTGCTAGCTTTCACAGTAGTAGGAAGTCCTGGAAGAGACACGAGACCTGAGGTCTTCCCCAAGGTTAGAACCTGTATGCTACAGTACTGACCTTCCCAGCAAGACTTCCCTATCGGGACTGGAGTGGCACAATGCTTATGGGTTCAATCAGTTATTTCTTTATTGACCATGGGTCTTTAATAGCAGGGATTTCATGTCTGGAACTATGAACCTGGCCAGGATGAAACACTTGCTAAATAGTATTGTGACTGTTTTTTCAAATGTTAAAAAAAATAGATTATACCTCTAGTAATTAATATATTCTATATGAAATAAGCACATGACGGTAGAAAATAAATTTCAAACTACTAGTAGAAAATAGGAGAGAGTATCTGACATTTTTTACCTTCAGAAAAGTGAGACATTGTAGAAATACACCAAGAAGACAGATCATATGAGAAACAAGCAATCCCGTCTGTGTATCTCAAAGAATTATCAGTTTAAATGTCAAAAGGCTTGATATACAAGTGACCATCTTTGATGGGGAATCATGCCTACCACAAGTAACAAACAACCAAAAATCAATTTAGCATAAAAAATTAAGGGACGTGAGCCTGTCATTCCCATAACATAATCCTGATTTGTCAATAATGCTATTTATTTTGTAATTCGAAAATGGTGATAAAACTAAACCACTGCCTACTCAGGACAGTGTCATTGTGTTTTTGTTGCTGTTGTTTGTTTTTGTTTTTCAGTAAAACCATATGTTGGTAAACAAGTGAGAAAATAGCAGATTTCTAATACTCTGCTTCTCAACAGTGTCTTAACAACTCCAGGGATAGCTCCCATAACTCTCAGCAAACAAATCCATTCTCCTCACCCTGTCTTCTCTCTGATATCACTGAACCTAACAGCTTCTTGACTTTGAGCTCTGTGTCTTGCGGAGGCACCATGCTTGTTATTACTTATTATCATGTGTGGCTGTGTGTGTGTGTGTGTTTGTGTGTGGGCACTGTTTGGGAAGGTATGGGAGTTTAGTTGGATGTATTCAGTAGGGACAGGTCTTTGAAACTTACACTGATTTTTAATTTGGGTCCAGCTGTTACTTTTTCATCTGCTATGATGTGTAAAAGGCCACACTATAGGTTCCTATCAACACTGACCATGCATCTCCAGCCACCACCCCTTTCCTGCCATGAAGACCTACACACTCTGAAGCTGTGAGCTCAAATAAGCCCTTCGTCCCTTAAGTTGTTTCTGAAAGATGTTTTATCACAGTGCTGAGCAAAGCAACTAATATACCACATACAAAGAGAAAGGATCCAATGTCCTTTGTACTAACTTAAGGCATATATTTGACTTGGCATCCAGTGTCAAAGAGGTTGTCTACATGGGTAAGGACCTAAGAGCCTGGTAGTTGTGTGTGAACTCTCAGACCTATCTTGGGACTCTCTCCCAGAAGAATCAACAGTCACCTTTGAAAGATATTAACACACACGCATCTCTCTCTCTCTCTCTCTCTCTCTCTCTCTCTCTCTCTCTCTCTCTCTCTGTCTCTCTCTCTGTCTCTCTCTGTCTCTCTCTCTGTCTCTCTCTCTGTCTCTCTCTCTCTGTCTCTCTCTCTGTCTCTCTGTCTCTCTCTCTGTCTTTCTCTCTCTCTCTGTCTCTCTCTCTCTGTCTCTCTCTGTCTCTCTCTCTCTCTCTCTGTCTCTCTCTCTCTCTCTCTCTCTCTCTCTCTCTCTCTCTCTCTCACACACACACACACACACACACACACACACACACACACACACACATGCAGAGAGGGCTTGGAGAGGGAGAGGAAGAGGGAAGGAGAAGGTGAGAACACAAATGTGTTGTATCATCTTAACCTATATAACACCTGTACAATGATTCTTCCCTTAACAGCTCTATTATCCACAGGTTGCTTATTGCTGCTCTCCACACTTACAGGGACTGATGTGCTCCACACTGCCTGTCCTCATCCCACCTCTGCATGACCACTGCTCCCTTCCCATTTGTCTACATAGGATTGTCCCAAACAACTTCTGCCAGCACCTGCTAGAGCACCTGGAATCCAAGGACTATCTTTTCTGCACCTAATCAATTTTCCAAAAGAGATCAATGATGGACATACAATATCCCATACAGCATCTCATTTGCTTTATTTATGCCTTGACTCGAGGAAGTTAGACAATTTGCTCAAAATTACCCAACAAGCAAGTATCAGATCCATAAACACCCAAGAATGCTCCAACTTCCAGTGAATGTACGTCTATTTTGAATAAAAGTGTTAAACAAAACTAAAAGTATTTATGTATGACAAATAAATATAAAAATTAACAGGGCAAACATGTAAACATTACCTACATGTTCCTAGACTTTGTATTTGCATACCAGAGTGAAAATAAGGACAATGATGAGAATTACTAGATCTTTTCTCTGGAGGAGGAAGAGTATTGCTTTCCAGTACTCAGACTAAAACGACAAGTGGCACTAGAATTTACAAAAGAAGAAATGAAGTTCAGGAAAAGTCAAGAAGTTTGATTGACGTCACTTGCAAATGAAAGCAAAATTCAAATTTACAGCCCTGAAATGGCTAATTTTGCATGTCCAACTGAGTCCCAGGTGCTCGGATACTTGGGTAATGCTATTTTGAATGTGTCTATGATTGCTTTTTCAATGTTGTTAACACATGTTAACCTGTACTAAGCAGACCTTCTCACTGTGACTGGGTATCATCAAAGCAACTAAAGAGTGGATAGAACTAACAATATCCTGTCCAAGAAGTAACTCCAGGGCTAAGGTGGCTTAGTCTGTAAAGAGACCTAAGTTCAAACACATTTAAAGGCCAGGTGTTGGGGATAGAAAGATGGCTCGGCAGTTAAGAGCACTGACTGGGGTTCTAGAGGACCCAGTTCAATTCTCAGCACTCCCATGGTGGCTAACAACCATCTATAACTCCAGTCACAGAAAGCCTGAGTACCAAGCATGCACTTGGTACACAGGTATACATACAAACAATATACTCATACACAGTAAAAAAATAATAAAGCCAAGTGTGTTTGTGCTGTGGAAGCAGAAATGGGTGGCTCTCTGGGGCTCAGAGTCCAGCCATTCTGGTCTACTTGGCAGGCTCCAAGCCTGCGAAAGATCCTGTGTCAGACAAAGAAAGTTAAGAACAAGGCAGAGAGAAAGGTTGTTTTTTGTTTTTGTTTTTGATTTTTTTAGGTGTACAGCACCTGAGGAACAGTATACATGTGCATACATATACAGGTGCACACATGCATGAACACACACATACATAGATTCAGACATACACACAGACAGACAGACACTCAGAAGCAAGGGTTTCAACCTGACTGCTTGAGCTTGGCCTTTGCTTTGTCCCACTCATGTACTCTAACTCAACATTATTGGACTTTGTGTCTCTTGGGGGTCTGGTGCTCTTGCGTCACCTGCCGAGTTGAGAATTTATCAATCTTCATAAGACTGTGCACCAATCCCGTATCATATAGATAGCTTCTCTTAGGTCTGCTTCCTTTGAGAGCCCTAATACTGCGCCGAAGCCCTGGTATGTTACCATTCTCTGTATTAAGTAAAAATAGAGCTGTTTTCCTCCAGGTAAAGAAACAGCATTAATTATCAATAGTGTGTGGCAAGGGACTCACTAACACATTTCACTACATGTTATTTGTTTTGTTCTAACATCTCAGAAGCAGCCTTTATTCCTATTTGTTTACACGTTAGAAAAATCACACTGCAGGTTGGAGACAGGTAGGGGGGAGGCTTGGGAATTCCAGGAGCCTGCCTGGCTCTATAGCTCTGACCCCGACTGTAGTTCTTCCAGTGTAAAATGTCAACAGCATAAACCTTACTGGTCCAAGATGTGTGAGGTTCACGTGACATTTGTTGAGGGTTGCTGCTTGCAGTGCCCCTCTTTCCCAAACCATAGGAAGACAAAAAGTAAAGGAAGCAGGCATCTAACCTGATGACCTGGGTTTGCTCCCTGAGAGACACATCATGGAAAGAAAGGACATACTACGTTGGCTTCATCTGTTCCTTGTCCAGTCATTGTAACAGAAGGCTAAAAATGATTCCCAAGTAATAAAGGGAATTATACTACATGATTATAGAAGCTCAGAGAGTAATTCCAGTGCAGGAGCAAGTGATTACACATTGCAACAAATTAAAACTCAAAAAAAAAAAAAAAGCAAAGGGAAAAACAAACACAACCAAAGACCTCTCAAGTCCCTTAGAAATGCTATTTAATAAAGCAAACTATATTTCCTATAGAATTCCAGTCTAGGAACATTTTGGCCACAAAGAAGCAATTAGAGACATCTATGATTTTTTTTTTTAAGACACAAAACCAAGGACAAACACGATGACTTTGTAACAAGAAGCCATTTCTCATATCCACCCTGCACCAAACCACAGGGCACAGAATGGCTGAAGGGCTTGTATGCCGGCACATGGCTAAGATCAGCCGAGACAGGAGTCCCAGAAGTCAGCTCTGCCTTGCCTTGTTGCTAGAACACAAAGAACATAAAGCTTCAAACCAAGTAAAGGCCAGGCATAAACTGCCAAGTAAGGACAGCCTCCATGGGTGGCCCCTCTGGCCCTCTATGATTTAATGAGAAGAAAATGCAAGGTCTGGCTTTGCTCTCTTTGGCCTTGATGAGAAAGTGGCCCCATTCCTAAGGCTGGATTTGATCAAGGCTGCATCCCCCCCTTGCCAGCCATAAACATCGAATGTAATTTTCGGTGAGCAGCATTCCTCACAGTAGAGGCACATAAGTCACGTGCCTGCAGCGTGGAACGCGTCTTGCTACAGAGGATGAGGAATAGGACCAGTCTCCCTGTCACTCTTCCATATCCCTCAGCCCCTGTGTCCCTTGCTAGAGTAATTTCTCTCTGTTTTCTAAATACCACATGCTAACTTTTTCTTCTTTTTATTTTTTTGGGGGAGGGAGGTGTGTGTCTGTGCTTATTCGTCTTGCCCTTCACATCTTGAAGATGTGTCCTTTTTTTAATAATTAAGGCCCAGATGCAATGTCATCTCTGAGAAGAAGCCTTTCTCTGCACCATCTAGCTGAAGTGGCTGAAGTGACTGTCCCCTCCCCCTGATTTATTTCCTTTTAGGAGCTTAGAACTGTTCAAAGAGATCTATAGTACTAACACGCTCCTGTATGTTTGCTGGTAAACCTGACCCTTCCCTCAACCTAGACCATAGACTTCAGAAATCAGAGGTTTTTGTGGTTTCGTTGGCTTTCAACTCATTGCTCGATTTCGGACAGAGAATGGGTACTTGATAATATCAGTCGACTGGCAGGATGGTTCAGTGGGTAGAGATGCTTGCCCCTAGACCCACTCATTAGAAGGAGAAAACTGACTTTGACATGGGCACCTATGTATATATGGGCACACATATAAACACAATACAAATAAAAATGTAAAAAATAAAATTACTATCAGCAGGAAGGTAGAAGGATGCCTCAGTGGTTCAGTGTGCACTGTGCTTGTACGGTACCCTTTTCAGCTTCCAGCACCCACATCAGCTATTTTACAAACACTTGTAACTCTGGCTCAGGGGGATGAACTGATTCTGGCCTCCACATACACCTATACCCCCATCCACAATTCCACACACTGCTGCACACAGCCACACAACTCAAACTAAAATAAATCTTAAGAGAATAATATCAGTAGAATTAGATAGAAATGTGGGCTGCTTGTGGTTTCTAAGGCCTTAGAAAGTCTGCTGTAGCCAAGAACCTCTTTTGTTTTGTTTGTCTTTTCAAGGCTGTTGAGTGTTAAGTGTTTTTCAGAATCTAAGACTGTGGTAGTGAGTGTTAAGTCTTTCCACTATCCAGAAGGAATTTGGATCAGAGACAGAAGGAAAGAAAAGGATGTGCCCAGCAACTCAGCACCAGGGGTGGAGCTTGTGTTGTTCTGAAGGAGAGGCTGGAACCAGAACCACAGTGCAAGATTGTGCAGGTTCCCACTGTAAAATGCTGGGTAGGCTGTGCCCTAGAGGTGCTGTAGTGATGTGCCTTAATCTTGTACAGTTTAGGCTGTCACTGCTCTCACACTCAGGCATGTCAGCAGGGCTGGATCTTACAGAGATCTTATAGGACACATCTTTTCTACACCTTTCCCCAACTTCAGGGATGCTGCTGGCTCTCCTTGCTGTCTCTTGGATTCCAGATTTATTATCCCCATTTCTGCTCAATTATGATGTTCCTGTGTGTGTCTTCGTGAGCCTGTCACCTCCTCCTGATATTTCCCCTCCTCATCTCTTCCTTCCTCCTTTGTCTTTTAGTACTGCTAAGTCAAACTCAAGGCCTCATTCTCATGATGGGTGATTGATTGCTCATCCCTGAGCTACACTCTCATCCCTGTTTTCTCCTCTTATAAAGACACTGGTCACCCGGCAAAGAATGAAGCTCAACTTTTGCACAATCCCTGTCAGAGAGTAGGTGCTAAATAACAGGTGAATTGAGACAGGCAATGTGGCTCACTGCGTAAAAATACTTTCTGCTGGGTCCATAGCATGTATGAAGCTCTGGGTCCAATCCCCACCCTCACATAAAATAAGGTGCAGCAGTGGTGGTGGAGGTGGTAGTGTGAGCATGTCTGTCATTTCTAACACTGAAATTAGACACAGGAATCAGGAATTTCAAGGGCACACTCAACTACATAGAGTATGAGCACATCCTGGGCGTCATGATATCCCTGAGACTTTGTCTCTAAAACACACACACACACACACACACACACACACACACACACACACACACACAAATATAGTCACTGGCCCCATCCTAACACAGTTGTGTTAGTCCTATCCACAGTCGAGCATTGGTCGGGCTATTCAGCAAACAACAGAACCTCATTTGCTTCCCACTCTCATTCCTATGTGGGTGGCCAAGCGGGAGTGAAAAAGACCATCAGACAAACCCAGGCCACTCACGCTCAGAAAGAGCACTTTGTTTCTCATAAGCCATAAAAAGGTTTCAGATAACACATTTGCTTCAGAAAGGATAGATTCTTAAATGAGACTGATTTCAAGATGGGGCATCCTGTGGTGTGCACTTAAGGAGGGAAAAGCAGATTGCAAAACCATCACTCATCTGAGCAGCCAGGAGCTGCTAGCAGCATCCCAAGTTCAAGTCCAGGACAGGGAAGCCAAGTTCTAAGATGCTGCCTCCATCTCTCTACCCCCTGCAGCTAGCCAGCCAGGCTGAGGCATTAGTTCCACCTTGTTCCTCTGAAATGGCAACATAGGGAAGAAACAGAGCAAGCTTTGTGGAAAGCTCAGGGTTCCCAAAATAACCCTGCCATGCTGAGAAACAAGAAACAGTGGGGGATGGAAGGGTCGGGCTCTCTTGCACTAATTTTAGGACTGGGGTGGCTCTAGGCATAGCTATTTGTACTTGTTAATGTCATATCCAAAGACACTGATGTTCAGGCTAACTTACTGTGTGTTTGCCCAATGAGCTCTGCTACCTCCCAGGATAGTGGAATTCGAGAGTGGCACAGCCACTCTTTCTCAAAAGCTGTAATGATTAAATGATAATGCAATGTGCCTGGAAGGGAGAAAACACTCCACAATGGCTTGCTGCTATTATTTTGCATTCAACAAATAATAATTGGGCTTTGACTATGTGTTGAACTGTGCACCAAATGATGGGGATGAAGTAATAAATGAAATAAATATTACTGTTCCCCTAACACCTCTCCCCACACAGCATACCTCAGGTAGAAGAGATGCAAGACCTAATAGCACAAATTCACAAGTACTCTCAATGGTAAGAGTGGGTGGTTAGGGTCAGCTTATGATATCAGCATGTGTCACAATTGCCTTCAGACAGGCTTGGTGCTAGAATGCCATGGCCAAGGCGCTTCAGGGTTTTAATTCTCTAATCTTTCTAGACATCCCTCTGCCTTTCCCTCCTCAATGAGGGAGTCTGGTGAGATGCTGTACAGGCCCTCTCCCCAATGCTGGTGAGCAATGGAGCAAATCAACTGTCTGCTTTGAGAGAGATGCAGACCATTTGGAACCAAATCTGGACCAGGATAGCAAAGGAGAAAGCTTCAGATATGGTGGAGGAAGAAAGCCAAATAGAACAAGCTGAAATCCAGTGTGGCTGTTTACGCACTATGGGAACTTTGGTAACTACTGAGCCTCCAAACCCCTTGGCTTTCCCAGCTGTCAACAGGGATTGGTTCACTGCTTCACAGATCTGGTTTAGAAATCAAATAAGACCGTGCTTATGAAGAGATTAGCATAACAATGCATGTAGTGACACCTCGCCAGTGACTATGGTTATTGGAAAGCAAACAAGAGAATTAAAGTACAAGGAATCAAAGCAAAGATCCCATTTCTTTGCTCAAACTCTCAGCCAGTATCTTCCAACCAATGTAAGGTAAAAGGCACCCTAGTCTATAGTCTACTACAAGGCACAGGAAAGATGCGTCAGCAGTTATGAGCACTTGCTGCTCTCTTAGAAGACCAGTGTTATCCTAGAACCCACAGTACTGTCTGTAAACTCTAGGTCCAGGAGATTTTATGCCCCCTCTGGCCTCCATAGACACTGCATGCACATGATGATATATATATATATATATATATATAGGTGGGAAAACACTCTTACACATACAATTTAAACATGGATTAAATAAACAGATTAAATAGAGCAGCCTGTGAGGCCCTATGCAATCTGTCTGCTCACAGTTGAGGCTCTGTGTACCTGGCACTCCCTTCCCATGTATACCCCACTCCAGAAACCCCTCAGTGTGCCCTGTACAGTCAACTACAGGCTGCCTTTGAACTAGCCAGCTCTCCTGTAGACGATAGGATGGCCAGTGATAGCAAAAAGCTGGCTGTAGCAATAGTGCAGGGTCAAAGTATTCTGTTCGAATCTCAGCTCTGAGGCTTATCTGGCTAAGGGTCTGGTGTAAGTATTATATACAAATACGAAATGTTCCCTCACACCCGTACGCTGGAGGACAGATGTTGAGTATCTGTGAGCTGCTTAGCTGTCTAGCTGACATGTCATTCGAGTCCTCTGTGTACCTCATATCTATCTCCCAAATCCAAGTGGAAAAAGCACGAATAGCCCACTTTATAGATAGGGAAATGGAGGCCAACAATAACCAAAGCAGATCTTACCTTATTTGGCCGTAGAGGTCTTTCTACATTGTATTGTACAGCAACAGTTTCAGATTCAATGTCACACAGATAAGAGTTCACCCATGACACATGTTTGGGTACTATCTCTATGGGCCATTGCTTTATTTATCCACTAAACCCATGAGCACCCTCCTGACCTGCACTACAGAGACACATGGGTGGGCCTTACCAACAGAAGAAGGGTGTTCAGCTTCCCTGGGGCCTGTACTGTCTATGGTTATCTTACAAACAAGTCAGGTAGAGACTTGAAAATACCTCCTTGGCGACCTAACCCCTAAGCTACCTCTCACATTTAATCTTCTGATGCATCTGTATATGAAAAGAACACAGCGTCATACCTGGCAGTGTGGCTTATTGATATTATTCATTCCTCCTTGGGATGTATAATAGTATCAGAGGCCAGTGCAAACTCAGTAGGTGTGCAGGCACAGAGAAGGCCTGCAGTATCTCCATATCAGGGTGCATTTCCAGCCCTTACAACAATGCAGCAAAAAGAAATTGTGTTTTGTCTTGGTCCACAAGCATCTTGTGCTCTGAAATGTTAAGTTGTGGAGATTGCCAGTGTACAGGGAATCTCCTGAAAAACTGAATCATAGGCCAGTGGTCACAGCCATGGTGACTTAAGATCTACTTCATAGCAAATGTCACCTAACATTAGATTTGATTGACACCCTCAATGCTTTAACTGTACTATACAAACAACACTTGGTGATGGCAGTGGCAACAGCATTAAGTTATCATTGCCTGAACATTTCAATGGATGCCAAGAGCTAATGATGAGCACCGTCCATGGGTTGGTTAGTGTAGCCCCATCAATTGTATGAGGAAACAGGTACTATTTGACGAATGAGGAAACTGAGTGATGTTATCAGCACAAGACTCAGTCTCATAGAGCATCCATGGAGTACAGGCTCGTAGGATCAGTGTTATACAGACTGGTTTCTTCCAGATCCTATACTTGGGTTCTAAGACCTGAAAAATTATGAGATGATGCACTTTCTGAAGGCACATACAGAGGTTGAGGAACTAAGCAAGCTCACCTCCCCAGCCTTTGGAGGAAGAGATGTAAGGATCTCTTTATGGAATCTCAGACACTAGTCCAAATAAATCCATGTTCTTGGTGAATGTCTTCAGAATTTGTCCCTCTTCCTATTTGTGTTGGAACAGCATTACAAGCCGACAAGCCCAATTCTTCCCATTTCTCTGAATAGGATTACCCCCACATCTGCCACATCCTTCCTCAAGTAGTGTGCAAACTGCAGCCAGGGGCCCTCATGTACCCCAGGATAGCCATGACTGCTACTCAACACAAAGCACACACTTAATTAAAATGGTAGGAGGGTTTTTAGCAAACTATTCTGTAACTTGATTGTGCTGTTCTTAGGCATGGACTTAATAGGTGAAGATGTCAGGACTCAATGGCAAAATGATGGACAGTCTGGCTAGGTGCTTTAGTTTCTGTTCCCCTCTAGAAGAAGCATTGGGGAAAGGCTACCCCTGCTTTGTAACAAAGCTCTGACTGCCCGGGATTTATAATCTCCATACCACTCTGCTCTGACACCTCCATTCCTTCATAGCATCTAGCTTGCTCTCATTAAATGGTATTGCTTCCTAACTGAGGAATGGAATCATTTTCTAATTCTCAATAGTGGCACATGGTTTATGGCTAATGGATAACGTTAACCTATACATACAGTCATATACGCATATTTACTAACCTCAGTTTTGTCGGAATAACTCTTTTCATATAGCTCTGAAGAGATACTGCTTGCAGCTAAATTCAAGAAGAACTTAAAAAACAGTCTATGAGCACATTGTACACGGCTTTTAGGACTCCTATGACTGAGCATGGAGTGACCATAGCCTCTGAAAGAGGGACCAGAGACAACACAAACCAGTGCTGACTCACTTCCCAGGTCCCAGTTTTTTTCAGAAGCCATGCCTGAAGAGACTAGAACAAACGGGGAGGGGACTCTCTGGGAAGCTATGCCACGCTCTACTGAGGGAAACATGACTTTGGGTTAGGGAAGGTCAGGCCATCATAATATATTCATCCTTACCCTTAAAGAGTCAGAAGCCCACCCTGACTCCGAAAACAGAGAAAGATGTACCGGGAAGCAGCATCAACTGCAGCAATCATGGCTGGCCATCTCCTGCATCTGACCATCTTCTTTAATGTTCCAAGAACAATCAAATCTAGCCAGGTACTGGACATGGTTTCTGGGAAAATGTGTAGTGGATAAAAGAGCTACCTGTTCACTTACTTGAAAGCCCCATATAGGGCCACCAAACATCAACTACCCCTCTACCTGCACACCCCTATCAGATGATAGCCTTGCCAAAGCTTCCCACCAAGGAACCTGCAAGCAGCCCACATTTCAGAGTCTCTTCCTGGAATCCCACCAGGCGCTTTCACTTATCCAGAATGTTTAAAAGCTCTTGTGACCCTCATCTTGGTCTCGTTTTTCCCTTAAGTTTTTAAAAGCAAAACTCAAGGGACTTTGCCCAAAATGAATTATGCAGGAGA
Source organism: Mus musculus (assembly GCF_000001635.26). Lineage (NCBI taxonomy): Eukaryota > Metazoa > Chordata > Mammalia > Rodentia > Muridae > Mus > Mus musculus. Next base: position 44,693,555 of record NC_000071.6, read on the forward strand.
TATAATAAGATGGGATTCCACCTGCTGCTAAGGGAGCTGCCTTAGAAGAATGTAATCAGATATTCATTTCCTGATACTAACAACCATTAAAGGGGAGCGCTGATGTTTGCAACAAATACCTTAGGAAGAAAGTTTCAACATATGTATTCTAATTGAATTTCTTCCCAGGCAGAGTGGAATTGACAGAATCCCCTATCTGTCATGATCCGTGGGCTCTGTCACTCCTAAGTCAGCCGATCTCACAACAGTACTTTTCCGGATTTGTAATCCCCTTGTCAACCACTCCAGTTTCCAGGGAGACTCATTAGCACTGCCAGCAAATGCTGTCTGACAGCGTCATTACAAACCACATAGCACTGAGCAAGCATCTGCCCCGCTCTTATGTATTCCTATCTGTTTCTAGCCCATCTTACCCTGAGCTAGAACCCAAGAAGGAGATTATGTATCTGATGTACTCAATGAACCAAGATCTCTGACTCTTACAGACAGTTCAAAGTGCAGCCCCTAGAACACATTTGCTGACTATGAACCTCCAGTGTGTGGAAAAACCACATTAGGCTTCCAAAGTCATACTATTCTGAAGAATCTTTTAGTCTCCCTATCTGGATGGGCAGGTGCACCAATATACTGTTTCAACAGAGCAAGTGCAAGATTCACTTGCACTGAGGGCTAGGAAAGAGGCAGGCTCAGACTGCAGACTCCTGCGGTGGTATCTTCTTCACTGATGTTAACTCTAGCTGACTTGAGTCTTAAAAACTGAGTCTTCTTGTATGAGGGAAATCATCTTATGAGTCACCTGCCTCAGTTCCCCACAGCAAGCCCTGTATCCTCTGCTCCCATGGGTACTCTGCCCATGTCTAAGCTGTGGTGCCTATGGCAGGGATCCATCTCAGTCTCTCCTATGATTACAGGGCCTGGAAGGGGGACTCACTGTTAATAGTTAGTAAAATAAATTCCAAAATGGGAAAGAAAATTTTCTCAATGAAATAGGTTGAGTTTCATTTTGGTTGTTTTTACAATATGAAAAGCAAACTGTTCTAAAACCCTGGGCAAATGCCCTACCATTTGAACTACATCCCTGGCTCTGTAATTTAATTTTGTAAAACTATTGCCAAGGAAGGAGTGTTAGGAGTTCTGATGGGCTACTAGCACTTCTTGTGTTACTTTTGAGCCCCTCTTTAATTCACTGGTTACAAATGAAGCTCTTCCGTTGTGTTAGGAATTGAACTAGGACTTGAGATATGTAGGACAACAAAGACAGAATCCTGCCTCAGAAAACACACACTCAGGGAGAAAGAACCCTTGATAATCAATGCAGTATACAAAGGTGATGGAGTAACACTCACTAGGATGTTTACGAGGGCAAAGGTTGGTGTGTGTGTGTGTGTGTGTGTGTGTGTGTGTGTGTGTGTGTGTGTGTGTGTGTGAATGCATGTATATGTACGTGTGTGTGGTGTATGTGTGTGTGTATGTGTGTGCATGCATGTGGATGAGAGTGTGTCTGTCTGTCTGTGTGCATGTGTGCACAAATCCTTGGCCAATCCCTAGTTCCGCCCCCTGGAAAGCACAGGGGCTGGGGTCCCATCTTGTTTTGAGTGTGGGAAAAGTTTTGCTACTTTGTGAGACTTCTATAAGGATTCAGCATGCAGCTGTAGATAGATGGTTTAATAAGGCAAAAGGCCCTTGTAATCACTCGGTATACCATAGGCATTGCTATTAGAAACAGGGACATCAGGACTCAAATTTAGAGCTGCTCCCAACGGCATCAGTGTGAGTAAAATCTATCCTTTTTCCAATCCTCAGATGGGCACACTCTGTTGCATGTCCAAGACACTGGGGTAGGAGACCAAATGCCCAGGTGGCATCTGACACTAATAAACTTTAGAGCCAGGCATTTTGTAATCCCAGCTCTGAGAAGGTGGGGGCAGGAAGGTTGAGTCTCAGCTCCATAGCTACTTTGTGGATAGTCTGGGATAGTCTGGCCTAAATTAACACACTCTCTCTCTCTCTCTCTCTCTCTCTCTCTCTCTCTCTCTCTCTCTCTCTCTCTCTCTCTGTGTGTGTGTGTGTGTGTGTGTGTGTGTGTGTCCCTTCCTCTGCATCTTTTCCTCTCCCCCTTCCTAAGTCTCTCTCTGTCTTACTCTTCCTATCTGTTTTTCTGTCTGATTGCCTGTCTGTCTGTCTGTCTCTGTACTATCTCTCTATGTGCTTGTATGTCTGTGTCCATGTCTGTCTCTCTTACACACACACACACACACACACACACACACACACACACACACACACACACGAGGAGGGGCATGAAAGTCTCAGCTTCCACAATGGCCTTTCATGCACAGATCCAGCTCTCTCACTGGAACCACTAATTTCAGAGGAGCAGAAAGGCAGGAGGCTGTTATAACGGAACTGAGTTTCAGAGGGACAACAGGAAGCTTGCTCCAGGTCATCAGACTCCCCCATCTCAAGCGTCCCAAGTAAACCTAAAACCTGAAGTCAACAGAATCTGCCTGCTAAGCTAACTCCTCAGACCCCAAATGTTTCCATTCCTGAGAAGCCCAAGAAGGGTAAAATTATGCAGGTGTCTGACTGAGAGAAACAAAGAGAAACCAAATAGCACATAAGATCCTAGACCATTCGCTAACCAACCATCCTCAGTGGATGTCCTGAGAGAGCTTCTGCTCTGCCGTTGGCAAGCTCAGCACAGGGGAGTGGCCAGTGGGAAGAAGGGGTAGATGAACAAATGCAACAAAAATAAAGGAATGAATGAATGAGTGGGTGAATGCAAAAAAATCAACCTGAAATCTGCAACTGTTTTTGGTCAAGAGTAAATTTCTGGGAACAGACCAAAAATGTATTGTAGCTGTCCCTACTTCCCACCTTCCTCAAATAACTGGTGGTGAATCAGGTAAAGGAAGCCATTCAATGAACTCCTTCCTGTCCAGGCTGGTGTGGAGGGGCCAACCCACAGCAGTGGATTGATTATCGTAGAGTCCATGGAGCCTCAAGCCCGGATTGCATTTTGGAATATTCAGTATGCCTTTCTCAGCCGATCGCTCCAGCAGCAGCAGCAGCAGCAGCAGCAGCAGCAGCAGCAGCAGCAGCAGAGGCAGCAGATTTACTCTCCTAATTATGTTTGGCTCTGGTTAAATTAGTTTGCATTCCCTGAACACGCACTGGCTGGGGGAGGGGCAGAAGGCAGGGGAGTGGTGGCCTGACAAGATGCTAGGGGGTGGAAGGAATCTCAAAGAAGATGATGCACACAGAGAAATAATGGCCAGGGCTCAGGCAAACACTGCAGAGCCATCATCTAGTAGTCTGGCTACATAGATGAGTGAGGTGCTCTGCCTAAAACTCCTTCGCACTCGCTCGCTCCCTCAGTTATTCATTCAGCAAACACTTATCGTTTTCGAGGAATCAGATATTAAAAGAGAGAAGGACACCACAGTGAGCTTAACACTTTTCCTTGATCATTGTCCTAGTTTCACTCCTGCTGTTGTGACAACTACGCTAACAAAAAGCAACAGAGGCGGAAAACGGGTTTATTTGGCTTATAATTCCAGGTTATTGTCCATCATTGCTGGGTAGTCATAAAGGCAGGAACCTGAGACAGCTGGTCACATCTCACCATACCTACACACACACACACACACACACACACACACACACACACACACACACAAACAGACCAATGAATATACCCGTGCTGCCAACTTGCTTGTGCTTGTCCTCACCATTGTGTCTGTCACAATGCAGGGCCTAGCCTAGAGAATCCTGCTGCCCACAATGGGCTGTACCATCCTATGTCAGTTAACAGTCAGGACACTTCCCTACCGACACACCCACCAGTCAACCTGGGACAAGTCCTCATTGAAATTCTCTAGATTCTAGGTAACATCAAGTTGATGGTTAAAACTAACCAGTACCTTCACAGAATTCACATTCTTGAAGAAGAGATGGGCTAATCTTTATCTGTACTCAGACTCTTAAGTAAAAGGAGCGAAAACAAAATACTGAATTTATCTATGTACTGATGGTGCTCCGGAGACCCAGAGCAGATGCATATTATTATACTCCCATAGTACAGATGAAAAAACTGGGGTTCAAAGAGATTTTTGTGATTTGCTTTGAAGAACATAGAAACTAACCTTCAATACAAAGCCACCCCTTTACAGTCAATTTCTAGTTTCTATGATTAGTGTCAACCACCAGAAAAAATATCCCCCAAACAGCAAACAGAATTCTTACAAAACCTTTTCAAGATGATCACCCCATGTCCTTTTGGCTAAGCTCACCTGAGGCTTTCCCACGAAGTCTTTCCTAGCTGTTATTAGGAACTGAAATCTGATGATATTAATGTGGGCAGTGTGGCAAAACTATGAAGAGTTGTACGATAGCTAATCTCAATTGTCAATGGTCTCTCTCTGTTAACTACCAGGCAGGTCTGTGAGGGTGTCTCCATGAAGGATTAGCCTGTAGGAAAGACCCCACTCCCCAGAGTTGGCGGCATCTTCCAGTGGTGACTGCACATAAAGAGTTGTGAGGAACAAGCAATGCTGCCAGCCGCCTGCCTGAGCTGCTTGTTAATGAGTCGCTCCTGTTGTGCTGCCATCAGAACCCAACTGCTGCTGTTTTCTAAGGCAGACTGAAGACCAGTCACTCCACTCTCTAAGCAGTCTCCAGACTTTGAGTGGCAGACTAGTGCCCCTGAGGCATCCAGCCTGGTGGATTAGGCACAGACTGGGCTGGCAGCCTCTCCAGCATGTAGACAGGCAGCCTTTGTTGAATTGTCTAACTTATATCCTGAAAGCCAATCTAATAAATCCCCTTTTATGGTATATATTCGTTATAAATGGTCTGTTCTACTGGAGAACCCTAACACAGGGGAAATGTGTCACAGGGGAAAGGTGGAATTCAAACTCAGGTCTGCATAACCCTACAGTCTTCCTGCTGGCTCGGAGAAGTTATGCAAAGCAGTGTGGGTAGAGATAAAATACTCCTTGTTTCATGTCTGTGATGGGATCGGCCAGAGTGGTGAAGTCCTGAGGCCACCAAAGGGGAAATGCAAGACCCTGGGACTCCCTGTTCTTGCAGGTCACCCAGGGTCAAGCTTCATGCTCTTGTAGAATTAATGAGAGTGAACCAGATATGGAACATGCCTAAAAACTAAAGCAATGTGTTCACTACAAAACTGTGCGATTGAGGTTCCCTGTGAATAGCAAGCTGGGACAGTACCCCATGTAAGTGACAGACCTATGAACATGTATCTGGTAGTGCCTCCCTTAGCATGCTTTCCATTCTCAGGCATCTCTATTATGTGGAAAAGCAGAATTTCCTGGTTCTTGAAATCTATTTAAATAAATTCCTGTGATTATCAAGTGTTGGTTAGCTTTCTTTAATGAAACCCAAGCCAGCAGTTCACACCACTTTGGCAGTTAAGAGAGGGTTTTTGTTTTTGTTTTTGTTTTTTAGAATTTCCACAATAAAACCTATTCTTTGCAGTTTAATGCTTCACCTGTTTTCCACATTGATAGTGAACTCAAATTTAAAATGTAGATTGTCAAGTTGGGATTTTTTTTAACAGAAACATTGCAAATAAGATGAGCAGATTTTGATTTATAAACATTGTAATCTTCTCTGGGCCTTAGATTTTTTTTTTTTTGACAACATCTAGATAGGACACAATTTAATTTTGAAAGATACCTAACAAAGCAATTTGCTAGAGTACCTCTCCATTTAAAAAGGGGGTTAGGAACTCTGTGCTGAGAACCCATCCCTGTGTTGATGAAGACCGTGAGTTGATCTCTCAGGTATCATGAAGTGTGTGATGGTATTTTCCAGGAACAAAGCCAGCACTGTACATTCACTGGTCAACCAACTTTAGCATGTTGCCTACCCACATGGAAAGGTATGTGCTCACCTAGCTACAGCATTAATCTCTCGACATTTTTATATGTAATACTGTATTCCTTAAACATGCTGATTTTGTAGACAAATTCACAAGATTGAAGGAGCTGAACAACCTAATTTTGACTTTGGTCTTGGAGATCTGCAACACTGTAGCACATACTCACATAATAAAGAGAGTTGCAGATAAGAGAATCTGCATATTGTGAGGTCAGTATAATGGCCCTACTGAGTCTTTGTATCTGCTACTTTATGTGGTTATGTATACCCATGATCATGTGTGCCTTATGTGGGGTGCTTGTATGTAGAAGCCAGAGGCCAACTTCACGGGTCATTCCTTGAGCACTGGTCTATTTTGAGATGGGTCTCTTATCCGCCTATAACTCACTAAGCAGCCTAGCCTGGATGATCAGTGAGCCCTAGGGATCACCCATTTCTGTCTAGCATTGTGATTACATGTGCATATCATTACATCCCGATTATTTTAACTGGGTCCTAGAGATTAGACGTAGATCCTTATGCTTCAAAGGCAAGCACTTTACCAGCTAAGACATCTCCCCAGCTCTTTTCTATCACATCTTATCCAGCATTTACTCTACTGTAGGAATACAAGCTATGTCTGGAACTAATGTTCCAGCAAAGAAAGTGTGGGAACCCCTTGGGTTTTGTTCAGTAAACACATCTCTTCCCTGTGTTAGAGTCTACATAAAGGGCTCTATAAAACTTAATCTCCATGACAACCCTACAAGGTAAGTAGGAAGCAATTTGTTCCCCAGCTTCTGGTTCTTCAGGCTTGAGCTAACTCTAGTGTTAGTCAGAGTTTCTGCTTTTCTCCACAGAATAAATAGTTGTCAAATGTCAGATGGTGGTTGATGGTTCTTGAGGACCAACCTCGTTTTCTAATTCGGGGGAGGAGGGGGAATGACATCATGGATTTGACAGTGGCTTCTGGTCTTGTGACTTCTGCATGATCCACATGTCTGTTTGTTCTCACTGAGAACCTTTGCCCTTGCTTTAGGGAGATGCATGATAACTGCCACATAGATGATAGACGTTGTTTTGACAACGTTAAATGTGAAACTGTGACCCTCGGCCACAGTTCTTGTCCCCCACCCTTTCCCAACATCTCTCCAAACTTAAATGACTCTTGAGCTTTGGAGTAATTAGGGAAACTCCTCAGAAAAGAAGGACAAGAGTGGTATGATGTGTTCTGCTGAGTTACACCCCGAAGTATTTCTGGAATATTCTGTGAGGAAAACCAGAGGCTTTGGAATCAATTCTGACCTTGGCTCCATCCTTGCTCTGTCATTGAATCAGTTACTTATGTTCCATGAGATGTCTGCTCTGAAGAAAATCCTCTTGTGAGATGTTTCTTTTTTTTTTTCTTTTTTTTTTTCTTTTTTTTTTTTTTTTTTTTAGTGAGTTGGGTACATTTAAAGTCCGGAAGGCAACTTAAATGTTGTATCTAATATAGTTACTTTATAAATGTCAGCCTCCTCCCTGCTCCTGCTTCCCTGTAAAGTAACACATTTTGTCTTCCCAAGACAACCTGCTACTCTTGCTGCGATGGAACAGATAGGCCATACACTATTCCAAAGAGAAAAGACCTCTCCACATCCCAAAGTCCAGAGAGGAGAGGATTTCTCTTATCCTGCAGAGTTTCAGAGGAGGAGGATTGCCACAGTGTATGCCGGCTCCACTTCATCCCTGCCTCTGAAGAAAGCTACTGGCTCCGAACACTGCAAGGTTGGAAAACAGCACACCTGCGGATAGGAGACAAAAGCTCCAAGCTGAATCACACAGCATCTCTAAGACCCCGCCTTGCAAGAGAAATCAAGATTCCAAAGACACAGCCTTTGAATTAGCTTGCACCATAACAAGGGTCAGGGTTTTGTAAGTGGAGGTGGGAGTTGGTTATTTTCTTTGTATAGCTAAAGTAGTTAACTTTCCAGAAACTTTCTTCCAAAGGTGCTAACTCTAACCCATACCAGCCTCCAGTCCACTCCCCAGCTGATAAAGGAAGAATAACTGAGAAGTGGATCTTTAATTCAAGCCTTTGCACACTTCTCTGGTCCATACATATACATATACATATACATATACATATACATATACATATACATATACATATACATATACATATACATATACATATACATATATATCACAAGGAATGTCTCAAAGACTGCCACAGCCAAGAAAACTACGTAATTATAATATGGAAGTCATCCCAGTTAGAAATCTAGATTCCCCCCACAAACACACACAGGCACATGCACACATACAAAAACCCTGAAGAGATTTGAACACAGGATGGATTGTAGCTAATATTACCATGCCAGCACGTGGTTTAGAACTGATGTCAGAACTCTTAACAATAACAGAAGCTAGGAACTGAGAGTGCAGGGATTTTCTATGCTCTTTGAAAGTTTTGTGGGAACCTTAAATGTATAATAGAGGAAGTCTGCTTTTAAGAATATTTCTTTTCCACTGGAATTTTCTAATATTTTAATACACTGAGATACATTCTGAATCTTTCCAAATTAATATGCCTAATGAACTGAAGAGCTATTACATTCTCTTGGGCCCAACTGTTCTCTAGAATACTTAGGAACAGTAATAATAGTGGTTGTAGCTCGCATTCATTAGAGTGGCTCTGGGCGTCATGGTTCATAATGAGCTAACCCGATTGTTCATATATGACCATTATCGTTTAAAAGCTATATAATCAAGGGAAAATTCTTTTATTTAAGTATATCTTGGTTTCTTGTGCTGTAAAATGGGATCAGATGTTAGCTAGCATGTTGTGAAACCCTGGTGTGATAGATGAGCTGCTCAAAGATCATGAGTTTCATTATGACTTCTTGGGGGGTTACATGCATAGTGAATTATGTGTGTATCTGTGCGCATGCGCAGGCATGTAGAATCCAGAATCAATGTCGATTCAATCATTCTTCACTTTATTTTTGAGGAAGGGTCTCTATCTGAAACTGGATTTAACTAGATTGGCTAGCTGGTGAGTCACTGGAATCTCGTGCTTCTGCTTCTAGAGCACTGGGATTACAGATATGTGTCACTGCATCTGACATTATACATGGGTTTTAGGGAGCATTGCATGTGTATTCTCATGCTTGGATACAAATACCATACTAATAGACCATCTCCCCAGTCAAGACTTTTTGAGAACTTTCTGTAAGTCCTTTGTCTACAATGTAAATATGCTCACACCCTATAGTTCTGAGCTAACACAGACAAAGAAGAGTGTGTGCAGAGCACATGCCGAGAGAAAAATAGCGTCAAGCTATCTTAGAAGCTTAAGGTTGAGGTTTTGAGTCATGGGAAAAAAACAAAAGGAACACCAGAACAGAATTCATGAAAGGGATGGGAATTCCAACATGTAAGAGGAAGAAACTAGAAACACACAGTATAGCTTCCAAAATTAATCTTGGTCTACAATGCAGTTTTGCGAATACCTTTATGGTTAGTGATTATCATCTACCAGGAAGTCTTGATGTAGGGGGCCACCTCTGTTGTAGTGTCAGAAACCTCAGTCTCTCTCTCCCCACATCTCATAAAGGTAAACAGCTCATCACTCTTTCTCTGCTTAGCGTTTGCTGTAAAAAACAAATGGCGCTCCAAAGTCCAGTTTCTACTTAAAATATGTAAAATTCCTGTGCTCTTTTCTTCCTCAGATCTTCTTCACTGCTTACTCAGCATTAAACTAAGGGGGATGCTATTTTTCATCTGTCAGCCTACTACACAATTAAGAGAGGAAAGAGAGAGAGAGAAAGAGAGAGAGAGAGAGAGAGAGAGAGAAAGAGAGGAGGGAGGGAGGGAGGGAGGGAGGGAGGGAGGAAGGAAGGAAGGAAGGAAGGAAGGAAGGAAAGAAGGAAAGAAGGAAAGAAGGAAAGAAGGAAAGAAGGAAAGAAGGAAAGAAGGAAAGAAGGAAAGAAGGAAAGAAGGAAAGAAGGAAAGAAGGAAAGAAGGAAGGAAGCAAAACTATTCTATATGAGTAATGAAATCCTACAAAAGTCTGAAGGAAGCAGAAACAGGTCTCCTCCTTCTACAGGGTGCCTTCAAATCCCCTGAAATTCAACATGATGCCCGCAGTTTGGCTTGGAGCTAATGAGGGCTGAGCTACTCTCAAAGGCCAGAAAAGTGATGTCCACAGAACCTAAGCCCATGCTGTCTTCCTGTCTCATTGATAAGAAGTCTCAACATGGTTAGAACCTATCCACCTTGCAGGTGGAGTAGAGGAAGCAGATAAATAAAAATTTTCTTCCCATTTTCTGCCTTCCCTTTTCTCCTTTCCTTCAGAAACTTAGGTTTTTGCTCATGGGTAGCCTATGCCCCATTTTTATACTAGACTTCATTTCTCACCCTACAGCTACAGGGAGTTGCAGAACAAAGAAAGAAAATAAAATGGAAGACTCAGAGGTTGGAATTTTGGAATACCCTGTGACTTCTTGAATTGACACCTTTTGGACTTTTACAATATAAAAGTCAAGACGATGTGCTCAGTACTTGGGTAAACCTAGGGTTTCCACATAAAAATGAAGGCCACTTGGGACGGGAAGAGATGGCTCAACAGAAGATGTGAATTTGGTCGCTAGCACCTGTAGAAAGCAGGTCACAACCTGCTACAGGGGACCCAAGACTGTCTTCTGGCTACTCATGTGCATATACCACATATACGTGTACATACATAATTAAGGGAATATCAGCTGCACTTGCTTTTCTCTTCTTTTCTTTTCTTTTCTTTTCTTTTCTTTTCTTTTCTTTTCTTTTCTTTTCTTCTCTTCTCTCCTCTCCTCTCCTGTCCTCTCCTCTCCTCTCCTCTCCTGTCCTGTCCTCTCCTCTCCTCTCCTCTCCTCTCCTCTCCTCTCTTCTCTTCTTTTCTTTTCTTTTCTTTTCTTTTCTTTTACAGTGGAGTGTCTCTGTGTGTATCAACCACACTCCCAGGCAGGCACCATGCCCTGGAGTACTTTGCCAACACAAAACAAATTCAATGAATTTTGGTCGAGTTTTTATTTTATTTGGGTTTTTTTTTTTTTTTTTGGTTTTGATTTTTTTTTTTTTTTTGGTTTTTGTTTGTTTGTTTTATTGGCTGTTGTTTGGTCTTTTTGGGTTTTGTTTTGGTTTTTTGAAAGAGAAAAATAGAAAGAACATAAAGTTGAGTAGGTATGGAGGTGAGGAATGCAAAGGAAAGGCTGGAGGAGGGGAAATTTGATCAAAATACATTGTGTGCAAGAATTTTAAATTAAAAAAAAGAAAAAGAAAAATAAAGATTAAACTTTTGGTTCTAAATTTTGGATGCTTGCTTAAATTTGATTTCTTACAAATTAAAATAACTATGTTAGTACAAGTCTGCTCTAAGTAATATTTGGGGCATGTATGTCCCTAAGAAGCCATTGGTGCTCGTCTGAATGCACAAGGTGACTAAGCATGATGTTTTCTTATTGAGCTCTGCTGATCTTACCAGTCGGAGAAATATTTTTCAATAAAGTATTTGTTCACATGGTACTATCTTCAGATATTTGGTATCTTAAATAAATTAACTTACAGAAAAGAGAAAGAAAAAGCGGCAGGATGGGAAAATAGACTCAGATTTCTAAAGCCAAGGAAAACTTTATGTTAAGAGACTTCATGAGAAGGACATCTAAGGAAGATGAGATGTTCCCTCCTGTTAGCCTACCTCAGAGGTTAGCCTTAGAGCTCATTTGCAGTACCCGCTGCTCTTGCAGAGGACCCAGGTTCAGTTTTCTGAACTCACATGGTAGCTCACAACTACCTGCAACCCCAGCTGCAAGAATACAATGCTTCTTCCTGTAACCACAGGCACCACACATGACTGTGGTACATATGCATACATAAACATTCACATACATAAAAACAACACAAAAGTTAATAGAAAAGATTCTCAGCAATGGACACACACCCAGTGTGCCAGATTGGTGGGGCTCTCTAGACAGGCAGTGTGATCGTGTAAACTCATTTTAGTGTACATAAGAATGGAATTTGAATTTTCCTTCAATGGGCCCTATCTCAGCAACTTTCTCCTCAAGTCATGGGTTAAATAGATGTTTGACTTGTGATTATTTCACGTAATAGTTTACCTTTACCAAAACGTATTCACTGATGGTGTCTGCGGTGACTTTGGAGAAGCATCGGTAAGCAGGGTCACTGGGGCTTTATGGCAGGCCAGGAAGTCATGGATGCAAGAAACGGGTCATTTAGGGTTGGAGAACTAGCTCAGTGCATGCTTAGCACACATGTGTCCCTGTGTTCCATCTCGAGTACTCTAGTAACAGACACACACACACACACACACACACACACACACACACGAGGGGACAGGAGACAGAATTCACATTTCTGAAACACGAATCGAATCCTGTCATCTGGCATTCCGATGGACATTTGCGTTTATGTTGGATAAAGCCCATACCATGCCGTTTCCTACCCAAGCCTTTGCACATCCCAAGTACACTCCCTCCCTCTCTTTAAGCACCTGCCCCAGCTTGCTCTTCTTCCCTGAGTCTGGTCTAAATGAATACTCACCCTGAGGGCTCCCAAAAGGCTCTTGAGCTCTGTGTCACATAGTCTTTTCCTCGTGTCACAAGCCTGCTTAACTGTTGTAGCCCACATTTGACTGCATGTGGTGAGGGCAAGGCTAGAACTGCCTTTGATTGACTTCCTTGTGTATTCATTCCCAGCTCCAAACAGAAGATGTGGTACAAAATATAGTCAAGTTCAATATTGTCTGAGTAAATAAAACTGGATGTAAATGAAACCATTTTGAGTGCCAAAAGGGAGGAAGATTGTTTCCAAGCTAAGAAACACAGAGAGAAAGAAAGGCTAGCACACTCCTGGATGTACTGGATTAAGAAAATGCACCACAGAACAGGTAACTAAACTACTAGCGGACCCAAGAACTGACCCAGTGTGCTAAGGTTTTCTTCATAGAACTACAAAGAGCTAGTCAAAGTAATCTTCCATCATTCATCCTATAAAGTTGAATTAGAAAATTGGATTGGTCCATCTAGAACTGCTCAGTAGTCCTTTAAAATACATATACAAGTTCTACATTTCAGGAGTAGGAAAAAAAATATGTTTTGAGCCCCACCTACTTCCCCACAACCTGGAGAAAAGGCAATCGATGCTGAGAAAATATTGTGAGGAGAGAGGTAAATTCAGGATCCTCCCCTAATGCCTGCCCCACCTCTAACCTCAATCCCATTTAATAGCTCCCGATGGAGGTCTAGGATCCTGTGTAAGGCCTCACGATTCCCGAAAGGCAGCCCGATTTTCTGCTCTCTCTTTCCAAAGTGCTCACAGAAGAAGCTGTGGTTTCCATTTGTAAGCATCACTGGCTTCATGGTGGCACGCAGGTGAATTAGTTGGATGGTGTTGACGGAAGAGGTCAGAATCTAAGCAAGCATTAGGGATGGTTCATAGCTACTTCCACTGCCTCCCCCCCACCACCACCCCCCCACCCCGCCCCATCACCACCGAAAGGGCTCATCTCTGCAGTGAGCTCAAACCTTCCAGCCAGGAACCCTCTTTGTGGAGAAAGTGGGCTAAAGTGAAGTGTGCAGGCTCCCTCCTTCCTGTCCTTCCTTACAAAACCCAGCAGCGGTGAACACAGAGCTGTATGTCTGCCTGTCTATTGTTCAATGCTATTTCCTGTGCCTCATGAAAATGAATGAAGCTTGCTAGCAGGATCCCAAGCAAAGAGACGGAAAAGCCTGGCTGGAGTCTGGACCTTGGTTTGATTCTTCCTGAGTGTGATGGGATCATGAGATGGGTGTGGTATAAGTGGCCTGAAGAGGTGCCACAGATAAAGCTGGGGTACAGCTCGGTGAAGAGCTGTTTCCTGTTGCCGTAAAATATTCACTTTTCAGGAAACAAGTCAGATCTGTTTAAAGAGATATGCTCAGGTACTCTAAGGGTGCCAAAAACAAATACAAAAATCCAGGCACTAAAATATATTCCAGGCTTACAAAGGGGTATACACTGAGCCGGATGTTAAATATTCACTATCACCCACCCCACCCATCTCTCTTTTCCCCACAGAGAACTGGAGGTGGCAGTGTAGGTCTCCTTTCCACTTGAGACATGTTATCTGACTTTTTCGAGGTCTTATGACAATACAGTGGCAGGGGAAGGGTAAAGTCCAGATCAAATGTCAGAGCCCAAACTCTTTGCAAAGTGGATGCATTTGTTTGGAAATCAGTTGCACAGGTTTGTGTTTCTACGATCTTCTCTCCCGCTGATGCTCTAAAGTAACTACTTTGCTCACAAACCCAAGGAAGTTTCTCCACACAGCCAGGAAGTGATAAGCAGGTTTGAAAACTGAACCTGGGACCCTCTGCCTGTAAGGCAGGAGTGTCTGACATCAGCACTGGGTTTCTGCTCCAGTTGCTGGTGCTAGCGCCTGACCCACTGAGTACCAGTCTCTCTATGAAGAGTCTTGCTGAGTTTTAGTTGAAGCAAAGTGGGTGTCTTCATCCAGCCCCAATGTCCTCACCTCTGGCTCTGGAAACAAACCATTGATTAGAGCAAAGACTTCAGAAAGCTGTCATCTTGGAGACATTCTCTGAAGCCCCACACTAAGGGCTTTGTTGGATTTTTATCAGCCAGAGCTTGGGTTGGACACACGTTATTATTTCTTATTGACTCGGTAATCACTAACCCTAGCTGGTTGTGTTCAGCCACCATTTGCTTATGGCCCTTTTCAGCTTGAAATCCCCAAGACCTGTATACAAAGCTTTTGACTCAAATTACCCAATTCATCAGCTAGTTAATACGCCAGTTGTTAATCTTGGGGGGGGGGGGGTACTGAGTTTCTAGGATAGCTGCAATTTTATTAAAATCTTTTAAATGGTGCTTCTTTGAGAATGGGATAGAACAAGTGTACATGTATACTATTTTAGAGAAATGAGATGCTGTTGCAAGGGATAGCTGCTGGAGGAGAGAAAGTCAGTTTTCTTTACTCAGGAATATATGGATATGCACATAGCACAGATCGAAACTGATGGGTTTTAGAAAAATACAATTAAAAAGAAGACAGAAAATTGGATGGATAGGAAAGAAGGTGTGGGTCTGGGAGGAGCTGAGGGGAGGAAGACTGTGATAAAAACCCATTTCTTGAAATTATGAAAGGAATAATTATTTTGAATCAGAGAATGAAACAAGAAACTAAAATACAAAGGAGGTAGAGTTCAACTTCTCAAGGGGGATTTAACCTCAGAACAGAGTTCACTTTCAATTTAAATTAGATGGGCAGCCAGTAAGATGGCTCCATGTGGAAAAGCACTTGCCATACAATTGTGAGGACTTGAGTTTGAATCTGTACATTTTCCAGAAAAGCCCAAAGAGAAGAACAAATACCTGTCCCAGGGTTCTGTGGTAAGATGGGAAGTAGAGACGGAAAAGGCTCCTGATGCCCACAGGCCCATTGGCCTGGCATATGCAGTTAAAAAAAAAAAACAATAAGTAAAGCCTGTCTCAAACAAGATGGACAGCTAGGCCCTCTCTCTGAAAGGTTGTCTTCTGATTTCCAAATAAGCATGCACACTCACTTACACAGAGGAATGTGAACACACATACAGTGCATATTCATGGGAGAAAATGTAAAAATTAGGCGCTGGCATCAGTGCTGAAAAAAATATATGTTCTTTAATCTCACATGTAAAATAATTCCTCAACAGAGTACAGCAAAAACAAGAAAAAAATGTCCAAGGGCTGGGCTGGAGGAAGAGAAGCTGGGGCTACTGTTCTGTGCTTCTCTTACCCCTGCTTGGCCTTGCTCGTCTCTGTTTTCTTGTCTGTGAAATTGTGATAATAACACAGCCCAATAGAAACTGAGTTTGACACAATATAAGACTCAGGAAACATCAAGTGTGGTTCTTTGATTGTTGCTATGTTTTGGATAGGATGTCTCTCAAGAGTGTTAGAAATCTGATCCTCTGTGTGTGATAAGTGCTGTGAACTCCTGAAAGGGGCGTGGCATGGCGTGGCCCTTACATCATCAGTAGCTGTGGAAAAAGCTGTTTTCTTATGTTCCTCACCTCTGGTTAGTTAGTGTAGTTACAGAGAAAGGGCTACTGCATTTGCTGCTTGGTATTACACTTCTTGCAACTAAACACAGACACACACAGACACACAGACACACACACACACACACACACACACACACACATATATATATATATATATATATATATATATATATATTAGGATGTCCTTCCACATAAGCTGGATTTTAAGAAAGCAAGAGAAAAAAAAAAGGAGTCCATGAGGATTCTCTAAGAATTACTGTTGATATTTCAAAAGTCAGATTTCTGCACACTGAATTGATTTTATCATTCAATTGAATATTTTTAGAAAATGATTACTGATTTTAAGATGTTTTGTTAACTGACCCATTCAAATGTGTAAAAAGAAGAATTTCAGAGAAATAAATTGTAACAAGGATATTTTATGGTGTGTGTGTGTGTGTGTATGTGTGTGTGTAAGCATACACATATATATAGAGAGAAAGGATAGAATGAAGACAAACAATAAGAACAGACATTTGTAAAGCACCCTTCGCAGAGGTAAACAGAATGGAGAATGACAAGTTAAGAGGAATTAAGTCTCTTAAGCTGCACTATATACAGCGCTGTTGACAGAGTTAAGAGTGATTACTAGCATGCTGTTGTTATTGTGTTTGGGTCACACAATACAAGAGTGGTCTGTCGTCAATGGAAGTACATTCTCTACACAGAAAGGATGACTGTACACAGAAACTAAAAAGTCCACGCCCATGCTGGCCTTGCTGAAGACATATGCATGAGGCAGGGGTGAGGAGAGCTTGCCACGTACAGCCCTGCACTAGGAATAATGGAGGTCTGAGGTGGAGCAGTGCTTCTGGGGTGTGTGTGGGGGTGGGGAAGGCATTTTCCACTTACTTCCAGGAAACTGTTAGAGAAGAGAGTCTAGAGTTTCCTGGATTTACACATTTATTGTTTGTTTCTTTTTTATATTAATTAGAAACTGTAAAAGTAAACATGTCAGCTAAGTCCACATTAAAAAAATCAACAAAAACAAAAAACAAAAAACAAAAACACGGTACAACAGACTGGGTAGTACTCTGGCTTAAGCAACTCAGAGAATACCCTCAGCACTGGAGGCTGAAGTCCAAGCAGGGCACCAGCACAGTTGATTTTCCTGTGGGCTCTCTTCCTGGTTTGCCTGCAATGTCACCTTTCCTCTGTGTATTCAGGTGACAGGGAGGAGGGGAGAAGAGAGAAGGGTGAGAGAGAGTAAAAGACAGACACAGAGACTGAGAGAACCACATGGGCTCTTCATTTCATCCAACACTAATTATTTCATAAAGGGTAATTACTCTTACATTCAGGCTAGTGTCCCACTGTATTGATGGGATCCACTCCATCAACACTGGATTCAATTCTAATATTTTTAAATACAAGTAACATAGCAACATTCATCTATATGTCAGCAACCATGTACATGGGTCCTTGGCTTGGAGTCATATAAATTTTGCCCACCAGCTTTATTAAACCTTCTTACTTACACACACACACACACACACACACTGAAGACTTTATCAAATGTTTACTCACAGTCCACCTTCTCCTGGGTGGGGGAGGGGCGGGGGAAAGAACAATGGTCAGACTCCTGACCTTGATTTGAGTGAACTGAAGTTTCAGGTCATGGAGAGAAAACTGAGATAGGAGATAGTCTGTTTGGGACATGGAGGTTTGAAACTTGTGATCAATTTGATTCAAACTGATTCAAGAGGCAATTGGGAGCCACTCTCGGTATGAAGGATGCCAGGGTAGCAATTGCTGCACAGAAAAATGACTCCTCTGGCTGTTTGTGGAAACACACAGTGGGAAAAGCCATCATAGGGAACAGGAAAGGTCGTCAGTTGCCAGCCCGTTTTCTGGGGACTGTGCCAGGGAGGGAATTGTTCTATGACTTTGCATTTGCTGGTTTGTGATGTGAGAGTTTTTGGCCCTCACTTCTCAGGCACTCAGCCACTCTTTTTTGTCTGACAGTCCGCCATCATGCTGTCATGAAGTCTCACGACCCCCAGGAAGCTGTCAGGATGGTTATTATTGTTATCATTACACTTACCAAACCCATACTCTGTGATAGGTTTCATAGGGAGATGCCTCATGAAATTGCAGTGAAAGCGGTACTCTCCTCTTCATTTTACAGGACCCAAGACGACACCACAGGGAAGAAACATAACTTCCCCAGCATCTCTGAGGTACCAGTTGACACAAAGGTGACTTTAACACATATCTGGTTTGTGTTGGCTCCTGATTCCTCTACATTGGATCTCTACTGTCCCTTACTTCCCTAGTCTCATCAGAGCAATGCACTAGGGCACCCTCTGAGAGCCTTTACCTGTTCATTTGTCCCTTCCTCTCCTTGAGGAAAATGATCAGGGCGCCTTCATCCCTATCCTCTTCATTTGCCCAAATAAAAGGCAGATGAAGACACAAATGAATATCCATTGGGCTGCACTGAGTTCTATACAACATGAGCAACTCGCTGGACCTAGACAGGGAGGTAGCACTGCTCTTTAGTGAGCAGCCAGTGGCAGATCCACTGCCCTGGTGATCTTGTCTCTACATATTGTCAGTCCTCCATATCTGTGAGTTCTTTATGCTGTAATTCTATCATTTTGGTTCAAGGGATCAAGTGCATCTGTATTCAATATGTACAGGTTTGTATTTTATGCAGCCTTTCCAGAATCAATACTGTATAGAAACAATCTTCACAGTATACACGCTCTTTTATGTATTGTTGGTAATCTAGAGGTGTATGTGGAAGATTTGAGTAGGTTATATACAAATACTGTGAAGTGGTAGAGACAAAGGATGTTAGCATTCTCGTCTGGCACCTATGGGAAGGGCATGGAATCAGTCACATGCAGGGAAAATTCCTTCTGTGGGAGGTCATTACGACTCTGAAGAGAAACCCTGCAATGTTGAATCTTTACCTTCAACCCTCAAGTCCACAAACACCTCAGAAAACTCTTGCCTAAACTTTGGAAGGGTTTGTTATGGCAAGAGTATTGCTCTGTGCTTGGGAGCCTGGGCTCTGCAGACAGAGAGACTGGGTTGCCTTCCCAGTGTCTCCTCATGTTTTCAACTGTGCTACTAAGCGAAGACTACTTCTCCTTCCCTCCCCCTCATGTTCTCATCTGTAAAATTGTGTCAATCACAGGACCTTCCTTGTGGAATTTCTGTCCATGTTCACTGAAGGAATAAAAAGTGTTTAGGAAAATACGGTGGAGAAGGCAGTTATTGGTACTTTTCTTTTTCCATTACTGAAGGTTGAAATTTATTTATTTATTTATTTATTTATTTATTTATTTATTTATTAGTATTTTTGTATTTCCGATATCCTTGCTAGCAAAAGCCATGGAGAGAACATTTACAATATTATTTTAGGTGCAGGATCAGATCCATTCTGGGACTAGATTGACAAGCCCTTCTAACTTGCAGCTGTAGCTCCATTTTTTTAAAAGCCCCTACTCCTAAATATAAGCTTAACATATGTGTATAATTTCCTTATCCTATCAAAAGAATGGGCTGTAAATTCCTGCCTTGTGTATTTTGCAAGGTTAAAGCAAATGTGATCTTGCACTGAAAAATGTAAACAGTTATGATGTTATAATTATCATTATTATAGCCACACATAGAATAGTTTAAGAGCCATATGGCTTTAATTAATCATGGATAATAACTGAAGTCATCTTGCTAGCCAGGAATAATGTTAGTCTCTAAAAAGAGCTGAAAGACCAGGATAGAGCACAATGAGAAAAGCTTGGCTCTGTGTATCCTGCAGAGCCACCCCTTTCTCGGGCCCAGGAGGCCAGCCTTCACTCACTCTTTCTTTGCTCTGCACCTCCCTTTCTTCTTACTTCAGTGGCAGCCTCACCAGCATACGTCTCCCGGAGGAATAGTAGCTATTGGCAATTCAGGAATGATTATGGGCTGCTTACAGCTAATGAACTACTTCATTTGCTCCACCACAGAAAACTCTGACCGGGCTTTGTTGTGCTTCTCAGGGCCAAGTGAGCTGGAGAAAGACACAAGCTGCTGCCATCCCCCAACACTGAATAGTCTGTAAATCTTGTGCGTGGAGGACTGAGGTGGCTAAGGGATCTGCTATTCCCATTGGCCTTCTCTTCCCTGTGCTCTGCTTGATTTGCTTGTTTTCTCCCTGATACCCACCTATCTGTCATGCATGATGCAGAAGAAGCTGCTGGATGCTCCTAAAAGCTAAATCCTAAGAGCAGCAATGGCAGTTCCTTTGAGGTCTATTTTTTTTCCATATGGGTATCCTAAGACCATCTGTATATCAGGTATTTATATTACAATTTATAAGAGTAACAAAATTACAGTTATGAAGTAGCAACAAAAATAGTTTTACGGTTGGAGGTCACACAACATGAGGAACTGTATTAAAGGGTCGCAGCATTAGGAAGGCTGAGGCCCACTGGCCTAGAGACTGCATGGAAAATACACTTCCTGCAAAGGAGGATCTTTTCTCTCTGAATTTAAATATTTAAATTCACGTACAAAAGATGAAGTTAGTCTGCTCACAAAGTACTTTGCTGTCTCATTCTGTGTCAGGAGTCTGACTGAGGGCAAGCACACACATGCACATCCTTCACACACACACACAGGAAAAATGTACTTTTAAACAACCAATGTCCTGCACTAAATCATAAAAATGGCATCAAAATTATGAAAAAGGAAGGAAGAAAATAGAAAAAGAAAAAAAAAATCGGGAAACTCAACAAGCTACAGTCGGAGGCATTTCTTATTTAAGTTAAGAAAACTCTAGGATCTTTAATTACAGGAAAATGCCAGCCACAATTCCTCTTGTCTCTCTGCATTTCAAATGTGACTCTAGACTGCACTCCCCAAGAGAGTGATAGATACAATTTTATTGGTTTCTGCAGAACACAAGGGTGGCTGTTGAGCAAAGAGCTCTGTTAGAGTTTAAGGAAAAGAAGCTGACAAAGAATCCTGGAAATGAACGAAGCCATGAGCAGATTTTATTAAGGACCATGAAGCCAGCTGGGGGCCCACAGTGGAGAGTTGCCATCTTCTTCTAGGCACCTACTTTAATTCTAAGAGAATCAACAGGGGATGATTATATCCCTTAAGACTCCTTCACTGTTATGGAAATCAGGTGTTGTGGGAGGGATGCAAGACACAGATGGAGCAACACTTATACTAAAGTGGAGGTTTGAGAAGTCCAGAGAAACATAGCATGGCTTCCCCTGGAGGCTAGTGACAAGAAGAAAACCTGGAAACATTCTGCAGCACGGGAGCATTCTGTAGTCTGGGGCACGGGGACTGTCAACCCAGTCACTAGCTACTCGATGCCCCACACCTACATGGGCTTTCATACTTGCACCCCAGGGACCTGGTGCTGCTGTCTGCAGCAAGTCCTAATGGCTTGTAGGCCAGCTGTCTGCTCTCTCAGATGGAAAACTGTTTTTCATAGCAAAAGAGATTGCCACATGCATACAACTGTCCACCTAAAGAAATGGTGTTGAAAACGGTCTTGATTTTGAAGGTCCTGGACCAAGTTGTCACCAAAGGAATACAAACCTACAAGATATGTGATTATGTGTTTCCAAGTGAGGTATTCACACAAATAGTCTCCCTCCTTATCTTCTTTGTTGCCTTAATTATTCCTCAGGCTGAAAGTCTAGGATCACTGAGACCCTAGACCACAGCATAACTACAAATGGAAGGAACCAACTTCATCCCGTGGAAGAAAGACACCCAGTGTTCAGGAACAAATGGACTAACCTGACCTCACAAGGCAGATGTAGACACTCATAGATCATGGTATTACAACTCATCCTAACACATGAGTTTCATAGATGAACATAGCTTAAACCAAACAAAAATAATAAGCCCAGGACATCTCACTAACACACACACACACACACACACACACACACACACACACACACACACACACACACACACACACAGGAGCTCCACTACTCCACAGGTCCAGCAATAGAGGGAATGCTAGCCTAGAAAGAGGTAGGAAATTTTCTCAAAGGCAAAGATAACAGAATACAGAGCAGGCACTGGTGGGCACAGTGACACCTGGCTTCAGTATTTCATTCCCCTTACGTGTTGGCAGTTGTCCTCCAAGTCAGTGAGTGGATCTCTTCCCTCCTCCAGGATTTGCACAGATTCTTTGAACAAATCACTTTAATCAGGGTCACAGACATCAGGCTCAGTGGCTGCACATCCTGTACCTAAGCCCTGTTGGTTCTTGGCTTTGTGAAATGATCTTAAACCCCTGATGGCCTGTACACCCAACAAATAAATAAATAAAAGACTACATGGGAAAGACTGATAAACTGGTATTGATTTTCACAGATCAGCCTTGTCAAAAGGATTTACTGATGTGTCAATGCATGTTGTGGAGAGGATCATAGCGTGATGGCTTGAAGGATTTATAAGAAATCTACAGGCTTTAATACACTTGGCGGTAAATAACTAACAAGTACTGCCCATATTGATTCTTGTCATGTGGTCAATGCAATCTTTAGCCCACTAATTGTCAGTATTGACAAACAGTTCATGATCTAAATGAGCTGCTGGACATCCACTCAGCACGGAGCATTGGCAGAGGGTATTCAGCCTGCCGTTCTCAGTCTGCAGCTTATGGGACAGCTTAGTAGGAAAGACGCACAGAGGACCCTGGAGTACTTAATTCTTCCTTGCTGTCTAGTGTTGTTACAGTGAAAGGAGAGGGCACTGTGTAAGCCCAGCAACCAGTTCCATGACACATTCACAACACTCTCCTCCAGTGATGGTGATCACAAATGTCTCTTCCAAAAGAGACCTCCCAAGTCATGGCATCCCAGGGTGATTGCTGCCACCTAGGCTCTACTCTACTGTACATGTGATATTTAAAGTTCGGGAGACGCTAAGTTGATTGGTTATATATTGTATTTGACAAGACACTCGGTTTAGAGGTGGAAGGTTTGCCTAGCATGAAAGAGGTCCTAGGCTTGGTCCTCTGTACAGGAAAGGAAAGGAGAAAGGAGGAGAAGAGAAAGGAGAGGGGAAGATACAGAAATAATAAAAGCTTTGCATGACTTTTAAGAACGCTACGACAGAATGTCCAAGCAGTCCATGAATACTACCCTGGCTGAACAAGAATTGAATGGATACTCAAGTCCTTGTCCCATCACTTGCAGCCATGAGAGCCCACCCTAACCCTCCCTATCAATCCACCCTTAGTATAAAAGTAACCAGTTACTGCAAGATTAGGAAGAGATTTAGCGAATTCGCCATGGTACTTGCATCTATTATAAGAAAGTCACAATCATGCAGAAATTGTGGGTTCATTTTCCCCCTTCAGTCTGCAAACATTAACTGAGCACTAACCAGAAGTCAGGGGTAGTCCATGATTATGTTTCATGGTTGATCCATATCCAACCACGAAGGAAAGTGTGCCCACCACAGCAGTCCCACTAATGTTCTTGAAAAGATTGATTGAGGTTCTCTCTGCCCAATGGAACACCCTTTAGATCAATCTACTATATTGCTTTAATAGAGCATCCAAATAATGTTATTGGCTATTCTATTAGTCCCAATGAAGTACTCATTATATCTGAAATAAATCTTTAGATAAAGGGCACGTGCCAGAGCAGGCATTTTACAGTGGTCATTCAAACTCTGTTATCATCTGAAATTGTGTTACATTTGCTAGCCTCTATTCTTGGAAAAAATGTATACTGTCTTTCCTCCTAAGCATTGTAGTTGGATTTAGCAGACCAACTGTGAGTTCTTATCACAGTAGGTACACATCAACCTGTTACCTGTGTCTAATGTTTGCATAAAACCTTCTGTTCTCAGCTGGGGAGGAGAACTATAAAGATCAATTTCCAAGTGTCACTAGGAGGAATAAAGGTAGAACATGCATGTGTACACTTATCTTTGAAAACATCTTAAACTTGGAAGCCCACTGTAGAAACTCCGAGACAGTCTCACTCTCTTAGTTAATAAAATTAGGAGAGGTTCTTCATAGACTCCTGAACACAACTCTAAATATTTTTAGGAATTACTTTTCTCCCAAGGCTCTAGGACCACACTTCATCCTTATCTTGCTGACAGGGAACTCTGGAAGTATCACACATTGTCTTACACTCTGTCTTCTGTATGAAGGCTGCCAGTCCCACCTCTTATAACTTCTCACCATCTTTTCTGATAATTGAGGTTTAGCACATTGACATTAGTAAAGCACCTAGCCTGGGTGTCTGGAGACTGTGACTGACACTCCATCGTCAGAGATGTGGTTTCTCTCGGAAGTGACATTCTGTCTGATCTTACAAATGCCTCCAATGTTCAATTATCACCAGGCATTTGGGTGAGTGACAAGATATCAAGGGGAAATTCTTCCCAGATCACTTTCTTTCCTCCCCTTTCCTTTCTCTCTTAACATAGAGAAGACTGCATTATCTCTGCCATGGAAGTCGCTAACATTTTATCACAGGATTGCTTGGTTTGTTCCCCTAAATCCCATCAAAGCTTCTCCCTTCTCAGGGTTCTCCTCTCTTCTTTGATATAGTGTTTAATCACTTTGGAGGTGGTGATGTCTCGTGTGTGTACCTGTGTATGGAGGCTGGAAGTACTCGTGTGTGTACCTGTGTATGGAGGCTGGAAGTGCATCTTGTGTGGTTTTCAGGAGTTAGCTGACCAGCTTCATTTTTGTTTTTAAATGTAATCTATTACTAGGACTGGGTACTCACTGATTTAAGTAGGCTTACTGGCTAGGAAGCTCAACAGATCCTATTGCTTCTACCTCCCTAGTACTGAGCCTACAAGCATATGCTGCCAGATCTAACCTTTGTATTGGTGCTGGGGTTCGAAATCAGAGCCTCACGCTTGTATAGCAGGCACCAACTGAGCTATCTCTCCAGTTCAAGCATTGAATCCCTTGCAGACCTAATTCACTAACCTTCACAGGGAAGGCAAGAGTTTACATTCGACTTTGGAATCAATGAGTGTGATAGATAATTAGATAAAAGTAAGTACAAATGCTGGATAAATAGATTGCCATTTCAATTAAAGAAGGAACAAATGTTCTGAAGACTAGCTCAGGAAAATAAGTTTATACAAGCTAGGCTTGGAAGAGTAATTAAAGAGAACAAGAGGATAAAAATAGTATATCCCATTATTATGAAAATGTTGTACTATAATTGTATTTACCAGAAGCTTTCTTTCAAATATTGTGCCAACATTTCTTCATTAATCTTAATAATTTTGCAAGAAAGCAAAGGAGTAAAAAAAAAAAAAAAAAAAGAAAGAAAGAAAGAAAGAAAGAAAGAAAGAAAAAGAAGAAAAAGAGTGTTTAAATATCATCCATGGCTCTTCTTAAGGAAAAAAATTCTGCCTCCAGGGTTCAAGGTGCACTCCAATGGTAGTAATTAAGGTGTAGGGCTACTGTAAGGATTCAATCAGTTAGAGTTAGAAACAACTTTAGATGAGAGACCAGTGCACAGAGAACACTCAGTAAATATAGAATGATCCAACTCTCAGGATGCTGATGGTTTCCATCAAGATAAATAGTGGTAAGAGGAAGCTTCCTTCCGACTTACTCTAGCATCCAAATTCAAAAGGAAGTGGGGCCTCGCAAGTGTGAAGTACCTGCACAGAGGTACTCTACCTACAAAAGACTTCTCCGAACCCATCATGCACAGACTACTCTATATTTATCCAGAACCTTTCCAAAGGACAATTGTGTGTGCTGTTGTCTATAAGCTCTCCAACATTCTAGAGAAGCTTAGAACTTAAAGTAGCAGAGCCATTGAGATGGTATAGGCACTTATTGCCAAGCCTGATGACTTGAGTTTAATACCTGGATCCCACACGGCAGGAGACAACAGACTCCACAATTTGTATTCTGAACCTGACAAATATCCTGTAAAGGACACACACACACACACACACACACACACACACGCTAAATACATACATACTTGCACACATGTGAAAACATGAGGTTTTCAAGTTGAGTAATTGAGAGAGTGGAAAGCAGAGAGAATAATGATATACCTTGTTACCAACAACTTAGAGACCAAGAAAAATTCAATTTCTTTCTATTCACAATGGATTTCTGGATTCATTTTTGGGGGATGAAACTTGGGCTATTCTATTCTACTGAATACTCACATGAATTCTATCTTCCCAATAACACTTTGATTTTCCTTTGGAAATATTACCTGCTCTATAGACCATGCCAGGTGGGTGGGAGAGTCCATGAAGCCACTGTGGAAGATGGAAACCTATAGGCTATTCTTCTTGCTCTTTTATTGTTCTACATTGTCCATATTGTTATGTCTTGTGACCTACATTGGTTCTCAACCTAGACACCAAGACTCAGATAGTAGAAATCTTTCTCTATTCACTTTGAATCTTAACCAGCAAGAATCAACTTCGAAGGAAGAAATGGTTTCCCTGCCAGGTTTGCATTCAAATAAGACAGGGGAGTCACTTCTGCAGCTCCTACCTTCCCTCCCACTTCCCTCCAGCCTGAGTCATCAGCCTCCCTGCCTTCTCTCCTTGCAGCCCCTGGAGTCCTCCAACAGCACAGTGCCTTGCTTGCATTGCATTCTTCTCAGCTGTGCAGAAGCCCAATCTGAGGCAGTGCTGCTGCCATTACTTCCTTAGTGTTCTCTATAAGCAATGCTAAACACAAAACAAAAGCAGTAAAAAAAAATTTTAAAGATATGATGGAGTGCTACTACCCAGAGTCCAGGTGGTATGACCAACATCAGATGGAAAGATGGGCACTCTCCAGGTCCTGACCAGTGAGCACAATTGCCACCCATTGCACAGACTGGCAGACTCTAATGCTAGGATAAAAATCCAAGGATTTATCTAAAAGCAAAATCAAATTAATTTGAAGAAGTGGCAGTCAATTAGTGGAAGATAATTTGGAGCCATATCACCTATATATTTAAATATGCTATTCAGCCTCCATTCATACCAACCCTGACAATATTCACAGAGCAGGAGAGCATGAACTTTAATAAGCACTTGCAGTTTTGCAGAACGCAACAGTATTTTTCCTGTAGTCATTAGGTTTATTATCACAATGGCTGCGTGAAATCCTCCTGAGTTTAGAAGAGGATATTCTAGCTAAGAGATGTACTACGGTGCTGCTTAGTCCTTCACTTGAGAATGCAATCGTTCTTCAGCACTGCCTCTGTGACAAGTGACATTCACATGGGATGGAGAAATGAGGAGAGGGGCAGGACACAGAGATTTGTTGACTTCTTACTCTGCCTCAGACAATTCCAGAAACGTCAATGGAGCCCTATGAGGTTTTACTGAAGCCATATAGAATACATTCAAAGCATTTCTAAGGTTATCTGGCCTTTAAAGCAACCCAATGATTTTTCCAATGGACTAGCCATTTTTTTCAATGATATGTTTTGTAAGATTCTCTTATGACTGCGCTTTATACAATAGGAAGTCTCTGCCTTTCCCCATTGTTGTCTTCTTGCCTGTGTAACTCATTCTTGAAGAATTAAACCAGGATCCCCAGAGTGGGAATGAACCCATTTCAGAAGCCTTAAACATCGCATCCCAGTTACCTAGCTCCTAGGCCTTTAACTTTCCACTTATATCATGACAATACTGTGATTATCGATTGGCATTATTATTTGATACATGATTATTGTCACACCTGGGTAAAAAATCTTAGAAGAACCATGAGCAGGTAGCAGTTGTTGTGTATTATCTACCTTGAGTAAAAATTAAAGAATAAAGTAAATTTCTAATAAAAGCGATTTCTAATTGCTAATGCTATTAAAATCTTATCACTTCCAATGGTTGTGCAAATGTCTATACCATGTATCTATAACAATAATATTAATACATTTTACGTGTTAACATATTGCACACACACATATACTTCAATTATAAGCTCATTTTTCCCCCAAGGTCAAAGATGCCTTTACCACTGGTCACCTTTCTTCAGTCATAGCATGATAGCTCTCACTCACTACGAGGTTCCACTTTTGACTTTCAGAGCACAACAGCACAACCAAACATGGGTTTCATTTGGATAAAATATGGAGCCAGAGAAAAGGGTCAGACATTACAAGCACTTACTGCTCTTCAACAGGACAACAGCTTGGCTCCCAATGCCCCTGTTAGGTGAAACCAATCACCTATAACTTCATCTTGATGGGTCTGATGCCTTGATCACACACACACACACACACACACACACACACACATATATGCATTCTCACCCTCACATCCACTAAAGAGAAAACAAATCTTTAAATATATATCAAATATATGTAGACTTGGTGGAATTTTCTTATTCATATGGAGTCTCAACATTCTTTTTCTACCTCGAACTTTTCATTGTTCACACCATTATTGTTACACACTATGCCTAGTATATTTTTTTAAAAGGCCAAAGTACTTCAGTTGTATAAAATCTATACCTTGTAATTGTGTCAATTCTTGTACCCAGAGCCTATATGAGTTTTATTGTTTTCAGTGAGTATTGCCAACAAGACTGTGTGTTCCACTTAAGGAGAAACAAGCATATTTGTCTAGTGATTTCCCATTTTGGGGCATGTAACAATCTCTCAGTAAATATTGGTCCAGATGAAAAGCTTAAAACAATTGTTTATAGTGAGGGAGGGTTGGCATGCTCGCTGCTCCGATCTAAATCTTAAACTTGACTGCGTTCAATCTCACTATCTCATTTCCTTCTTGGTTCTCTTCCCTACCCTCTCCTAATAGAGAGGTGTAATCCTTGTTGTCCCCTGTCTTTTATATGATTTAAAGCCACAAAAAATGATTAATGTGCTTCTCAACCTCCTGCCTGTATCACTAATCACGGTGTTAAAGGAGAGTGGACTTGCTACTGAATGCCATTCCAGCAAATGTCACGTCTCTCTGTCCTTGTTTGCAATTCTTTATGTCTTTTAGGACCCATGGCAACATTCCAATTCAAGTTACCTTTTTGCAAGGCAGATTGGAGGAGACCAGAAAATGAAAGATGAAGCTCTGCTCCCAGTCCTAGTCCTTGAAGTTATAATTTACGACAGAAAACATATATACATATGAATTGCACCCCCGAGCTCCGACTGTACACAAAATCCCCCTCTAAGTCCTCTTCTTATGCCTGCACTGATACTGGCTGTTTAAAACCCTAGAAGTACCCACACTAGCTGGTAATGGTTATTATCATCCCCTTTACCTTGTAGTCAAGGAACCACAAAGAGATTAAGCAACTAGCCTAAGGATTCAGCTGAAGTGGTTTGCATCTGGAGTTTCTACTTTCCCTCTGGGTATCTTCTTACATGAGCTATGTGTAGCAATTAAGGCATTCTGACTATCTGCCCTTGCGTGTTAAAACCACCTCCAAATACATCACCATAAACGACAGGCTTGCTCTGTGACTATGCGTCAGTGGCTTGGCTGAATGAGCTTCTGCTCCACAAAGCATGGCAGTGTTTAGCCCACCAGACCACCACGAGGTTGCCAGACTTATCATGGCTTGTGGGGAACAGCTAGAAGGCTGGGACTCACTGAGACTCTCTGTCTGCAGAGTCCTGGGGCCACTGCATAGGTCATCTTAACAGAGGACCAAGGTCAGGCCTGCCATTGATACTGTCGTTTTTTTCAGAACCTTCACGATCCATTCAGTGATGGGCCAGTGAAAGACAGGCAGCGGAGGCAGGCCTTACTCTTAAGTGAGAGAAGTACTCCCCAGTCTGTGCGCATCTTTGTCTTTGACACATCAGAGAAATGCAGCTTTCAGAAATGCAGCTGAGCTACAGCACAGGGTCACATCTTTCTTTTCTCTTATTTATCATACATTTATGTATTTATTTGGGGGAGGAACTGTGCATGTGTGTGTGTGTGTGTGGAAGTTGGAGCACCGCACATTTAATGTAGAAGGCAGGCAGACTATTTGCAGGACTTTCTGATCTCCTTTCACTACACGGGTCCCAGAGACCCAAGAAATTAAAGTAGAAGGATTAAAGCAACGGCTCTCAGCCTTCATAGTGCTGCAACCCTTTAACAAGGACCCTCATGTTGTGGTGGTCCCCAACAATGATATTATTTCATTGCTTCTTCACAACAGTAATTTTTCTACTGTTAAGAATCGTAATGTAAATATCTGCTATGCAGAATATTTGATATGTGACCCCCCCCCCCTAAGGAGTCACGAACCACAGTTTGAGAACCAATGGGCTAGAGAATCATCTCGGTGGTCAATAACACCCAACTGCTCTCTCACAGACGATTCAGGATTGGTTCCCAGCAATCACATGATGGCACCCAAACACCTGTAACTCCAGTTCCAAGGGATCTGAAGTTAAGAGTGCCGCCTTTTATTCACGTGATGCATATCAACTCATATGAACGGACATAAAAAAATAATAAATTAATTAAAAATAAGATGTAAAGGGAAAGTAAGGCAGAACTACCTTCTCTATTCTGTGGGCATTTTGACCCTTGTCTCAAGGAGGGGTTCATAGGGCTGGGGCATGGTCACAGTGGCAAGGGAGGAAGATACACAGACAATGAAGGGACCAAGGCTGGGCCAGGACAGGGAACTTTTCCGTAGGATGAGCTGAGCTCAATCCCTAGAGGAAGTTTGAATAATACAATTTTATTTCTTCATTTGACTAAACTCAAGTTTCTGCTTCTGATTTTATAGAGCATAGATCAGGGCGGAGGTGACACTAAGCTAAGAACCACACATAATATCAAGACAGTTACTCCCTTGTCATCAGCTGTGATGACTCATGGTTAATTTGGCATACCGTAATGGCCACAGTGGTATGGTAAAGAACCGTCTAAAGATGAGGACTGTGAACCGAGACCTGATTATCAGGAAGGAGTCAGCCCCAGGCCAAACTTCCTGTCTCTGTACCTTTGATTCCTGCTTTGAAATTGGGGTCATACTAGTGTTCTATAAATTGTATCTAGAAATCATTTTAC
The DNA here is from genome assembly GCF_000001635.26 of Mus musculus. Classification (NCBI taxonomy): domain Eukaryota; kingdom Metazoa; phylum Chordata; class Mammalia; order Rodentia; family Muridae; genus Mus; species Mus musculus. The sequence goes on from NC_000071.6 coordinate 44,724,517, forward strand.
AAAGACATAATTGGCATTTATGTAACACAGCTAGTCAGTGGAGTCCATCTTATGAATAAGGGGAGCACTTTCTGAGTCCTTCATCTCAGAGGTGGTCTTAGTGCATTTGCTTGTACACATACATTTTAAGAGTATCTTAGGATACATATCATCACAGTGTTATAGAAGAAAGGCAAGGTGATTTTATATTTTTTCCCTAGCCAAAGAAATGTGACTGACAAAGAGGAAGTGGCTTCTGCATCAAATTTATATAAAACAGTGCTTTGAGCATGACCCTGAAGAAAAAAACCATTTCTTACATTGTATCAGGCATAATTATCTGCTCATGGAAAACATTTGATACTTTTAGATAAATTTGGTTAAATGAAAACCTTCCTTGACCCTCAACTTCCTGCCTTCAGGGGAAAAGAATCTGCCAGAAACTGCCCCCACAACTTAGTTTAGGCACTTTGTATTCATTTCAAGGACTATTTTTTTAAATGAAATTTGACTGTCTTAAAAGCATTATGACTGTTCATCCAATTTGGTGTGTAACATGAACAATTCATACTTTATTAAATGTAATGATGTCTAGAAATTAATCGCCAAGAGCATATCTTAAATGTGAACAGTATTCTATCAACGAGAAATGAATCCAGAGGACATACCTGAGAAAATAACAGCATGATTTAGGAACACAGTATCAAATTCGGGAACTAATCAAATGTGGTGAGAGAACATGGAGTTTCTTTTGCATTGGGGAAACTAAGCATTTGGAAGTACTGAGTCCACATGACTTATGGATGGACTTGCTTCACTGGTTCTCCAGAGTCTGATGTGGCTCCAGGAAGAGAGACATGTAGGGGTGTGTGTGTGTGTGTGTGTGTGTGTGTGTGTGTGTGCAATATGTCTCTGTCTCTCTCTCTTACACACACACACACACACACACACACACACATACATATGCGTTTTCTTGTTGGCTGAATGTATATTGAGGAATACATATACATATACATATACATATACATATACATATACATATACATATACATATACATACATACATTCAGGCAACAGAAAAAGAATCTCTCCCCACTTCCTCCCTACCAGCTACAACACCTAGGTTCAGGCTGATTTCAACTCCCTATATGGCTATATATAACTGAGAATGAGTCTAAACTTCTGGTTTTCTTGACTCCACCTCCCAGATGTTGAGATTATAGACTATGAATCATACCCAGTTGCTGGAGATAGAAGCGAGAGCTTCCTGCATGCTAGTAAGCACTTTATTAAGAAAGCTACATCCTCAGCCCCAAGCAGATATATATCTGTATACTCTAAATGCAAAGGTATCTTATGTAAAAAAAGATATTATTTTCCTAAAAGTTTAGAAAGTCGTACTTAAATAAATAACATATAAAGAATATAATTCAAAAATGAAGCTTTGGGGAAAGTATATTACTTTTTCAAAATCTTACAAATGAAATAACCATACATTATCTTCTGTTTAATAAGCTTTTCTCATTGCAATTTTGCACAGCCATGGAGGCACCTTATCATTGTAAAACCATGTTTTCAGAAGGCCAGGATTTAAGACAGAAGGCTACTATCCCAGTACTGTGGAGATGCAGGCACTGGCTCAAGAGGTCACGTCCATTCATCTTTGGCCACAGATAGACTTCAAAGTTAGCCTGGGTCATACAAGACCTGAAGAAAAAGACCCTGAAGAAAAGGACTACTTATTATATTGTGTTGGGCATAATTATTGCTCATAAGACACTATTTCTGAAACTAAAACAATAATGACGATAATAAACCTCTCCCTCTCCCCCTCCCTCTCTTCCCCCTCCCCCTCCCTCTCCCTCTCCGTGTGTGTGTGTGTGTGTGTGTGTGTGTGTGTGTGTGTGTGTGTGCTGTATGTTTTCTAGGAGATGAACTTAAGGCCTCACATGCTAGGCAAATGCTCTACCACTGAGCTGAATCTCCAGCCCTAAAAAAAAAAAGAAAAGAAAAATTTTAACGATTCTTTAATTTAAAACTATTTATGTACTGGACACTGATGGAGGCAGTGGTGAACTAGTCGAGGTTTCCTGGAGTTTACATTTTAGTTAGAGAGGAAGAAGGACAAGAAAACAAACAAAGAAATGAGCCCGCTGTGCATTGTGATAAGTGCCACGAAGGGGAAAAAACAGTCTGGGGTGACTTTGGTGGCACAGGTCAAGGGAACCTCTGAGGAAGTGACATTTGAGCTGAGATCTGAATGGCAGGAAGGAGTCAGCCCTTGCAAACCTGCAGGCTGAGCTTTTCTGCAGGGAACCTGGAGGGCAGAGACCTCCAGAGGAAACAGCCTGGCGTATTCCACAGCAGCTGTGGGAAGACACGGAATGTGGACTTTCACATCCCTGGCATCCCCTACTTGTAAATTATGCTACATTTAACAGCTTGGTCCTCATCCTTCTGATCGTATTCTATTGGGTTTAAAATTTTAAGGAAAATGAAAAGGAGAATTGGAGCAAAATATATGCGCATATTTCTGAATGGTATGAACCCAAATTTCTGGATACTTGCTGCTCTTTTTTTTTTTTTTTCTTTCCTGATGTGTGTATAGTGCAGATGTGCATGCATGTGGAGGACACAGGTCTCTGAAATATCTTTCCCCAGAGATTCCACTTTATCTTTTTGGAATGAACCCAGCTCTCGATGATTGGCTAGACTGGTTTACCAGCTCTCGCTGATTGATTGGTTAGACTGGCTTCGCAGCTCTCGCTGATTGATTGGTTAGACTGGCTTCGCAGCTCTCACTGATTGGTTAGACTGGCTTGTCAGCAAGCACTCAGATCTTCCTGTCACCCCCAAATCCTAGAGTTATAATGTGCAACTGCTCCCTACTTTCACTACGTGAGTGCTAGCGATATAAACTCAGATTCTCATTCTTGTCCAACAGGCTCTTCACTCACTGAACTATCTTCCCCACCCTTAAATGTAATTATTAACGTTGCAGATCAAAATGTTGAGCTTGATTTCTCCAAATGCAAACGCCCCAGCAATGATCTTGTCGCAAGCTAAATATATACAGGCCTTTGTTTTCCGTTCTTGCTGTAAGCTCACTCTCATTGAGCACGGTAATCAAGAGCTGTAAGAGAAGAAGTCACACTTTTCTACATAAAGAATGTGCAAAAATGGGAGAGTCTGCCGAGAGCATTTTATCTTCCTTGCCCCTCTCTTGGTTTTCCACTCCACTAGAGGCATTTATTCTGAAGACACTGTATGTTTGAGTCAATTACGAAAGAGGTGCTTGATTTAGGTACTCTGAGGAGATGGGGGAAATGATTCCATGTAACAAGGGTTGTTTTCCTCTTTCAAAAAGGCTAAAAAGAGACTACAGTCTTTAAAGCCGCTGGCCTTTCATGTGGAACATTCAAACCTTACCCGTGGTGGCTAAAACTGGAAAGCATCCCCATATTTAAATCATATACAACCAGGACAGAGTGCCACTCAGTGTAGATTACTTACGCAGCGTACGCGGCACCCTATATTCATCCTCAGTGCCAAAACAAGAAAGAAAACAAAAACTGACCAGTATATCTAAGGAAAACGGCGAGCAAAGCGCTCAAGTTCTCTGAGCCTCCTTTTCCTCAGTGAGAGTCATGGCCTCTGTGACTAAGGATAGAACACGGAGCTGGGATGTGTGTTCGCTCACACAGGCTGGGAGGACGGAAGCCACAGCTCTTCTCAGTTTCAAGGCGAGAATACAGTCTCTCTGCCCAGCCTGTCACTTGCCTGTTTCAACCAAGAAACATCCAGGGAGCTTTCAGAAAAGTTGGCATTGCCCCAGAGAGACCATACCAAGCTTATCTCTGTTATTTAGTAGCTGATGACTTTGAGGTCTTCCTTGTATAGTGAACATCAAAGGAAGACTTAGCAGTACCATAAAGAAGGGTAAACTGGCTTGAGTATATCTGTCTATGCAGAGCCAAGCTTCTGAGTCCTGATGCTAATGATTAGTTTTACAATAGATATCCCTGAGCCGAGGTAAGCAGGTTAACACTGGTGAGACTACATGGAGAACAGTCTACTTACTGGCAGTGAACTTTGCACATCCATGGATACAAAAACACAAACAAACAAACAAACTGAAAAGTCAGGGAAAGGACTCATGTCAGCTGGTTATTGGAACAGCGCTTTAAGTGAGCGATATCTTCAAGACCTTCCAGTATTTTCTATTAGGTCTCAGGTTAAATGTTTCCTCCCAGGAGCCTGATCTTCCTGTATCTTCTATATCATATTGGTTCAGTTTGGTCTATGCTCACATATTAATAATTAGAATTTTTTGAATACATGCTGTATGACAGGCAATAGCCAACATAAGTCACATATGTTAGTTCATCTCCTGGCTACCCAATCATACAGATGATGATATTTTCCTCTGACTCACACAGCCAATGGTGTCAGGGATAGCTAAGGTCATAGCTAGACAGTCTAGTGGCCTTGCAAACACAGCCCTAGGGATTTGCACTGAATTCTCATGTCCTGCACTGCCTACCAGGACTCAACACACCCAACCCAAGCCCTCCTTGATAGTCTTCCTGGAGCAAATAAGCACCATTAGGTTAGGGCCATACTCCAGTACCATTACCACCATCTTGGTGATGTCTCTGTCAATTATCACGGAGTCTGATACATGCAAGTGGACAATATTTTTGGTAAGGACTTCATTTTACAAAACCTTCATTTTACAAATCAGAAACTGGAGGCAAGGTTTAGTGACTAGCCCAGTGGTCAATACTGATAAGTATGTAGGTGTCTTTTTTGTGCTCCCACAAACATTTCTCTGTGTTGGTTTTATTGCTTATCATGTTGCTCCTTCATTAACACCTCCCTGAAATCATAGCCCACTACACCTGTCCACAGCCAGGTCTTCAATTCCTCAGATGATTTAAGTCTTCCATAAGAGGAGAGTTTTAAGTACAAGGTGAAAGAAAGGAAGGAAGGAAGGAAGGAAGGAAGGAAGGAAGGAAGAAAGAAAGAAAGAAAGAAAGAAAGAAAGAAAGAAAGAAAGAAAGAAAGAAAGAAAGAAAGAAAGGAGCATTAAATAAAACCAATCAGACAGAAAGTCAAACCTAGAAGCCTAAACTCAGGGAGCTGCTATCCACACAAGAAATGAAGCCTTCCCCAGTCTTCATAATTACCTTTCTAACTGAGACTCCACAGACCCACACCTTTGAACTACACAAGAAAAACAAATAAATAAGTAAGCCTCTCTGCTGATTAGCAAGGTATTGCAGGCTCTGCAAAAGCCTCTCCTGCTGGATTTCCTGTCCTGTCCTCCTTCCTCATGTTTGTTTCTTCCTCCAGCCGAGATGACGAGAACACTGAATTGTGCTGCTAGTGTACAATCTTACCTAATTATGCCAGCTGATCACTTAAAAGTAATGTTTGCACACAGACCAGGAAGATGCTTACAAGAACCAGCTGCTTGATAAAGGCTATAAGCAAGGATTTGATTCCTTTTCAAAGAAGTGTTAACTATTTACATCTATTTTTAAACACGGCACAGCACAACGTGAATGACTGCGAAAAGAGAGAAGAGATCCCGCCATGCTCTAGCTGCATAGAGGCAGGCACATTTGGAAATAACGGGACATTGCAACATGTAGGAAGAATTGCAATGCCTTTCACAGCCTTGTTTGTCTCTTTGAGGAAGGGAATGCTACTGTCCCTTGGTTTTAGATATAAATGAAAGATGAGCTCAGAGTTTGTAGAGACATTATATTGATTGTATTTATACTTGTGCGTGATTGGATTGTGTGTGTGTGTGTGTGTGTGTGTGTGTGTGTGTGTCCACAAGTGCTATTCTATAAAGCATAGTGGTCCAAATTGAACATAATTAGCTTTTACATTTTGGATACTCAGTGTACTGATGCTCTGCCAAGGAACATGAATTAACCAAGTTGTGTCCTAGGTGGGATGGCTAATATAGTCTACTTGACCAGATCTGAAGTCACCAGAAGATTAACCTCTGGTCATATATTTAACAGAGCTTTGAGATTGGGTAAATTGGGCTAAGACCCTAGACAAACAAACAAACCTTCAAATACCTTCCCTTCTTTGAGTTACATTTGTCAGGCATCTCGTCCCGGCGATGAAGAAAGCATTAGGCTACCAGGCTGAACGAATGAGATAGTGCACAAGAAGTTGGGATGCTGTGCCCAACTCAGGTAAACTGTGCACAGTGGCTTACATGCATTCAGAAATAGCAGATACTAACACATATCCCGATATTGGCTTATTAAATACACACACTACACTAAGTTATAATCACCATAATTTTTGTTACACTCAACAGTATTAAGTACCTCAGTTCAACAGGTGAATAGTAGGACCATTTCTAAACCCATGTAATGTCAGTTTTGCCAGAGTCCTAAAGTCTGCGAATCACCTTTCCGTCCTCTCCCCACTTATTCTATGGCAGAGATTATGTATCTCTGACTTCTTCGATCTCTGAGGCATGTATCCACAAGACTGGTTTTCATCTTTGCATGGAGGACCAGCAGGGATTTAACTGAACATAAGACAGTTTAGTGCCATCTTTGTCTAGGTATGAATCTGACACTTAGAAACTGAGAGGCTACTATCTAATATAGAGAAAGAAGTCAAGAAGTTGGACTCCAGAAAACCAGATAACCCTATTAAAAATGGGGTACAGAGCTAAACAAAGAATTCTCAACTAAGGGATACTGAATGGCTGAGAGGCACCTGAAAAAAATGTTCAACATCCCTAGTCATCAGGGAAATGCAAATCAAAACAACCCTAAGATTCCACCTCACACTAGTCAGAATGGCTAAGATCAAAAACTCAGCCCCAAACCTAGGATACCCAAGATATAAGATATAATTTGCTAAACACATGAAACTCAAGAAGAATGAAGACTGAAGTGTGGACACTATGCCCCTCCTTAGATTTGGGAACAAAACACCCATGGAAGGAGTTACAGAGACAAAGTTTGGAGCTGAGATGAAAGGATGGACCATGTAGAGACTGCCATATCCAGGGATCCACCCCATAATCAGCATCCAAACGCTGACACCATTGCATACACTAGCAAGATTTTATTGAAAGGACCCAGATGTAACTGTCTCTTGTGAGACTATGCCGGGGCCTAGCAAACACAGAAGTGGATGCTCACAGTCAGCTAATGGATGGATCATAGGGCTCCCAATGGAGGAGCTAGAGAAAGTAGCCAAGGAGCTAAAGGGATCTGCAACCCTATAGGTGGAACAACATTATGAACTAACCAGTACCCCAGAGCTCTTGACTCTAGCTGCATATATATCAAAAGATGGCCTAGTTGGCCATCACTGGAAAGAGAGGCCCATTGGACTTGCAAACTTTATATGCCCCAGTACATGGGAACACCAGGGCCAAAAAGGGGGAGTGGGTGGGCAGGGGAGTGGGGGTGGGTGGATATGGCGGACTTTTGGTATAGCATTGGAAATGTAAATGAGCTAAATACCTAATAAAAAATGGAAAAAAAAAAACTCAGGTGACAGCAGATGCTGGCGAGGATGTGAAGAAAGAACACTCTTTCATTGCTGGTAGAATTGCAAGCTGGTACAACCACTCTGGAAATCAATTTGGCGGTTCCTCAGAAAACTGGACATAGTACTTCCAGAAGACACAGCAATACCTCTCCTGGGCATATACCCAGAAGATGTTCCAACTGGTAATAAGGACACATGCTCCACTATGTTCATAGCAGCCTTATTTTTAATAGCCAGAAGCTGGAAAGAACCCAGATGCCCCTCAACAGAAGAATGGATACAGAAAATGTGGTACATTTACACAATTGAGTACTTACTACTCAGCTATTCAAAACAATGAATTCATGAAATTCTTAGACAAATGGATGGATCTGGAGGATATCATCCTAAGTGAGGTAACCCAATGACAAAAGAACACACATGATATGCACTCACTGATAAGTGGATATTAGCCCAGAAGTTCAGAATACCCAAGATACAATTTGCAAAACACATGAAACTCAAGAAGAAGGAAGACTAAAGTGTGGACACTTCGATCTTTTTTAGAAGGGGGAACAAAATACCCATGGGAAGGAGTTACAGAGACAAAGTGTGGAGCAGAGACTGAAGGAATGACCATCAAGAGACTGCCCCACCTGAGAATCCATCCCATAAACAACCACCAAAACCAGACACTAATGTGGATGCCAACAAGTGCTTGCTGACAGGAGCCTGAGATAGCTGTCTCCTGAGAGGCTCTACTAGTGCCTGACAAATACCGAAGTCGATGGTCACAGCCATCCATTGGACTGAGCACAGGGTTCCCAATGAAGGAACAAGACAAAGTACCCAAGGAGCTGAAGGGGTTTGCAGCCCCATAGGAGGAACAACAATATGAACTAACCAGTACTCCCAGAGCTCCCTGGGACTAAACCACCAGCCAAAGAAAACACATGGTGGGACCTGTGGCTCTAGCTGCATATGTAGCAGAGTATGGCCTTGTCATTCATCAATAGGAGGAGAGGCCCTTGGTCCTGTCAAGGTTCCATGCCCAAGTATAGGAGAATGCCTGGGCCAGGAAGTAGGAGTGGGTGGGTTGGGGAGCAGGGGAAGGGAATAGGGGGTTTTCGGGGGAGAAACTAGGAAAGGGATAAAATTTGAAATGTAAATAAAGAAAATATCTAATAAAAAAGAAATTAAAGTGAGGCAGCGAGCACTTCTGTGTGCCTGGGTGGTACGGAAGGCAGAAAATAACGAAACATTCTACCTCGGTGTCACATAGACACTGGCACAGTGTGATGCTTGGCGTGAAGTAAGTCCCATGTGTGGGTCTGTGCGAAGACAGAAGTGAATGCTGTGCTCCTGATTGCAGGTAGGGATTTCAGAGAAGGCAGGCTTCCTGGAAGAGGTGGTTATGGTAAAATTCTTTCAAAGATGTGCAACGTAACTGGCAGATGATTCAGGAAAGACACTACTGGAAAAAAGCTGCTTCCCAGTTCAGCCCTGGGCTGGACAATTCAGGACAATGGATTCACATTCAGGGCTTAGACATCTCATATCTATATTCTGGGGTCTTCATGGGAAAGAAACAATATATGGGGTACTAGTTAAACGCAACTTCTTCCCACGAGGTTTATTAAATTATTTTTCCATTCTCTCTAAAATATCTAGACATAATTGCAACATCCCAAATTGTTATTAGTCACTTATGAAAAGCACTCCATATGTGAAATCGCATGTGTGTATACATACATTATAGGTTACCACAATCTCCCTGTGTATGCAAATCATTAATATTACTAATAATGATTTAACTCTAATGTTAGATCAGTTTACCTAATTTACATTATAGATTATAGCTTAAATTCTAGATTAAGTATAGAAATATATAGATAGAAGATAAAGATAGAGATTGATAGTTCTGACATTAAGGATTAAAAAACAGTAAGGGCTAGATGGCTCAGAGGTTAAGAACTGTACTATTCTTGCAGAGGACCTAAGCTGGCTTCACTTGCCTCATCTCAAGCTGTCGGGGTTCTGGTGCACTCTTCCAGTCTCTGCAAATAGTTATACTCCTGTGTACACACCCACATAGTTATATATACATATACATATATATCCATACACATATACACATATATAAAAGAAAGGTAAAATCTTTAAAATGTAATACAACATTCAGAGCGTAATTTGAAAGACTGCTTTTCTCATACACTTATCCCTGAACTGAAAGACATCTGCGCATGCTCAGCTGCTCCAGTTATCCATTCCCAGCCTTGCAGGTGCCCTTTATTTCAGTGTAAGCAAAAGCCAGGAACAGATATGAAATTGGGCTTCCATGCTGCTGGGTATGTCCAAGAATGAAGTCAATATTCTTCTTCCCCGAGGCTCATCTGCATTTCTCATTTCCACAAATTCATAAATACAGAAACTCTACCCACACAATATGAATATTCACCAGTAAACACAAGAATTAGATTCTTATGCAAAAGACATTGTCTCTCTGGTGCATGGAAATTCCCTCTGCCTCAGTCTGTTGAGCAAGGCTCCTCCTGCCCCAGGGTTCTGCAAGGCAGAATGCTTCAACAGGGGACTCTAACTACCACTAAGCCCTAGTGTTCCTAGTCATTGTGAAAAGGGCAAATTAGCTTCATGAACCTATGGTTTTGATTTATAATTTATTATATTAATCATTCTCTGAATATTCAAAAAGTCTGCTATCTTCAACACATTTTAAACTTTTGACTGAGAAAGAAGAAGCCAGGAAGGCAGCGAGAGAGGAGAGTGGAAAAGGAGGGGAGGAAAGGGAAGTAGAGAGAAGAGGAGGCGGAGGGGAGGGGCAGGGCAGGGCAAAGGTAATGGAGTTTTCAGTGCAAGTAGACAGAATCTAGAGAGGCATCGAGACTGACATCTGAACTGCCACTACACGGTGGGTAATTCAAGATTGATTAAATACTGAACTCGGCTTGATTGGTTCAGAGGTTCAATCACAATCATGGTTCAGACACTGGAGTGTAGAGGAAGATTTCCTGCAAGATGCTGGAGCCTGCGGGAAGCACAAAGCAGATAAACAAAACAGTGTCTGGGATTCCTCTTTTACTCTTCATTCTTCCACCCCACTATACTTTAAGGAATGGCCAGACCACAAAATCCCTTCCTACAGCTGCTGACACTGGAAAACAAGGGTCCTGACCAATTGTGCTCCTCAACTCTCTCCCAGAAGGCCCTTCCATCTGCCAGGCAAGTTTTCCAGTGGCAGAAAGTGGACAATGGGGTCTGAATGCCAGGCAAGTCAGAGCAGCTGACTACAGGATAAGATTATTAAAGAGACGTTTTGGAATTAGGAAAAATGAGTACGAAGATGTGTCTTAAAGATGCTATTTAGGTTTGACTCTGAAACATAATCAAAATTATCCTCCCATCTTTGTAAAGACAAACAAACAAACAAACAAAAAACTAACAAACATCAAACAAAACCTCCAAATTTCTCAAGGATCTACAACAAAAAGGAGATACAAAGATTCTAAGGACCAGAGGTGGTGGCTGATTCCAAGGACACAGTGTTCTCCAGTCACAACGGGACTGACTCATGCCTGGAATCATAGAGACAGTAACAACATGAATAAAAACCTGCACAGATTCAAACTTGAGAGAATCCCAGCAATCAGACAGGAGGCAGGCACAATGTCCCACCCTAACTATGATGCTGTTTGCAAGGGATACATGCTAGGAAAGAGTAAATCCATTTTCTGCAATGATGTGATACTGGGCATGCCTACCAAAAGCATTCAGTTTAATTCGTAAAGTCTGTTAACCCACCATGGTGGGCCAGAGAGACAGTTCAGTGTTCACAGAGCCTGCTTCTGGGCTTACACATGTAGCATCAGCACCAGGGATCTCCAATAAGCATCTTCATGTACGTGCACATATCCACATCAAATACACACATACCACATACATATAATTGAAAAATACCTTTAAAGGAAAATATTTACTATGCAGATCAATATCAATGCGGTCTTATTTGTGAAAACAAAAAGAAAATCAAACATCGCCATACACATGTACACACATCTGGGATGAATGGGTCACAAAAATCATATGCTTACTGTTGACTATTCACATTTTCTGTTTCTTCCTTTCTTCCTTTCTTCCTTTCTTTCTTTCTTTCTTTCTTTCTTTCTTTCTTTCCTTACTTACATGCCAAATGCTGCCCCCCTCTAGCTTCCTCCTCGCCAAGGTCTCCCCCCCCCCGACCCCACAGTCCCATATTCACATTTTTGTCTGAACTGAAAATTAACACTTTTTTTTTTCTTATTTCAAAGTTTGGTAAATATATCTGGGCTTTGACAATAGGTGATGGAAAGGGGGGGGGGGGGCTTCAGAGGAGCACATTCATGGAAAAGTCCCAAAGTTGTCAGCATTTGGGTCCCTGGCCAAATGACATGTCCCATCTGGGCCAGATCTGGAGACCCTTTTGTGATTTTCCAAGCCGCAATCTCTTGATCGGCACCAACTCCTGCCATCCAGGGATAGGCACAGCTGTTCTCCCCTCTTGAGTTGTTGACATTTTTGTGTTTCCTGCCTCTTCCTGGATATTTCTCTTGCTGGACCAGCTACTTCACTAAGCAATTTTACTTCCTTCCCATCCCAAACTTTCATTTCCTCCCTTTCTCCTGGATGCTTGCCTCGGTTCCTTGTCTCCAATCTTCTCTTTCCAGAGTTCCACTTCAATACTCCCATTTTTTCTTTGTCTGTTTTTATTTTGTTTTGATTTTTTGTTAGTTAGTTTTGTTTTGTTTTTGAGGCAGGGTTTTACTGTGTATGCCTTGATGTCCTGGAGCTCACTCTATAGAACAGGCTTGAACTCACAGAGATCGACCTGACTCTGCCTCCTGAGTGGGGGGATTACAGTTCTGTGCCTCCATTGCCAATGCTTCCATAGTTTACATCTTCTGTGAGTATGACGTGCATCATCTTAAGACAATATAATATCCAAACCTCTATTCAAGGCCCCTATCTAGCTGGTGTCTTGTGGTATTGCACAGCCAATTAAGTGTAAGTGAGGAAGGACAGAGAGGTCACAGAGAAGGTGCCGTTTAGAGGATGGAAAAGAGTAGAAGTGATGATATGAATGACCTGAACTGAAGTTTTGGAAGATAAAAACCCAGTAGAGACATTGTTCCTAACTGGAAGAGAGGTCAAGAACTCTTCACCTAAAGGGCAAGGGAAGCAACAAACAAGCCAATTCCCTACAGGAACCAAGAAAAGCTCAGAACTTGAGGAGGTGGCCAATGAAGGTGGATAAGGCATGAAGTTGGAGAAGGTGCTCTATACGACTGAGTGTCTCCATCCTGGGTCTCCGGCCTACTTCCTCCTTCTTCCCTACAACCCCAGCTGCCCCCTGACCATTGGAAACCTAATGCACACTAAACATAATGTTGGAAAGCTCTTGTTAAGATAATTCCAATGTGTACGGGATACAAAGGCTCTAAAAACTGTCCTGTAGGTCACCAGATAAAAGAAAATTCTGTCTACCAAGCCACTGATGGAAAAAAAAAAAAAAACAAAAACTGCCACTTGCATGCAACATCTTTGAGGCATGCATGCTTATGACGAACACCTCATGCTGAGGCATTCCTAGGAATCTAAAGTCTCTTCAAGTTGCATGAAGTTTTCAAAACAGCACAAGAGTAAAACAAAAATAGACAAAGGGGCAAAAAAATGAAAGTGACAGTGCAGAATATTTAAAAAAAAAACACTTTCTTAAAAAAGCACCATTTTTTAAAATCATGTCTATATGTGTTTTGATAAAAATAAGTTAATATTGAAAGCATTCCGATTCTTGGGGGTATAATAGAGTTGCACTCGAAATATTATTCTCATGGTTAAAATCTATGTGTGATGCTGGGAAGTAATTAAATGATGCTGACCTCGGCTTTTCAACTGTGAAATTGCCATGGTAATATACTAACTCACAGAGTTGTTTTGAGAATTAAAAGGAGATGATGCAACACAGTGTGTATATTCTTTGCTAAATACATGTTTTTGAAAAGGCTTTTTTATTACAAGTAGTTCTTGCCATTTTGGAAAATGAAAGCTTGGCACATATCTTTTCCCTGGAAAAACAAGGGCATCCACATACATACGTACAGAGACAATATCTCACATGCTCTGCCAAAGGAGCTCCAAGCTCTCCGTGAAACAAATGCTCCCCAAAGCTAAATGTCTGAATAGCACAGAAAAGTCTCTAATGATGAGACCTGTCCTTTTCACTTCTTTTGAGTCACCCAGAATGCTCAGGTAGGAGGGGGACTGGGTGGGTAGAAAAATGAGCAACCAATGGGATAAGAACTCATATAGTCCTGTGTGTGCCTAACAGAGATAATTTTATGGGTTCAGAGGCAGAAATGTCACCTGGTGTGAGGGGTTCAAAGTTGACTCACTGGTCCAAGAAAGAAATATCCAATTAACCTGTGCCAACCACAGGTTTATATAGCTTTGGCTTTCTGTGGCAACAGGATTTGGGACAAGGGTTTCTGGCAGTTCTCTACAAAGAAAGAACCTAGAGGTCATTGTTGCCTCCTCTGAAGGGTATGCAGATCTCCTAAAAAAGTCTAAGCACCTTTCCATAGAGAGGACTGACTGCTTCTACCTTTCCTATAACTGGGTACCCAAGCCTTCATTAAACATTTAACTATTGAGACTGAAGAAAGATGGCGCCTGCAGTTGGACTGCCCTGGATTGGGATACTGGCTCCAGTGAATCTCAGGTCACTGCCTTGAGCAGTTTATCCCCACCCCATCCCAACTCCCCTCTGCAAGGTTGTCTCCTCTCTCTTATGTGTACAGAGTTTTTCCCTAGTAGTGTAGTACAGGACTTAAGAGTTATCTCTATTGGTAAGATGCTTGCTCTGAAAGCATGCAGACCTGAGTTCAGATCCTAGCATTCATATGGAAGGTTGGGTACAGGTCAGCAAGTGCCTGTAGTCCCCATGATAGTAAGGTCTCTGAAACAGACAGATTCCTGAAAGGTGCTGGCCAGTGAGACTATCCACCTTGGTGAGCTTAAAGCTTAGCAATGAACCCTTTTATAAAACAGAAGACGGAACCAATGGAGAAAAATGCCTAATGTTGAATTCTAGCCTCTTTCTAACTCACACTCACACATGCTCACACACAAAGATGCAGTGCATTGAGAAAAAAGGAAGTGCTAGAGAATTTTGATGAAAGCAACTTACAAATCACATCAGTCTTAGGGTTGATCCAGGGCACACAGTTCTCACATGGTGTAGCAAAGTTTTAAGTTTTCTTTTAAACAATAAAAGTAATTAGAAAGATTGGAAGGCACCTAATCTACAAATCTACAAGTTTGTACAAAATGTACAACTTTGCTCTGGCAGTGGAGTAGAAAATTCTAGAAGCAAGAGTAGGAAGTCCTGTGGGTGTCAGCAATAATTCCTGGGACATTGAGAGAAGGTTTGGACGAGCAGGCAAGAAATGGTACTTGTCTTAGTCAATGTTCTATTGATGTGAAGAGACACTACGACCAAGGCACCTTTTTCATGTTTAGCTAGAGGTTTGCTTAGAGTTTCAGAGGTTTAGTTCATTATCATGTCAGGGAACATGGCAGTATTCACACAGGCACTGGAGCAATAGCTAAAAATTTCATAGGCTTTTGAAATCTCAAAGCCCACCCCCAGTGACATGCTTCCCCAAACAAGGCCACACCTCCTAATCCTTCTAGTTCTTTCAAATAGTGGCAATCCCTACTGACTCAGCATTCAAATATAGGAGCGTATGGGAGCCATTGTTACGCCAACCACCACAATGCTAATGGGAAGAGACAGATTCATGACAACCAGAGTTCATTCCTAAACAGTGTAAGATGAAACTGAAAAAAACAAAAAAACAAAACAAAACAAAACAAAAAAAACACCTAAACTAAGTTTATAAAACAGCATAGCCTTGAATTTGACAAATGTAGAGTCAAAGGTGTGACTCCCTTCCTCTTTAGCAGTCTCTGACTCTCAAATTTTAGTTGAGTACAGGAACAGACAGACAGACAAACAGACAGACACACACACATGTATTCCAGTCTCTTTGAAAATCAGTATGACCACATGACCAGGTTCTAGCCAGTGGGATAGCAGCAATGCAGTGTACACAGACACTGACTACTCCCAGTAGATACTAACTATTCCCCATAGACACACACACTACTTTCACCCACATCCAACTTGGATGTGTGCTAATTATGGGTGTGACCTTATCTTTTAGCAGTGGTCCTGGACTCTAGGTCAGAACTCATGTCCTTTAGTCCTAGTACTTCAAGATAGTGGTGTTCTCATAGCCATGGACTGAAGAGAAAGCAAAACTGCTGTAGAGCAGCATCAAATGATTAGGCCACGATCACGTGTCTGACTTATAATTGGCAGGGTTGGAGGAGCTAGAATTTGACTATCAAGACACACTAATGAGAAACAGGGTAAAACACGCTCATAAAACGATAGGGAGAGTAGAATAACTTTGACCTTCTTATATGGTAGCATTCTATTTTTACCTTTTAGGACATTAATATAAACGAGTTACGTCAAATTCCTTAAAC
Organism: Mus musculus; assembly: GCF_000001635.26. Taxonomy (NCBI): domain Eukaryota; kingdom Metazoa; phylum Chordata; class Mammalia; order Rodentia; family Muridae; genus Mus; species Mus musculus. Next base: position 44,740,624 of record NC_000071.6, read on the forward strand.
TGGGCCTATTAGGGTCCAGCTTCTTTAGAGAACCAATTTGTGAATTTTGTACATGTCAAGCACAACGACACTAACTCTGCATTTGCAGTGCAACTTCCAATTTTATAATGAAATAAAATTATTCAGCCTAAGTCTCAAAAGTGATTAGAATAGAGATGAGTATGTAGTTTGAATTTGGGAGCTGCATTTTAACACTCTATCATAAATGCTCTGGGGAAGGCTACTCTTGGTGATCAGACTCCAGAGACCTGAATAAACACCAATAGCATTGTGATAAATGGTGATATGAATGGCTCTAGGTTTAGCTGGAAGTAAGCTGGAGATATAAGGCCTCACTCCAGAGCAAACCTTAAGAGCATATGAACAATGTGGAAAACAACTGTAAATTCAAGGACTCATGAAATTTCACTATTCATTGAATTCTGTTCATCTTCATCTTTAACCCAAGAGGACTAAGAACCATCTTGAGAAACTGGGAAGACCGTTTAGTTCAGTTCAGTTCAGTTCAGTTCAGTTCAGTTCAGTTCAGTTCGGTTCAGTTCAGTTTAGTTCAGTTAGCAGTATAAGCATAGAAACCCAAATTCAATACCTAGAGTTGATGCTAAAAAAAAAAAAAAAAAAAAAAGGAAAGGAAAAAAGCATGGCGTGATGGTATGAACCTGTAATTCCAGTGTTGGGGAGGTAGAGACTGTCAGACCTCTGGGGTGCACTGATCAGCTAGCATCACTTAAAGATGGTAAGATGAAAAGAAAGGAAAAGAAAGGAAAAGAAAAAAGAAAAGAAGAGAAAAGAAAAGTGGACAGCAGTCAAAATTATAATAAGGGCGACAGTCAAAATAATCCTGTGGCTTACATATGTATGCATACATGCTTATACACACATGCACATACACACCTGTACACACACACAAAGAGGCAGGCACACACACAGACAGGCACACATACACACAGAGGCACACAGACAGACACACACAAAAGTATACAAAGACACACACACACACACACACACACACACACGAGGAGAAGAATGAACAAAATAGCAAAGAAAGAGAAATAAGAAGGAAAAGAAGACCACTTAAGGTATTAGATTAGTGAGTGTGTCTACAAAGGCATTTCCTGCTGGAAGAACCACTGGAAACATGGGTGGCACTTTCCTCTGGGCTGGACACTGGAACTGGATAACAGATAGAAAAGAAGAATTGACACCAGCATTTCTATCTACCCACTCCTTGGTCGGCCCAAGTGTGAGAACACAGCTTCACATTTTGGCCATGGCAACTACTAGACACTCTCACTACAATGTCTTCCCATAAGTTGCCTCTTGGAAGGTATTTGGTCACAGGAAAAAGAAAAATAACGGATGTAAGTACTTAGTACATGATCAGAAAGGTTCATTGGCATTTCTATTTATCCACAAAAGGAGGCGAAATGGTACTAGAAAAAGCAGTTCTTAGCCCTTTCTCCTTCTAATGACCTGCTGTTGGACAATATTTATTTGATGGATAAAAGCATACTTTTAGTGCTGGAGAGATGGCTTAGCAGTTAAGAGCACCGACTGCTCTTCTGAAGGTTCTGAGTTCAAATCCCAGCAACCACATGGTGGCTCACAACCATCTCTAATAAGATCTGATGGCTTCTTTGGGGTATCTAAAAACAGCTACATTGTACCATATAAAAACATATTTTTTATATTAATCTCAAGGCATAGCAAGCTGAAAACAAATAGCTCCGTAAATTATCATCAAAAAATTAGATTGATGTAATGTTTAGGCAATGAGACGTTTGAGAAAATTTCCTAGCAACCATATAAGACTTCTAAATGGTCAGTGAATGACTTTAAGATGTAACTTATCTTATAACTTAGTATTACTATCATTGCTATTAGTTTTTGAGACAATCTTGTAGCTGAAAATCATTTTCTTCTCACCGGCAGTATCACTGAGAACTATGCACCCATGCGACAGTGCAGGGAATGAAATCACACCATGCTTTTGCTTTTCCTTTGACTTTTAGTTATTCCCTCAACACGTGTTGCTTGGGCACCTGCCAGAGTCTGATGACTTCACCTGCAATGGACCCTTTACTTCTCTTGGTGTCGCCTCGGCCTCCCCACCCTCTCTACCACTCTTCCTCATCTTCAAATCTTTTGCATCTCTCAAGTCACTGTGCCCCCACCAGCCACTTTTGTGCATCCCCATGCCAATCCCTCCCATACCCACCTATTTGCTCTACTCACATCGCCTGAGTCTCTTACTCCCACATTCCTCAGTCAATAATGAAGACATGTGTCTGGTCAGATGTTTCCTTCTAGAGAGGTCCTCCCTGGACATTTTCCCGAAAATGTGCTTTCTTACCTTGATAGCATTTCATTATGCTATTTCTCTCTTCCTGGCATGCTAGAATAGAGTTGCGAATTCTTAAAATTCTGTCTCCCCTCTGAGGGGAGGTTTGGTGATTTCCAGAGCTTGCCTCAAGGACTGGTTCACATTGATTGAACACAGAATAAATAAATGTCATGCGGTGCTAGTGAGATGACTCAGCGAATAACAGTGCCTGCTGGGGAAATCTGGAGTCCTGTATTTGGCCCTAAGCAAAAGGGAAGGGGAGAATAAACTCCATGAGTTTGTTCCTCTACACACATGTTGTGGCATAAATGCCCACACCATCCTCCACAACACACTAATAAATAAGACTTTAATAGTTGTTATATGAATGAATATACTTTTCTAGGGGTCACAAATATGCTTTGTCCATAATATGTCAATGAGCTATCTAGAAAGGTTCTAATAGGCAAGAATGTGACATCACACTTGCATGACATTGCAGCACTGGAGTTAGGGTAGATGTTGTCTTCATACAAGCATGGGTTCTACAGTATGGTGCAAACCTACCCACACTTTAATGTCCTCACTGATACAGGAATGTAACTCTTCATACCAGATAATAGTAGTTAGTATCCATGGTAAGAGGCAAGGGCTTACCTTGTCTACTTTATTATTTCCAACATACACCAGCACAGTCATCAACATATGCAATTACTAGTTGAAGCAATTGGTGACTATATTAAGGTCATTTTTGAAATTGGGAAACTGAGATTTCCAAAGGAATGAACTTGGCTAGGTCACACAATTGGTGTATGCTGCATATACAATCTAAACACTATCTGTTTGGCACCAGCTGTTTGACTCGAACATGACAATGAAAATGAGAGAGAATGCTTGTCTCGGGTGTCTATCTTCTATACTATGGGAGCTGATATTTTAAGTGGAGGCCTAGCTAATGTGATATAAAAGGTATAGAAGCCAGATTACAGTGTGAGTTTTGAAATAGGCGTACCTGCACTTTATGATCACGCTTGTCAAACTATGAACACTTTTCTAGACAATTGTCTCATGCTACTTGCCAATCCAATACCAAAGAGGCAAAATGTGATAGCTCAACTGCAATGAAAGATGAGCTTGCCTGCTCTCAAAGTCTTAGTCATACTGTAGGTGTAATATTTTGATTTGGGGAAATTAAAAAGATAGATTTATTTTTCAAAGACAGAACTCTTCCTCCAAGCTCCATTAGATAGCTCCTCTCCTAGCAAATCTTTGTCATCAGGACCTTCAGAGATGGTGAAGAAGAGGGCCCTGGTTTACAGTGTTTCTTGACTTATATGGGATAAATGCATCTACTAAGGATGATGCCACAATGCAAATATGAGCACCGACTGCAAAAGAGACACACAGACTAGATAGATGAGATCCAGATTCAAAATACCATGTGGAAATTCACTGGGAGATTCAATCAGTAGAGGGTAATAATAGTTTCACATTGCTTTGACATAATACCTAACAGAAATAAGTTAAAAGAAGAAAGATTTTATTTTGGGTCACTGTTTCAGAGCAATTTCAGCTTATTAAGAAAGGAGTTCATTAGGGAAGGATGGCCAGAAGCCTGAGGTTGCACTTAGTTCAACTTCATGGTATAGTTCAACTACATGGTACAGTTCACTGGACAAAGAGCTCTGAGAACCAGACATATCCTTCAAAGGTACACCTCTAGTTACCTACTTCTGCTAAGCAAGCCTTATCTCTGAAAGGCTTTTATGATGGTTTGAATGAGAATGATTCCCATATATATACATACATATACATATACATATATATATAAACACACACATATATATGTATGTATGTATGTATATGTGTATATATATATATATATATATATATATATATATATATATATACACACACACACACACACACACACACACACACACACACACACACACATATTTTGAATGTTTGGGTCCCAGTTGGGGAGGATTAGGAGAGGCCTTGTTGAAGGGACTATGTCATGGGAGTGAGCTTTGAGGTTACAAAAACCAATATTAGTCTCTCTCTCTCTCTCTCTCTCTCTCTCTCTCTCTCTCTCTCTCTCTCTCTCTCTCTCTCTCTCTCTCTCTCTCCTATTGTAGACCAGATGCAAGTCAGATATAAGTTCTCAGTTTCTGCTCCATCATCATGCCTGCCTGCCTACATGCTGCTGTTTTTCCTACCATGCTGATCATCTGAAACTGTTCAGCAAGTCCACATTTAAATGCTTTCTTCTATACATTGTCTTGGCCATGGTGTTCCTTCACAGCATTGGAACATTAACTAAGACCACTTCATAGTCCCCGAAACATGACAAAGACTAGAGGCGGAATGCTCAACATGTGAGCCTGTCAGATATGTATCAGATTTAAACCAGAAAAGTATGTGGAAGCTCATAGGACTTTTAACTTGGTGGTCTACTACTTCATCTGGGTTTCCAAGCCCTTCAACCTTGGCCTTAATCTTGACTAACCATTGCCATAAACTGCCCATCAAAACTGCTTCCATGGAAGCTAAAGGTCATCCCTATGGTCAGACCACATCTCTTCTTTAAGCATAGATTGTTCTCATTATCCGAAGTGGCCTCTCTTACTGTCCCCCTCTTGGTGCCATTTGAGCCTTATTGAGTTCCTCCCAGATGCCCATGTTACGCTCAAAGTCTCATGCATGGAATTATGATTGTATTTAAATCTTGGGCAAGATTCCTATTGGGAGGATGACATCACCATAGCTCATAAAAGTTAAATAATCAAATCATAGTTTTAGCACTGCCTGGTAGAGTTTGAACTCTTCACTTTTTAAACTGAAGTTTAGATGCTTTTACTTTGGCAGGAAGGTTCAATTAAAATCTCAAGAGCTCACTGAGCTGTTAGCTTCATGTTGATCAACAAGTCTCAGCTGTTACACAACCACTGAAATTTGACATGTCACCTTGTATTTCTTAAATGGTTTCTAGTCCAGACTCATAGTGAGGCAGAGAAGAAAACTGGCTTTTGGATTTCTTCAACTTCGTGTTAAAATCCTGGTCATTTACTCCCAGTATGAGTTTAAGCAAGTTAAGTAACTTCATAATATTTCAAGTCCTAATATCTTATCACACATAGTTAATAAAATGACACATGTGAAGTACTAAGCCCCATACTAAGCTCATAGCATGCTCTAAAGAAATTCATTGAATGGCTAGGAGTTCCACTCAATGGTCAAGCACTTTCCTAACATGTGTAAGGTATTAGGTTTTAATCTTAACACCATATGCACACACGAAGTAAAATAAGTGGTAAATGCTTTTATTTAAGCCAAAGCCTGTGGCTGACTGATAGAGTAATTGTTCCCAATAAATCACACCTTCACTACCCATGTCTTAGCACAGTCTCCTCTGTTTTGACTCACGGTTTGATCACATGATGCTTTGGTCTATAGAATATTAGAAAACAATATTAAGGTAGAGATTTGAAAGTCATTTGCAAGCTTGTATTGCTTTCTTCAAATTTTACTTTTACATAGACTAAGTTGATAGAGAAATGCAACCACTCCAAAAAAACCCCACCCAATACCAAGAGGCAATCATTTTGCCTGAAGTTAATTCCCTCATCCAACCCTTAATTCAGTAGACATCTCAGTGATATTTGACAAGGGCAGAAAGGTTACTTGACTCAGAACAGCCAAAGGTGTTAAGGACCAGGATTATGAAAAAGTAAAACAGCTCTTATTCCAAGCCACCACATTTTGGGGTGGGACATCAGGCAGGTATGTGTATTTTGCCTTTCAACTTCCACTGCTAAGCACATCAGCTCATCAAGATGGTGTATCTGTGTATGATTTTTGGAAAATGGAAATTGCGGGGGAGTGCTGAGGAGAATACAGAAGGTAGGAACAAGACTTCTCACTGCCAAAGCATCTCAGAATGTCTGAAAACAGAGAAAGTCTGCTCATGGAAGCTGGACTCAATTTGCCTTTAAGGAAAAGGGAAGACTTGTCATGTAAACCAGCTAAAATATTCAGGCATGTTCCTCTATTGCATGTGCTCTCCCAACATGGCATTTTTTTTCTGACATGGAAATACATGATCTAAACATTTTAGGGAAAGTACATTCCATCTCCAGCCCTGGGATAGTCTGATCATCTCTCCTACTAAAAGAAGTTGGAAATAGAGATAAGTCAGCAACAAATGCAGGCTTCCAACCTTCAAGTCTTACAATGCAACAAATGCAGGCTCCAGCTTCAAGTCTTACAAATGTGACCATGAGCCATATTGACACTTTGTAGCTCCACATCTGGAAAAGACACTTTTAAACTTCATTTCAAGAGCAAACTTGTGGCTTCCATTACAAAGGAAGGCCCACTTTTGTAAAAGCTACAGTGAAGGGTGTTGGAGAAACTTTTAGCAAGTCCTGTTGGGATGGTGGTACACTTCTTGTTGTGCGCTCAAAAGACACCTGAAATACATTGTCACCTCCTGGGGAACACACCTGAGACGCACCTTGTTACAGATCTCCCAGAGCACACTGAGATTATAAACCTGTCTTTCTGCCTGGCAAAGCATACAGTTCCAGTGTGGGCAAAAAGACATTAATCTGTTTTCCATTAATGCTAATAAATGATTCAGTCTTCCACATGGAGTGGAAAATAAATAGCGAAAGCATAGTTCATGCATTTTGGAAGAGTTTTCTCTAAAAGCACCTCTCAGTGCCTGAGCCTCTGGAGGAGCCTTGCTCTTTTCTTTCCAGCCCTCTTTCCTGCATCTAAGAGAAGGTGGGTTTTGCTCTGTGTTGGTTAGAAATTCTCACAAGCAATCAATACCACCTTCCCTACACGTGTCCTGCCAAGAAGGGACTGCAAACATTCAATGCCAACAAAAGACTAGGAATTCCACACAAGAAGGGGGCAAAGTGTTTTTGAACATCTTGTGTTCTACCACATGTGTACAAGCTTCAATTTAAGAAGAATCATGATCCACTTTGACAGAAATTAGCTTCACTGTGTATGAAGAAACTGAGGCTGTGAGAGCTAAATAATATTCCCAAGGTAATGAATGGCTCACAGTTGAAGTTAAGCGATTTGTCATGATTAGTTGAGGGGAGAGGTGAACGTCTAGTTAATGTAGAACACAATTCCTATCCAATCCAGCCATGTGAGAAATCTTAAACTAAAAAGATGGATTGTTCAAAGCTCTAGCTTTCCATGTTCCAGGCACAGTGCTGTGGGTCACATCCATTTCTTTAATTAAGTGATAAGGATTTTATACCCTCAGTATACAGACCAGGAAGATGCTCTATCTAGATAGGATCCCAGCTCTCTTTAAACAGGTCTGCAAAGTGTGTGTGTGTGTGTGTGTGTGTGTGTGTGTGTGTGTGTGTGTGTTTGGGCATGCCCACACACATGTTTAGACTACCAGAAAACAGTGGTGCAATAACTTCTTAAATGAGTGGCTGAAGATCTGAGAAGTTGACGAACTCAACTCCAAAATCAAACAATCAAGCTTGAGTCAAATTGTTTAGACTAACGGTAAACCTCATACCCAGGTCAGAAGGGAGTTACATAGAAATGACTTTAAATGACAATATATGACAGAAATTTGTACATGTGTACTATGATGATAACTATGTAAATCTTTACAAATGATCCTGAACACAAATAGCTGCAGCTGGTAACTGTGGCACATTCCTGCAATTCCAGCATTTGGCCAAGGGAGGCAGGAGGATCAGGAGTTGAAGATTATCCTTGGCCACATAGTGAATTCAAGGCCAGCTTGGGCTTCTGAGACTCTAACCCCTGCAAAAGTAAATAAATAAAACAAAGAGATAAAAATATGAATGATACCAATACTTTCTGTCTCATCTTGCCTGGCTTCTGATGCTGCATCTGGGAAGCCATGATGCAGAACAGATAAGCTCACTACTGGGAGAAAGGAGAGAGAGGGAGAAGTTACTCCCACCATGTAGCTTCTGTAATTCACTTACAACCTTGAGGATATCTGGGACTATGTGGCCCTAGAACAGTACAGGAGTTAGGGTATAGATGAGCCCTCAGGTCAAACATACTTAAGTTCAAATTCTGCCTCTGTCCTGTGTCATAAAGTTGTATGATTTAACTTACTTAGCCTCTCTCAGTCTCAGGAGAGAACTCAACTCACCAAGACTATAGAGCATATTAAAGCACTTGGCAGTACAAAGAATACTGTGTGTGCAGAAAGCAATAGTTCTTGGCATGGTGGAAGAATGTTCCACCTTGCCTGAGTGTGAATAGGGACCTCCTTCTCCATTGGCAGCCTCTGGGGTGCTTCTCTGTTCCCAGGTACTGGTTCCAGGGAGGAGGCCCTATGAGGAAAGAGACGGGCAGCAATAACACAGTCTGGATCAGTGAAGCATCAGTGGGTATTTGGTCACAGCAGCATTTCCCTGTTTCTGCATGCACACTCAAACGCAGGATCCAGGAGATAGCCCGCATCTCATGCAAACTCAAAACCTGTGAAATTGTGTTTTGATTGGGTACACCACATATGCCCGGCCTTATCTACCCAAGTCTCTGAGGAAAATTATAGAATACCGTTTCTTTCTTGGCTCCAGCAGAAAAAGATTCAGTTATTACAGTTTTTAAAATTCAGGGCAGGCATGACCATAGCTAGCCCTGACATTTCTGAACAGACCTGCATTTCCAGGGGAAGCATACTAACACAGCTAGCACACTAAGGTCCGTTTTTAACACATAGGAAATGCGAGTGGATTCACACGAACTCAGAACCATCATTATTCTCTCTTGCCTAAACTAAGCAGCGAAAGCACGTATTTAAATTAGATGATGACATGGCTTATTCAAACCCTCCAACCCGGGGACACAACTCACTGAATGGCATTATCTATCATGTGTATATGGTCTTAACAGGTGTTTGAAAATCCTGGAGAAGTTGTCACATGTGAATAAGATTCTAATTCTCACATAGCTGACTCTGAATGAGAGCATTACTTTATATCTCAAAAGCAACTAACCCAGGGAGAGAAAAAAATCCCAGATGTGTTATGCGTTATGTATTCTCACCTAAGCTGAATGGAGACTTTCTCCTTGATACCCTTCGTTGAGACAGGAGGGGGGTAGGTGATAAATGTTTTGTAAACTTCAAAGTCCTCCACAAATATCACTGGTACTGAAAAATGAGCCTTGCATTTACCCTCGACTCAAGCAAACTACAAAAACTTCACAATGGGAAGAAGCCAGAGGGTCACAGAGCCCAACTTCCCATTTTCAAGTGGGCCTCTCTCTGCAAATGAAAACCAGATGACATTTTAAATAGATCACTTTCAAATTAAATGTCAACTACATAGGAGGCAACCTACAGCATCATAAAGTCTTGGAACCCAAAGCCTTTCCCTGGCTTCTCCAAGAGGCCATCAGGACCAAAGTGGAATGCAAATATGCAATTTGTGAATCTATAAATGTCCCTTGCTGGACACTTCTAGGGGAACTCGTCTCATTCCATGGCTTTGGTGAACATATTTTAACCTATAATCTTTCCACATGCTTTTAAGTCATCTATATAATTCCACTCCACATGTAATTTTTGATTTCTAGTCAACAGATATAAAGTACAATAGGGCAATCCCACCCCAAACCCAACTGCTAGGTGGGAACTTAAGCCTTTGCCTGAAAAATACCTCCAAAGTACAAACTATGGTTTGGTTGCTGTGCAAGGCAAATAGGATGACAGGAACAAGTCAAGAAAATGATACAGCATGTGCAACTAAGATTGTCAAAGGAGTAAGAGGAAAAAGAGCAAGGTCAAGCCAGCCCAGCGAAGGAAACTAATCGAAAAAAAGCACACCTTATTTGGTACAGTTTCTAGCAGGTAAAAATAATCAATGGTCTAGACCTGTCATCAACCTATCATCTCTACAATTTATATATTTTGTATATCTCTCATCTATAAGTATAATATGTATCAATTGTTTATCTATATCTATGTATCAATCATCTATCTATTATCTATCATCTATTATCTATTAATCTGTTATAAATCATCTACCTGTCAATCATTTACGTATCCTATCAATCACCTATCTATATCTCATATATATAATCTCTATATATGTATATATACATAATTATCATCTATCTACATAATTAGTCATCTAGCTAGCTGCCTATCATGTATCGATCTCTATCATGCAGTGGTTTTTTTTTTCTCCTTTCTCATTACTGTCTCATAGCAATTAGTCAACTGTACACAAGTATGTACTCTATGCTTAAGTAGGTGGGTTTTCTCATTCCTCTGACAAAGTACCTGGAAACGCAACTGGTGAAAGGAAGGACTTATTTGCTTTAAAGTTTATGGCACCTTTCATTGTGGCAGGGAAGGTATGGAAACAGAAAAACACGGCAGTTAGTCCCAGTGCTTCAACAGTCAAGAATCAGAGAGTAGACAGGCTAAGCCTACAAAGTCCATTTAGGGGCCAAGTGTTCAAAAACATAAGCCTTTAGGGGATATTCCATATTTAAATGACAACATAGAACAGCATAAACAGTCTTCTCACACTCCTCACAAATACTTTGTTCACTGTCTATATTCATTTTATGAGATCAGTAAGATTTTTGTCTGATTGTTTGTTGTTTGTGTTTTGAGACAGGGTCTCTCCACTTTCTCCACGTAGTTCTGGCAGTCCTGGAACTTGTTTTGTAGATCATGCTGGCCTCAGACTCAGAGATTAGCTTGCCTCTGTCTCCAAGGCTCTGGGGACTAAAGGTATGTGCTACCAAACTGGGTTTCATTTCCTGAGTTTTTTAAGCACTGAGTTTGCTCCCAATTTTAGTGCCAATAACAATGTTATAATAAATCTTTTTGAGAGTTTAGTACTGTCCAATTACTGCATTATTTTCCAAGGTGGCATTTTCTCTACATATGCTTCTTAAGGGCAGAACTGTATCTGTCTGCTAATACATATACATATACATACATATATATATATATATATGTATATATATATATATATTACACTTCCACACATTACTTCAGTTCTTACCTAACGGCCTCAGAATGATACCACATTATTGTGTTCATTTTCTTTGGAAAACAAAAGCAAAGCACTTCATTTTCCTATTGAGAGTGATCAGTGATACATCCACAAGTGACAGGAACTAATGAGTGACCAGTGCACTTCCGCCAATCTCCCTCAGTGCCGCCTTTCAGAATCTTTGGTAGCGATGTCCTGCCTTTAAAAATGATGACTCTCTTTAAGAACCATTAAAACTGGGCTGGTGAGATGGCTCAGTGGGTAAGAGCACCCGACTGCTCTTCCGAAGGTCCAGAGTTCAAATCCCAGCAACCACATGGTGGCTCACGACCATCTGTAACCAGATCTGACTCCCTCTTCTGGAGTGTCTGAAGACAGCTACAGTGTACTTACATGTAATAAAGAACCATTAAAACTGACAGCTCTCCTTAAGAACCATCGCTTCATCAACACTGCATTTCATCCTACAGTGCCAACAAGAAACAAGGAAACACAGGCATTCTGTGGCCCCTCTAAGCCACCACACAATAAAAACACTAAGCCTTTCTGTCATGTTCCTGCTAAGCCCTTGCCACACACACACACACACACACACACACACACACACACACACACCCGCCCCCGCTCTATCACTCAGCTGCATCCTCAGCCCAGCCCTTAATTCTACTGTTTCACAGTGTAACTGGGTAGCACCTTGAAGGACAGATGTGTTTAATTTTTAAGAAATACTATTGATTGAGTCTGGATTCAATAGTATTGATTGAGTCTGGATTCCAGAAAACACTTCCCACACCTTTTTTTCAACTTATTTCCTGCCATTCCTCACCCTCGATTAAGCTGTTATTCAAAGTGCTCCTTTTCCACGCCCACAGCTGGACATCCTTATGACATCAGCCTATCTTTCAGAGTATCGCTTTCTCCTGTCTTATACCACCTAATGTTTCTTTCTGTCTACATCTATTTGATTCCAGGTTTGATTCAGTATTAAATGTTCAAAGCAAATGGAATGTGGTCTGTGGTTCAAAGTCACAAGAGAGGAAAACTACATCATGGTGAGTTTGTTGCTAATGGTGGGTCAAGAGTAAACACTTCTAAGCAAATGCAACAGAATCTATGGCCCACTGGGGGAAAGTTCACTCTGGCTCTTAGCAATCAACAGCTGAGATGCAAAGAAAAATTGTTTCAGCCCAGATTAAAGATCTGGGTGAGTCTAGTAAAGTCTCAACTTCACAATGGTCAAGTTGGGAGGTGAGGACTGCATAAGGTTGATGGGCATTGTTCTTAGTGTCCTGGAAGTCCTAGGTCCTGCAGGACAGAATTAAGATGCCAGGGCATCTCATGTTCCCCAAGCACACCTAGAGCTGGTCCTGAGTCATCAATCACCACAGCTGTCCCAAGTGTGATCCAGTGTGATCAAACTGATCCTCATCTTGATCATGAAAAATGTTGATGGCCAGTCCATTTCCTTGGAGCATCAAAGGATATTATCAACCTTTCCATACCAAGTCTCTTATCAAAGAAATGGAGAGAGCAGTGCTGAAGGCTCCAATGGCATGGTTGCATATGCCTGTTATTATTATAGGTCACATACAATCAGAGGCTGCCTTCAACAATGGACAAAATGACATGCTAGTTGGAATATCTTACGTGGCTTTATTTTCCATCTTAGGATAGGTGACTAAATTTGTTCTAAGGAATAGAATGAGTGTTTCAATGGACTCAGTAAAAGAGGTTGGTTTTATAGGCAGATAAAGCTAAGTAAGGTTGATATTGAATATCAAAGAACAGATTTGGCTTCTCAAGGTACATTCCTTGTAAGGTAGAGACATATAACAAAAAGAAGTTACTGATTGGTTAAAATAAGATTACTACTAATCACTTTTTATTAGGATTAAATGGTGTAAGGATTGAAGGCAGAGTGACTATCACTATATACTGTTAATAGTAGTGCTAATGGTAAGAGCATAGAGATTTACCAATACTTGCTGTAGTTCCAGCATTGAGCTGGATGGTTCATCTATAATATCTCATGTAATCATCAAATTTCATGCTAGGTAGTTCTTATGAATCCTCAACTGTGAAGACCGAATGTCAGAGAAATAACATAACTTGCATAGGAAGAAATGATAACTAGCAAGGCTGGATCTTAGGACAAGGTATGCTGCGCGCTCACTCAGTCTTTCTCTCTTTCTCTGTACTTCACACTGTCTCAGACTTTGATCAGTTCTTGTTGTAATTCACCTGCCTTGACACAGTCAGAGTGCTATCCAGTTGTTAATTAAAGCTCCAGCATCCTCAGTAGTCACTGGTCTTCTAAAAAGAGAACAAAGTGCATTCCTTTCTCTTCCCACTGCCACAGACTGCAAATGCTGGAATGCTAAAGAACTAGTTGTGTTTTCCCCTACTGGCAATGGGTCTCAACCTTCCAGGTTTTACGGCTTAAATGCATGGAAATCAGATCTTTGAAGATGTTTTGTTCCCTTCCCAGGATGGTAGGAAAGTATTTCTAGAGCTATAAAAACACTGAATATGCAAAAAGTAGCCCTGTAAGCCTGGTGGAAAGCAGCTAGAGGGGGATGTTTCAATTGCAGAGTATAAGCTCTCCATATCTCTTCATAAATTCCATCTTGTCATTTACATGGAAATGAAGTCCTCAATTGCAAGGACAGGGTAGATGACTCAGCAAGATCCCTTTGTTATCAGCCTGATCCTTTACTTCAACAGGCTTTGTGGATTCTGGCTACCAAGGTCACTCCAAGGCTCTGACTATATTCAAATGGCTGTCCATCAGTATGCATCCCTCACATGTAAAAACAACCTCTTCCCTTTGTGAGTTTGTGTGGAAAGTTGCCAGAAAAACTACACTCTATTTAAATATGTCTCTTCTGTAGGACTTGTCTTAGCTTTGTTTTTCAGTGTGTCACTTGCTCAAAACATGAACAGCTAAGGTTCTAATTGGTTGGTCCCCAAAGCATGAGAAAATCTTCTATCCTGATATATACTTGATTATGTATACAAATATATATATATATATATAATTTAGTGACTCACAAATATCAAAACAAGGAATAATGTGTCCTTCCTGGTAAAGCCCCATTAGAGAGGAGAATATCAACAGCAACAGACGACATTCCTTCCAATGACATCACTCAGCAGAGACCAGGGTGCTGCCTCTGGCCTTCACACTTATTCCAATGGACCAGCTGCCCAGGGCTTCTGAAAGCCTCCCAGTGTCCCTCCTTTTTGCTTACACCCTTTGAAAGATCCACACTTCCAGCCTATAGCCCTCTTAAGCACACTGCCCAAATTATAGAAAAAATTCTTTTTTTTAAAAGATTTATTTATTTATTATATGTGAATACGTGAGTACACTGTTTCTGTCTTCAGACACTCCAGAAGAGGGCATCAGATCCCATTACAGATAGTTGTAAGCTACCATGTGGTTGCTGGGATTTGAACTTAGGACCTTCAGAAGAGCAGTCAGTGCTCTTAACCGCTGAGCCATCTCTCCAGCCCTAGAAAGAATTCTTATAATCAAATAATGTATCACAGTGCCCATAAAATGATATCAATTGTTAAAAGCCACTGAACTTTTAGAGAGGAGCAAGATCACTCAGCAAGTGTTGCTAATTATGTAAAATGTTCTATAGAATCCCTTTAAGGTAATGTTCTGTAAACATGTGTTAGGGAGAGGGTGATATGGTGAATGGTGTGTATTCTAAATGCTGTGCCTTATAAAGCAAAAAAGGATAAAGAAGGAAAACCAGCAGGTACTAAGCCAAATATTTAGTTGTTGATGCTTCTGGGTAGTAAACAGTGAAGGCTGTTTATTGTTTAAATCTACCTATTTGTTCTTGTCTTTTAGACTCTATAATAACCAGGAACTATGTCAAAAATCAGGAAGGAAAACAATAAGAAATGTCTTGTACAGAAGTCACCACCACTAAAAATCTGTTAAAATAAGGCTACACAATGCTGAGATTCCAAGAACTGTAGGGAAGCCAAAACATATAGACTATGATCTAATTAATGACACTCTATCCAGGCTAATTTAAAATTTTGAAGTTTTAAAACAATTCAAACATCTTTGGTGTTCAGACATTTGGCCCAAGCATCTGAGAAAAGAGTGGACGTGATCCACGTGTTGCCAGAGAAATAGTGTCCACGCCAATGGTTACTGCAGGCAGGCAGAACTTTCCAACAGTGCATAGGTAACCTGCTTAGAGCAGAGTCAAGTGGAAGCTGCAGGACTATGAGGGAGAACAAAAGAGAAGTGATTCTCTCCAGATCCATTCTCCCCAGATTACACCAACGTTCATACAATTGCGAAAGATGGACATTGGAATCTTCTGTCCTTCACCAAGCATTCTCCAGCTACTACCTCAGATTCACACCCTTCCTATCATCGTCACCATTGCCACCTCATGCAAGAGCACAGAAGAAATGCTTAAGCTACCGTTCTCCTTCCTGAGATTTGCCCTCTGCACAGTCAATTGAAACATATGTCCTCTACAGAAATCAGCCTATACCCCTCCCTGCTTAAAGCTTTGCAAACGTTTTCTCAGTAGAGCTGGAGAGGTTTTTAATCACACTTGCAGTTCTCCTAGAGGATCTGAGTTCAGTTCCCAGCTTTCATGTGGGATGGCGCATAACCTCTGTTACGGCAATACCAGGGTATCCAGTGCCTTCTTCTGGCCTTCATTGGCGTGCATGAATAGACACACACACACACACACACACACACACACACACACACACACACGTTTGCATGCACACACTAAAATTAAAAAAAAAAAAAGAAAACGACTTTTACAGGATACCAAAATAAACTTCCAAGTTGCATATTGAAAGAAAACCTTCATTTTACCTGTTTCTCTCTCCCTCTCTTCTTCCCTCCCCTTACAACAGACTTATGCCTGTTATTTCTCCATCATTATCAGTCTTTATTTAAATGACAGTACAGCAAAGGATAAAATCTCAAAGGGTAACTCACGACATGATTATTTTTGTACAAAGCCAGATCATCCATTTTATGGCTCCATCTATCCTTTAGAGCCATATCCATAGGAAGCAAGCTAAGTAGGTCCATAAGTGGGTAATTTCGGTGCTATCCATGGGGGAAGCATAGAGATACTTCTTGCTAAGCATGGGCCTCTGAAGCTCCTACATAGTGTTAGCTTTCTGTGGGTCTCACTGTAAATGCTCAAGTGGCCATGTTCCCTCCACATGCATAGACTGACCCAGAGGTTCCCAAGGATAATGGAAGAATCAGAGGCTTTTAAATATGTGCCTCGCCATGTTCCATTCCCTACCCTACCTACTTGCTGAGTGTTCTTGAATAAGCAATTTAATTTAAATGAAAAAGAAAGAAAGAAAGAAAGAAAGAAAGAAAGAAAGAAAGAAAGAAAGAAAGAAAGAAAGAAAGGAAAATTTCTGTCTACCTCACAGAAATAGTTATGAGATTAAGTATAAGTATATCTTGGCACATTAGAGAAAAGATTTATGGTTTGTAAAAAAAAAAAAAATATTCCCTCCTTTCCTTAGCATAAAGACCTTCAGAATATCAATGTAGAAATTTTAATATTCTAAATCCCCCCCCCAAAAAAAAAAAACCAAATCATCATCCCAGACCTCATCTACTCCATATTGCCATCTGGAGGTCCAGCCTGTGAAACGATTTTAACAATGTCTTCTCTGGGCTAGCAGGGCTCAGGATCAAGTGCGCACACCAAATTCTGAATTAGGTAAAGGGTAGATGGTGGAGTCATTCACAGAAATAGGATTTAGAGGGAGGACAAGATGATGGATATAGTGGTTTGAATGAAAAATTCTTCCCACCCCAACCCCACCCCACATAGTCTCTGGCATTTGAATGCACAGTTCCTAGAAGGTGACCCTGTTTGCAGAAGCTTAGGACTCTGTTGGGGATAGCATGTCACTGGGGGTGGATTTTGACAGCTTAAAGCCTTGTATCATTCTGAGTTTGCTCTTTCTGCATTCTGTTAGTGGTTGGAGGGCCCTCAGTTTCCACCTCCAGCCTTCAGGTCTACTGTGTGCTGCCATGCTGTCCATATCATAAGGAACTCTAAACCCCTGAATCCATAATCCCCAGATTTTATCCTTCTTTGTATAAGTTGCCATGATTACAATGTTTTATCAGAGGAACACCGAATGGTTCTAGTTTGGGAGTTGGAAGTCAGTGATATCTGCCGTGCACCAAAGTATGTGTTTCCAGCAGCTAATAATACAAGCCTAAAGTAGAAACCTAGAGATGGATACTTAGGGGGAATGGCATACAGACTTTCAAGTGGTGAGAGGGGACATGTGAGCTTGTGCTTGTGTATGTTGAAGAGTCAGAGATTGTTGGGAAAAATACATGAAGTGAAAATAAAACTCATTCAGAATGAGTGCTCTAGAAGATATCCACACATATCAATGAGCAGACAGGTCCCGATGAACAGTGAGTAACAACCTGCTTTTGGAGTTGTCAGAACTAATTTTTAACTTTAGGATATGGTATAAAGTCTCCACCAGAGCAGGAAAGTCATTAGAAGCCAATGGATCTGATAAATAGGTAGGAACCACTTCCATCACAAAGGCAGATTGACAAGGAGAAAGAGCAGAAAGAAAAGAACACTAGAACTAGTAAAATAAAAATATCTAAAACAATAGCCATTAAAACCAAGAGACCTGGTTTCTCTTTAGTGGCAAGAAATCACAGCCCAAAGATAGACAGATGTCATTCTGGGTGAGTAGTCTCAGAGGGAGACTCAAAGAAAGCAGGCACGAAGTCAGGCTGGTTTAAGAGTGAGAAGATGGTCCTTGAAAGCACTGGCTTAGGAAGGCTGGGAAACCAACAAGAAGGAATCTAGACAGGTGGGCAAGAACTCCACAAAGTGTGAAAGAAAGAAAGAAAGAAAGAAAGAAAGAAAGAGAGAGAGAGAGAGAGAGAGAGAGAGAGAGAGAGAGAGAGAGAGAGAAAGAAAGAAAGAAAGAAAGAAAGAAAGAAAGAAAGAAAGAAAGAAAGAAAGAAAGAAAGAAAGAAAGAAAGAAAGAAAGAAAGAAAGAATCCTGGACAATGTTTTACTGACAGGGTTGTGATGGTGGCTAGGGTATAAAAAACAAACCTTCAAGGCAGCTTGATTTCTGAGATCATCAATGGTGAAGAGCAATCATGATTATGACGCAGTCTAGCTTTGTGATCTTAAGCACGATTCATTTCTCAGCTGCTAAAATGGGCTCTTATGGAGGTAAAATCATCAGAAACATGCAAAAGACGTAGTGTACCCAGCCCCCCAAACACCCTAGCTATGCTTTGGTTTCCTCTTCCCATCCTTACAATAACCAAGGCATTTAAACTAAAATCACAATGGCATCCTGTGCTCTAGCTATGACTGGGGTGGAAGGAAATGATGCATCTGCGCTGCATGTCCAAGAGAGCATAAACAGGATGGCTCCTTCCCCTCACACACAGTGAAATGCATTGTTAGCATGGGGAACTTTCACACACATGGGCCAAGCTAAGAATGACTACATGTAGAAAGATCCATTCATAAAGTATCTCGAGAAATATCTGGACAGAAAATGCTCTGTGAATGTTCACCATCACTTCTGATTACACATTTCATTGATAAGATCTGTGGCAGGGGATATATACATAACCCCAGAAAAAAAAATACCTAGAAAATTAGCTTGCTCTAGTGTTTTCTAATTTGACATTACTATTTTTTAGGATTTCATGAACTCATTTTTCTATGAATTTGATGTAAGAGTAACATTTGTTTTAAATCCTTTTACTGGTTCCTTTCAGGCCAAATCTTTACTTTCCTTGGGCTAAATATAACAAAGTGAAAGTCAGTCAGGATTATGTAAATCAAATTAGTGATCCAAATATTTTAAGAAACAGTGGTTACTATATCCTGGCTTTCATGTAAATATTGAGTTACATTGGTTTATGTTCATTGGACAGAATTTAGAAGATGGTAAAAGGAAAGATTACACTATCTTTCAGTAACACTTTTGCCCACATCTCTGTTACGGGAGCAGGAAGCACAGCTCTTCAGTAGTAAGCAAGCAAAGAAAGCCCTCTCCTCGCCAATATCAAGATTTCTTTTAAAAGTATTACTCTTTCATTATATTGCAAATGGAATGGAGATGTTTCCTTGCATGAGGTGCTATGAGCATTATGAATATGCGTTATTATAATTTCTGTAGTTATTCATTTTAATTTCTAATGCAACCAAATGAAGCGGCAGCCTATGGGTGGAGAAAATGGTATCTGTAAACTATGTGTCTGATGGGTGCTTAATATACAACTGTAAAGAAAATATACGAGTCAATAATGGAAAAAGCAAATGGCTCAGTTAAAAAAAAATAAAAAATAAAACGAGGCAAAGGACCTGCAAAGACATTCCTCCAAAAAGACATAAAAATGACCAACAGATACACAAAAAACTACTTAGCATCACTAGGCACCAGAATCCACCAAAGCCATTGAGAGATACCAGCGCATTTATTAGGATGGCTACTATCAAGAAGCCAAAATATGGTAAATGTTTGCAAAGAGGAGGAAGAACAGGAGCCCTAAAACACTTAGCACATGGGTCTCTAGATCAGTGGCTTCTCAACCTGTGAGTCACAAACCCTTTGGGGGTCGAATGACTCTTATAGAGATCCCCTAAGAACATCAAAAAATGAAGATATTTACATTGTGATTCTTAATAGAAGCAAAATTACAATTATGAAGTAGCAACAAAAATAATCATGTGGCTGGTAGGTCAGCAGAGCATGAGGAAAAGTATTAAAGGCTCGCAACATTAGGGAGGTTGAGAGTGCGTTCTAGATGAGTTCAGGAGATATGGGAGCTCATTTTCTAATGAGATCAATGGTGAGGATAATGAATGTTGTTTTATTTTTTGTTTTTATTTTTGTTTGTTTGTTTTGCTATTGCATAATGAAATGTGTCAAATTTGGAAAATATGCAAAACTCAATGAGCTATTTTCCAAATAACCATTACGTGATATTACCGATTCATAAGTGAATAAAATAGCTGTTAAAGTATAAGACAGACTAATGTACTTTACTAATACAGCACAAAACCCCTGACATACTTTCAGATTCCATTCTGACCTCAACCTTTAAGAAACTATTTATAGAGTTGGTGCCGGAACACAGGTGAAAGTTTGTAATTACCTCAAGAGACTTATCAGTGTGTCCCATGCTTTCCAAACACATTTCTATTTTTCTCAAAACATCACAGCAACAGATTGAACATAGAAATTAATATCCACCTATTTCTTACTGAAAAATATTGGTATTATGACTACACAAGCAAACCAATCTCAAACAACAGGATTTTGGGTCCTCACACTCTTAAAAAGAAATGTTGTGAGCTCCTGATACCAGAATCTTGGGAATCCTTATTAAATAAATGGATGTTAAATTGAGACAGCATTTTTTAATCCATCAGCTTAGATAAACTTTTCAAAATTAACACTAAGGACCACTTCCAAGGTTGTAACACCTGGAAGTAGACACTCTCCTGCTTCAAATATTGAAGGCAACATAACTTAGTGTAGACACTTCAAAGTACAATGAGCTGTGTCCTTTTGCAGGGGTAAAGGTGGTGCTAGAGAGTGAATCTAGGAGCTCATACAAACTATGCAGAAGCTATACTACACTGAACTATACTCTCAACCTATAGGTTGTCTACTATGCCCCCAACCTCTTAAGGTTATCTATTACAGGAGTTAGCCAATTGCTTTTCAATAATGACTAGATGGTAAATACAGGATTTCTACATTCAAGGCTCGGCTTTCTGTAGTTTCAGTTCCTGATGGCCAACAATGATCCAAATATATTAAATTGGTGGTGGTGGTGGTGGTGGTGGTGGTGTGTGTGTGCATTGAGATAGAGTCTCAAGTAGCCCCAGCTGGCCTTGAACAAGTAGATGAGAGTAATGACCTTCAATTTATCCTCCAAACTCCACCTCCTAAGTACCTAGGTGCTGGGATTCCAGGTCGGCAGCACCATGCACTGTTTAAGTGGTGCTGAGGATCAAACTAAGAGCTTTGTGCAGCCTGGGGAAGCATCCTACCAACGAAGCTATATCCCATCTCTGCTGAAGATTAGAATTCTGTACTGTTCTGAGTAGTCTCATCT
Source organism: Mus musculus (assembly GCF_000001635.26). Lineage (NCBI taxonomy): Eukaryota > Metazoa > Chordata > Mammalia > Rodentia > Muridae > Mus > Mus musculus. Next base: position 44,762,150 of record NC_000071.6, read on the forward strand.
AGTGCTGGTGAGGACATGAATCATCTCTTTGTACAGCATATTCCCCCTGTATATGCCTCCTGCTTGTTTATCATTTAGTAATAGTCTTAGTTCTCAGATCTAGTGCCAGTACCTCACAGTGTTTGTGTTCAAGTGGCCTTAATCTTATGAATATTGGCATCAAAGCACAGGGTAGCAATGTTGACACTTGTATAGTTATGATCGCTCTATCTATTACTACTTATCATTACTATCATTCTCTTGCTTTGTTTAACTTACAAATTAAAATTCAGGTTTAGTACTATCTAAGATTCAAGAATTCACTCCCTCTCAAATAAGAAGCCAATGTGTGTATACCTTAGGTCTTGCCCTCTACAGAACCAGTCTCTAACTACTCACTTCTGCCACTGGAATACAGTAACAGCCACAGAGTAGGTATAAATACATTGGCATGGCTATGCTCCAGGAAAAGCTTGTCTATATTTAAATTGTATGTATTTTATGGATCAAAATGGACTCACTGTGCTGATTACTGATTTTAAATAGATGAGAGAGAGAGAGAGAGAGAAAGAGAGAGAGAGAGAGAGAGAGAGAGAGAGAGAGAGAGAGAGAGGAAGAAAGAAAGAAGAAAGAAAGAAAGAAAGAAAGAAAGAAAGAAAGAAAGAAAGAAAGAAAGGAAGGAAGGAAGGAAGGAAGGAAGGAAGGAAGGAAGGAAGGAAAGAAAGAAAGAAAGAAAGAAAGAAAGAAAGAAAGAAAGAAAGAAAGAAAGAAAGGAAAGAGAGAGAGAGAGAGAGAGAGAGAGAGAGAGAGAGAGAGAAAGCAAGCTAAAAGGTCATGAAGGAAGACATCATGTATGCATATCTAATGACAAGATTCATTGCAACAGACTTAGTCAGAAACACAACCTTGTACAAGGACCACTATAACTTTATTCAACAAACAAACAAAAGGAGAAGGACATATATAACCAATAGTCCAATCTAGTAACCAAGAGTAACCAAGGAATGTGTCTCCTTCAGTATTTGACCTTTCAAACTTTAAAATCCCTTGCCTCTCTGAGCTTTGGTGTACCATGATGCTAGGATTCTGGGTTGTGGTGCTCAATCTAAAAGACATCATCTTTGGAGAACCTCTTCCTGTGTTGGACTGACATAACTGACTCCTCTTAGAGTCTAACAACTTCCCCAGGTGTGTAGCTTGGTAACTACTCAGAAATAGTTGCTTTGGAGAAATGCTCACATTTATCCAGTGTTCTGATCACTGCCTTAATCCACTTCCTCCTTGGTCCTCCATGGTAAACACTACTGGTTTCTTTTCTTTACATATGAAGAAACTGAAGTCAGACAGGATGAGTAGCTCAGCCATGGTCACCCCACTACACACAATATTCCCTGTAGCACTGTTTTATGTAGCACAATTCCAGAAATGACCAAATGTTTAGGGACATTAAACCCTACACTTGAGTTGGTTGATGTCCTTATAAAGATGCCTCAAAATGAACCGCTGATTTTATCTTTGCATATTCAAAATTTTCAGACATTTTAAAAAGAAAGTCTCTCTGTCTCTGTTTCTCTGTATCTCTCTTTCTATCTCTCAAACTTTTGTTTACTGTGTCAGCCTGTCATGGTACCTTTTCTTTTTTACCTCATAGAACACTAACATTGTAATTGGCACGGCTTACAGACATGTACCAAGGGAACATATGGTATAGAACCTGGGATGTTGGAAGTCATAAGTGCTTCCTTGTTTTGTCCTCTATCCCTGTAGATCAGAAGGTACTTAGGGATTGCTCAGCAATGGGTCTTTTTACACTTTTACTCAGTGAACTCGGCCAGATCCATCATTACTGTTCCCATCCTGTCTCCAGACTGATATTTTTGAATCTACTTTTGCCAGCCTACAATATGTCTTCCCAAAGGTATCTAGAGCAAGGTGACATAGTTCCCCCTGTCCCAGGGACACAGAGGTTCTTGCAGTTCACCATGACAAACAAAGACATTTCCACTGCCTGTAAAACTTTGACATGGCTCTTCCCTCTGACAGGACATAAAAATGTTGGCCACACTCCTTTTGTGATGTCTATGGTCTAATGTCCCCTCACAGGCAAGGCGTTTTCTGACTTCACTATCTAAACAAGTAAAACACACACACACACACACACATACACACACACACACACAGAGGCACACACACAGACACACACACATGCACACACACATACATATACACATACACATACATGTACACACACATATACACACACATATACAAACACACACATATATATACACACATGCACTTACACACACACACAAACATACACACATCTCAGTCTATACTGATATGTGCCTCTTTCTGTTACTTCTCATACTCCTTGAGCATGTTGCTTGAGTACCATCTCTCTCCATTCTGCCCAGCCTAACATGATGTTCAGAATGTTGACTATTCAGTAAATATATTGATGATTGATGCAGCCTTCATTTACCACTGTCAGGCCTGCTACTATTAAAAGTGGCTATTGAGTACTGACACACAGCAAACAGTACCCAATATGTGACTGGCTAAACATTTGAGCAGCATATTCTCATACAAGCCCCATAATAGCCAATCAGATATGCATAACATCAATATGGTCCATGCACAACTGAGGAAACTGAGGCTCTATGGGAGGTTGCAGAACTCAGCCACTTTTGAGCTTTGCAGGATTATACATGAGCATATATAATGAAAGTGCAAAGTTCTTTGGTGGCTCTCAAATTGCTCTTTGCAGATAGTAACACATTGTGTGCACTGACTGCTCCCATAATGCACCGCACACCAGGCAAGAACTGACCTCACACTGAATGCCCCAAAGAATAAGTCTCTGAGCAGTTGGAGGAACAGTTCAGGAGGAAAGAGGACTTTGTGCCCACAAGGGACTTTCCTTAAACACAGCATGGAAAGGGCGTTTGCTGTGTCCACTTTCTGATCAGATAACAGTTTGACACTAATTCTTCTATTTTCCATGGGCACCAAAGCCAGTCCTGGACGTTATCGCCCATCGGTTATCTGTGTCGCCTGAAGGAACTCAGGCAAGGTACAGGAAAAAGGTGGGGGTATTGTTGTAGCTTCCTGCTGGCCTGCACACTGGCCTATTGTTGCTGTTATTTTTTTTAAGCTATCACATCACAATTATTTCGGCAACATCCTCTTTCCATCCTGAAACCAATACAGTATTTATTGAACTACACAAACTGCGTCAATGTGCAATTCTTTCTGCATTGTTGCATATTACTGCATATTCTTAACAATATGTTTCTACTGAATCCATTGAAAACTTTTGCTAATTGTAAAACTTTCTGGGGCAAATATAACGACTAATCTCTGTTTTATCTGTATAATAAATGATTACTTATTAAAACAATATTTTGGTAATTGCTTCATGAAATCAAATGGAACCTTGCTGAATTACCATACTTTTAAAGAAAGCTATCTCTTAGGATATTATTAAGCACAGAATTCTGCTATGGTTCACTGAAGCACTACCATGGTTTCATTCCCATTTTACAGACAAGGAAACTGAGCTTAGCATACTCTAGATGAATGATGAGTGTTGGATGTTCACTCTGTTGCTTAGAGGTCCCACTCCTGATTATACTACAGAAAATGCAAAGGGCCCGTTTTGGGACATTTTACCACTTGAACTTGTGTCCCAGCAGAATTCTTTGAGTGATGGGTATACAGAGCACGAGCTCCACAGAGGCCCTTGATTCTTTATGAACACCGCTGACAATACCAGCACACTCTATACCAGCTTGTTTCTACTCTCCCCTCCTCAGTATCTATGTGAGAGTGAGAGTGAGATGTGAACTACACTCTTTTTCTTTTGATGCTCACCAGTTGCTGGGGCTTTTCCTTGTACTCTCATTTTGGAGACAGTAACTGTGACTTGTCAAGAGCCACACACTCAGAGGCTTGCCACTGAGAACCTGAATACAGCGGAAGGGTTATCTACATTTTACTGAACACGTGAGAACCACAGAGGAAGAAGTCTCTCCCTGAGCTACACAGTCAGCTGGAGGCACACAAATTACTCAAAGTCTAAGTGAAGCAATATTTGTTGAGAACCTTACCATATTTCATGAAAAGGTAATTTCATGGAATACCAGAGATGTTGGTAATAAGGCAGGAGAATAACTGACGTTATGGGAGCTCTTCGAATTTGGTTAGGTGCTACGTAAAATCTTAAATGCAGCATTTTAAAAATATTTCTCTTTGTCTACAACTTCCTGACAAGAACTTATCTCATTAGACAGAGAATTCTTCTCAGAGTTTGATGAAGGGAGGACACAAAAGGCCTGCCCATTCCAAGAATGGCTCCTTAACTTCCAACGTTAGAATGAGCCGAATGTAGTTGTCTGAAGACATTACCTTCATATCCATGGATTGCTGAGGCAAACACAGAAAGATGGGCAGATTTTGGTGTCCTAGTAAAGAACTCTCCCATCGTCTGTGAGGACATTTCCTGCTACACTTCTGTACTTCAGAGCATGTAATTCTACGAAGCTCTCTAAGAGCGGTAGCACAAAAAAACACATTCAGCCCAAGTCAGAGCCCTGGTCTTCTAGGGAATAGTAGCAACGCTGTCACAAAGAACATTAAATGGCTCCCACAGCTGAGCTCATTGGATCTCTGGTTATCTGTGTTATATTCAGAAGTCCTTCTCTAACTGATCCATCTGGCCAAACGGAGGGAAATAGCAGTCTGTCATCTCTGAATGCTGATCCCCCGCATGATGGAGTAGTCTGTTCTGAAATGTCCACACTCATAAACAAGGCCTAAGGCTGCCACCCCATCAGCTGTGTGTCATGGGCAACTCAACGTCTCCATTGTTAGTTGGTTCTTCTATAAAAGCAGAGCAAAGCTGAACAAAAACAGCGATTTACCACAGTCACAGACTCTGTGACTTCTCCACAGTGTTCTGTGACTATTTCATTCAATGAGTACATACTCCAGGGCAGACTTTTTATAACACTGAAGTCACGTGGACAACCATCCACAGCTGAGAACTAAGACAGTGTTGATGAAATCATACTCATCAGCATGGTGTCCTGGGTGCTACCATAGGTCATGACCTCATGAGTCCATATATGTCCAGTAAAAAGGCTGGACACACAGGATGATTTTTACAGTTATGAGAAAAATGAAATTTACGTTATTTTCTAGGAGTCTTTACACAAGAAGGCCTTTGAACAAAGCAAGTATCTTTGTTAGGGTATGGAGAGCTACTCTCTGGCTAGAATATAAATATATAAAGAGCATATGTATGAAACTCGAGTGCTGGAATGTTTCTAAAAATATCCCTCCTACCTCCACATTCTTTCTATTGTCTTATTTCATCACCTGTACAGATGAAGAAAACTGGGTACAGTCCACAAAGGTATCAACAGAGGTATAAAAAGAATATGACTCTGAGTCATGGTCCAGCTAGCAACACTCTTAGTCATTGAAGTCATGTCTCTTCAGGACAGTTCCATAGACACTGAGTGGATTAATTCACTGCTGAAGGACTATCTTACATTCTGTCTGATGTTTATCAGCATCTCTAGCTTCTACTCATTGGATGTCCATAGCTCTTCCTATGGTTAGAACAAGCAAAATGCTGAGTGCCACCCCTCCCCCCAGCCATATGAGATCAAAGAATATACACTACAGAAGGGACAACAGCCCTCCATGCTGCTGAAAGCCAAAGCTTAGCTCCAGCCTCCTCCCTACTCCTTCAGTATTCCACTAGCCTCTAACCCACTTCTGCTAGTCATAGGTAGGAACAGGCTGTGGCTATCCCAGCATACTCAAGAGTGAGTAGAGGACTAAATTCACTGTCCAATCAGTTGGTCTAAGCCTTGACTTTGGTCAAGTTACCGCATCAAATTAGACTTTAGCTTCTTCCTTTGCAAGATAGCACGCTGCTTATCCCTAACAAGGTTGCTATAAGAAGAAAAAGGACACGAGGAAGCTTCTATAAAGTGAGCTCCTATTGACAATTTCTTTCAACTTTCCATTAGTACTAGCCCAAGGAAATTGTTCATAAGACAGGGTTCATTCTTTGGGGTATAATATCTCCATGTATTAGATAGAAATAGAACTAAAATCTTTCAAGACTTGCGTAATCCTCCAAGTCCTAAGTAATGCTCTATTTTTCTTCCAGTTTTGGCTTTTAGATTTCTCCCCTAAATATTTGGAATCTAAGGTTGATCCCAGTGTAACTATAGCACTAGCCTAGTTGTGTGGATCCAAAAGCACATTGGCTCTGGCTCTGGCCCTTGTGATTTCTCTCCAAACAGCCCTATCAACAACTCACATGGTTTGTAGCCATTAATGCTTTCTGAAAGGCTTTCAGTTTCCCACGGGAATATAAGGAAATCGGAATCATTAAGCCAACGATAAAAGAAATGGGCACGAAGCCACCATCTCCTGCCCCTGACGTCCAGCAAATTGGATATTCTTTGTGGAAGGTGTAGAAAGATGCCAAGCCCTACAAAGGTTGGTTACCAGGAAAAGGAAGAGGACGTGGAAACGGAAGAGCTCACAGAAGGCCATTGACAGCCTAGCGAAGCTCCACCCTGACCCATGCTTCTGGGGCTGTCTACATGCACCAGGTCACAGAGGGTACCAGCCCAGCCATGGACTGATGGAAAAAAGCAACCAAGGCTTGGCTTTATTAGCAAAGTGAGCAGACTCCTTAAGAGTATTGATGTATTGACTAATGAGGCTGACATCCAGCGTGAGGAGCGCTTACATGCTTAAAGGGCAAGAGTTACAAATCAACGAGGTATTAATTTAATTCTTCTTTGAAAGGGTGCCAAAGGTAGCAAAGGCAGAATGAGAGGAGCGTTTGTCATGCTTGCTTCGGTCTCCTTTCACCCTGGACTCGCTCCACTGCAGATCCCTAAACAGGGGTGCACAGAAGGCCAGGGCTGGGGGCTTTGGCAAAGAGCAGACTGTCTTGCTCTTTGGTCTTCTGTGGACTAGACAATGAGCCTTTTTTGCTAATTGTCTCCCACACCCATCATTTCTGAGGCTCTGGGGAGCTGAATACTTTGTGCCAGAGATGATATCTGTCCCTAACTACTTCTAGACTACGCTGTCCATATCTTCTGGCTAGAGGTAGAGCCATATGACTGTGTTCTGAGAAGTAGGAGATTAACCTAGTGGGTACCCCTTCTAAGCCTGCTTGGGTCCCCTTCACAAGCCTTCTTGGTAGTTGACTGCTTGAATACAGAGACTAAAGCTTCCCTGGGCCAGGGCACCAGGATCACAACTCTTCCATTGGGAGGATTTGATCACTGGTCCCAACAGCTCATATACAAGTCAGTGAGAGGCAGAGGGGAAAGGACCCTGGGTTTTTACTGAGGCAGTAAGATTCTAAGGTTTTCCTTGTAGTGGCGACTCTACCCTGGCAAACACACTGGAAAACACCTTTTCATTTTACAAGTCTATTAGACTGTCAGACTAAAAATGCAGAGTAAATTCTGTAAGAGCCAAACGGGCAAACAAACACAGGAGGAAATCAAAGAGTGACTCATTATATCCAAATCCAGTTCTGGCCTTCAATACAGTAATGAGGACTCCATTAAACAAATCAGGTTGCATGGGCTTCTCTTACACGTCTAAAATGAACTTTAAATCTCTACTTTTTTTGGTGCTAGATAATCTACACAGGTCAAATGTAAATAGTCTGAAGTAAATACAGAAGACTACAGTGACCCTATTTTCACTGGAGTAGTAAAGATCTCTCCCACGGCACCAGGAATAAATAGAAAAGAATCTGCAAGCCAGACAAGGAAACTGCAGACATCTCTGCCACAGTGGTCCATCATCGAACGTCACTTGGTTGTATTGAGATGTCTCGGGGTGGGGGTGGGGGTTCTGAGTGCATTGGGACTTATAACCTGACTTCTTTGACCCCTATATGCTGAAAGTCCATGCATTCTTCCTGGGACCTGCAGATATACTTGCAGAACTCCTTCTGCTGATGGCCTGAATTACAGGGAGTCTGGGTTAGTCTGATGACTGGACCAACGCCACAACAACGAGGATCCCCAGCTTCCTCCTATGAGAAATCACAGGCTCAGCAAGAAGGGTTTTCTACCTGTGGTACATGTCCTCACACAGGGAACCACAGTTCTCTCAATAGAAGGGAGATATCTCCATTTCATTTTTCCTCAATCAGCCTCATGTAGTAAATAAATAAATAAACAAACAAACACAGTGTTCAAGAGAATGTTCAGTTTCTACTCCACCAGACACTTGGGGAATGATTGAATTTCATGCTGGAAAAAAAAGGATGCAGGGATATTCCTGACTCATCCCGCTTTTGTGTCCACTGCCTTCCCCAGCTAGGCCATTCTTTGACAGACCTCTGTAAGATAGCTTGCTTCAGTGCAAGTCTCTGTTCCCTCAGACAGGCTTCCTAAATCAGTACCCAAGTACAGTGCCTCTCAGGGTCATTTAATTTTTCTTCAAAGACCTTATCTTTGCATGGAAGTGCAAGAATTGCTCTAGTCTAACAAGTTATCTACTCCTGGGAAGGGCTGGAGATCCAGAGAAAGGGAAGGCTATTGTGTAGATTCGTTCCTAAGGACCATTTGAAAGCAATCAGTATGTAAAAAGGCATCAATCTAGAAAATAAAACATGACACACACTGTTCATGTGCAGGTTCATAAAAGTATAGATAACAAGGCCTGAAGAGATGGCTTGGTAGGTAAAGCATTTGCCACACAAGCATACAGATTGGGGTTTGGAACCCCAGAATCTATAAAAATGCTAGACGGTCAGTCGTGAAAGCCAATATGCAATTCTAGGGATCAAAATGTAAAGGTGAGATCCTTGAGCAAACTGGCTTGATAAAACCACCTTATGAGCAAGTCTCAGGTTCAATTGAAGGATCATGCCTCAATGAATAAAATGAAGAGTAATTGAAAAACTCAATTACGACTAAACCATCAACCAAAGAGTACACAGGGAGGGACCCACGGCTCTAGTTGCATATGTAGCAGAGGATGGCCTTGTCAGGCATCAATGGAAAGAGAGGCCATTGGTTCTGTGAAGGCTCAATATCCCAGTGTAGGGCAATGCCAGGGTAGGGTGGAAAGAGTGGGTGGGTGCTAAGCCTCCCATGTTTCAGTGACAAAATCAGGGAGATGTGTGTGTGTGTGTGTGTGTGTGTGTGTGTGTTATACATAAAGATGTAAACATATAGATATGTTTATACTGTTAAGATGTGATAGCTTGAGAGTAGGCCTTAGGAGGCAATATGGCTATATGGCTTCTGGTAGACATAGTGTCTATTAGATGGTTGATGCCCTGGGATCAGAGCCACCACATTGTGATGAAGAACAGAGCCCAAAGAAGAGTTGTGCAAGTGTCTGGACAATGAGCAATCCAGCTCAGATGCTACCAATAGCTAGTATTCACTGGCAGTCATAGGAATGAGCAAACTTGCATCCCATCTAATTTATCTAATTCCACTTCACACACATTGAACTCCACCACCACCACCCCCATTATCACTGAGCTGTGCCTGCAAAGTCCTAGCTAATAACAGATTTATAAGCAAAGACTGATGTTTTCCGTGACAATATGGAACAATAGAAGCCAAGGGAGCAGCAGGTAAAGCAGGTGGTTTGCAAAGAGGTGCTGTTTTCTAGGTAAAGACAGGTTCCTGGAGAGGGACAGAAAATTGCTACCCATGGAAATAGAAAAATAAGCCCTAGTAACTCACTTGCAGAAGATCCCAGTAGCACTATGATTTCAAGATGTTTGTGGAAGGATAGTATCATACTCAGTAATCAGATAGCTATAAGACATTTTAATACAATGTTGTCCTAAGACAGAATGCCTGCCTTGGGCACATCTATGTACAGGACAGATATCAGTAACCAGTGACCGAATTTTATCCCTGTCTTAATCTGACAGTTTCAGGAACAATCTGCTGGTATCTGTTAGGGTTGTCACCTGAAGTGAAATCAACTTGTCATCAGTCAAATCAAGATAAAGGAAAATTTTCATCCTAAGGTTCCCAAGGTACACATGGATTAATCATTTAAATGAACCTTAGCTGGCTAGGTTATTTATGAAGGTAATATTCACTTCATTTCATTTGGTGTTAATTTGAGGCCCAGTAAACACAATAAATTTGACTAGAATCTCCAAGTTTTAAAACATTAGCAAGACTAAGAACCAAACCTAGTCTACACTCAAGGTATCCTGACAGTGACAATATATCATTACTCAAGAGCACTAATTGTTTCAAAATCAAATTCTCAGGTTCTAGGAGCACAGTTTAAAATGCTGGAATTCAAATCAATACATGTCTAGCTGAGTAAATTTTACTGATTAAAATGCACAGCAAATACTACTACCTGTAAAGAGTCTTACCAGAGTCAGGACTGCTCAACACCTACACCTCTTCAGGAAATAAACCAACTCTAGGACCAAAGCAAAGTTGCAGAGTCTTCTAAAAAAGCAAAACCCTTATGATGGTTAATTTTCCTTGCCAGTCTGACTACATTCCAATGATTCATGCCCTGATGACTCAAAATTTGAATGTTAGGTAGCAATAAAAGGGACTTATTAGAGAAAATAGCTTGATCTTGTTTTAAATTTAGTTAGTGTGTGTGTGTGAGTGTGTGTGTGTGCGTGTGTGTATACACCTCCATGTGTGTGGGTGTTTATACACCTCCATGGATTAATATGCACCGTATATCTGAAGGTATCTTGCAGAGGTCAGAAAAAAAGATGTCAGATCTCATGGAACTAGAGTTACAGGCTGTTGTAAGTTACCCAATGTGGGTCCTTGAAATCAACTGAGGCTGTCTGTAAGAGCAGCAAGAGCTCTTAACTGCTGAGCCATCTCTTCAGTAGGGAAATGTGGATTTGAAGGTTGTACCTGGGTCCTGGCATCTTGTTAGTTTTCCCTGACTTGACCACTATGAGGTTGACTTCACTGTAAGAACTTCACTATGTTTCGTCTCACTGCAGACTCAGTTAAACTACCAAGTGACCATGGATGGAAAGTTCTGAAATTGTAAATCAAGGTAAGACATTTCCTCCCTTGTTTTTCTCGGGGTGTCTGTCTTAGCAAGGAAAAGACTGGCTAGCACAGTGATGAGATTGATCTTCATGGCAAAGAAGTAGACGATGCCAGTAGGGGTGATGATTACGGTGGTGATGCTGAGGACAGTGATATTAGTGATGATCCTGATGATAATGACATCACTGATCATACTGAATATCACAGCTGGTGCTCCCAATTGTCCTAAGTGCCTCTGTGCTTCAGAAAAATTGCTTCATTTAGTTCTGAACCAAACTATTAGGTAGGCATAGTTCTCGCTATGGTTGCTGTTAGTATCATCTCTGGCACCAGGCAAAGAAGATCCAGGGAGTTTAAATAACTTCCCTCAAAACACACAAGTAGCAGAACATTTTAAAATTGAAATTAAGGTTACTATCATCTCTGGCATCTGGTAAAGAAGTGAAGACTTGGAGAGTTTATACAACTTCCCCCAAACACAGAAGTAATACAATATTATAAAATTTAAATTAGGCCAATATGAACATTTTAGACCACAGTTCAAAATACCTGGGTATATGAGAAAGACAGACCTTGTTATGCTGACTGTTCTGAACTGGAGGTAGCCAAAGGGCACCATCCAACAGTTTGTATTTATTACACTCCAAGATGGCCGGGATAAGATTGTTTTTGTTACTATCATGTTGTGTTTCAAAACGAAGAAACCACCTCATACCCAGGTGACTGGACTGAGACATGGCTGCCCTGAAATGAAGCACAGTCTAGTGTAAGGTCCTGAATTTTTAACCACGCGAGTATGGGTTCTTCTGAAAATTGTGTTTTTTATTGAGTTAGGAATTTCCTACTTCACAAGAGGCAAACCTGAAGTCCAAAGCTGATTGTGACCCGTAAAGAGTTGGCGTTTTCCCCCAGGGACTTTTTTGATCATCTTCCGTTGTGTGTGTTGAGGAAGACTCGTCTATCTCAAGTTCTGAAGGTGTGAATGATCTAGAGAGTCACAGTGGAGATCCAAGAGCATCATGTTCCCGTTGTTACTCTGCCTACAGCCTTTCCTAACTCACCATCTCCATCCCTCGAACTTGGTGTTCAGAGTGACTGACACAGACCGGTGTGAGTAAGGAACCATGTGGAGCTACCAGTCAGCAACAACCATGGAAGTGAGTGCGGCTGCACCTTACTCTCCAAAAGTGCTTTCCTGGACAAAGCAGGATGTGGAGTTACTTACCCACCACTGGCAGAGAAGGATCACTCAACCGCAAGATGAAGCTAGCAGGTACCAAAGACTCAGTAACCTCGCCACATCTGAAAGAGTAACCAGTGTCCGGCCAGTGTTAAGGAAGCATGAGAAAAGCTACGCGTTAGCCATGGAGACAGAGTCCACAGGTAGCAGAGCCCACCGCATCCGTGACTCAAAGAGATTTTACTTTACTTACTGAGATTCCAAGATTGCCAGATTTGAACATTTGAACATCAGATCCATTCAACATCTCCATCGTACAGAAAAGGGATGCCCACGAGGCAAGTGGCTTTTTAAAGAGATTGACAGGGTCTTGGCCATTCTGCTGAGAGAAGTTCCTGAGGATGGGCGTGGCCTCGTCTGGAGTTGCACTACTTCAAACTGCCAATCTACCACACACAAAAACTATTCTCTCACAGCGCCTGCTCCGAGTTCACTGACTCCTTGGAACCCCACCGGAAGCCTCACACACTGCTTCCTGGGCTGGCAAGACTCTTTCCTCAAATACCTGCCTGTGGTACTCAGGTGCACGGGGATTTCTCTCTCCCATCTAAACTTTAGGGCATTTTTTTCTGAGTCAGTTGCCATTATCCTTCAACATAACTCTCAGCTGAAAATTTATTTATTTATTTTAATGTTCGTGATGATCTTAAAAAGATGTATTTTCTATTGTTTGAGGCAATCATGCCTATCCTTCATTGTTACACTAGATATCAACTACTTTATTAAAATTTTGCATATTCAAAAAAAAAGAAAGTTATTTAATAAGGAAACAAAATTCCCCAGGTGTGTTGGTACATTTTACTACAGGTGCTCTTGCGGTTTAGCTGTGTCTGATGCCCCTGTGGTGGGAATACACTATAACGTTGCGCATCTCTTCCCCAATCCCGTGTTCTGTGAAATCGGGTTGATGGCTTGAGCTGGCTCTAGTAGGAATATAAATGGTCACCAAATAGTGATATCTTGATTTATAGTGTTTCGGCTTGATGATGGTATGGAAACAATATACATTTGAGAGAAACTGTAGGTGGGATTTGAAGTCAGATCCTCTCATAGGCTTGCGAGGTGGTGCTAGTGAGATGAAGCTTCAGGTCAGCTCTAAGAACACCAATTGAAACAGGTAACCCTTCTGCGCACACCGTGTGGCCACATGGTGATGTGGAGAAGTTTAAGTGTATTAAATATGTTTTCTCTCTCCAGGATATTTCAACTGGTGACAGATTTGTGAGGATATAATTCCATCAGAAGTCAAGATGTACTTGTGTTCATACTAGAAATTGGCAAAATTTTGTTGGTCGTCTGGATTTAAAAATAGATGTAATGAGAAAATGTTAATAATGTAGATTAAGTAGAAAAAAATGTGTTGTGCCATGAGCCATTGCATGGTGAAGAACAGAAGACTGGCTGGAACAAGTCTTCTGGCATTTGAGTACTATAGCCCATGTCAGAATAAACAGTAACCCTTGTCGTTGATGAATGAATGGAGTTTGAAAATTCACCTCAACAACGTTCACTTTTTTCTTCCTTGTTTATTGAAGTAAAAGAAACTATCTGTCAGTATTCCTGTCAGATCTATGCTTATTCACCAATTAAAATTAGTGTTTGGCTATGACTACTAAAGTTCAGTGAAAAAAAATCAATGAAAGCAGGTGGGGAAAGCTATCTGGATACATAACATGAATAAAGAATACTGTGCATTTTCTTATTTTTTCCTAAGCTGTAAAATGCATCTTTCTATCATTAAAATACAGACAGTAAATTGAAGTAGGTATATTTAATGTGCTTTAAAAAAAAAAACAAAAAACAAATCTGGCTGTTAAACATCATCTACCAGCACATCAGAGGTAACCATTCTCAGATTTACATGGGTCTCTGATCAAAAAGTCATACCATCATAGCCCTAGTCTCTGATGTCACTTCCCATTTCTTCACAGTAATTTTAACTTTTAATCAATTTTTTTTTTTTTATAACACAAGAAGACACAATGTATAGTCTTCTGAGGTGAGCCTCTTTGGCTAGCACGCTGGTAGGATTCATCTCTACTCTAGTAAGTGGCTATCTGCTCCTACCTATGGATTCTCGTGTATGGACACATTACATATGATTAATATCCATCAGATAAAATACTCGGGGAACTTTTGCTTTTGACAGTGAGGCTTATGACAGCATGAGAATATTATCTTAAAACATCACCTCCTTCCTTGAACCAGACAAGCCATGCAAAACCATGGTCTTTTGCAAAAAAAAAAAAAAGTATGATAAAATTATATCGCAAGATCAAAAGGTATTTATTATACTTATCATTATAACATGGAAGCTGAAGAGCATTTAAACTTTCAAGTCCAGTTTTATATCACACTTACTAAAAATGCTTAGAATATGTTTTAGGAAAAAAGAAGGCAACAAGACATCAATGTTGTGTAAAATGCCTAAGCATGATAGCATTGTATGTTTTCCTCAATATCCATCCAATACCTAACGGTATGCTTTACAATCATACATTTTGATCCACCTTCTTTATCAAGGCAGTGTGGTCATTATGCATATGCAAATGTTAATAACTGAAGCATCATAATTTACCTAAAAGGAGAAAGTGGCTAGGAAGAAAGTGGGAGGCAGAGATGGATCACTCTTTGGCTTCTCACAATCAAATATTTAAGGTTAGGAGTCAGGCAGGATGTGTATCCAGCAAGATACATTACATTGCCAATGATGGACCTGCATATTAACCAAGGACTAGATAATGCAGGACCTGTTCATACCCTAGAGTCATCCATAGATTACTTGAAAAATAGTGTTTCACTAGTGGTTGTGATGGTGCACAGGTTATTTTACTTGGAAAATTCTGGATAAGTGAGTCAAAAATAATTCTGCATATGATAAATTTTTGCAATGCTTAGGCAACTTGTTTTGTTTTTAGCCATGTATACGGATACATAGGAATGGCATTTGATAAGAATGTTTCCAGCTAAGTCTAAAATGGTTCTTTGTGAGTATAAAATAGTCCTGTGTGGTAAGAAAAGGTGGCAGAAACATCAAAATACAAGCTGGAGGGACAGACCATAATGGTTACCAGACAGGGAAAAATAAGCAAATAGTAGGATGGACCATAAAGCAAGTGCATTTAAAGTTGCCAAGAAATAGCCACTGGGAAGGGAAGTGGGTCACACCTAGAGAAACAGCTGAAGGTGATGTGGGAAAGACTTAGCATCAAGAAGATATTAAATATAATCCCGTTAAGGGGCTGTGATCAGTACGTAGCTTCTGGCTCTCAGCACGTTGATCTATGTGTAACCGGATAATGGGATTCTATTCCTAAAACTATATAAAAAAAATTAAATGATTGACATCAGACCAATTTTAATTGCCATAGTTATGAAATAATAAGCCAAGAACCTTCTGAAGACCTTCTGACACAGGGAGTTTAGAGTGAAGCCAAGTAATACAAAAGAATATTAAAGTTTGTAAGGAAAAGAAAAACTTAGGGTTGATTTTACTTGAAATTATTTTTTAAAATCAACCATATTTTTTGCATGAATCATATGTTTAGTCACTAGCAGAACTTCTTCCAATTTTATAAAGGAAAATTCTATTCCATTGCAGATATTCTATATACAGTCATCTGATGTGCACTGATCTGAATGGGGAAGAACAGTATTGCTGAGCTTGCCTCTGAACCCTGCACCAGAAGGGAGGGCTGAGTCTAAGAAGCCAGCACACAAGCAAAGACTGCATTCTCAGGCATGACAAGTCAAAGTCAGAGCTTAGCTTCTGGAGATACTTGCCGGAAAGCAGCCTGCACCACATTCATGCCACTGCAGCATGCTCAGCATCCTCCCCTTTGGTCCACAGTCAGTTGATGCAAGACAAGGCAGGGCCCCAGAACCTTCAGTTTTAGGCAACAGACCCATCAACACAAGACACAAAACTCAACAGGAACACCAGAGGCAAAACTCTGGTGAGCTTGGTCTCTGACATACATATGGGACTCCAATCCTGCCATATTCCCATATGTCCTTGTACAATCAACTCAAGAGTCCCCAAATCATGTTAGATGGGCTGAAAGTGTAGATGAAGTGACAATGCCCCCACTGACATTGTTCATAAGTACCCTAAGTGTGAATTTCATAAACAATTAACAACTGTGTCTATGTCATTCCATGAAAGCTACCAAGGTGACTGTTAGCTTAGATGGAAGTGCTGTGCAGCATGGAACTCTGGGGATATACCCTTATTTCTGTCCTAATATTCACTATTTTTTTTTTTTTTACTTAATTCACCTTCTCTAGAGAAGCCTAAAATTTGAATATATGTATATACATACATATATATATATATATATATATATATATATATATATATATATATGAGGTTTTGCAGATGAAACCTAAAATTTAAAAGATAAAATGTTGCTTTAAGCACACAAACAAATCCATATTGCACCTGTTCTATACGGGACTTTTTTTTCTACTAATAGACGATTAAATGTAAATCCTAATGTACATTCCATTTTATATGCAATATGGGTAGTTACAGTTGCCATGGAAACCTCCACTTTTGCATTTACTGATTTTAATTCTGTGACATTTGCTGACTTTAGTACAATGTAAAGTTTATAAATATAACATACAGGTTTGTAGACCTTTTTTTTTTAAGAATTCAATTTGCATAGCTAATTCCATCACAAATCTCTAGGTATATTAGAGGAAAGGCATTAGACTGGTAATGGTAACTAATGGTAATCAGCAAACAACAGGCTATTTCCAGAAACAACTACTTCTATTGATCCTCAGTAAACGAATGTTCTGCCCATTGTACCAGCTTTTTTAGCTATAGAGTCAATGACTGTTTCTCAATGTGGAAATAGTAGAGTGCTTTATTCATTCAGTATACCTTCAGCTCTGTTGTCTCCATTTATATTTAGCATTAACCTAGTAAGAAAAACAGGCCAGGCATGGATGAAAAATAATAACAAGGCCATGCTTTGGAGACTACTTCCAACCCAGGGTGAACATGTAACTTTTAGCGGGAGCTTCTTGTGGCTCCTTGCAAATCAACCTCCTCATTCTCATTCCCGGTTCCAGCTGTCTTTGCATCTTGAGACTCTAGCACAGTTCCTGTGCGTGAGATAAACACTCACTCTCTAGCTACCATAAACCCTCTTCTACTCCTGGCTTATCTCAATATAGAAATTGAGATAGTCTCAGTTGGAAGCCATCTAAAGCTATCTGTCATTGTTTGCTGTAGATTTTTAAAGTTATTTTGTTTTCTGTGAGGAAAGACTGCACGTGCTCTGGCACACTAGTGGAAGTCAGAGGACAACTTATGGGAATCAGTTCACTCTTTCTACAATGTGGGTCTCAGGAACTGAACTCAGTTCACCCAGGTTTAGAAACAAGTGTATTTGACTGCTGAGCCATCTTGTTGCCCCTCATCCATCAACTTATTAAAAATAACTATATCATTAAGAGCTTCCTGAGCTGACAGGCAAAGATAAAAAGGCATGTCAACATCATAGATCCAGAAAGAAATCAATGATTTTGTGAGTCTTTTTGAGGAAGCCCAGATTCAGATAACCATATACATGCATACAGGTTATTGAAAAGAAAACATGTATAAGAACATTCTAAGTGCTGGCATAAGAGTCTATGCATTCAATAAGAGGGGAAAGATTTATCCAACACTGGTTGAGTCCCTCCATTGTACAAGACACTGCTCAGCAATCTTGGAACAGTAAAGTGTCTACTATTATATCTGAAGATGAGAATAGTGGATAAAAGAAAACTCTGGTGCCACACTTAAGACTTCTAGAGAAGAGCAAGACAAGATAACAAAGTGGCAGTGGGTTTGAGAGAATTGTGAGAGCTTTTCAACAACAAGAGGCACTGGAGAATTGGGCCACTAATAACTCAGGAGAAATGAGACTAAAAAAAAATGGCAAAGAGAACAAACATTTTATCTTTACAAAACAAAAAACAAACCAAAAAACAAAACAAGAAATGATGTTGAACAAATTGAAAATAATGAAGATGGCATCAAAGTTAAAGCTAAGTAGGAACAAGAATGGGCAAGTCACAACACAGCAGGTAGCTCAACAGATGCAGAGAGGGTCCAGGGTTTTAAGAGTTGGTGGGCGTCCTGGCCATGTCAAGCTGGTCCAAGGAAGTAGGTGGAGCATATATCATGACACCAAAGACCGCCTGGAGCCTGAAACCACAGGCACATGCTGCTGACGTGAACAGATGGTGGTGAAACTGAGAAAACATTCTCCTTTCTTATTCCAGAAATATTAGCGTTTACACTATAGAGCACCTCCTGGCCAAAGTCATTGCCTACTGAGATTGAAGTCACCTCTACCTGGACAAGATAACATGCTTTTCTTGACTTCTTTCATCTGCTTTTAAGTCCTGCCACATAGTTCTTTACTCAGGAGCCAGAGAAATGTGTATACAATGGTACTCCAATTGTGAACCCTCCCCTAAACCTCCAGCAAAAGAAAGATGTTTATCCATACCTTAGGACTGAAGAAAAATAACAATCTGAACCCATAACACTGTCACCCAGTCAGACATTACCTGGCCACAGCTGTACCCTGAACTTTACTTTGCTTCCTGCTTGCCTTTGTGGTCTGAACTAGAGATGGCTGGCCTTCCTGGTATAGGACCTTAACATTTGTCAGTTCTGATTCAGAATGCCACCTTGACACCTTATGTTATCCTTACTGCTTAAATCTTCTATGTTCTTTTTAAAAATATATATATGCATTTGTTTCTTTGGTTAATCTATCTGTATGTGTTTGCACATGCTCTTGGTGGCCAGAGGACAACTAATTCTCTCCTGCCGGTCCTTGTAGAGGCAGACTTTCTCCCTCTATGTCTCTTATACGCTGTATTCTTTGGTGTACCTGGCCAGGGAGCGTCCAGGCAAGTCTCCTCTCTCTTCCTCCTATCCCACCATGGGCTGCTGGCATTGCAGATACATGTAGATTACACATGGTTCTAGAAGCTGATTTCAGCTCATTAGGCTTGCATCAGAAGACTTTACCCACTGAGCAATCCTACTAGCCCTTGTTTGTTCTTTAACTTGAGCTGAAACTTCACATCTGTAAAAGATTTAGATTTGTTAGGAAGAAAAGCATACTAACTGGAGAGAATGAAGACCCAGGATGTCACTGAACACACAGGTCTAGGACAGGGTTAGTAGTATTTGGCCAGCCTCTGCACAAAGCAGTCTGAAAACATGAAGGTTATTCTGTTCTTGAAGGCACTGCTGCTATGGTGGTTTATGCTTAGGCTCTCTACCCAGCCACCCTAGAATCATGTGACCCTACAGCCTATAAACTCTTTCTGGATATAGGTATCTGTCTTAGTCAGGGTTTCTATTCCTGCACAAACATCATGACCAAGAAGCAAGTTGGGGAGGAAAGGGTTTATTCAGCTTACATTTCCACATTGCTGTTCATCACTGAAAGAAGTCAGGACTGGAACTCGAGCAGGTCAGGGAGCAGGAGCTGATACAGAGGCCATGGAGGGATGTTCTTTACTGGCTTGCTTCCCCTGGCTTTCTCAGCCTGCTCTCTTATAGAACCAAGACTACCAGCCCAGAGATGGCACCACCCACAAGGGGCCTTTCCCCCTTGATCACTAATTGAGAAAATGCCTTACAGTTGGATCTCATGGAGGCATTTCCTCAACTGAAGCTCCTTTCTCTGTGATAACTCCAGCTGTGTCAAGTTGACACAAAACTAGCCAGTACAATATCCTTCATAGAAGTCATATTGGGCCTGTTTGCATAGGCAACATTTGGTTCCCACTAACTGTGTTTAAACATAAGAACATTCTTCTCTTCTGGTATTCATCATTCTGTCTGGAATATGCTAGATACTCTAGATTTGTTGTTGTTGTTGCTTTGTATGTTTGTTTTGTTGGTTGTGTTTTGTTTTCTTGGGTGTTTGTTTTTTGTTTTTTGTTTTTGTTTGCTTCTAGCCATGGATTCTATGTTAATGACACAGATATGCTCCTTACACTCAAGAAATACACGGGTATGGCCCTCACAATATATATTGGGTTGCTGGTGGAGAATGGGAGCCCCTGAGAGGCATGAGATCTCTTCAGGCCCCAATTCCTTCATCAGTGAAGGCAGCACTGTCTAGAAGATCTCAGAGCTGAGCCATAAAGCTCTTCTCTGGACTTGGGCAGTCTGGATCAAACCGTGAAGCAGTTCTTGCTGTCTCTGAAACCCTGGGAAGATGGTACACTCTCTTTTAGTCTTGACTTTATGGTCTGAGAGGTAGGGACCATCAGAAGCGTGAGATTCGACAGAATCAGTGACGCAACAGCACCTGGGCACAGGCCTGGGTACACAGCCACTTCTCAATTCAGCTGCATAGTGTTAGTGGCTCACGCCTTTAATGCCAGCACTTGGGAGGCAGAGTCAGATGGATCTCTGAGATCAAGGAGTTCTAGGACAGTCAGGGCTAGACAAAGAAACCCTGTCTTGTCAAACAAACAAACAAACAGACCCAAGAATTCCCAGTATTTTCCTTTGCTAGTGCCTTGCCTTAGCTTTATAGAGTCATACAGAGCTTTGGACAACCTGCTTTTTCCTGGAGTTCTATTACTATCATCTAGCTATATACCACAGGCAAGGGGAGGATTTGGATTTTTTTTTAATTCACTATGTAATAACTTGAAGCATCACAAAATTGCTATGGGCTATGGTCAACTCCTTGTTAAGGATTAAATTTTCTACCTATTCACAGACAATTTCTCATGGCGAGGAAAATAAAAGGGATTAATTTTGAGACATCTTAGCTTTCAAGTGGGCTTAGAGGAAGAGCCCCTTTCCTCTCTCTCCCTCCCTCACTTCAGGTTTAGATTCCAATGGGTTAAAGAATCTGGTTATAGCCATGATCGAGACATTGCTGCTTCCTGCCTCTGTCTCCTTTTGTAGCTGATTAGGGAGCTCTTAATTGCATCAGATACCCAACATCATCAGCAAGTAAATGGTGCCCCAGGTCAAACATACACATATTCAGACCACAATTCATGTCATGAGAAGAAATCGAGATGACTGTGGTTTTGTGTATGTCTCAGTAGCCCAGTCCTTACTGAATGCTTATTTTTGCTGCTCTCAGCAAAACCTCCATACCCATCACACCCGCGGCCCTTATCATAGCAAAAGGTCTAGCTGGTTGCCTTCCCTGCTAGGCTGAGAGCATCTTGAGGACAGGTCTTCCCTGTGGTACTTCACCCCTGAGCCCATAATAAAGAAAACACAGCAGCTACTGATGAATGAATAAGCCAGTGTAGTTCAATCCCAGACACAGCAGGGTTCCACGGTGAATGCTACTTCTTAAATGGTTTTAAAACCAAAGCCATAATAAGACTAACAGCAGAGTCCTTTCTTCTCTGCCTTTCTCCTGCCTCCAAAAAAAAAAAAAAGAAAAAGAAAAAGAAGAAGAAGAAGAAGAAGAAGAAGAAGAAGAAGAAGAAGAAGAAGAAGAAGAAGAAGAAGAAGAAGAAGAAGAAGAAGAAAACAGGAAATGTAGAATTGGGAAACCATTGCCCATTTATTCTTTCCCCTCTCCTCCATCCTCTCATTACACCCAAAGTATCTGTTATCCCTTCAAGCAAGTCTCTAGAGAGTGGGTAATATTATATAGATTTGAGCTCCTGATAAATACAATGGAGTGAATTGAGGCTGAGATTTCAGTTCCTAACTGTAAATGTCTTGACATATTTTTTTTTCTTTCAGACAAACGCCTGGAAATATAATAAACTATATTTTCATGTTTATTTGTTTCAAATGCAGTATTTTTTTTCAACAGATAAATGCAAAAGTTTTGAGTCCAGGAAAAAAAAATAGGTTTAAATCACCCTCCCAGCAAGCAGTGTCTAAAACAGTACGCGCAAGAGATCATTTCAAAGCAGTTTAATGCACTTAGCCAACAGGCATTAACAGTCTTTGCAGAATAAACTAACACTGCTTAAGCTTATTTCCTAGTCGTGGTTCAGACGAATTTTAACCTCTCTGGAAAATCTGGTGGTCCAGAGCACCCCACCCCAACCCCCCTGAACTCTGTAATTGTAGAGCACCATGAATTTGTGATGCTTTTATGGTGACAGGGAAAAACCTAATCTCTGGGACTCTCACTAGGTGCAGGACTTCCACTATGGTGCATGGTACATGATGCATGGTGCACTTGGCCTTTAGGCTTCAGCCAGTGCGAGCAGATATGCAAGCCTCCACATACCTTGGCTCAGCAAAATTCTCTCACCCAAGAAGGTGGGAGGAAAGCAGAGAGGGGAGGCTCCCCGGGAACTCAAAAGCTCACTGGGGACCTTGATGCCCATGTTTAACAGATTTAAAACAGAAAGCCACAGTCCACCTCAGTCCCACCAAGGGCGGAAGAGAGAACCTTGGAGTTTCTTGCAGGTCTAATCCAGGGAGAGCAGAGGAGGAAACAGGCACAGGAAAGGGAAAAGGCCTCCCCAAGGCCACCAGCTTAGCTTAAGAAACAGAGGAAGAGATGAGAAAGATTCCAGACAGACCATGGCCAAAGTGAACCAAAGACTGCAAGAGGGCAATTTACAAGGAAGAAAGATCTTGTAGGGAGGGGAGTAGATGCCACCCAGGTCTGTGTCTGTGCATAGTCATCTGTCTATATTGTTCCATTCAGTGCTAGGGATGTTCTCATGAGAACTCACTGGGTTTTATATTTTATGGACATAGAAACAGAGTCTCAGACATTCAAGTTCATTCCCTGTCTGTGGCAAGGCACAGCTTGCTACATTTCTCTTCCTCCTCGACACAGCGTCCGACAGGATCCTTGGGTCACTCTGGCTGCCAACTGAGGAAGCATCCACAAAATCATATCCAGCCCCGCTGATGTCTCTCCAAAGTTCCCAGTTCTACTGAGAGGGAAAAGATGCAGAGCTGAGGACCCTGGACCCAGTCTCCAAAATAGCTGCTGGAGGTTCCCTCCCTTGCAGTGGGAACCTCAGTGCTACACAAAGGCAGAGCATCACTGGGTAAATTATATAACCTTGGCTAACAGTAATTTTACATCTTAAAAAAAAAACATGAAAATTTATCCTTTGCCTCAGATACACAAGTCTAAAAATAGCACAGCCAGCCAGCAAGTATGTATAATTTTTCTTTTGTGCATCTCTCCATCTACCAAATCCTTCCTCTGAAGAAATGAGGCAGCCAGCAGTCCTTTTTCTACAGTTTCTGTGAGGATAGAACAAATTGTTTCTCTCTGGACCCACACACCTTCATTTATTCCCTTTGTGGGACAGTAGAAGCCAGTGCTGACTGAATTCTTATTACACGCCACGGTTTGGCTGAAGAACCAAAAGGACCATTCTCCTGAAAGATCCTAAAACGACCCTAGGGAGAAGAGATGACTGATGTCCCCTTTCACAGAAGGGAAAACCAAGTCACAGCCAAGGGAAATCATTGCTTACCCTACTGAAGAATATTTTATCAACTCTAAAACATAAAGAGCAGTGACAAAGAGCAGTAGCAGCCCTGGATGGACATGACAAACTCATCGTACTCTGTCCTTCAATGTCTCCCCAATTTCGACAACCCCACCCTACACAAACACATACACACACACATACACACAAGCACACACACACACACACTCATCTACATGCTAAACCCTAACTATGCATAAAGCCCCACTCTTCAAACATCACATCACCTTTCAAGGCTCAATTTCTTTGCATTCACTGTTCTTTCTACCTGAAGCATCATTTTAAACATCCTTTCTGAATTGGCAGATTCCCATTCATCCTTTAAGGACTTCCTTCTCAGTAAATAACTACTGTGTGCTCACTAAGCTCCTAGGAGACAGGAAGGCTGTCTTCTCCATCCCTAGACCAGGAACAACACGCAGGGAAGATGGAGCATATAAAGCAAACTGAAAAGCACAGTAATAGTTGCAACTGGAGTTAATGTTTTCATGATACAAGAGTTGTGCTAAATTCTACCATCACTACCTATTATCCATGAGGACAATCAAGACAGGGAGCGGTGCATTGACTCACCTAAGGCTGCTTAACCACTAAGCAAAGAAATAAATTTGCATGGCTTCAACAAGTTAAGTACTTAATGCAAATGTCAGGGTGGGTTTGATACAACTGGTCATTTCCTTGTCATAGACATACAGAGCATGAGCTAGCTTTATAGCATGTATATTGCCCACATAAAGACAGTGATAACTCAGAAACTAATTACAAAGTGGTAGGCTCTGGGAAATGTGCCTTTTTAAAAAGGTTGGCATTGGACACAGCCAATATCAATTGCTGTGGGGACAAATAAGGGCGTGAATAAGCTAGTATCTGACCCCAAGGGTCCTTTCGATGCTGGGAGAACAAGAAAATAGCACCCCATACACCTCATGACATAGCCCAATTTGGAGGCAACTCTTTCTCCTTGAATGAAAAAGATGTCCTTCAAACAGAAACATAAATTAACCCACTAGACCCAGACTAACCAGTTCTAGAGCAACACTGATTCTTAACATTAATTTCAGCTCCCTTTTTCCCAATGAATCCTGCAAAAACCTTTTGATTTATGGACCTTTGTGTGAGGCTTTCTGCTTCTTCACTTAGGAATAATACAAAAGAAAGAAATGCAGGGGGAACACAGCATCTCTCCTCAAATGTGGAGGGGAAGTGAGTGTCTCAAAAAAAAACCAAACCCCTGGGTTCAGGGTTTCTGACTAGCATTAAATGGTACAGGAAATCACACATTTAACTAATTCCTTTACACTTGCATTCCTCCATGTTGCTGGGGGAGAAGGCTGATTGCTATGAATATTGAAATGAATACAAATGACAGTAAAGGGAACCAAATAATGTGTGTGTGTGTGTGTGTGTATGTGTGTGTGTGTGTGTGTGTGTGTACCTCTGTTTTCAAAAACAGAAAAACAACAAAATAAACAAACAAACAAACAAACAAAAAACCAGAAGCCTGAATAATTCAGACAACCAGAATTACATCTTAAGAAGTTTTAAGGACATGGTAAAGTGTTTATTATTTTAGTTAAAAGTGCTGATTTTTAGAAGATGCTCATGGCCTGTGAGATGGCTTAGTGGGTAAAGATGCTTGATAGCAAGCTTAACCACCTGATTCAATCCCCAGGGCCCACGCCCAAGTGCTGAAAGCCAGCTGCTTCCAGTTGTCCTCTTGTCTTTGGGGGGCATGTGGTACAAGTACATCTGTATATATACATAAACCAATAAAAATATATAATACAAAAGTTAAATAGAAAAGAATATTAAAATGCGTTCCCAAGAAAGGAAAATTTTCAGTGTATCTACATATATGAATAGATGCTTTAAATCCGAAACCAAACCATTAACAGCAATATTTGCATGGGAAAATTAAAGAAGATATTTATTTGCCATCTTATCATATTCACATTCTACAAATTAAAGAATTTGTACATTGACAAATGTATGAGTGCTTTTAAAATTTAAAAGTACATATTTTAAAGCACAAGCAATGATTTTTAAAATAAACTGGCAAAAAAAATGATCTTAGATTAAAACATAATGACTTATTTCTACATTTCTTAGCATTAATAGCTTTATATTCCAGAGCAAAACTGCATTTCAGGTGTTAGAAAAACAAAAGGAGAGAAAAGAAGCTTGGTTCAGACAGGCTTTTTTGAGACCCCAGGAAACACTGGGAGTTGGCAAGAGGCTCGGTGCAGGTCAGTTTCTAAGAGTAAGTCTTGCAAAACCAGGTATGATTTCTGAGTTGACCTCGCTATAGTCAGAAGAAATCATACCTAGGTCTAGACTGCTGCAGAATCATGACTTGGGTTCCAGACAGGAAAGCTGAGAATTCACTACCTTGAAAGTAATAGACATTGCCGAATCAGAGCCTTTAACAGTGGGTAATATGCACAATTACCTCATTCCAGTTCTAAGTTAGAAATTCCAGCCAATTGCAGATTAATCACAGATAAAGCAATAAGGCATAGGAATGGATGTTACTGTCTGTATGTGTGCTGCCAAATGGTCTGCTTGGTTTATTGGCTTAGCTTTTGCTTGTCTATACAACTTTTTAGTATCATGATACAATCCCCATGAGTCCTAAGAAGTGACCTACATTGGGAAGCAAAATTTAACAAGCTCTATAGGAAAGGAGAGAGAGAGAGAGAGAGAGAGAGAGAGAGAGAGAGAGAGAGAGAGAGAGAGAGAGAGATCTACAAATAATTTGTTATAGTCTAACTATGCAATGTATATCTCTAAAGAGGTTGATAATCATTGTTTATTGACACAGAACTCTTAATAAAAATCACAGGTGTGGAGGCTGGAAAGATGGCTCAGTGGTTAAGAACACTGGCTGTTCTTCCAAAAGACCCAGGTTCAATTTCCAGCCGCCACATGGCAGCTCACAACTGTGTGAGAGTCCAGTTGCAGCTGGTGGGACACTCTCACACACACATACAAACAGACAGAACAACAATGTACATAAAATAAAAATAAGTAATTTTAAAAAAAAAATTACAAGTGCCTGGTGGAGAAAGTATTGAAAAACATATGTCATGTAGCATCAATAGATATATGTATGCAGAATTCACTATAAACAATTGAGGGGTATCCACTGTGAAATTTGGGGGAAGGTCAACACAATGTGGCAATGTTGTCATGAGTACAATGGACCTAATCCCTCTGTCCAGTGAGACTGCGTAGAACAGCTTGTGGCATCCCTGATCACGGTGTGAGTCTTTACTGTGTGAAGAACTAAACCATAAAGTACCCTAATGTTTTGGTGAAAAGGCTATTTTTAGTCTAGCCACATAGAGTGTACTATTGGCCTCCTGGTGCTGACCCAGCTCCTTTGGAGTAATCCTCAGAGGTTGCATGTTAAGAGATATTCCTTCTCAGAATAAATGGTCAGTCAAGGCCAGCAGAGCAGTGCTCTCCAGCCCTCTTTGGGATCACTGCTTAGACAGTCCCACATAGGCAGTGATGAAGAGGATCATTTCAATGTCAGTTGTCTCCACTGAGTTCTTAGATGGAGAAAACAATAACCAGGGCATTTTCCCAAGAAGATGGAGTGCACCTGACCTCATATATTGGTCCTGCAAGTTCTGCTCATAAAGTTGGGTGAGGATACCGAGCTGGAGTTTTGTACTGCTTAGAGCACTTAATTTACTGAAAGATCAGAGTATATCACTGCAACCACCATAGTTCCACGTGGCACCTATTCCATGCCCAGCATAGTACACATATCTGCCATTCACAGCATTAAAGTTGGTCTAAGAAACAAAGATTCAGAAAAGTCATGGAACTTCCCCACAATTTCACAGCAAGTGTAGGAGATAGTTATGTGATCTAAGTCTCTCTTATTGTTAGCAACATTGATGTTGAGTTCTCTCTTTTCCAAGAAATGGGAAAGGGACTGGTGATTACTATTTATTATTATTATTATTATTGCCATTATATTCATGCTTTCCTTACTAGAAGTTGCCCCCATACACAAATGTTAAGCATCAATCTGACTGGAATAAACAGCCTTCCTAAACACACGCCATATAGTTAGCAAATGCAGTGTTACTATAGTTAACACCACAAACTGACGCAACTATCCATATTTTCTGTTGTTTAAGTCACTTCAGATAAGTTCCTCGGTGGCCCTGGGAGAAAGTTTTGCAAATGCAAAAATTATCTAGGAAATGCAATCTCTACGCACCTTGGGTAGATCTAGAGAGAGGAAAAGGGACAGAAGGGAAGAACGGGAGAAGGAGAGGGGAAGGGGGAAGAAACAAGAGGAAAGAGGCTAAAAAGAGAGAAGGGTAGACTGGGAGAAAGCTCTGGATGTACCAAACAAGACCTCGAGAATCCCTAACAAGAGCTTTAATCAGGACTCAGAAGATTCACACAGAGTCCCATCACCCAGGCTCTCAGAGGCGGATCTCTTTTCACAGAGTGCCATGTTCTACAGGTGGCAATGTCTTCCTGGCTCACCAGTTCCAATCAGAACTGCAGGCAACTATACTGTATGATGGATGGCAAATACCTCGTCACCCTAAACCGGAGCAAAATCATTTAATTTTCTTGCCCAACATGTCATCTACCTGCTATGGGATGGATACCATGACTAAACAGGACAACTGTGTCCCTGGTCTCTTAGAGCTTCTTATTCTCTGCAGGACAAGCAAAAACTAAAGGACAAAAAGAAAAGCCAGCCTCGCAGTAAGTAGACCAATACACTGGATGGCCTCATATCCAGGAATATAAAGTCAGCACAGACTTGATGTTTTGGGTTTTGTTGTTTTGTTTTGTTTTTAAATGTGGGAGTAGAAGTCTGGATGGGATGAGAAGGGGGATGTGACACTTGACTGTAATCAAAATACACTGTATTAAATTCCCAAAGAATTAGTAAAACTTGAATATGATGATGAAGATGAAGAGGAGCAGAAGGAGCCAGAAGCAGCAGCAGCAGCAGCAGCAGCAGCAGCAGCAGCAGCAGCACATATCAGTTTACAAAGATTCCTATGAAGCTAATGAAGAGGGCATGTGAGAAAAAGGTGACCAGAACGACCCATCATGAGGGACATTAAGGAACACTTCCCTTAGAAGGGGACATTTAACTTGATCATCAGAAAAGATCCTATTTGCTGAGACTGAGGACCACCCTTCCCGTAGTGTGTGTGTGCCTGTTTGTGTGTGTGTGTGTGTGTGTTATGAGTTATGAAATTGACCACCTGTGAAGAATGCCAGTGCACAGTCAAATTCTAATCCAAATTATGTGTTTTATTAATGATATGAGTTATTCTATAGGAGGCTGTTGGCCTAGTCATCAAAAGAGACACTGAGCAACCAGGCAAATTAACAGATCCCTCCGAGCAAGGAAGGGCATGGGTAGATTGGCCTTAAAGCCAGAGTAGGCTCATAGAAGGCTTTCCTAGGGAAGGGGAGAGCACCAAAAATACCACCTGGGCTTTCTATGGAGAAGCAATTGGAAAGTGGACTGGGAGCAGGGAACACAGACCACCGTGACTCCAGAAAAGAAGATGGGGACCGTAACATCACCAGGACAAGGAAGGACCCTCTTCAGAAGGCTCTGACCACTCTAATCCTATGCTTTCTCTTTCTAATTGGAAGGCTGAAATTGCAAAGGAGACTGATGGAGTGTGGTCCAGCTGAGATTAGCACAGACTGTAGCTGCAGATCCCCTAACAGGGTGTGGGCAGCCCGAATCCGCACAGTCTGAACCATGCTTTACCTGTGGTTATGCGCGTGAGAAGGCATAAAGTCCAACCCCCTCTGATTCCTGTATGTTCCTGTGGGGACTTAAGCAGTTTTGTCCCCTCTTCCTTATCTCTTAAGGGGAAAGCAGGATACATGCATACCATGCAGAGCAGAGCATCAACGGAGGAGATTCGTCTTATCCCTACTCAGAGGCAAGCATCTACTCTAAAGACACTGGCCTCAAAGAGAGCCAGAGTGAGCTGCAAACTTGGGAAAGAAACTGCTTCTCCCACAAAGAACTACAGAGATTAGCTGTAAACACACTGGCTGCATTTTGGGAATGGATTGAATGGGGCAAGGAGAAACTCATACATGGGAGTCCTGTCCCCTCCTACTCCTCTCTTGTTCCCAATTGATTATCTGCGAAGGAAGCCCATGCTATCTAAATTTAAATTCCAATTTAATCTCCTAATACTTATATTGACTCCTCCTGCCAACTGAGAACCTGTCAGAGCTGCAATCCTGTCTTTAGTCATTCTGCTACTGTTTAAATTAACCCAGAGTCAGGCCTGGTGGTCATGCCTATAATCCCAGCACCAAGGAAGCTGAAACAGGAAAACTGATCCAAGTTCAATGTCAGACCAGGCTGGGCTGCATAATGAGTATCAGGCTACCCAGAGCTATACATTAAGACACACTGTGTTCCTAAAACACAATGAACAAACACGAAAAGACAATCCAAACATCAGCATTAACAGTTAACCACTGGGAAAAAAGTAAATATATGTTAAGTAAACTACGAATATGTACTTAAATGAAACTATCAGGTGGCCATGCACATGAGTCTACAGTTTCAGAGACCTTTCTGGTAAAATGAATTCATCAAGTATTTTTCTATAGGACACATGATTCAGGGTCTTTCCCAATAACCCAGATGTATTAGTCTCCATCCTGGTCTTTCAGATGGTTTCTTAGAATCCTGTTCTGCCTGTCCATGGTGAGTATCATCTTTAATTGCAGCACTCGGAAGGAGAGGAAGAGGCAGGAGGACTTCTACAAGTTCAAGGTCAACCTGGTCTACAAAGCAAGTTCCAGGACAGCCAAGGCTGCACAGAGAAAAATCTGTCTCAACAAAACAAAACAAAACAAAACAAAACAAAACAAAACAAAACAAAACAAAATAAAACAAAACAAAACCCAGAAGAGTCCTGCTCTATACCAATTTAGATCAGTCATGTATATCATATCCAGGAGCTACTCTTTGAGCTCCCTTGGGATGTCTATGTGCCCTGGGATAAAACAATAACAATAAAAATGTTTGTAGAGATAAAACAAGACTCCCGCTGGTAGACTCTGTTTCTAGAGGTGCTACATCAGAGAGGAAAGGTCTCTGAAGCTGAGTGACAGCAACATGGGTCACCTAAGACAGATGATCTAAATATCTCTATCCCAGTTTACCTCTCAGCATAAATACAGCAGGTAGCACGTGCCTGCCCCACCAAGGACTATCCTGAACATTGTAAACACACCACAAATGATAGTAATGATCATTCCAGCTGCCTTTCAGGATGGCCTTCCCTAGTAGAAGACACCCACAATACACTGCCACAAATCCATCACGGCGCCCCACCATGATGGTAAGTCTCTAAGTCTCCTTCCATCACCCAATCACAAACTTCTACAGGACAGAAAAGGCCTCAATCATCTCTGTTGGCCAAGCCTGATATCATCACTTCCTGAAGGATGGGAACTCTTTTTTTTTTTTTTTTTCCGAGATAGGATTTCTCTGTGTAGCCCTGGCTGTCCTGGAACTCACTCTGTAGACCAGGCTGGCCTCGAACTCAGAAATGCACCTGCCTCTGCCTCCCAAGTGCTGGGATTAAAGGCATGCGCCACCACACCCAGCTAGGATGGGAACTCTTGAAGGAATAACTGAATTTTAAGTCTTGAGACTTGCTTGTGTTTTGATGGATGCTGGCAGAATCTACATCAAAAAAATAATAACTGTAGACTCAAATAAATGAAACAATACAAAACAAAACAAACAAGTAAAAAACCTGTGTCATAGCCACAATATAGTAGGGAGACATAGCTTGGAGAGCAGTTAAACATTTCCTAAACACTGTGCATTTTGATATTTTGAAAAGATGGTACTTTGATCACTTAGTATTTTGAAGCCTACCAGCTCAATTTACATTTAAAAGTTTGTGAGTGCAGCCCCTTCACCACTTACAAAGGGGATGTTTACAGCTGTTTGTTTTATATTTTGTTTGCTTACTCCCCTAAAGAGGTGCTCGGCTCTCCTTGTGAAAAAAAAAAAAATAAGTTAATGGTTGCAATGAGAGGAGACTCAGGGCAGCACTCTCCACACAATTTAAATCGATTTCTTTCGGAAACACAAACAAAACATTAAATGCTCAAAAATCTGCATCATACTTAAATCCTACTTCGTCACGTGTGTTGATTTCACCTGATAAGAATCTGTGATGCTTGGGAGTTGAAAGATATTTTTCTTCTTCTTTTTCTTTTTCTTCTTCTTCTTGGCTTCCTACGAGTAGTTAGTTTGCAGCAATTTTTAATTAAAAACAGTTCCCATAGTAAGAAAATGGGGTGGGGTGGGGGAACCTCAGGAGAAGAGAACTGTGTTCCCAAGCCCTGTACTTTGTTTTCTGAAGCCATGAAGGCAGCTTGAAAAACAAGGAGTTTGGAAGTTCCCATTTTAAAAGCTTCACTGTTGGTTTTATTTAACATTTTCAAAATAGCTGCTCTTGCTAATACCTGCCCCTTCCTCACTCTTCCCCAACCCCCTTCAGAAAGCCATAGAGAGTCCACTTTTTAACTGAACATTGAAAACTCTTTCATATAATGTAGCTCAGGGTACTGGCAAGTTTTCCTTCTGAATTCCTAGGGGGAGAGAACACCTAAGTATTACAAAACGTTTCCTTCTTTTCTACATATCCAAAGTAGCTAACCGACTCGGGTCTGTGGTCCATGGGAACCATGAAGGGTTCCGAGCTTCTCCGTGAATAAACACTATGCTCCAAGCTGGAACCCGGGCAGACAGAGAAAAAGAGGGCAAGGCACACACACCCTCTCTCGCCCATCCCTAGGGCGGTTTAGAGTTAAGCTGAGGAAGGGGAAAAAAAGTCGATTTGAATTTTAAGGTCTTCAAACATTTTGAAACCTTCCTATTTTATGGTATAAAACTGAAGACTATAATTAGACTAAAACCCTCCTGTGAACTGCTTTCTATAGTAGTCACAGTTTTCTCATTCACATACTGTTGATAAAAGAAGAAAAATTCAAAACGTAAGGACACGGCAGGTTACTGCTGTTTTATGTAATTTTATTAAAATTAGTGCAGTAACAAAGGGGGGGTTAGTTCAAAACATCTTCTTTGAAATGGAAGCATTCTTGGTCATTGGCTTTAAAAAATATGACCCTGAGAACTTATCTACAGTTTATCTAACAAAGAATTGTGTAAGTCAGTTTGATGAACTGGCTTAAGTTCTACAATAATCCAACATTAGTCACTCTCAAATTCATATTCATCAGGACACTCAGACAGCACACATATTTTTCTTTCACAGTGCACACCTCAGGATTTTTAAAAACAAACAAACAAACAAACAAACAAAAATCGGCTGGTTTTGTTTTGTTGTGGCTTTTTACAGACCAAATCCTGAAGTCTTTAGAAGATATTTTTATGTCCAATCTGATTGGAATCTTTGTGCCATGTTAAATTAAACTATATAACTGCAGAGTTGAAACTGTGTAGCCGTGTTCTCTCAAAAGAAATTTGCACAGTGTAACCATTCAAATAAATGGATTTTGGAAGACATGGGGGGGGGGTGTCAATTTATGGTAGCATGCTAAATGGAAAATGTAACATTTTTCTCTACTGCCCAACTGTGACACATCTCAAAGTTTCTCTTAGTTTTATTTTAAAGTGAGAGCTGGTGGGTGTAGGGTGGGGGTGGGGTGGGGGTGGGGTGGGGGTGGGGATTTCACACATTTACCGAAATCTACTAAGGTGTTAATGTTGTGAAGAGATTTTACTTCCTAGAACGGTCATCCACGTTTAAAATAGATTTGAATATTAGTTTTTTACTTTTAAGTGGGCTCATATTCCTTTCCAACGAGGTTAG
This sequence comes from Mus musculus, assembly GCF_000001635.26. NCBI lineage: Eukaryota > Metazoa > Chordata > Mammalia > Rodentia > Muridae > Mus > Mus musculus. Next base: position 44,795,815 of record NC_000071.6, read on the forward strand.
GTCACTAGCTCTTAAACTCTTGTTTTCCCACAAAGATCAGAGAGCTGATAGGCCTCATGATAATAAAATAAATGTGGGCGCAGTGAGGTGAGAGTTTTCAGAGGCAGAAGCCCCATAGCAACTTTAGCTCCATGGGGGGTACCAGGCCCCCTCACAGATGCAGAGCTGCTATTGGGATTTCAATAGCAAGGGGTTCTGGAGTCCTCTCTACCTCTGCCACCCCCTTTCCACTCCAGGAAACCTAGGTTTAAATGTTAATTGAAAATCTACTTAGTCCAGGAATGGTTTGCTATCCTGGCGCCAGCTGGGCCAAGCACGCCAGGACGCAGGTTTTCCAGTTTTCGACAGAAATGGCTGATTCTTTCACTACCATGTGTAAGTTTGAACTAAATACAACCCATGGAATACTTTCTCATATTAAGGCAAACCATGTTGAGTTTTCAAATTCAAGGGATATGGTGGGTGATTGGCAGGTGAGGAGATCCAGACTCCACACTCACTACTTAGTGACAGGACCCAGCTAGGAATAGCATTAACTCCCAACCCAGTGCTCCTTAAGCCGACACAACCCAGTATCTAAAGGACACTGATTTAACCGAAAGAAATGACCATGTGTGAATATCCTAGGGGTCAATCATACAAGGGCAGTGAGGGACGTCATAGCTCTGCACTAGTTTATTACCTTTTGTTTTTTAAAGAGAGAGGTCTTTAGAATTACTTCTAATTTCTTCTTAGCTGAGTAAGTGTTCCAAAGAGAATGCAAAGTTAAGACAGACAGACAGACAGACAGAGAGAGAGAGAGAGAGAGAGAGAGAGAGAGAGAATCAGGAGGTGATAAAATAATAGTATATGGTGCACAGAAGAGGGAGAAGAAAAAGACACTGTGAGAGAATGCTTATGATTGTAGGGATTGACTAAGTAGTAAAGGTGATGGCTCGACAATCTATTCAATGTTATATGTGAACAGATGTCAGTTTTGCAGTATATGGTGACTGTAACCAGCTTCTACTCAGGTTGCATTATTATTTTTTTAAAGGCACCACTTGTAAAGCTACCTGTAACTTTTTTGTGCAAAGTTATTGTTTCTCCTCTAAGTACACATTACTATCAAATTTAAATATTTAATGTGAATCTATACATACAGTAGGAGCAATTAATGATTACTGTCCTTTTTTCACATGTTATGAAAATATATTTCTTGTGTTGAGACAAAGGTGTCGATATAATTATGTATATAATTACTTTTGAAAGACTTAATAAGAGGGTACATGTGTGGAGGTTGTTCCAGAACACACTGAAAAATAGCTCACAGTACTTTGATGTCAGGACGAATTAAAAACTCAAAGATTTGTCAAAGCAAGCTTGCCTCTCCTGGTTCTTCAGCTATGGTCAGAGTGAAATCCTGCAGTCAGAGCTAGCCTGCAATCTTCTAAAAGTTAGAAGTTCTTGGGTTTAGCTCTCAAGAAAGATTAATGTGTCATTTTGGAAAAGCATACTCCTAATGGGTCACTTTCCAAACATCTCAAACACGAACCAGTGGGTAATCTATTCCATCTTAGGGATTTGTATGGAGACCAGGATGGATGGGAAGTCTCCCAGCTCAAAGCTAGCTGCCCAGGGTTGTGGAAGGGTTGAGAGGCACCCAGAACCCAAGAATAGCTACCCTGCTTCAACCAGCAGGAGGATGGGAAGACACCATCCACAAAACCTCAACAACTTTCTACCAAGCAAGCAGGATACAAGTTGTCTTTCAATCCTGTGTTCAAGAATTAATCTATTGCAGTCTATGGTCTCTATTATTATTATTATTATTATTATTATTATTATTATTATTATTATTGAGAAATAATTATACTTAGCAAAGAGATTTTTTAATTGTATAATTTTTAACATTTTATTGATTCCTTCTGACGGTTCCTTTTTCTGTTCAACATTTTATTACTATTACTGGGTGCCTCAACTCTAAAACCTTCCCAGTCTTCCCAGTTCTGAAAGCAGCCTCTGCCACTGATAGCTTAGACAGGGACTGAAGATTCATTCCAACACACTCTTACAAAGATTGTAATAGAAGATACAAGCTAGAACACACATATAAAGCAACACACACCACAGGCATATGCACACACACAAACACACACACACACACACACACAATCCTATTTACTGCCAAGAACTCAGCACTCTAAACACCAGAGTTTACACTCTACAGGAGCTTCTGGCTTCTAGAAAGAGGCGACGTGCCAGCAATTATATTTAACATCCATGGTGCATTAACATATAAAGAAAATAGCAGTGATAAAGAGAGCCAGGCTTTAAAACACACACACTAACACACAAAAACAAAAACAAAACCCCACAAGATCTTGTCCAGCAGTTAGCCAATCAGAAAACAGGTCACATCATCTTGTTAGCCCTATTCAATACATTAAACATCAGGAATTCTCTATGGCTCAGCAGACAATTCAAAGCAAGTGTGTTTTATTTTATCATGCAAACTTAATCAAATCCTTTCTCAGAGTTAAAAGCCAATCTTCAATCTAACTACCTACCAACGCTATTCCCCCAACACCCCTGTGGCATGACTCCTATGAGCATTTGTACTATGCAGCGAAAACTCAATTCCCAGAGACTTCTATTTCTTCAAGAGACTTAGACACACCTACAATAAACACTTCAACACCAAGTCCCACCTTACAGGCAGATGAGCACCCGGCAGCAGAGTGCTTTGCCACTCGGGCAGCCCAGAGAAAAATTAAATATTTAAATTGTGAAAGAGGAGTCTGGAGTTTTGCATTTAGAAAGTTCTGAAGAAGTCCCTGGACTGGCTCACTGCCTGAGAGGCTCAGCCTCCCTCTCTCTGGAGATCCCAAATGCACTCAACTGCTTCTGGCTTGAATGGGGAGCTAACTCCTGTCCCAAGGTAGAGCCTTGGGAGGCACAACCACCAGAGAGACAAGAGGACCCCACTTCCTCAGTCAACCTGTCTCTGAATTTAACACAGGCAAACGTGTGTGTCTTCCCTGAGCCCACCTCCAGGGAGTTCTGAAAAGTACACAAGGCTGCTCTCTTGTCCCTTTTACCTCAATTTTAGTCACTTTGAAAAAGTAAGTTCAGGTCAAACCAGACTTCCTCTGGAACTTGTAAATATATGAATATATGTATACATGATATTACACACACAACACAGACGCAAACATCCACAAAATCTCTTGCAGTCTATATCTCAACAAACACGACCATCTCTAAGCCTGTAAACATCAGAGTTCTGGGAAACCTGAATTTCTAGAGACTCGGCATGTGAACCAAGTGGCTTGTCTCTTTCCAGATACTAAGATTCCGGCAGAAACTGTCCCCAGCTCCAAGAGTTACTGTCGCTGGAAACCCAGCATTCAAACTCGAGGGTTCACCCAGCTGTGCTTATATCCACCTACGTGATAGTAGCTGGTGGGACACTTCCCACAGAATTCAGCTAAGAACCCCAGGAAAAGCCCATGCACAGTTTTTTTTTAAAAAATCCACAAACACACGCCAAGGTTGAAGAACTTACCTCTGTACGAGACTGCAGTCTCTTGTTCATCTCATAGATTCGGTACTCTGGCTGTACCATGTATGGTGTATGTCTCCTATAAAATGGGCCGAAAGGAGAAGAATAGAAGGGGTCATGTGGTGTGCTGGACATCTTGCCTGCTTGTCGAAAATCAAGCTTAATAGAGTATCAGGAACGTCCATGCAGAGCACATGGGCTGTGTTCTTCACAGTACAAAGTAGACGCACGCACACACGCTCACACACACACAGACACACACAGAGGCAGGCAGGCAGGCAGGCTGAGCACACTGGCTGGGAAGTGCTGTGGGAGCCCTCTATAGCGAGAGAGGAGAGGGAACGAGGAGGGAGAGGGAGGGAGGGAGCGCGGGAGGGGAGGGAGCACTGGAGCTCTGAGAGGGAGAGAGCGGAGGTTGGAGGTTGGGAGGGAGGAAGGGAGGGAAGAAGGAGGGAGGGAGAAGGGGGAGAGTGAGTTGAGAGAGAGAGAGAGAGAGAGAGAGAGAGAGAGAGAGAGAGAGAGAGAGAGAGAGAGAGAGCTGGATAGCTAGAGGCTCCAACTGCTTGTTTTTAAAGAAGCAGTTGGTGAAGGGGTCATTTCCTGTCCACACTGTAGACTAGTTCAAAAATATAATTCTCCTCCTAGTCTGACAAGAAGTCTAAGGCTGAGTTTTAGTCCCCCCCCCCCCCCCATTGCTAAGCTTGTTAGCAGAGAGGTGGGTTCACCCACTGCCTAAGCCTCTCGCCCCTGACAGCCACACTGTTGTAATGTATCAGAAATGGGATGACTCCCAAACACAACAACACTGGCACTCTGGTCCCTCTGATTTGGGGTTGGTGATTCACTCCCTCTGGAAGATTCCTCCGGGCTCTCATCTCCCAACAGAGTTTTGGCTGTACCTGCTGTACTTCGGATAGGAAGCTGAGCTGTATCTTAGCATTCCCCTCCCCCCTGACTTCCAAACTACTCCTATTCCCAGCCCCCTTCCTAACCTCCCAAAAGGGGGTTGTCCTGCTTTTGACGATGGTTTTAGGGGGCCTACATTTAGATTACCTGTACAGTCTCAGGTAAAAACAGTATCACCCAGACCTGAATGTGGAACCATCTAAAAATCCATCCAAGAGGCAATGGGCTTTTATTTCTAAGAGGTATTTCTAAGACAAGAAAAGGATCCAAAAAGCAGACTGCTCAGGAAGATATGAAACGCAAAGGAAAAAGCATCCCATAGAAATGTCCATGGAAAATTCAGTTGAGTAAGAAATTGCAGATAATTGAATTTATTGCCCCCCCAAGTAACAAGCCCAACTCTGATGGGGACAAGGTCTTTGCTTCCTTCCCAGAGTGGCCAAGTCTATAAATCTTAATTGTGGTGCATGACAACTAGAAGAAACCCCAAATAGCCCTGGGGAGGGGGGCAGAGTTGCCACAAAGAATTAGGGAATCTAGGAAAGATCCAATTGGCCCCACACTTACTCATATACAGGACACTTAAACAAAGCCAAGCCCCAGAAAATTCAGTGCAGGAGTTCACACCTAGCTAAGTCAGCGGCTTTAAGGGGGAAGGGGGAAGGGACCACAGAAAAACAAGATGGAATGTAAGACCTGGATGCAAATGCATGCAAATGAGACATTTCTTCTTTTTAATAAGCAGATTAATTAACTTTCTGCCCCAGTCATGGCTTGGGGTATTTTAGAGTCACTAGCCAACAGAGGAATAATAGGTGCTGTTAGATCTGTGGTTTACATTCAGGAGTAAAATTGTCCCCAAATTGCTGTCTTGATCACTCTTGTCTCCCACCTGCAAGAAACATCCACCCCAAACTTCCAGCGGTGCAGCCTAACACAGTCATGTCACTTGCCAGGATGGGATTAGAGGAGCTATTACTTCTAGGCTGCTGAGAACATGTGTCTGGGGACCCTAAGGCAGGCCAGCATGCTGGGTTTCAGGTTTCATTACAAATCTAAAAGCTGGGCCAAATTTGCTGCAAGGTTTGTCAAAACACACAACCTCCTAAAGACGAGATTTCAAACAAATTCCTTGTGATTTATGTTTCAGTATGGCGGCCATTGCAAAAGCCAACAATTCCTTGTGCACAAACTCCCCAAGTAAAGACATTTCTGAGCTCAATGCCTGCCTGAGTTTGTATTTACCTCTTCATGGCAGTGCTAGAGTCAAAGGAGTGCCCAGGCAGCTGTGTGCAGCCCAGGAATGGTCAAACCCCACAAAGGGAGAGCTGTGCTCCGATTTAGGCAAGCTTTACCCTGGGTTGTTCTTGCAAAGCACTCCAAGTTACTTCTGCAAATATTTGCTGTTTGTCCCTAAAACTTTCGCATGCAACTTTTCAAGGCTTGCTCCTCTTCCATGAAATTGCATCTTTGTACTTTCAAGAGGCTCCAAACTGGCTTTCTGCTCACAGATTTACAGTCATCTTATTGCTTGCAATTATCCTTTCTCCAATCAGAATGTTCAGCATAGAAAACAGAAACTGACCATATTCTATGCTTTTGCTTTTAGCAAAAAAACACATTACCCATAGAAAAATGTCTGAGTTCTCTACATTAATGCTACAAGGGCACTTGAGGCTTAAGAAGATCTTGGTTTCTTGATCATTCATTCATTCATTCATTCATTCATTCGTCATTCATCTATTTGCAATCTTTTATCTTTCCTTTGCAAGGAAATAATCTTTCCTTCATGTGTCACACATTAATGTTTTTGTCCCTTCTTTACCTATGAATACCCATTCATCATTCTACTCAGCTAAATTATTGTCTTTTGCATTAACCATTTAAGTTTTATTTACTGTTCCTATATGTTGGAAGGAGGTGCATATGGAAATCTGAGGACAACTTTGTGGAGTTGATTCTCTCCTTCCACATTTACATGGAATCTAGAGAGCAAAAGACTGTAGCTCAAGGTTTCTGAGGCCAGTACCTTTGCCAACTCACTGCCCCATAAACTAACCTTTTTAAATTCATCATTACTTAATTTAGCTGTCTTCCACACTGGGTAGAGATGTCTCCAAGACCTACCTCACATATCACTCCTGCTGTGGGGACAATGATAGTGTGGAGTTTATAAGGACCCTCTCACCTATGTTCCCAAGCGAAGTTATGGTTATTGGGATATATGGTTACTGGGTACCTGTTTTTAGCTTAGGAGTTTTAGAGGACAGGCAGGTCAAAGCTGACACAATAGAAAGGCTACTCTATTTAGTGACTGTAAGGAAGACACCTCAGAGAAGAGCTGGTCAACGCTGGAAACATCATTCAAGTTGTAGTGCATGCTGTGATGGGGAAAAGTTAAAATGAGAGATAAAAGAATAATTCCCCCTTTGGGTCAGCTGTGCACTTTCTATGTACTTTCCTTTGAGAACTTCCACATGGAAAGTAGTACTTGCTGCCTGTGGTTAGGGCTTACTACAGCCAGATTCTCTGTTGAAGACTGAACTCAGAGTACAAGTATTGTCAGTTATTTTCACAATAGATCTACGGGGCTGATTTAATTACTATCCCCATATTACAGATATAGAAATTGAGGCTGCAGGAGACTCTACAAGGACATGCAGTGAGGAAGTATTAGAGACAAGGTTCGCATACCCTTTGTCAAGCTGATCTTCAGCATCTCCTCAGTCTGAGAGCACCCAGTGGCCATTGAGGTACTTAAGGAGTATGGACTATTGAAATGGGGACAGACGTAGAGCGGCAAGGAGGCTCTTGGCCTGAATTTTATTTTTCATCTTGTACATTCTCATACTCTGCAGTCCCCCCTTCTCATTCTAGATTTTTCTCTAGAAGCCTGGTCTAGCCTTTCCCAGCAGCCTCATTGTCAACAGTCTCCATCCCCTGCTGAATGCCCACTTTGCAGCATCAGCTTTCTGCTTGCATCTGTCCTGCCTTCTTTCCCTGCTGCTCCAGAGATCAGCTTTCAGTCTTCCCCCTCTGGCCCACAAGGAAAGGAAATCAAGTGCTCATCAGCCCTTCGATACAAATAGGAAAATTCAACATGGTGGGTCGGTATACTGTCAAAGCATGAGCAAGGAGAAAGCCTGGGGACACTTCTATGGCCCCGACAACTGAGCCATGCTTATTTACTTATTATTTTGCATTTTGAACATTGACAACGTTCTAAACATTCTCCCCCAGATACTCTAGGTACCCTAAGCAACCACCCTGCTGCTTCAGCTCAGAACCTAAGTTAAAACAAATTTCTGTACACTTGTTGCACAGAATGCTTGCTTCATCTTCCACTAAAATACCTCCTTGTGACTTCAAACAGAAAGGATTTCACCAATCCCAGTTCTCATCTTTATCTTCCCTTGGAAAACCAGCATCTGGCAGCTATTGGCCCCACCCTGACTTTAAGTCAGCTGGATCTCCCCTCTCTTCCACTTCTCAAGGCTTTTTGCCAGTCAAGGTCTTATCTTTGACCTTGGCTGGTCCCCTTTCTCAGTTCATTGGCATCCTTGCCAGTTTCTTCTACTCAGATTCATTTACTTCAGAAAGCTACTTTTCCCAACCACTACTCAGGGCTCCCTCTCTGTCCTTCCTCCAGTACCCAAGCCTTATCTTATCAGCCTGCCTTTCGTTAAACACACATTTGGCTAGTGGGCAAGTGCAAGGTGCAGCCATGATGTGCTGGAAGAGAAAGACTTATAATCTCTGCTTTTAAGTTACTAAACATATAGCCAGCATATGGACCAGGGGATGGTGGAAATATTATTCTTCAACTCTGAAGTCTTTACCGTGGAAAAGCAAGCAGAAATTCAGTTCTCAAGGACAAACATCTGAGCTTTACCAGACGGCCTTGAATTGTGACATCTACATTCTGTCATGTGGCCATGAAACCTAATTTCTCTTTGCTTCAGTGTTTTTGTTTGTAAAGTGGGTACCAATAGCAATCCTATCTTTCTTATAAAGATGGCAAAAGCTAATGAACATAAGTTGATCACAATAGTGTCTGGCAGTCACTGTATGGTCATAATCATTAATACTTTATAAGAGACTACAGGAATAAACCGATCTCAAAAATGAAGGTAAATTGATAACACGGAGTTCAGAGAAGAGGCTGGGATGGTTAATGGATGGCTGTAGAGGTGGGACAGAAAGCTTGAAAGGCGTCTCCAGATTTACAAATGAGAACGACTAGGAATCCATTCAACCACATAAGCCAAGGACGGATTCAGAATGGAGATACCTCCTTCTTAAGGATCTTTCAGAGGGACAAAGCGGAAGGACAGAAATATCACAGCAAGATGAAGAGATGCCATGCAAATGAACATACCTGACATCAAATATGACAAGAAACTGGAAAGAGGAAGAAACAGTAAAAAGGTGTATCTCTAACTGATCATGAATGAAAGAAGGAGCTAAAGGAGTGGAAGTGGAGGGGCAGCTGTGGAAATATAGTACTCAGGCATAAAACTCTCAAAATGTATATTACAAAAAACAATGTTTGTTATTTTAAAAAGAAATGAAGCCAATGTAGAGTAACATCCGTGCCATTTAAGAAGATCTGCTCATTGTTACTTACACGCTGAATAGCCCGTGTCCATCAGTATTCTCCCACAGAAGTAGTAAGTGCTAAAGGGAGGCTTGCTAAGTCAGCTTCCACGGTGTGGTACAGGTAGTCCAACAATGGCTACCCCATACCAAACAGATGGAGAACTTGGTAGTTGTGCCTTCTGTAAGGCTGCATGCCTCAGCACTGCCAGTCTGGAGCTACAAGCCTAGAGTATTCCTAGAGAGCTGCTAGTCTTCAGCCCACGCTGGAAGGTGAAATAAGCTGATTCTTCTATCAGCCAAGGAATCAAAAGCAACAACAATGGAGTGAGTAGATAAATGGTTCAGCAAGAGTAAAGGACAAGATGACACAGGAATGGGGAGCTTCTCTTCTTCCAGCTACCAGAGGATGTTACTCACATTTAGAGTGGGTGTTCCCATAGTAATTAGGACAGTTAAGACAATCCTTCCCTCAGACATACCAGAGGTCAACTTGATATAGACAACTTCTCAAGCTGACCACTAAATTAACCATCATTTTGCTCAAGCAACTTGACTAATAGATACCAGGAGGGTAGACTGAACTCAGACAAGACTCAAGAACTAAACTGGTGGTAGGATGTTGATTTCCTCCACCGATACAATCTCCAGCACACACCAAAACCTTCTCTGTGGTAATGACTCTTGTGTTTGTTTGTTTGTTTGTTTGTTTGTGTTTTGTTTTGTTTTGTTTTGTTTTGTTTTGTTTTGTTTTGTTTTAAGACAGGGTTTCTCTATGTAGTCCTGGCTGTCCTGGAACTCACTCTGTAGCCCAGGCTGGCCTCAAACTCAGAAATCCGCCTACCTCTGCCTCCCAAGTGTTGGGATTGAAAGGCCTACCCCAATTTGGAAGGAGAATTCCTGGACCAAATTGAAGGAGAAAAGGCCCTGCAGAAAGCATTCATCACTTTCTGCTTCCTGGCTGCAGGCACAATGTGTCCATCTACTTTATATTCCAGCTGCCATGATTTCTCTGCCGTAAAAGAATGTGACTGCTTATCTTATAATCCAAACAAGCCAACCTTTTTTGAAGTTTATTTTTTTGGAGGTTGTTTATGATTTTATTTGTTGTTTTGGCTGTTTTGGTTGATCTTTTTGACTTGTGTTTCATCACGAAAAGTAAGTAATGCTCTCTCTCAGAACATGGACTGGAGAGAGAGGCTTCAAGTGTTCCCTCATTGCTTCTGGATGACGTCTGTTAAAAGGCTCTGTGGTGCTCTAGATTCTAAAAGTTGTTTTTACAGCAGCATCACTGGTTGCTCAGCAGCCAAGGAAATGCACAGTCCATCTGGAACTTAAGGAGGGAGTTGCTGGTTCATAGTCAAAGAGTTTGGAACTCTGCTGGCCTGAAGCTAAAGAGGAGTTGCATATGTTTCCTATGGTAGTCATAACTGTTCTCTAATGTCTACTTGACTAAAAGGAAATCTAGCAAATATTTGCAATGAGTAAGAAAGACTATCACCAGTGAAAATAGTTCAGTTCCCAGGATCTGGCAGTCAAATCTAAACCTATAGCCTGGACTATTGAACGAAAAGTTGACTTTCAATAGGCTAAATATCTGTGATGTGTCTCTTCTTTCTAACTTAAAGAACGAGCTAGCTGGGCCTCCTTTCTCTCTGACTCCATGACATCTGTCCCTCTCCTTCTTTGTTAGTCACATCAGTTCTGCCTCTTCCTATCCCTCAGTCTATCATCTTCTCACACATCTGTGCTACTTCCTGTTTGGGGTGCACTGAACTCTCTACTCCAAACCCATGTATCTGCTCATGGCTTCTGGTTTTCACACAGTAATAAGTTGTTCTCACCTCAAGATGTTTCTCCTTTGGAGAGGACATCCATGGCCAAATTATCTTAATAACCTACTCATATTCCATCTCACCCCATCTACTTTGCTGCCCTTTGTATGAACATCTGCCCTTGCTCTTATTCACAGTCATATGGACTGAAGATCCCACATGGGCTGACAATAGGTTGGCTTTATAGTCACTAAGTGTTCCACAAACTCATCCCGAGGCTTGATATGTGGGGGTGTTCAGTATAGTTTGGTATATTAAATGGTTGAAAGTTTACCAGAATGAAATGTAGGAGCTGTCTTAACAAATAACACTCCGAATCCAAGGCCAGGTTATCATGTAGCAGGGATGTCTAAAAATTCTTACTTAATTATTCACTTATTTGTGAAAAATAGATTCAATGGATGATTATTTCAAGTCGGGTGTGATGTTATATCCTGAGCACACACACAAAAAAGGCAAATTTGATTCCTTGAAGGTTTCCCTGGGCAAGGGAGACAAATCAGTGGGTGAGAGTGCCTGGTGCTGCGACTGAGGTTATTATTTAGTTCGAAATTTGACCTCAGATGGTGGAAGAGAGGATCCATTTCCGTATATTGCCCTCTACTCTATATACCTTAACCTTGTGGCACACGCCTATCTACACACAAAATAATAAGTAAATAGTTTTTTAAAGTCATGAAGAGAGCACAAAGCTGGGTGAAGTTGATTTGTGTGTAAGGCTGTCAACATGGGTCAATTAAAGCCCAGGAATCCATATAAAATAGAGGAGGGGATTGACTCTGGAAAGTTGTCGTCAGTGTGTGACTATACAGACATCAAATACACACACACACACACACACACACACACATGCATACTAACACATACAAAGCACACACAACTAAATTAAGATCTCCCTCCAGGATCCTTTTCTCTCAAACACTGTTTGCCATGGAGTCCTTTCAAATCCCAAAAGATCTCAGAACTGCTACTAGATTGATGTAATTTACCTCTGACCTATGGACTTATGGACAGTGCCAAAGCCATTCTGAGTCCAGCTTTGTCCCCTCTTCACTGTGTTAATCAGGTTATGTCTGTTACCTTCATTCTCTTTGTAAAATACAGATGTAGTATCCATTGCACACAGAAATCAGGAATAATAGTTTCTGGTCCATAGTGATAAGTAGCTCTTATAAAGTGTCAGACACTTTTCTAAGCACTTTATAAATATTAACTCACAGAATCATTGAAAAAAATCCCATAAGAAAAAAAAAAGAGTTACTGTTTCTATTTTCAAGATTAGGAAACCTTACAACAGACAGGTTAGGGGACCTGCCTGGGGTTACACAGTAAATCATGGGTAGACTGAAAGGTGAGCCAGGATAGGCTGGCTCCTTCCTATTTCATGCTGTCAATCAAGACAGTTCACACTGTGAGTCTGAATCCACGTACAATTGGGAGCTGCTAGGAAACGGGCCTGTACAAGTACATGGTTATCAGATATACAACCCACCTCATTCATAAGGGAAGAAAGCATATAGCAAGAGAATAAAGACACAGCTTTACTCAAGACTCTTATTAACTAAAAAAAAAAAAAAAAAAAAAAGAATTGCTCCAAATGTCCCAAACAAAAAAGACTGAAGAGATGTGCTAATATAATTTGAAACCTCAGAAGCATTTGGATTCAGGTGTAGGAGGATCCAAGGGCCCAAATTATGCTCTAGAGTTGGCCTTTCTACTCTTTGGCAGCCTTTGTCCTTGCAGTAACTGCAGGCATTGCTAGACTTACAGATTCCTGATTTCGCAGCAGAAAGAGATGTTTGCTCTGCAGATTTCAACAAAAACCTCAGCTTGGTGTCTCACTGACTAGTGTGGACATAGCCTACATATAAGGCAGTCTTCATAGCCAAGAGAGTAAGCCAGCCCTGGCTCATATGTGTTCTCTTCTAGCCCAAAGCAGAGTAAGCCTTCCTATGTCCAAGATCTACAGAAACCACAAGTCCTCTTTTGAAGAAAGTGAGTATGAGATTAAACTGCCTCCCTTCACCTATGGATGTGTTTCTTCATCAATAAGGACTGTGTGGGTGTTGCTACAAGGAGTTCACACTGAATTAGGATGGGTGCTCAGTCTAATGATGCAGACAAGGAGCAGGGAGGCAGAATTAAAGTGATGCTGCTCCCAGACAAGCAATTCTAGAAACTGCAAGAACCTTCCACGGTGAGAGCTGGGGAAGAACTCCTCTCTGGAGTTGTCAGAAGAGCCCTGCAGCTACACAGCAGCACGTGAGAACATATTTCTGAAGAAGCAAGCTAGCCAGAGTGTAGTACTTGCTTAAAATAGAGAAGGTCCATGAAAAAAATCTGAAATTCAGGCACAAAGAGGCTCACAGCTCAAAGCAGCACTGCTGGGGGTAGTTCATGAGAACCTGCTTGTTGTCTATGCCTACAATAATAATGGCATATATATATGTCAGGGCAGGTGAGATGGCTCAGTGGGTAAAGGCTAATACCTGAATTCAATCCCCAGGACACACATGATAAGAGAAAACCGACTTCACGAACTGTTCTCTGCCCTCCACATGCCTGTTGTGGGACATGTCTACCCACATACAAGCACACACTATGTAATTGTTTTTGGACCATTTACTGTCTGCCTGTTTGTTGCTAAACAAATGTAAAATCTAGGACTTTACATGAAATTACATTTCGAAGTCTCTCAAAAGCTCTGTTGATTGTGGTGTGCATTAAAGGGCTAGCATGCACAACCCAAGGCCTGGTCCTCAGGTAGGTAAGTAGGTTACAGGTATGCTAGTTAGTGTTGTAGATTGTCTTCCTACAAACTGACTCCCTATACACACACACACACACACACACACACACACACACACACACCCATCTAGTCATGTAACCAACTTGTCAGTGCATTGAATACAGTAGGTGGCAAGTATTTTGTGTAAACCACCATATCTCTGACCATCATTAATTTCATTTTTTAGAAAGGTTCATTTATTTATTTCATCTATGTGAGTACACTGTCACTGTCTTCAGATATACCAGAAAAAGGCATCAGATCCCCATTACAGATGGTTTGGGCTACCATGTGGTTGCTGGGAATCGAACTCAGGTCCTCTGGAAGAGTGCTCTTAACCCCTGAGCCATCTCTCCAGCCCACCAGTTTCATCCTTTTTTTTTTAAACATATTTTTAATTGGGTTTTTATTTCATTTACATTTCCAATGCTATCCCAAAAGTACCCCACATGCTCCCCCACCCACTTCCCTACCCACCCACTCCCACTTCTTGGTCCTGACGTTCCCCTGTACTGAGGCATATAAAGTTTGCACGACCAATGGGCCTCTCTTTCCACTGATGGCCGACTAGGCCATCTTCTGATTCATATGCAGCTAGAGTCAAGAGCTCCGGGGGGCGGGGGGGGGTATTGGTTAATTCATATACCAGTTTCATTCTTAAAGCTTGAACATCAGAAGGGCATGGTGGCACATGCCTTTAATCCCAGCACTCGGGAGGCAGAGGCAGGTGGATTTCTGAGTTCGAGGCCAGCCTGGTCTACAAAGTGAGTTCCAGGACAGCCAGGGCTATAGAGAAACCCTGTCTCGAAAAAACAAACAAACAAACAAACAAACAAAACCCAAAACAACAACAACAGCAACAACAAAAAGCTTGAACATCATGTCTTGATTTTTTTCCCCTGATGCTCGGTTTTACGTGGCTCTGCTTTCAGCTACTTCCACTCTCTCCATCCACCCTAGCCACGGGCTTCCTGACTCCCTCATACTGTCATAGAGCTCTGCAGAAAGGCTTTAGTTCTGACTTCAGGCTGCTGCAGACATTCTGTGTGCCCAAGAATAACAATGTTCTGCACACTTTCCCAAATCCCACCAAGGACAAACTTAGAACTGGACAATTTTCGAACAAAAGAACCCTTGTGCCGATGCTCGCTGGGAATAGACTTTATTATTTGGGCTGACATCTGAAGTGTGTGTATATTTTTCTTTCATAAAAGTCCTACCTTAATCCAAGATCAAACAATGTATTTTGAAAAATAACCGTACAAATGATACACTTCCCAGAATGGGCCAGGTTTGTGCCTTCCGTGGCCTTTGAAGAGCCAAGTAGCTGAGGTAATGAAGATGTTGCTCTGTTCCTGCAAACAGCACTTACTGTCAGAACTGTGTACTGGGGACAGGTCATTTATCCACCGCTTTCATCTGGTTACTTCTTGCTTTTGACTGATTTGTTTCCCAAGTGGATTGTCCTTAACCTAGTCACCATTTTGAATCGATGTGAGAATTACTGCTGCAAAGGGACTTAATTGTCTTAACTGTCCCCTCCTCTAGATATTCCTATTGTTTCCATGTTCCACTGAATGGCCTTGCAAATGAGTTGCTTCCCTCTCATACTGCCAGCTTTGCTTTGTGTTTTAGTTTTATGTTGGCAAAATCCATGCACTCTGGTACAATGCTTAGAGGTACCAAGAAATGGTGAGTTCAACTGGATTTCTCAGTTCTACACCTTGAGCAGAAAGACCCCATAGTTCATTTCTCATATATGGGGAGTTCTTTTGTCAGGGCTTCCAACTGTAAGATGAAAGAAGAGAGTACCATGTATAGATGGTAAAAATGTACAATTCTGTGTCTGTCTTTTGCTCTTTCACAGTTAACAGTTACAGGATCTGGATCTAGTTTTCATCCTTTAACATGGGACATAAATGGTACTTTTTATTTTTTAGTGTTTTAATACATTGTTTCTCTGTGTAGCCCTGGCTATCCTGAAACTTGCTCGGTAGACCAGGCTGGTCTCAAACTCAGAAATCTGCCTGCCTCTATCCCACAAATGCTAGGACGAAAGCATATCCAGCCTTAAATGCTACTTAATGTGTAGACTTTCCATGAATATCTAAAATCAGAACACACATTTTTCTTTTTGATTCTTTGACTGGACAAGAATCCCTTAGCCCCCTGTATAGAAACTGACACCCACACAGTGTCTTCTACTTAGCACTACATGGATAAGTAGGCAACCTAGGCAAACTAGGTTGAGGTGAATTTATTGATATATAGCAAACAATTTAGTATATATAGCAAGCTGGGAGATATGCTATCAGATACAACCTCATTTCCAAAGGAATCAGTATTTAACATCCATGGTAGCTTAGATGTTCAGCTCAATTCCTCAAGCTTTTCTTGCCATCATAGAGCATAAGGTACCAGGCAAGTATTGGGAATTGTGATGATTAGTCCATATGAGTACATTGTCATGTGTGCGTAGGTGTGCATATACACATGTGTAGGTGCATGTGGAAGTCAGAGGTCAATATCACATATTAGCTCAATTGATCACCACATTTTAAAATAATTTAAAGCATGTGTCTATATGATTGCTTGTGATGCAATAGGTACATATATGATTGCTGGCTATTGTGGAATCCAGATTAGCATAGTGAATCCCCTGTGGTAAGAGTTATGGGAAGTTGTAAGCCACCACAGAGGGATGCTGGAGACCACACTCAAGTCTTTCAAAAGAACAGGGAGTGTTCTGAACCGTCTCTCCCAGCCTCTCCACCTTAGTTTTGGGGAAAGGGCCCCACAACAAAACTGGGTTTGCTTATTCAGCTATTCTGCCTGACCAGCAAAAGTTGTATCTGCCTATTCAGTGCAGCGATTATAGGCATGTACCACTCTGCTTGACTTTTTATATGGTGCTGGGAATACGAACTGGGGTCTTCATGCTTGTGTGACAAGCATTTTACTAATGAAACACTCACCCTAGTCTGTGATAATTCATTTTATGTATCAATTTGACTGGGCTGCTAGATACCAAGATGGTTGGTCAGACGTTATTCTGCTTTTTCCCATGAGGGTCTTTTTGGAGATTAGTATTTGAACTGAAAGATGGTAAAAATAGACTGTGGAGATTAACACTACATGGCCTGAGGGAGCTATAACAGCCTCCATGAGGCAGTTGCCAAGGAGACAATGTTTAGTCTCCTCAGGAGCCACCCACCCACAACCCTTCTTTGGGACCCATCTTAGCACTAGCCCACAAAGATGAGGTGCAAATGATAATCCATGAAGAGGTACATTGTATTCCCAAAGAACTACTTGAATTTTGTAATTTATAAGATCAGAGAAGTCAGGGGAACATATGTAGGATATATAGAAATTGGGTAGAATAATATGGAAGAAACATAAATTTATTGATACAGGCCTGTCAAGCAAGGTTCTAGGAGTAATGATACAGAGCAGGAGTTAGAAAGGTTTTGTTCACTTGTTTGACTGAAACATGAAGCAGACATCGGCACACAGGAAGCAAGATGGAAATAACAGGCCTACCATGAAGTAGTTATACACTGGCTAGTTCTTACTGTTAGTTTGATACAACTAAGTCACCTGGTGAGAGGGAAATCAGTTAAGAATTGTCTCCATCAGATTGGCCTGTGGGAATATCTGTGGGACAATATTCTGATTGATAATTGATATAGGCCTAGCCCACTGTAGGTACTATTATCCCTATACAGGTAGTACTATGATGTTTAAGAAACGTATATAAACTTTTGGGGACACCCAGAGACTGGACCACCAACAAAAAAGTGCCCTGCACATACATAGCACATGTGTAGCTTTGTCTTCATATGGATCTCCCAACAACTGGAGCAGAAGTTGTCCCTGAATCTGTTGCCTGCCTACCTATGGATCCTGTTCCCCTAACTGGGCCACTTTGTCTAGCTTCAGAGGATGTATCTAGTCCTGCAGTGACTTGATGTGCCCGGCATGGATGAGGATAATAGAGGTAATACCCAGAAGGGGGCTCCCCTTATCAAAAAAGGGGAGGGGGAGTGGGGGAAAGATCTGTGAGAGGGGATACTGGGAGGAGAGGGGGTACTAATGTTGAGATATTAAGTGAATAAATACATCTTAAAAATGGGTAGGACTAGAAGACATCATATTAATTGAATAAACTAGGCACATAATGATAAATACTTGATCTTCTCATTTGTGGTAGCAAAAATAATTCAGTCTCAAGATTTGTAAGAGTAGACATAATTCATAAAAAGCAGAAAACAAAAAGCAGAAAGAGAGTTAGAATGATGTTTAAAGATGTACAATTAAAAACTAATAAGTTCTACTACCATTCTTGTGCTCAGCATGAAACTATAGCTTATGAACAACTTCACCTATTCATAATGACCTAGAAGAAAGATCTCTTCTAGACATCTAGAAATAAGGAAATCATAAGGAAGCTAATAACCAGATTTTTATCATTACACATTACATATATCATTGAAGTATCACACTCTTCCCCATAAGAATGTGGCATTAGAGTCAAAAGCTCTGGGGTACTGGTTAGTTCATAATGTTGTTCCACCGATAGGGTTGCAGATCTCTTTAGCTCCTTGGATACTTTCTCTAGCTCCTCCATTGGGGGCCCTGTGATCCATCCAATAGTTGACTGTGAGCATCCACTTCTGTGTTTGCTAGGCCCCGGCCTAGTCTCATAAGAGACAGCTATATCACGGTCCTTATGTATCAAAAGATGGCCTAGTCAGCCATCACTGGAAAGAGAGGCCCATTGGTCAGGCAAACTTTATATGCCCCAGTACAGGGGAACGCCAGGGCCAAAAAAATGGGAATGGGTGGGTAGGGGAGTGGGAGGGAGGGTGTGGGGGACTTTTGGGATAGCATTGGAAATGTAATTGAGGAAAATACGCAACAAAAAAAAGAAAAAAAGAGAAATGTAAAAAAAATTAAAAAAATAAGAATGCGGCATTAACACATGTAAAATTAAAAGAAAAAATTAGGGCTGGAGAGATGGCTCAGCAGTTAAGAGCAGCGACTGCTCTTCTGGAGGTCCTGAGTTCAATTCCCAGCAACCACATGTTGTCTCACAACCATCTGTAATGGGCATCCAATGCTGTCTTTAATATTGCTGGAAGTGGGGTCAGAGTGAGTGGGACTAGAGGAAAAATAATCAGAGAAATCAAAATGTGCTCCCCACTTTTGCTACACTATCTTTTTCCTTCTAGATTTTATACATGTTGTCATGATGGAACCCTGTGGTTGGTTGAAAAAGGGAAGGAAGGAAGGAAGGAAGTGAGTTAGACTGTCCTTTAAGATGGATCTACATGGAATAGAGGTATGAACAAATGTGGGGAGCCTTTCTGATCCATCCCTGAAGGACAGTGGTAAAAGCAGCTCCTTCAAGTGAGAAGAATTTCTAGCATTGCATCTGGTTTTTCACTTTGCCTGCAAGAAAAAATGGACAGCTGTGTGATTATATGCTAATTCATGGGCTGCAGAAAATGGTTTGGCTGGGATACCAGGGATTTGGATGGAATGCCACTAAAAAAGCGGGTAACAGGGCTGTGGATTGACTTTTTCAAATAGGCAGACCCATGAAGACTTTTTCTGTGGCCACGCTCACAAAACAAAACAAAAACAAAAATCAAAACAAAACAAAAACCCAACTTCATCAGGAGAAAGTATACAGGACGACCCATTCTCTGAAGTATTCTCCTTTCTCCAGTCAGTCCTGTCATTCCTCAGTGAGATCATGAAGAAAATGGCTGTGGGGTCAGGGATAAAGCTTATTCCTTGGCTCAGCAGCCTGGCCTTTCATTCAACAGGGTCAACCTGGATGAAGATAATGTTGAGTACCCAATCTCTCAGCAGCAGAAACCAACACTGAATCTTCCAAAGGACCCCATTCCCTGGAGTGATGACTCAACTATCTGTTGGAGGACTGATTACATTGGACCACTTCCATGATGAAGAAACAATGTTTGTCCTTATTGTAATTTCTTTGCATAGCAATTCACTTTCTAGAATGTAATGCTACTGTCAAAATTTTCAACAGGCTTCTAGCATGCCTTACTCAGCACGATATTTTATCATTAAGAAACACATATCACAGACCAAAATAAAAATTGTGCCAGTTGACCCATGCACATGGGATCTATGGTTCTTTGCCTTGTTTTCTACTATCCAGAAGCAGATGGCCTGACAGAATGGTTGACTGCCCTTTGACAACTCAGATACAGTACCAGCTGGGTGACAATATCTTGCAGGGAAGGAATAAGGTTCTGAAGAAATCTGTATAAATTCCAAATCTACAGTGTGTCCCAGAAAGTAGGAATCACAGATCTAAGAATCAAGTTGGAAAATGTGAGAGTATCAGCATTCATTGTATCCCTAGTGACCCATGAGCTACATTTTTATTTCTAGATCCTACATAGCATCATGCTTTGCTGTCTTAGTGGTTTTATCTCCAGAGGCAAAATACTTCTACATAATAAAGAAATACACAATGATTCCATTGAGCCTGAAGTTAAAGCTGCTGTTTGTGATCCTTATACATTTGAATACACAATTAGTGAAGAAGTTCTGTGTAGACTGGAGTGACTGATCCTTAAGACCAAGGGAGAATTGGGCTGTCATTCCACAGAAGCAAGGAAGAGTGTCTGAACTGCAAGAGACTCCCTAGATAGCTTAGTCTAACAATGACCAGGGACTAAGGTTAGTAATCTAATCCGAGTAAGGTTACTGGTAGGAAGAAGGCTTCCAGAGTGAAGGAGCAAATTACTTCACCAGGCAACCCTTTAATTAAGATTCCCTCTTCCAGTGTAAGGGAATGCCAGGGCTGGAAGTTGGGAGTGGGTGGATGTGGGGGGAACACCCTCATAGAGGCAGGGGGAGGAGGATGGGATAGGGGATTTCTGAAGGAGATACCTGAAAAGGGGATAACATTTGAAATGTAAATAAAGAAAATATCCAATAAAAGGGAAAAAAAGTTTCCCTCTTCCAAATAGCCTTAGCTTGTTTCAAGTTGACAAAACAACAGCAACACCTAACCAGCAGAGGATTTCTAATTACACTCAGGAAACTATATAATGCTTAACAAAATGTTGCTGATGTTACTATTTTTATCTGGAGATTTAATGTGGTTTGAAAGGTCACAAACCAGGGGTAGGTTTAAAATTGATGGTGACTACTTTAATGTGCTAACCAACTGAGCTATGGTAATCCCAGATATTTGGTCAAATATTCTAGATGTATTTGTGAGGATGTTTCTGGTTGGTATTAACATTTGATTGGTAGACTGGGCAGAGCAGATTGTTCTGTCTAATGTCAATGTGCCTCATCCAATTAGTTGAAGGGCTAACTGTTGACCTTCACTCAAGTACGGGAAGCTTTCTTTTCTGACTGAAATCAAATTAAATATTGGCTCTTCTTAGGTTAGAAGCCTACATGCCTGGAACTGAAGTATCAGTCCTCTGGATCTTCAAACTTTTAGTAGCATATTGGACAAACCTCTGATGTCTTTCTATTCTAGATAGATATGTATATAGAATATAAATAGACAGGCAGGCAGGCAGACAGACAGACAGACAGACAGACAGACAGACAGATAGACAGATAGACAGATAGATAGACAGATAGATAGATAGATATAGATAGATATAGATAGATAATAGACAAATGTATTTGTTTGAATTATGTTGAATTATTTATATTGCAATTATATGATTTATCTGAAATGATTACAGAATCGGAGAAGTCTCACAATCTGCTGCCTACAAGATGGACATTTAGGATCTGATGGAGAACCGGGGAAACTAGTGTATAAGACAACCTAAAGAACTACAATCAAGGATTGGAGGTAGGAGAAATGCTAGTTTCAGTTGCAGGGCCCAAAGAGCCATGAACTAAGAGCTATAATGTTTAAGAACAGTTAATGGATATTCTAATCTACCCCCAATAGAAAGCAAATTCATTCTGTTTTTGCTTTTTTGTTTATTTGGGCCATTATAAGATTTCATAATGTCTGCCCACATAACAAAGAGTGAATCTTCTTTATTCAGTCTATTGATTCAAATGCTAATGTCTTCTGGAAAAACTTTATTCCAGAGGGAGTATATCCTCAGGTATCGTGGGATCCTTTAGTCTAGTTAAGGTAATATTAAATCAGCTATCACAAAGACAAGCCCTACAGATCTTGGGAATTTGAGATTTATCAACTTCTATACACTTTATTTGTTATTCTCCCTCTGTCTCTCTCTGCCTCCCTCTCTCCTCTATATAATTATAATAACACAGGAATATGTCTAGTAAGAGAAGCACATAATATAAATTAAGCATTCCATTATAATATGATATGAAGGGGAATAAATCAAATAGATTCAAATAAGTACTAATTCAATTGTACCAGATCATAGAAGACTTGAAAATAAAAGGGGTGGGGTTCCAACCAAGTAAGACTTTGAAAAATGAACAGTTTAGAAAACTGGTAACAGGAAATCTGGATAATATTACAGTCAGAGAAAACAGAATATGCAAAGTCAAAATAACACATTGGCATTTGGGGGTCAGAAACTTCAAATTCTTAAAGAATTATCAATGTAAAAGAAGTCAAAGAGCCGGGTGGTAGTGGTGCATGCCTTTAATCCCTTGGGATTAAAGCACTTGGGAGACAGAGGCAGAGGCAGGCAGATTTCTGAGTTAGAGGCCAGCCTGGTCTACAAAGTGAGTTCCAGGACAGCCAGGGCTACACAGACAAACCCTGTCTCAAAAAACAAAAACAAAAACAAAAGAAGTCAAAGAAATGTCTGAAAATGTATCTCAGTGGTATAGTACTCATAGAGCATGCACAAAGCCCCAACGTCAGTCCATGATACTGCAAGAGATGAAATGAAGAAGCAAAGTAGGGAAGATTTCTGCATGTTTTTTTTTAATATGAATAGGAATGGTATGAAAATTCTATTCATAAGAATTATACTATTTTCAGCCAGGCATGGTAGCGCATGCCTTTAATCCCAGCACTTGGGAGGCAGAGGCAGATTTCTGAGTTCAAGGCCAGCCTGGTCTACAAAGTGAGTTCCAGGACAACCAGGGCTACACAGAGAAACCCTGTTTTGAAAAAACTAAAAAAAAAACCTAAAAAAAAAAAAAAAAAAACCCTAAAAAAGAAAAACCCTAAAAAAAAAAAAAATTACACTATTTTGATATCAGTATTCATTTGCTTGATAAACACCATGACCAAAGACAAGTTGGTAAGAGAGAGTTCATTTGGCTTACACTTTCAGATCACAATGCCTCATTGAGGGAAATCACTGAAGGAACTTAAGGCAATATGCTGGACCAGAAACCATGGAGGAACACTGCTTACTGCTTTGTTTTCTGCCTCATGCTCAGTTAGCAATCATATATAGCCCAGGCCTATTATCTGCCTATGGATGGAACCACCCATAGTGGGCTAGGTCTTCCTACATTTTATCAAATGAATCTAGGTTGTGTTAAGGTGACAACAAAAACTAATAAGGATAACACCTTTGGTTAAAATTATTTGATAATGATGAATTGTTGATAGACATTTCAATTCAATGTTCCAGACAATACTCGAGAACTCATCATTGAGAGTGGCAAAAGGTAAAGTCCTCAAGGGGCTCAACAGTAGTGTTGAATTGGCTTAGTTGACTAGCAGTTGGAAATGGAGCAGTCAGAACAAAAGTTTAGGGATTTAGGGGTACAGGGCACCTATCCTGTACACCCTACATTGGGCAGGAAGCATTTCATGTTGAAAGGGTCATTCTCTTATTGACTATGTCCTTCCTAAGAAAGTTACATGACAGGTGACTTACAAAGGAACCAAGCAAGAAACCCCTTAAAGACTCAAGAGTTAGGTAGGACAGTCCTACAGATGTGCCCATCACATACTTTTTGTTTGTTGGTTGGTTTTTTGAGGCAGGGTTTCTCTGCATAGCCCTGGCTATCCTGCAACTCACTCTGTAGACCAAGCTGGCCTTGAACTCAGAAATCTGCCTGCCGTTGCCTCCCCAGTGCTGGGATTAAAGATATGTGCCACCACTGCCTGGCCCATCACATACTTTAGTCATGCCTTTATGAAACTGTACAACCAATCTCTATTTTAAAATTGTGTAACTTTTTAATTGTAATTATACTTAAGAAGACCTCAAGGGTTGTTTTGAAATTTTAAAAGAATGAAGAAGTGATTGAAGAGTTATGTGGGGTTCTGGTGAGACCCCACAATGTGTAAAGGCACTTGTCCCAAACTTAACAACCTGAATTTGATCCTTCAGACCCACATGGTAAGAGAAAGCCAATTCCAATTCTCTGACTTCCACATGTATACTGCGGCAAACACCCTCAAATAAATGCAATATATTCTTCTAAGATAATATAAATTTATTTCTCCCCCTTTTTATTCTTTTAAGCCCTCCTATATACCTCTCTCAATTTTCTGTCTTCTTTTTCATTAATTTTTATATGCATAAATGTATATGTATATATTTTTCTAACTATAAAATGTTCAATCTATATAATGTTATTTGTATTTAAGTTTTCAAGACCTACCATTTGATGTTGAATAACCAAATGGCATGCTTTTCCCTGGGAAAGATTATTTCTCTTGCTCTCAGTGGCCCTTAGTTGCCTATGGTTCTTTGTGTAGGTCCAATTAGGCATACCTATTGCTTTTGTTCTTGTGCAACTCATGTCTAGGAACTCACGTTGTTTTAATGCATGGGTGTAATTTCTGACATTACTAGGATGCATTATCTTACAGAAACACCATTGTCTTTTGGCTAGTAACAATCTTTCCAGCACTCCTTCGACAATGGTTCCTGAGCCTTAGATATGAGAGTGTTTTGTAGATGTATCCACTGGGACTGGTCTCTACAACTCTGCATTTTTTGGTTGCTGTTTTCTGTTGTGGTTCCTGTCTGTTGCAAGAAGGAGCTTCTTAGATGGGCTGCGAAGACTACATTTATGTGTAAATATAAGGGCATGTGTTTAGATTGCTATTCAGGGCTAGTCTGGTTTAGTAAGATTATAGGTCCTCCTCCAATATCCATGATGCCACTATCACTGAGTACTTAGCTAGTTTTCTAGTATCAAGCTTGGTTTCCTTCTTGTTAAGTAGTGTAGTCTCCCCTCCCCCAGCCTGAAACCTGCTTGCTCAGGGGTAGAGCTTCCTGCTCATTCGTTCTGCCACGCCCACTGCTGGACCATGCTGTTTTGCTGCTTGGAGCCACACACGTGCTCACCCTGCTACTGGATTCCGAGATTATTTGGTGGGAATCGGGTCCCTTCCCCCTTCCTTCATAACTGAGTGTTGCAACAGTAAAATTGAGCTCTGATCAGAGTGACTTTGACTTGGCTTCGTTTTTTCTTCCGCCCATCTAGTTCCTCTCTTGCAGCCCGAGCTGCCATCTCAGTTGAACCGTTCGTTGCGAGCTGCTGGTCGGCCGCAACAAAGTAGGTCTTAAGTTTTTTAATTATTTATTTTAGTTCTGAAAAAAATTACTGTTGTGTTAGCCTATTTCTTTCCCTAGACTCTGCTTATGCATACCTATGATATTTTGAAATACAATAGTAATAAAATACGTATAGTTTTACATCTGCTTTACTCAACATTATCATCCACTTGCTTATTTCATTAACCTTAGAGAACATAAAAATTTAAATAACCATATAGTAATTGAGTTTATATGTGTTATCCTGATTTAATTTATCATCTCTTTATAGTTTGAGTTTTAGGATAAATCTAGCCCTCTGCATTTTTGACTAGCACTGTGACGAACATGCATTGCAAGCCGAACTTTATCTTTCATTATCCCATTGGCTATACTTCTCGGGGTCCTATGAGAAAGAAAAGCAATAGTATAAGTGATGGCAGAACCTTGTCATGGTTAGTGCCGGAGGAAAAAGGGGGCATGGCAGGGGAACCCTAGCAGAGCTGTCTAATCATCTTACAGGTATGGTCCCTGCCAGGGAGCTGGAAGAGAAGGCCTTAGTCTCTGAAAAGTCTAAAAGTCCAATAGAATGTACTGACATTGAAGCTGTTTGTCCGTGGAGGCAAATTTCTCATCAGGAGTCTCCTTCCCAGCTTCCCTCCCCTGTCAACTGCTGGCTGAAGCAGTTAGATGACATCTTAGTGCTGAAAGAATGGTGGACAGAAGAGCTTCAGAGAGCTGCAGAGATCTTCCGCTAATTAGGCTTCTGTCACTCAGAGATAGGAGGGGCTTGTTTTCATGGCTACTGTGGAACAGAACCTGTGTGCAAGGAGTGGTATGTACTAAAGGTTAGAAGCAATCTTGAATTCAGAATAACATTACCAATTATTTCTTTCAACGTGACAGGTATCTGTAATTATAACTTGTTAAAATCCAGAATCAACTGCTACACATGCACAGAGAGAAAAGTATTTCTGTTGCCACAACAGCCCATCTTTACTCAAAGGCAGCACTGCTGAAGACTTTTTTAGTTCTATTTACATAATGGAATCCTCTCTCAGTAACTCACATTGATCCTTAAAACAAATGCTGGCAACAATGTGGGGAAGGGATGTAGGGACCCTCATCTACTGTCGGTGGGATTACAAACTGGAAATAAACGTGGAGAATTCTCCAAAAGCCAGAAGTAAATCTACCATCTACCATGTGACCCAATGTTAGAACTCTTTGGCATATGCTCTAAGGACCTGACATCCTGCTATAGAGAAACTTGCTCAGTCCTGCTTACTGTCTCTCCTTTCCCAATAGCTAGAAAATGGAAACAACCTAAATGATGCCCAACTGCTGAATGGATAATGAGAATGTGGGCTATATACACAATTCTGTTCAGCTGCAAAGAAGAATGAAATTGTGAAATGTTCAGGTAAATGGGACTAGAAAATAGTATACCACATTGAGGTAAGCCAGGCCCAGAAAGACGAATGTCATGGTCTCTCACTTATCTTTGGATCTGAGTTCTGAAACTTTAGATCTGAATATATATCCTCTGAGTAAACTCAGAAACCATGGAGGGCAAAAGGAAGGATGCGGAAGGAGCTCTAGGGGGAGAAACATTAGGATACAGAGAATATGAAGGGGAAAGTTGGAAAGGGGAGGGGTCCAACTGGGGATGGGGAAAGGAGATCAATGCAGGAAAGGGAGGGAGGGAGGACAACGAACATTAAGGATATTTTTTAAAAGTTGTAGGAATATGTATTTTATAAGCTTATTTTATAATATACATATACACATATGACTTATGTGGTGCAAATTAATCTAACCGATAATATACACATATATGCATATACTTATATATACATGTGCATACATAAATATATAAATATATTTACATATATTCTATACATCTAAGGCATCTATGTCTTCTAGAGGAAACAGAGAAGACACACCTATAAAATATCAGCATTGTGATTGCCTAAACAAGCTCTGCATATGACAATATCAGGCAACATACCAATGTGGAAGGATATACTTTCACATGGGCCCATCTACAGGTGAAGAGCTACTGACATTCAATGGCTGCTAAGGGAGGGAGTATCAAATTACATGATAGGTTACTCAATCCAAAGTAGCCAGCTGTCTTAGTCAGGGTTTCTATTCCTGCACAAACATCATGACCAAGAAGCAAGTTGGGGAGGAAAGGGTTTATTCGGCTTACACTTCCATACTGCTGTTCATCACCAAGGAAGTCAGGACTGGAACTCAAGCAGGTCAGGAAGCAGGAGCTGATGCAGAGGCCATGGAGGGATGTTCTTTACTGGCTTGCCTCCCGTGGCTTGCTCAGCCTGCTCTCTTATAGAACCCAAGACTACCAGCCCAGGGATGGTCCCACCCACAAGGGGCCTTTCCCCCTTGACCACTAATTGAGAAAATGCCTTACAGTTGGATCTCATGGAGGCATTTCCTCAACTGAAGGTCCTTTCTCTGTGATAACTCCAGCTGTGTCAAGTTGACACAAAACTAGCCAGTACAATTGACCCCTTGTCAACTTGACACACAAACACATCACTAGTAAGCCTTAACCCTTACATTCTTATTCATCCCCAAGATCTAAATAACTTTAAAAGTCCCACAATCTTTACATATTCTTAAAATTTCAATCTTTAAAATATCCATCTCTTTTAAAATTCAAAGTCCTTTTACAATTAAAAATCTTTTAACTGTGGGCTCTACTAAAACAGTGTCTTCCTTCAAGAGGGAAAATATCAGGGCACAGTCATAATCAAAAGCAAAAATTAATCTCCAACCGTCCAATGTCTGGGATCCAATTCACGATCTTCTGGGCTCCTTCGAGGGCTTGGGTCACTTCTCCAGCCATGCCCTTTGTAGCACACGCATCGTCCTCTGGGCTCCAGATGCCTGTACTTCACTGCTGCTGCTGCTCTTGGTGGTCATCTCATGGTACTGGCATCTCCAAAACACTGCATGACCCCTTCAGTCCTGGGCCTTCAATTGCAACTGAGGCTGCACCTTCACCAGTGGCCTTCCATGCCCTCTCACAGTGCTGAGCCTCAGCTGCTCTGCGTGACCCCTTCATGCCTTCAAAACCAGTACTACCTGGGTGACCCTTACATATTACCAAGTCCCGCTGCAGCAGGAGTACAACTTTGGCTATCTCTGGAACACAGCCTCTTTGTGCTTTCAGAAAGCGCTTCCCAGAAGATGTCACCTCAATGATGCTGGTCTCTTCTTAATCATAGCTAATTTCTTAGCTCCAGCTAACCAGCATCAATAGTCCCAGCAATGCAAAGTTTTTGCTTTAGTAGTTCTGGTATCTTGTTAATCACAGCTGATTCTTCAGTCCCAGCTAACCAGAACTACAGAATCTTCAGAATCAAAACAGCAATGTCCCTGAAAAGAGTCTTTAATTTTCCCTCTGAAATTTCACAAGCCAAACCTCCATCTTCTGCACTGTTCTCAACATTATCTTCCAAGCTCCTACACAACATCTCACAGAGCTCTTAACAACGAATGGATCTTCAAGCCCAAAGTTCCAAAGTCCTTCCACAGTCCTCCCCAAAACATGTTCGGGTTGTCACAGGAATACCCCACTCCTGGTACCAATTTGTCTTAGTCAGGGTTTCTATTCCTGCACAAACATCATGACCAAGAAGCAAGTTGGGGAGGAAAGGGTTTATTCGGTTTACACTTCCATACTGCTGTTCATTACCAAGGAAGTCAGGACTGGAACTCAAGCAGGTCAGGAAGCAGGAGCTGATGCAGAGGCCATGGGGGTATGTTCTTTACTGGCTTGCCCCCCCCCCCTGGCTTGCTCAGCCTGCTCTCTTATAGAACCCAAGACTACCAGTCCAGGGATGGCCCCACCCACAAGGGGCCTTTCCCCCTTGACCACTAATTGAGAAAATGCCTTACAGTTGGATCTCATGGAGGCATTTCCTCAATTGAAGCTCCTTTGTCTGTGATAACTCCAGCTGTGTCAAGTTGACACAAAACTAGCCAGTACATCAGCCATAAGCACATGTGCATAGAACAACACTAAACAGATCCAATAGGTTATCTGTATGCACATACCTACACATATATGTATGTGTATATGCACATAGGTAACAAGAATAAAAAGAATAGATCATGGATTTGAGAGATGTGAGAGGAGCTGAATGAGGAAAAACACTGGATAAAAAGTCTGTAAATAGAACATTTATGTACGAAAAGCTAAAAATATTACATTTAAGAGTTATGCTGCTGGCAAGATGGCTCACTGGGTAAGAGCACTGACTGCTTTTCCAAAGGTCCTGAGTTCAAATCCCAGCAACCACATGGTGGCTCACAACCACTGGTAGTGAGATCTGATGCCCTCTTCTGATGCATCTAAAGGCAGCTACAGTATACTTATGTATAATAAATAAATAAATAAATAAATCTTAAAAAAACAAAACAAACAAACAAACAAACGGGCATGGTGGCACACGCCTTTAATCCCAGCACTTGGGAGGCAGAGGCAGGCAGATTTCTGAGTTCGAGGCCAGCCTTTTCTACAGTGAGTTCCAGGACAGCCAGGGTTATACAGAGAAACCCTGTCTCAAAAAAAAAAAAAATAGTTATGCTTAGTCTAATAGATCTTGATTCACAATTGTTTAATTCACAAATCAGTTCAA
Source organism: Mus musculus (assembly GCF_000001635.26). Lineage (NCBI taxonomy): Eukaryota > Metazoa > Chordata > Mammalia > Rodentia > Muridae > Mus > Mus musculus. Next base: position 44,825,616 of record NC_000071.6, read on the forward strand.
CAGTTTTGCATCCTGACCCAATCACATAGAATCTCATACTCTACTGTGCCAGTAACCTTATGGCTTGCCTCTTCCCTCAGCAGAGGTCCCTCATGATAAGGTTACTGCTGTGACTTGTCATTGTCTCCTGACCATGCCCGTCCTCTTCTAGGCACCAAGCTTCAGAACCTGTTCCACAGAATATTACTGAGACAATTTCATTGCAGTTCAGTCCTGAGCTGCCTCCTCTGTGCCCAGAATCCTTTCAAGGTCAATGACATCAATAATCAACATAGAGTTTCTACAATAGAGTGCTAACACAGATTCCCCGAAACATCCTTACTTGAGGGATAAATCAGTTTCCCAGGGTTGCCATGGCAAAAGTGCCACAGACTCCATGGCTTAAAATCAACGGTATTCATTATGTCACGGTTCCAAGCTCTGGGGTTCCAAATCAAGCCTGTGACTGAGTTGGTGCTTCTCAGACTCTCAAGAAGCTCCTCATTGTGCCTCTCTCCTGGCCTGCAGCACCCCAAGGATTCTTTGGGTGTGATTTTTATTATCACAACTTATATATCACAATATACATAGCAATTTTCACATGAGCAGTTTTCTTTCAAAATATTTTTAAATCTCTCTCTCTTCCTCTTTCCCTCAATCTCACCCTCTTTCCATCTCCTTTCCCTCTTCCTCTTCCTCTCCCTCCCCTTCCCCCCCCCCATGTGTGTGTGTGTGTGTGTGTGTGTGTGTGTGTGTGTGTGTGTACCTAAAGAGGTAGGGAAAAGGCATCAAAACCCCTAGAGCCAGAGTTAAAGGTAGATGGGAGCTGCCTAATTGTACTGGGAGTCAAACTCTGGTCTGGTGAAATAGTGCTCTTAACTGCTGATCCATTTCTCCAGCCCTCGATGTTGTGTTCTTACAAGACATACTGAGCTAGGATTCCACCCTGCTTCAGTATAATCTCACTTAAATTCAATGAATTATATAAGCAACAACCCAACTTCCAAGCAGATTGACATTCTGGATTTAAGCCTTCACCATTGCCTTTGTGCAGAGATTTAACCCAACCCATAATAAAGGCATGTTGTAGAAATTCTCTCAATAGCAAAATTTGAGTGGTACTAACATGTTTTAAGTAAATCCAAATAAGTCTATTATAGTTTTTCTATCATTTTAGTACTTAAGTAGACTTTGCTTTATAAACAGAGACACAGTAATAAATAACAATAAATAATAAATATTTTCCAAAGGAGAAGGAATAAAAGGTTGGCAACTTTTTAAAATTATACTTAAGATAAATGGATTACAAAACCTTTTGGTCATGTGCTTTTATTCTAAAAACAAATTGAGTAAAAACTATATTTTTAATTAGGTTTTGAGCTAAAAATAGTCCCAAAAAGGAATTTTAAAGAATTAAAAAACAAGAAAAAATGGGGAAAAAGGGTTGTAAAAACATAAAACATTGTTTTATTGATTTATTTAATCACATAATTTTGATTTTTTTTGGTTTGTTTTGAGACAGGGTCTTGAAGATGACCTTGAACTCTGCCTCCTTCTGCCTCGGCCTCCCGGAGCTGGGATTCTAGCTTAGTGCTGCCATGTCCCAGGTTTTTTGAGGCATTGGACCTCAAATCTAGGGCCTTGCATATGCTAAGCAAGTTATTCTACTAACTGAACTACATCTCCAGTCTCTATTAATGGCATACATTGGGACCAATTTTACTAAAGTACCAATTAACATTTAGTGATAATGGGCTTGATAAAGCCTTACTATTTTAGTAAATCATAGTTCAATCCAGGGATAGCGCATTTTAAAGATCAGGAGTGGGAGACCTGAGTGCTGGTACACACCTTTCATCCCAGCACACAAGAGGCAGAACCAGACTGATTGGGCTAAGTTTAAAGTCTACCATGGTCTAGAGAGTAAATCCCAGGAAAGCCAGGACAACAGAAAGAAACACTGTCTAGAAAAACAAATCAACAAACAACAAACAAACAAAAAACAAGACAAACCCTGAGTGAGGATTTAATTCAATGGTAGAGTACTAATTAAGTAAGCACAAGGCCACTGGTTCAGTGCTCAGTAAAATCAGGACCTAAGTTCAATATATTTCAAAACTTATCAGAGTTGTCAGGGCTGAAAACTTGCTTTGGAAAAACACACAAACTGTGAAACTGCAAGATATTAATTAGATATTAGAAAAAATAAGCTGTGGGTTTATTTTTGAATCAAATTGGAAAATTGCCATTAGAAGCCAATACAATGACTCAAGCTTCAAGCCTGGTGTCATGGACTCTGACCCCTGAAACTCCCATGAAGGCAGAAGGAGAGAAACAACTTTGCAAAGTTGCCCTCTGACATCCTCACATGTGCCATGGCACTCATGTTCACACATATACAACATGCATGTGCACATGTGTGCACACATATATATCTCAATAATAATCTAAAAATCAAGAAAACACATTAAGGTACCATTCCTTAAACAGCATGGTAATAACTGGAACAGGAAGTTGCCATTGATAGATGACAAATTTATTGGGTAAGAGTCTGAGAACCAGGTTTGTGCAGGGTCTTAGCATTCTTCCTTGTCATAACCTCTACAGTGACTGGGGAGATGGCTGGGACCAAAGACCTAGACCAGAGACCTCTCCTTTGGCCCTGAAGATGTCATCTTCACCAAGTGATCAAGGTTGACATGACCACCCAGACTCTGAGTACCACTGAGGGATTAAGGGTTATAGCAAGCAGGAAGCAGAACCCACAGCTACTGTGATGCTTCTACCAAAAACCTCCCGAACATCCTTCTAAAATGTCTCTCAAGTGTACAATGATTCCAGTGTAATCTTGACAACAACCTGGAATAGTGAGATAAATCCTATAGCTTTATGGTTTGCTTAGTCTTACTTTTTCAGTTGTCAAATAATTTGTTCACTTGGACAAAGGAGAAGCAAGTGTGTCTGCTGCAGACTAAAGGGGACATTCTTGTCCTTATCTCCAGTCATAACCCTAAATTCAATAAATACAAATAAATTTTCTTTAGGAAAGTCATCCTGTTGCCCAAGCTGCATTGTTTGTCTCTGCATTAATGCTGAACCAAAGGTTTTGTGGAGTGGAGTGTGGAAGAGAGACGGGGCTGGCAGGATTCTCTCCCAAGGATGCTATATAGAAACGGGCTTTTGTAGTGGTTCACGCTATGTGTCTGCCTTGCCAGTATGTCTGACCAAACATTCCTCTACATGTTTTTATGAAGGTGTTTGGGAAGACACCGACCTATATGTGAAAGGTCTTGATATGGAGTGTATCACAGTGACTCAGTACTGAAGGCTTGGGTTCCAGTCTGTAATGTTATTGAAACATGGCGCGATCTCTGGGAGAGGTCCTGGGAAGTCCTTAGTTCATTTAGACGTTTCTGAAGGGTAACTTGGGTATTCTTCCTCTTTCTCAGCTACGTCCTCTGTCTCCTCCATCTCCTTGGTCACAGCTATAAGGTGGGTGGCTATTCTTCACCTTTACTCCCTGTTATCTGCTACCTCATCACAAGCCCGGAAACATTAAACTTAACCAACCCTGCATAAAACCATCTACAACTATGAGTCCAACTTAAGGTTTTCTTCCTTAAAAATTGATTGTCTCAGCTGATTTGTTACAGTAACAAACAGCTGACTAACTGGAACAAAAAGCCTACACCTCTCCTCAAGTAAGAGAGAATTCTCCCATAGGCTTTTTTGAACATCATCGGCCAACAAGATCTGACAATATCCAGTCCCCACTGCTGTTTTTCTCTAGATCACCAGGTAATAGATATCTGTGACATCTTGAGTGAGATTGTTGTCCCCTTTGTTCTGAAGTCACTACCCTCATCTGCCTCCTGTTCCACACAGCTGTCCAAGGGGGCGGGGAGGTAGTACAGATGGGTAGTTTTCAAGGCTGATTATACTTACCTCATAATACAAGCACTCAGTACAGATGAACTCCCCAGTGTCTACATGAAAAGGTAAAATGCATTTCAGTATGCAAGCAAATGGCTGAAGTATGAATTGACACATTCCAAATATAAACCCTTTCACCTGTCAGAAATACATAGCCTATATGCATGCATTATTTTTGTGTGATTGGCATAAAAACGAGTAGCAATGCTTAATTGCATTAATTAGCAACTACACTTAATTATTTTCATTAGCAAAATATTCATTTTAAAATTTCTCCTCTTAAAAGCAAAACTTGAGGGTCATCATCCACTTTTCTACCTGGGAGAGTAGGTTACCTCCTCCCTCAGGTGGTGAGCAGCATTCATTTTCCCTTTGGAATGTTTATTATAGCCATATATATCCTAAGACAAGTTAAACATTGCAATACCCCTTTTATTAATATTGTAAATGGCTATGATATTGTCTTAGGATTTCACAGTATGTCAAGCTTCAGTAGTCAGCATGGTGAGTGACCCAGATCTTACCCAGCTACCTCTTGAGAGAATGAAGCTCTCTTGAGCCTCGGGTTTTGACTCCATCTTAGTCTGCCAGCCACTGAGGCCTCTACACAGACTCCTTGGTATCAATCCCTACCACATTCAAATTGAAGGTATACGTCCAATTTATTTTGCTATACATGAGTTTTGTTGCAATGATGTTTCCAGTTTTAAAATCAGACATTTTAGGCAGGTATGAGATAGTCCCACAAGTAAAGGCACTGCCACAACTCTTTTATCTACTTGAACCTAAATAAATGGCTCTTTAGAAGAAACCTAAGATAGTGAGAAAGCCAAACCATTATTGCAGTTCCAGGTTGCAATGTTTGCTGCAGCAGAGGTGGTGGCCAGAGGGTTCCTGCTTTGGATGCTATAGAGAGAATTCAAGGAGAAGCGTTTTATATGATTCTCTAGGTTCATGTGGTCACAATGAAACTCAGCAGAAAGTGATGTACCTACACCCATATCAGAAATGTGGCTGCCCATTTGATTTAAACCATTAAAATTAACAAAATCAAACCAGATCTTTGAACACATGTGAAAAGGGATCCTATCAGTCTAAAGGGGGCATTCACTACACAAGGACTGATTCCCACCTGACACTGCTTGAATGTGCCTGATCCATGTCAAAAGTTGCATGTATTAAGTCCTTTAGTCAGGAAGTGAGCACTCTTATGGCTCAGACAAGTTAAGTCATTTGCCTAAGTCACACAGCATGTGGTTAAGCCGCAGCTAGAACTCCCTCATGTTATTCTACCATCTTTAACCTTACAGAGTGTGCTGCAGGTCACTTTCAGTCAAGACAGTCACCAGAGCAGTGCTGGTGTGCACATCTGAGCATTGTAGTAAACAGGATGTCCCCAAACTGGTGTTTACATGGTAGTTCTCTTAACTATAAACACCATGCTTTATACCATTAAGCATTTTAGAATCTCTTCAGTTGTCATCTTTTATTGATGCTTTGCAACCAAACAAGTGACTGAGGAGGTTTGAAGTCTAGCATTATTAATTATAAGATGTCCCATAGTAACCATTTGATCCATTGTGATCTCTTCTGAACTAGCTGGAGGCTAGTGTCTCCTGTTAACATGGAAATGATAATAAAATATCCAAATCTCCAATGCCTGGGCCATATGCCAACCAGAAAGTTCTTCAGATCCCCTATTATATATGAGGTCTGCTTGGATACCTATTAATTGATCCACAGGACATATTCTTTTAAAGATTCTTCTGCTGCTACTGGAATAATATCAGAAATCTGTAAGAATCCAATTAGCGAGGCATCATTTCATAAAGTCACTGCCACTTTTCCTTAATCAGAGAAAGTCAATTTCCCTTTGGGACATTTCTTGAAGCAGGCTGTTCCCACTGTGAAGGTCATGGTAGAGGGGAGGGCTTGACTTGTGATTGCCCTGTCACCTTCTGTCTCCCTCTAGTGGCTGATTCAGGGACGGCATGCACACAAGTAGAAACCATGAATCTCACCTCAGGTACCCTTGTTTAAAACGCTCAAGGGTTTCCCATTACTTAGACTAATACCCATGATATACCTGGTTCAGGGAGGCCACGTGGATGCTGCTAGCTTCTATGAACACTTCAGTCTCTGATCCTCAAGACGCTCCCATTCATTTTGATTTTAGCCTCCACAACCTTGGTTTGTTTTTTTCCTCTCTGGATTATATCCTCCAGGGCTTTCTATTCCTAGCTTCTGGGTTTATAAAACACAGCCAACTAAGTTACAAGACAAGTGGAATACTGGTGAACATTCTTGTGAGTTTCACAAATCTGAACAAAAAGCATGTAGTACACACCTAGCACATAAGGAGACAATTGGCACAGCATTGCTTATGAAAATATGAAGAGCCCTCGGCTGTGGTGATCACGAACATGAAGTCAACATGGGATTTCCTCTTTCCTTCTCTCTCTCTCTCTCTCTCTCCCCCCTCTCTCTCTTTCTTTCTTCCTTTCTCTCTTTCCTTCTTACCTTTTATTATATTCAATAATATGAAGACCCACTATTGTCCTGAAAGAGAAGGAAAGTGGCTATGATCACTGATAGCAATTATTATATTATCATTATATCAAGAGAGGCTGGCAAAAGATCTTGCTGAGTAGAAGGACTCACCACCAACTCTGAGCACTAAGTTCATCCCTGAACCCTTATGGTGGAAGAAGAAAACCAACTCCTTCAGGTTGTCCCTTGCTTGCTACAAGGGAACCATGATACGTAAACACACACACACACACACACACACACACACACACACACACCAAACAAACAAATAAATTTTAAATAAAAAGTAATCAAAGAATAGAATGTTTTAAAAGGCAATATTCAATTTCTTAAAACAATATATGTGGGAACTGGAGACACATATTTGTTGGGTGCTGTATAGTACATGTGAGACCCTCTCTTTGAGTTCCTCTAACAGAGATCCAAAATAATTTATGACATATATTCTCAACAGTTTCCCAGTTTGGCATCTATAGTAATTGACCTTTCTCTGAATGCGGTGAGATTAAGTGCCTTTCATGTTAATTGCTCCTCTGTATATTTTTTTCATTTGGAACTTTCACTTGTATGCCCCTTGCTGGGTTTTCTACTGTACAAGTGTTCATTGAATAAGATTTGGAGTTGAAGAGAAACCCAAAGGCCACTAAGATACACTTCATCACTCAAGAGCTCCTAAACCCATTTACTGTCTCAAAAGCAGAGGTACTAACAGGGGCACCATCTTTCCTTGGCAACAGCCCCACCCCCAGGAATCTACACTCACTGCTTCATAAGCCTCTAAAATGGAGAAATAATTACATTGAGTTTCAAAAGTAGAACTCACTGTGCTTTTTTTTTTTTTCCAAATAGTAAGTGTTTACAGATCACCTGTATTTACTGGATACTGCTCTAGTCATCTGTCTTCTACTATTTTATTGGTTCTCTTTTTTTTAAAGATTTATTTAATATTCTATCTAAATACACTGTAGATGTCTTCAGACACACCAGAAGAGAGCATCATGTCTCATTACCAATAGTTGTGAGTCACCATGTGGTTGCTAGGATTTGAACTCAGGACCTTCTGAAGAGCAGTCAGTGCTCTTAACCACTGAGCCATCTCTCCAGCTCTCGTTGGTTCTTTCTTGTGAAATCGTGCAAACTCTGACAAATGCAGCAAATAGCTCGGGCTAATAACCACCAGAGACCACAACAAGTGCCCTCACTCATACTCTCCTTTGCTAGAGGAAAATTCTGTGATTAAACATATGTAGGACTGGAGAGGTGGCTAAGCAGTTAAGAGCATGTAGCATTCTTGCAAAAGACCTGAGTTTTGATTCTCAACACCTATTTTGGGCAGCTCACAACCATCTATAACTCCAGCTCCAGGGATAATGCAACACACTCTTCTGACATCCAAGGGCATACCCCCATACAGATGTATTTATACATGCATAATTAAAAATAAAATAAAATATATCTACATACACACACATATATGCACAATGTACATACATTTGAGACTTACTGAAAATACATATTTTCCATTTTTTTTATTAATTCTATTTTGTAACTTTCATTTTCTTTTCAGGAGAGTTTGAGGTCTTTTTGAGACAAGAACTCATATAACCCAGGCTAGCCCCAAGCTCCTAATACTCCTGCTTCCAATTCTCCAATGCTAAGGGTATTCATCACATGCCCCTGGGCCGGTCTTTATTTTCTACCATCCACTCTTCAGATAAATAATCTCAGTGAAGAAAAAAATTCCTTCAGTGATAGTTAGAATATTCCCAGTTTCCTTTTGGTATCATCTCCATCAGTTCGAAATCTCATGAATTAGATTCCCAGTCTTCCAGAAAGTCATAGATCCTGAATAATCATTTCTTCAGCTGAGAGTTCTGAAAGTGAGGAATCACCAATCTGATAGGCTTTCAATTTGGATTAAAAGGACTGAGTAAGAAAATCCCTCAGTACTTACGTTCACACTTAGTAAGTACCCTCAACGTCAGTTCATTTCATGTCTTTCTTCTCTACTTCTCTGCACACATGAGAAACTGCAATTAACCACTAGGGAGTCTATAAAAGCTATAACCGCACGCCCAGGAGTTGCCAGCTTCAAATATTTCATCCTGTTGCCAAATCTCACATGCTGATTTTGATTTAGGATTCATGACTTTCTGCAGGCCCCTGCTCTTTTTGTCATTTGATCATAATATCCGACATTTTGTAGCACCTGCTATGTGTTATCCAATTTTCTCAAATGAAAAATAGCTCTAAGACCTTGACACACCGTCATCCGTAGTTTCAAGCTTCCCTGGGAGCCAAAGCTTTGTGCCCTCAACTGGGCTGTTCTCTGTCCTCTGGTGGACAGACAGCCTTGGTTAAATAGAAGGGCAGATGTGTTTTTCAGGACCAGTGATATTTAAGAGTCAGTGTCAACAGGAAGGAAAGGTGCTAAGTACGTTTTATAAATTGAATGAAAGTTGATAAAAATGCTACTAAAACAGAGGAGTCATAAACTTTTCATGCTAACACTCACTTAGGAAAAATATTTAATGAAATATTAGTAAATGAGATCTAACATTACATTAAATAAATACATGCTACAATCTTATGTGTTTGTTTGAGGAGTGCAAAGCTACTTAAATCTGAGGAGTTGGATTCATAGAACTGACAATATGAGTAGGTCCAAAGAGAAAAACTGTATGACAATTTTCAAATTCTTATATGCATATATTTATATTCATAAAATGTATTAAAATAAGAGTTCATAGCTGGCATGGTGGCACATGCCTTTAATCCCAGCACTTGGGAGGCACAGGCAGGAGGATTTCTGAGTTTGAGGAGAGCCTGGTCTACAGAGTGAGTGCCAGTACAGCCAAGGGCTACACAGAGAAACCCTGTCTCAAACCCCCCCTCCAAGAAAAAGAGAGAGAGAGAGAGAGAGAGAGAGAGAGAGAGAGAGAGAGAGTTCATAGATATTGCCTTCACATATGTAAAGGTGTGCTACAGAGCATCAAGTACAAATCCAGAGACATTTATACTAAAGTCAAGTTTAAGAAGAATGATACCCACATTTCCAAACCAACATACTGATTTATTTAATATTATTTATTAACATTGTTTTGGAATGCAAAATTAAGTGAGAAAAACACAACCCAAAAATACAAAGAAGGCTGGAGGGAGGTAAAATTCAGTTAGAAAATAAAATATTAGGGGCTGAGGAGATGGTACAGTGAGTAACAGGATCTGATTCAAATCTCCAGTCTGCATATGAAAGCTTAGTATGGCCACATGTATCCATAACCCCAGCATTGAGGACAGAAACTAGCTGATCCCAGGTGTTGGTTGGCTGGCCAGCCTAGCTAGAATGATGAACTTCAGATTCAACAAGAGAGACCATGTCTTACAAAGTAGGATAAAGACATCAGGTGTCTTTCTGGCTTCTGCATGCAGGCACCCATGAACACACATTCCCATAAGCACTATAAACATTGTATACACAGTATATGCAGAACATAAAATGTTTTGAAGATTAAATGTCATGCATGTAGCTGGGCATGTAGACATTCCTCAGTAATTCCCCTAGATATAAAGGCAGGTGCATTTTTGTTGAGTTGAAAGTCAGCCTGGTGTAATAGCAAGTTCTAGGATAGCCGGAAATGCATAGCAAGACCTTGTCTTACCACCAAAACCAAACCAAACCTAACTGAAAAAAAAAGTGTATCTAAAAACAGAAGAGAGATGAAAAAGTAATCATTACAAAAAACTATTAGCAAAACACAGATGATAACACAAAAGTAAATTAAAATATATTTTTCATATATTAAAATGTGTTTTCATATATTAAAATCAGAGCCAGATGGAACATAAAAAGGTTCAAAAAACATATCATTCATTTGATTAATAAAAGAAAATACGCAAATACCTATGTGTAAATTTAATAGTTAGCCCATTGGTCGCTTTTCTGTTGTGATAAATACCATGCCCAAAAACCATGTTTGGAAGAAAGTTTCTGTTGGCTTAGAGCAACAAAGGATCAAGAGTTTATCATGGCAGGAGGCATGATGGCAAGTCACAGGTACAGACATAGAAGCAGGAAGCTCCTATCTGCAACCACAAACACAGTACAGCGAGTGAACTGGAGTGGGGGCAAGGCAGTGACAAACTTCCCCTTGCAAGGCTGCACCCTTCCTTCCTCCAAACAGCACCACCAACTGGACACCAAGTGTCCAAACATCTGAGCCTACAGGGGACACTCTCTTAAAACCACAGCAGTTTCCTTTTTTCCTTCTTTCTTTCTTTTTTCTTTTCTTTTCTTTTTTACATGCCCCAGCCCATTTTCTTTTTTTCCTGACAAGGTTTCACTCCTTAGCCCTGGTTGATGTTGCAACTCATAACATTCCTCCTGCTTCTGCCTCCCAGAGCACGATTAAACAAAAGAAAGTCAAGATATGATTTAGACTCAATAAGCTATAGAGATGCAAATTTTCCCGGCATTCACCTCAATATGTGATGTGAATTGTGTGCTATTTTAAAGCAAAGGCGCATGAATGCGGCACATACCTGCTCACGTTCAAAAGGAGCAAATGATGAAGAATAAGCCATGAATTAAAAGAAAATGGTCCCCCCTGGGGAACTGGTTTTGTAACTTCTTTTCATAGACTCAACTTTGGAACTAAGCAAATAATTTATATGATTTTAAAACAAAATTAAGCTTCAAAAGGCAATTATTACTAATAAAAAAATAAAGCAAAAACAGGTGAGCTTTACTGTGCGGTGCGTCAGAGTCACAAATGTAACTCTCAGTAATGTAACTGTTTCACTCCTGGTGTGAGATGCCTCAGGACCAAAGAGCAGCTCTCCCAGACAGCAGAAAAACTTCTGAAAGGAAGTGCTCAAATTATAATGACACCGTTGCTATTCTGAGACACTGTAAGAGAAATAACGCAATTGAACAATTATGTGAAATGTGAAATCCTATGGAAAGGGACTCATCAGAAATAAATGACCTATATTTTTCAATAAGCAAATTTAGGAATAGAGGGGAAATTTTGTAGATTACAATAAAATTAAAATACTACCAAGGAGTTCTAATATACAGAGTAGTAGCCACCTGGGTTGTGTTTTGTTGTTTTATAACTTCCTTGAGCAGAAAACACAGGTCCTTTGTTGCCTGCTAAAATTTCTGAGCAATTTCTCAAGACTTGACTAGAGTTCCTTGCTAAGAGTTCCTGGGAGAGAGATTGAGTGGCCAGGCATAGTTCTGCAGCTTACCTTTCCAGTGAAAGCTAGGCAAATCTGGTTTCTTGTTCCCAAATTTGGTCCTCTATGGTCTACATCACTCCAGCAGGTGCATGATTGTATTCACTCTGGGTAGGGCTTCTCTCCGCACCTGCTACGACATTGAACATTGGTCCTTGCACTACGAGCATCCTGCCCCCCATTCTTGACTACCTCAATTGAGTTCTTTATTTGAATTAACTCAGTCTTTTGTAAACCCATTGAATTAAAATCACTGAAGATTTTGCATAAGTTCAGCAAGTAGATAGAACTTGATAGATAGATAGATAGATAGATAGATAGATAGATAGATAGATAGATAGGAAGGAAAGAAGATAGTAGTGCCAGGTGTGTATGTGTTTGGGGTATGTATCAGTATTTTGCAGGCCTCTCAATTCAGCATCCAGCATCCAGGAGCAGCAGCTAGGAATAAATCAAGAACTGTGGTTTTGTGCTGAGTTGACAAAGGGTGATCTCATGCCCTGTGAGACCACAATAAATAAACTTCTGAATAGTTTATTTGTGTCACTATTTATTTAATCTTTATTTTAGTGTGTGCATGCATTTGCATGTGTGTGTCTGTGTGTGTGCAAGTATGGGCTCTTGTGGAGGTCAGAGGACAGCTTACGGGAGTTGGTTCTCTCCTTCCATGACCTGGATTCCAGGGAACAAAGTCAGGCTTTGATATAATTGCGTTTCCCTTTCCCTTTTGAACCACCTGGCAGGGTCCTATTGGAGACATTTCTCCCTTTTCTAGAAGTCCATGCTCTCTTCAGATACCTCTGAGCATGTGTAAGGATTAGTTGTTCAATGACTAACAAGCTTTAGTGGCTTGAGAATGTCACCAATTGGTTGGATGTCAGGAAGTGACATAATTTGATTGGTTGTTGCCAATAACTTTGATTGGCATCCTATCAGTACAGGAACAGGAAGCAAACATTATCTGCATAGTCCTCACAATAATGTACTTCTATTTTTTTACTCCTCCAAGACTGGGAATCTGAATAGTTTCCATGGTTACAAACACTACTCACTGAGTCAGAGGCCTGAGTAAACATGGCATGGGGCAATGGCTTTTGTCTGGAGCCACAGGCAGTGGGATGCTATTTGTGAACTCTACCTTGGGCTGAGAAACCTATTGACCCTAAGGTGCTATGAGCTGCATGGGTCTCCCAATTCTATTCATAGTCCCATCCTCACATAAATTTCTGCCAGTTTGTCATTGCTCAAAGGATTAAGATTCTTCTCTCATATAAAGCCTCAACAACCTTTTCTAGTATATTGTGCCTTCTCCAAAGCCAGCAGATCCCAGGTTTAGCACACTCCTCCTCACTCTCTCTTCTTTGAATGTCAAATCCTGCATTTCTGCTCAGAGCTACCCATTTATCACTTTCTGTGTAGTTTTGATGCCCCTATCAGAATTTATATTCCAGCCCACCCCCCCCCCCCCTGTTATTTATACTATTACATTTATTGTTTATCTCCCTGTTCCCTTACTGCGCTATAAGAAATATCATGGCAAGACTATGACATGTGGTGTTTACTTTTATAACCTCCTAGGACCCAAAGCACAGCACAGCACACACACACACACACACACACACACACACACACACACACACACACACACTCAGAATAAAGGAAAGAGCCTGCCCATGAAATATTCTTGCTTTAAAAGTGTGGGATACATGGGCTAGAGAGATTGCTCAGGGTATAAAATGCAAGTATGAGAGCTGGAGTTTGAATTTCTAGAATCCCAGATGGAAAAAGGGAAAGCATCAGTGAAAGTGATTGACAGCTTGAAATCTCAGATCTAGAGGAAGCAAAGATAGGGATTCCTGGGCCAAGGTATCTTGCTAGAATAACTGAACCTGTGAGCTAAAGACCCTGTCTGGATAAATAAGGTGGAAAGTGAGTAAAGAAGTTACTGACACGTCCATGTCAGACATCCACACACAGACAGGTGCACTAGCATGCTCACCCACACACATGTGAACAGGCATGAATGCCAAACACATATTCATGAAAAAAAATGTAAAACATAACAAGAAGTTGAGCTTTGCAGCTCTGCCTTATTATTGAAAGAAAAGCCATGGATGATGAAATGAGAAGAATGATAGCATGAACATCATGTTGATTCTTACCAAGGACAATTGACCTGGTTTCTTCAGTCTGATGACAAAGGTAAGAAAGGCCAGGATACAATGACAGGAAAACATGAACAATAACCAAATGCAATGTGCAAACCAATTACACAGGCATTTTAAAATGAATTGGGAAATCTTACTATGCAGAGGGTATTAGATATTGTTATTAATGTTTACTGGGGGATAAAAGTGGTGTTTTGGTTACAGCTTAATAAAATGCCCTTATTAAAGGGCAAACAATGTGACACATTTTATTTAAGCGACTGCAGCAGCATTTTAAAGACAGAAAATGTTGCAGCTAACGTGCAAATGAGGCACTGTTGGGTGTGAGGCACAAGAAAACTGAAGCCACTGCTCTTTGTCCCTCTTAGCTAGCACAAAGTTCCTAGGATTCCTTGAGTGATAGGGTTGGACTTAGTTACTCATGAAAGCATCTTTCAGCCATGAATGCATCTATGCTAATGAGGCACTCTGTGAGGTTCTCTCATGAGAGGAAGGATAAAAGTTAAACCCAGGAGAACCCAACTGTGTGATCAGAAAGTAGAACTCCAAGTTTCCCCCTCAGACCCTGAGGAAAGGGATCCTTCTGATGGCCAAGGATCTAGTCATGTCTCTTTAGGAGCTGCAATCAAATGGCAAAGAGCTGGAGAAATAGCTCAGAAATACTGTGGTTGCCTCACATGCACAGAGCCCTGGCTTCTGTCTCCAGAGCTGCTTATACTGAGTGTGATGGTTAATGCATGAAATTCCAGCTCTTGGAAGGTAGATGCAGGGAACTGTAGCTCAAAGACAACCTTGCTATATAGTGAGAGACAGCCTGGACATCATGATAGCCTTTTCTCTCTATATTAAGTATAAAGGTATATTACAATATGTTACATTTAATATAATAATATTTGTAGTATATATTTGTATTTGAATTATATTAATATGTGTATATTTGAATATATCAGATTATATATGCATCTAGAGATAAATAAATCAGCAAAAATAGGAAATGTAAGGCACTCTTTCGAGTTCTGTGGGTGTTGTTCAACCTGGAAGACAGGAACACCTGAATTTGCCAACAGCCAGGCAGACATGCAGAAACCCCTCTGTTATCATCTGTGGGGGGAGAAGTCTTGTAGGGCCCAGGTTTTCACTTTTTAGTCTGAGTTAACTTGAGGCAATTGAGGTCAGGGTGGAACTGGACTGTAGAATTTCCAGATGGTATCAGAAAAGCGGATAAGTGGCTGTTTTGGAGAGCCATACAGGGGAGTTATAGGTAAAGATGAACAAGCTTTGAATTAGATTGGGGTTCATTAGATTATTTTATTTTGTTTGGGTGTTTCAACATGCCCCTATCAAAAAGCATTAAAAACTTAAAATAGTCTTTCATATTTTTGTCTATTCGGAGGAAAATACTTGCCACCTTTAGGCATCCTTGTGGAATGTAGTGATACATGATTCCAAAACTAATTGTACATGCCCTGTTGTAATACTGAGTGTTTTCACGTGCATTTGGGGGGGGGGTGCTTGTATGCCTTCTTTGCCGAGAGCTGTTCTAAGGTATTTTATGAAGGGAAGGAAAGGCAGTTGTCCATAATAGAACTTTTATATAAGAAGGTTTATGCCAGCTTTATTCATAATAACAAAAATATAAAAAGAAGCAACCCAAATACCCATCAACATGAACATAAATAAAATGGGAACTTATTGTGTGATGGAGTATTTCTTAGCAATAAAAAAAAGAACAAACTACCCTTACATGGAACAACATAAATGAGTCTCAAAACCACCGTGTTGAATGAAAGAAGCAAGGCACAAAAGAAAACATGCTTTATGATGTGAGCAAGATTGCTCCGTAGGTATAGATATAAAAATAGTGGTCGCTACGGGAAGAAGAATGGAATGGCAGGAGAAACCGTTCTAGGCAGGCAGAAATGGTGTATTAACTCGGCTGGGTTATTTACACAGATATGGGTTTGTTAACATTCAAATTTGAGGGCTGGAGAGATGACACAGCAGTTGACAGTATTGGCTGTATGGTCATGGAAACCAGAGGCTGGACCAGCACCCATCTTACAAGCCAGGGGTCCAGCAAACCCTAGTAATCCCATCTCTGCTGGAATCCAAAACCTTCTGGCCACTGTTCATGCACAGACCCATGTATTCATACACACATGTCAATACAGCCTCACACCCATGAATAAATAAGATGTACTTTAAAACAATAACAATAATGTCCCCCTCAAACTCTATGCTTAAGATCAGTGCATTTCGTTTCTCATTGTACTTGGGGGATGGCATCTCCGAGGACTGTGTGGTCAGAGGTAGATTCTGAGATTCACTGGGAGAGGGGCGTGCCTTCCTGGTCTCTGACCAGGTATGAGCCTGTCACTCACGACAGTCTATTACCCTTCTCTGAGGCACCCGTGCTTAGTAGCTGACTTCCTCTGAGAACTGCATGCCTCTTTGCTGCAGTAACAACCAGAATTCTCAGGATGACACCATGGAAACAGCACTAGCTTTCTGTTTGGGCACCAGTGACCTTGCCACCACTACCCTCTTCGGATATAGCAGCAGGAATATTAGCTGTAAGTGGGCTGCACTGGATGGCAAGAAACTCATGGGAGAGGCATGTGTCACTCCTCAGCTCAAAGAGCTTCTCCCAGGGAGTTCAAGGCTTTCTGTTCTCCCAACTCACCTGCTGGGTTTTTCTGAGAAGTAGGCTAAATGCAGAGAAGACAGGGCTAGCAGAAAGGCAACATGATTTTGTAAAAATTGAACTTGCTGTTGATTTTGGTGTAGAAGCATTGGCATCCATAGAATTTCTGGGATCTGTTTATTCCTTGATAAAATGTGCTACTCTTTCCCAGGCAGAGGATTGTGGTCCTCATTTTCATAGTAAGAAAATAAGCTTGCAGGTATTAAGGGACTTGGGAAAAGGCTGGTGAGTGGCAGATATGGGTGTGCAGACCGAATCCCTCTGACCTCTCACCATGTGCAGGCATCCTGGCTGCCTTCAGACTGAAATATCATTTTGTCTGCCTGTAACAACAGCTTACAACCAGCTCCTTCTGGACCTCAGTGGGTGAACACCTTGTTCACCCTTAAGGAGGAGACTCTGAGACACCTCTGCAGGGACTGTCACATCTGCCTATCAGGTTAAAGTTTGTGCTGCCGTCTGTCATGGTTGGTTTCTCATCTGCTGCCCTTCATCAATTGCCTTTCTTTCTTCCATTTCTGTATTTTCTTCCACCAGTATGTCCTTCAGCTGGAGAATAAACTCACATCAGATCACTGAGTAAGTCTGATAATGAGAAACTCAAACAAAGACAGTAAGAGGTAAACCTCAGGCATTTGACTTTGCAACTTACTCTCCTAGCACTCTGTATATTATAGGTTAAACTGACTGAAACTCCAACTGAACTATAACAGATATATGTGTTGATGGAAATCAGTAGAAATAAGAACATGAAAATTGCATATATACATAGGATGTACTACCTGTACATGATATAAAACATCATATACTTTTTAATAATGTAAAGGGATGACTGATTGATCTTTGCAAATACAAAGTCTTTGTTTAGCCACCCATAACGTTTTTCCAGCAACCATATCACCCATTTGATAAAATCCAGGTTCTCTAGACTAAGACAGATGCCCCATAATCTTCCTCCTCTGACCCTTTCTTCTGGCTCATTCTGTGATACCTTTGTTGTTTCAATATTACTAAACCACTTAGAACTAACTAATAAAGAATGGCATGCTATTTTACATTAGCAAGTCTATTCTCTCCCCCACTGGCAAAGGCTCTTTCATCCTTTTCTCTTACAAAAGTTTAACACCAATTCTTGGAGGAAGGCCAACCCTACTCCAAGGATACAAATTTGATTGCATCTGTATAGACCCTGTTTTCAAATAAAGTCACCTTCATAGGCACAAGAATTTGAGCATAGCTGTTTTGGGTAGACAAAATTCATTCTACAAAGAAGATGGAACCAGGGCTGGTGAAATGTTTCTGTGGGTTAGAATGCTTGATGTTCCAGCCAGGTGACCTGAGCCAGAAATCTAGTACCCATGTAAATAGCTAGATATGTCTATGTATGTGTATCAGTGACCCCAGCATTGGGGGGAAGAACAGACAGACCCTAAGAGGCCTCTGGCTAGCCAGTCTTGTTCAGTAGCAGATTCTCTTTGAAAATAATAAAGTGGAGAATGGAGAAGGACTGAAGTCCGGCTTTGGCCTCAGTTTGTATAAACTCATCTGTCTGCACCACACATATACCTACTTGCATAATGTGTGCATGCACACACACACACACACACACACACACACACACACACACACACACACAGAGAGAGAGAGAGAGAGAGAGAGAGAGAGAGAGAGAGAGAGAGAGAGAGAGAGAGAGAGAGATGCTGCAGATATTACCAGTAACTGATTCTTAGAAAATTGAAGAGCTATTGTCCAGACTGCAGGCTTGGGCAAACTGTCTGTGATTACTGAATGCGGTAGGGCAATGGCACTATAATCTCTATAGAAAGACTCTAGAAAATGATTAGATATCGAGGGCAGATGAATGTTCCATTTCAGATATGTCTTGAGAGGCCTCAGAACCTTCTGTTGTCAGAGTGGAATTTGACAGATGGGATTGGAGGTCTAGGGGTAGTGTTTGGCAGGAACACAGAGAAGGAAAATGGCGGAGGAACAGAGAGTGAGAGGCACAGTATTGTATGCCCAGGCTCCCCTTTGCTAGATGGGTAAGAGTGACTTATCTTCGTATTAGGAGATGTTTTCACTTACAGACTATTTCAACGGGCTAATCACCCCAATCAAAACCCCCCAAAGTTCTACATCTTAGGATTTTGAACTCTAAAACAATGCCACAAGTGGAAAATTCTACATGTGACTGATATGCAGGTGATTTGCCTTCAAAATCATAGACACTAAGAACATTGTATAAAATCACCTCTAGGCTGTATGTGTCAGATGTACACAAACATAAATGATCTTCATATCCTGATAGAATATGCACATTGGACACTTCTAGATGCAAGCACATATTTCAAGAAAAAACAATCCAGATTTTGGAGATTCTTCTGGTTGCAAGTATTTTTGAATGAGGCCCACTCAACCTGAGTCTGCACCCAACAATTCGATCCGTGGAACAGTGCTGGGACCAGATGACATGACTTCATCTAAGTTCCATGGCTTATAAAGTGGAAACCAACTGAATCCCAGGGTTCCAAGGCGTAATGACTCTCAGTCCCTGACTCCTTCACCTCACAGAAGTTCCTTGGTTCAGAGTTACCTTATTTTCTTGGCCATGGCCACTGCACACAGCCTCTCACTTGACAGATGAGCACTTATCTTGGGTAGAGGAGCCATTTTCCTCATTTCCAAAGACATCAAGCATCTCAGGAAGCAGAAACCCACCAGAACTCATGGACAGAGGAGAGCTTCTCTTTCCAACATTATTTTTCCAGAGAAAGAAAGTACATATCTTTAAACCTAATATGCCTAGGTTAATATAGTTTTAGATTTTTTTTTAAGTGTATAGGTGTCTTGCTACACTGTTGTATGTACGCCATTTGCACGCCTGGTGCCTAGATCAGGTCTGCTGGGACTGTAGTTATACAGATGGTTGTTAGCCATCATGTGGGTGCTGGGAGTTGAACCCAGCTCCACTGGAACAATGACAATTAGTCTTAACTACTGAGCCATCTCTCTAGCCTTTGATTTGCTTAGGTTTCTAAGTCCTATGTGGATACAAGAAAAAGGCTGCCAATGCCTGCTCATATCTTACACATAAACATATGATTCCAAATACCACCCATACAATATTGACCAAAGAATTAGAATTAGAGACATTACTCTACTTTTTTTTTAAGAGGGAGAAATAGCCTTATGTTTATAAGCCCTAAATGTTATAACAATAAACATGACATTTGGGGTTTCCCAAGATTAGATATATTTAGCACATTATTAACCCAATTTCACTCCATAGATGAAATAAATAAATAAATAAATAAATAAATAAATAAATAAATAAAAATAATTTTTACATGTCTTTATTGTGTGTACTTGTGTTGTTTCCCTTATACATGTGTCATGTCACTTCAGAGGACGATTTGTGGAAATTGTCTTTCTGTTTCACCATGTAAATTCTAGGGATCAAATTTCAGTTGTTAGGCTCTGCAGCAAGCATGCTTACCAGCACAGCCATCTCACTAGCTTCAAACTAATTTTTTTAACCTCGACAGTCCCCTAATTTCTTTCTTTCTTATTTACTTATTTTTTATTAGATATTTTCTTTATTTACATTTCAAATGCTACCCCGAAACTTCCCTATACCCTCCCCCCTGCCCTGCTCCCCTACCCACCCACTCCCACTTCTTGGCCCTGATGTTCCCCTGTATTGGGGCATATAAAGTTTACAAGACCAAGGGGCCTCTATTCCCAATGATGGTCGACTCGGCCATCTTCTGCTACATATGCAGCTAGAGACACGAGCTCCAGGGGTACTGGTTAGTTCATATTATTGTTCTACCTTCTGCTACATATGCAGCTAGAGACATGAGCTCCAGGGGTACTGGTTAGTTCATATTGTTGTTCCACCTATAGGGTTGCAGACCCCTTCAGCTCCTTGGGTACTTTCTCTAGGTCCTCCATTGGGGGCCCTGTGTTCCATCCTATAGATGACTGTGAGCATCCACTTCTGTATTTGCCAGGCACTGGCATAGCCTCACAGAAGACAGCTATTTCAGGGTCCTTTCAACAAAATCTTGCTGGCATATGCAATACTGTCTGGGTTTGGTTGCTGATTATGGGCTCGATCCCCAGGTGGGGTAGTCTCTGAATGGTCCATCCTCTAATCATAGCTCCAAATATTGTCTATGGAACTCCTTCCATGGGTGTTTTGTTCCCTATTCTAAGAATGAATGAAGTATCCACACTTTAGTCTTCCTCCTTCTTGATATTCTTGTGTTTTGCAAATTGTATCTTGGGTATTCTAAGTTTCTGGGCTAATATCGACTTATCAGTGAGTGCATATCTAATGATTTCTTTTGTGATTGGGTTACCTCACTAAGGATGGTATCCTCCAGATACATCCACTTGCCTAAGAATTTCATAAATTCTTTGTTTATAATAGCTGAATAGTACTCCATTGTGTAAATGTATCACATTTTCTGTATCCATTCCTCTGTTGAGGGGCATCTGGGTTCTTTCCAGCATCTGGCTATTATAAATAAGGCTGCTATGAACATAGTGGAGCATGTGTCCTTCTTACCCGTTGGAACATCTTCTGGATATGTGCCCAGAAGAGGTATTGTGGGATCCTCCAGTAGTACTATGTCCAATTTTCTGAGGAACAGCAAGACTAATTTCCAGAGTGGTTGTACAAGCTTGCAATCCCACCAGCAGTGGAGGAGTGTCCCTCTTTCTCCACATCCTCGCCAGCATCTGCTGTCACCTGAATTTTTGATCTTAGCCATTCTGACTAGAGTGAGGTGGAATCACAAGGTTGTTTTGATTTGCATTTCCCTGATGATTAAGGATGTTGAACATTTTTTTCAGGTGCTTCTCAGCCCTTCGGTATTACTCAGGTGAGAATTCTTTGTTTAGCTCTGTTCCCCATTTTTAATGGGGTTATTTGAATTTCTGGAGTCCAGCTTCTTGAGCTGTTTGTATATATTTGATATTAGTCCCCTATCAGATTTAGGATTGGTAAAAATCCTTTCCCAATCTGTTGGTGGCCTTTTTGTCTTGTTGACAGTGTCTTTGACCTTACAGAATCTTTGCAATTTCATGAGGTCTCATTTGTCAACTCTTGATCTTACAGCACAAGCCATTGACGTTCTGTTTAGGAATTTTCCCGTGTGCCCATATCTTCAAGGCTTTCCCCCACTTTCTCCTCTATAAATTTCAGTGTCTCTGGTTTTATGTGAAGTTCTTTGATCCACATAGACTTGAGCTTTGTACAAGGAGATAAGAATGGATCAATTCGAAGTCTTCTACATGATAACTGCCAGTTGTGCCAGCACCATTTGTTGAAAATGCTGTCTTTTATCCACTGGATGATTTTAGCTCCCTTGTCAAAGATCAAGTGACCATAGGTGTGTGGATTCATTTCTGGGTCTTCAATTCTATTCCATTGATCGACCTGTCTGTCGCTGTACCAGTACCATGCAATTTTTACCACAATTGCTCTGTAGTACAGCTTGAGGCCAGGCATGGTGATTTCACCAGAGGTTCTTTTATTGTTGAGAACAGTTTTTGCTATGCTAGGTTTTTTATTATTCCAAATGAATTTGCAAATTGCCCTTTCTAACTCAATGAAGAATTGAGTTGGAATTTTGATGGGGATTGCTTGAATCTGTAGATTGCTTTCAGTACGATAGCCATTCTGACTATATTAATCCTGCCAATCTATGAACATGGAAGATCTTTCCATCTTCTGAGATCTTCTTCAGTTTCTTTCTTCAGAGACTTGAAGTTCTTATCATACAGATCTTTTACTTCCGTAGTTAGAGTCACACTAAGGCATTTTATATTATTTGTGACTATTGAGAAAGGTGTTGTTTCCCTAATTTCTTTCTCAGCCTGTTTATCCGTTGTGTAGAGAAAGGCCATTGATTTGTTTGAGTTAATTTTATATCCAGGTCCTGCACTAAAGCTGTTTATCAGGTTTAGGAGTTCTCTGGTGGAATTTTTAGGGTCACTTATATATACTATCATATTATCTGCAAATAGTGATATTTTGACTTCTTCATTTCCAATTTGTATTCCCTTGATATCCTTTTGTTGATGAATTGCTCTGGCTAGGACTTCAAGTACTATATTGAATATGTAGGGAGAAAGTGGTCAGCCTTGTCTAGTCCCTGATTTTAATGGGATTGTTTCCAGCTTCTCACCGTTTACTTTGATGTTGGCTACTGGTTTACTGTAGATTACTTTTATCATGGTTAGGTATGGGCCTTGAATTCCTGATCTTTCCAAGACTTTTATCATGAATGGGTGTTGGATTTTGTCAAATGCTTTCTCTGTGTCTAATGAGATGACCATGTGGTTTTTGTCTTTGATTTTGTTTATATAGTGCATTACGTTGATGGATTTCCGTATATTAAACCATCCCTGCATCCCTGGGATGAAGCCTACTTGGTCATGATGGATGATTGTTTTGATGTGTTCTTGGATTCAGTTTGCGAGGATTTTATTGAGTATTTTTGCATCGATATTCATAAGGGAAATTGGTCTGAAGTTCTCTTTCTTTGTTGGATCTTTGTGTGGTTTAGGTATCAGAGTAATTGTGGCTTCATAGAATGAATTGGGTAGAGTACCTTCTGTTTCTATTTTGTGGAATAGTTTGAGAAGAGTTGGAATTAGGTCTTCTTTGAAGGTCTGATAGAACTCTGGACTAAACCCATCTGGTCCTGGGCTTTTTTGGTTGGGAGACTATTGATGACTGCTTCTATTTCTTTAGGGGAAATGGAACTGCTTAGATCTTTAATTTGATC
This sequence comes from Mus musculus, assembly GCF_000001635.26. NCBI lineage: Eukaryota > Metazoa > Chordata > Mammalia > Rodentia > Muridae > Mus > Mus musculus. The sequence goes on from NC_000071.6 coordinate 44,848,991, forward strand.
CTGATTTAACTTTGGTACTTGGTATCTGTCTAGTAAGTTGTCAGTTTCTTCCAGGTTTTCCAGTTTTGTTGAGTATAGCCTTTTGTAGTAAGATCTGATGATGTTTTGGATTTCCTCAGGTAATGTTGTTATGTTTCCTTTTTCATTTCTGATTTTGTTAATTAGAATAATGTCCCTGTGCCCTCTACTTAGTCTGGCTCAGTGTTCATCTATCTCTTTGATTTTCTCAAAGAACCAGCTCCTGGTTTGTTTGATTCTTTGAATAGTTCTTTTTGTTTCCACTTGGTTGATTTCAGCCCTTAGTTTGATTATTTCCTCCTGTCTACTCATCTTGGGAGTAGAGCTTCTGGGTGTGCTGTCAGGTTGCTAGTATATGCTCTCTCTAGTTTCTTTATGGAGGAACTCGAGGCTATAAGTTTTTCTCTTACGACTGTCTTCACTGTGTCCCATAAGTTTGGGTGTCTTGTGGCTTCATTTTCATTAAACTCTAAAAAGTCTTTAATTTCTTTCTTTATTTCTTCCTTTACCAAGGTATTATAGAGTAGAGTGCTTTTCAGTTTCCATGTGAACGTTGGCTTTCTTTTGTTTATACTGTTATTGAAGATCAGCCTTAGTCAGTGGTGATCTAATAGGATGCATGGGACAATTTCAATACTTTTGTATCTGTTGAGGCCTGTTTTGTGACAGATTATATGGTCAGTTTTGGAGAAGGTACCATGAGGTGCTGAGAAGGTATATCCTTTTGTTTTAAGATAAAATGTTCTGTAGATATCTATTAAATCCATTTGTTTCATAACTTCTGTTAGTGTCCATGTGTCTCTGTTTAGTTTCTGTTTCCAGAATTTGCCCATTGGTGAGAGTGGGGTATTGATGTCTCCCACTATTATTGTGTGAGGTGCAATGTGTGTTTGAACTTGACTAAAGTTGCTTTAATGAATGTGGCTGCCCTTGCATTTAGAGCATAGATATTCAGAATTGAGAGTTCATCTTGGTAAATTTTACCTTTGATGAGTATGAAGTGTCACCTCTTGTCTTGTTTGATAATTTTGGGTTGAAAGTCAATTTTATTGGATATTAGAATGGCTACTCCAGCTTGTTTCTTTGGATCATTTGCTTGGAAATTTGTTTTCCAGCCTTTTACTCTGAGGTAGTGTCTGTCTTTTCCCCTGAGGTGGGTTTCCTGTAAGCAGCAAAATGTTGGGTCCTGTTTGTGTAGCCAGTCTATTAGTCTATATCTTTTTATTGGGGGAATTGAGTCCATTGATGTTAAGAGAAATTAAAGAAAAGTAATTGTTGCTTCCTGTTATTTTTGTTTTTAAAATTGGGATTCTCTTCTTTCAGCTGTCTTCTTTTAGGTTTGTTGAAGGATTACTTTCTTGCTTTTCCTAGGGTGTAGTTTTCATCCTTGTGTTGGTGTTTTCCCTTTATTATTCTTTGAAGGGCTGGATTCATGGAAAAATATTGTGTGAATTTAGTTTTGTCGTGGAATACTTTGGTTTCTCCATCTATAGTAATTGACAGTTTTGCTGGGTATAGTAACCTGGGCTGGCATTTGTGTTCTCTTAGTGTCTGTATAACATCTGTCCAGGATCTTCTGGCTTTCATAGTCTCTGGTGAGAAGTCTGGCTTATTTCAAATAGGCCTGCCTTTATATGTTACTTGACCTTTTTCCCTTACTGCTTTTAATGTTCTATCTTTATTTAGTGCATTTGTTGTTCTGATTATTGTGTGTCAGGAGGAATTTCTTTTCTGGTCCAGTCTATTTGGAGTCTGCAGGCTTCTTGTATGTTCATAGGCATCTCTTTCTTTAGGTTTGGGAAGTTTTCTTCTATAATTTTGTTGAAGATATTTGCTGGCCCTTTAAGTTGAAAATCTTCATTCTCATCTACTCCTATTATCTGTAGGTTTGGTCTTCTCACTGTGTCCTGGACTTCCTGGATGTTTTCAGTTAGGATCTTTTTGCATTTTCTTTGATTGTTGTGCTCATGTTCTCTATGGAATCTTCTGCACCTGAGATTCTCTCTTCCATCTCTTGTATTCTGTTGCTGATGCTAGCATCTAAGGTTCCTGATTTCTTTCCCAGAGTTTCTATCTCCTGAGTTGTCTCACTTTGGGTTTTCTTTATTGTTTCTACTTCTCTTTTTAGGTCTTGAATTGTTTTGTTCAATTCCACCATCTGTTTGGTTGTGTTTTCCTGTAATTCTTTAAGGGAAATGTGTGTTTCCTCTTTAAGGACTTCTACCTGTTTAGCTTGTTTTCCTGTGGTTCTTTAAGGACTTCTACCTGTTTAGCAGTGTTCTCCTGTATTCCTTTAAGTAAGTTATTATTGCCCTTCTTAAGGTCCTCTACCAGCATCATGAGATATGATTTTGAATCCAATCTTGCTTTTAGGATGTGTTGGGGTATCCAGGACTGGCTGAGGTGGGAGTTCTAGGTTCCGATAATGGTGAATGGTCTTGGTTTCTGTTGGTAAGATTCTTACGTTTGCCTTTAGCCATCTGGTAATCTCTGGTGTTAGTTGTTATAGTTGTCTCTGGCTGGAGCCTGTTCCTCCTGTGATTCTGTTAGCCTCTGTCAGCAGTCCTGGGAGTCCAGCTCTCTTCTGAGTCTCAGTTGTCAGAGTACTCTCTTCAGGCAAGCTCTCCTCTTGCAGGAAAGGTGCATGGAGGTTGGTGTTCAGACCTGCCTCCTGGCTGAAGATGAAGGCCTGAAACAGGGCCTGTCCCAAAAGATGTGTTGCCTTTGCAGTCTGTGCGCTCACCTGCACAGACTGGTCTCCGAGGGACCCAGGACACAAGATGGCTCCCTCACGTGCTCTGGTAGTCAGAACCCTCTCAGGTGGTCATCTCTTCTCTGGTGGGGAAGGTGCCTGGATGTCTGGAGCCTGAAATGGAGGTCTGTCCAAGAAGCTGTGTTGCTTTGGCACTCCAATCACCCTCTGCAGTCTGCAAGCTGATCTGTGCAGACTGGTCTCAGAGCGACCCAGGACATAAGATGGCTGCCTCACCTGCTCTGGTAGTCAGAGCCCTCCTGGGTGGCCTCCTCTCCTCTGGCGGAGAAGGTGCCCGGATGTCTGCAGCCCAAAACAGGGCCTGTCCCAGAAGCTGTGTTGCTTCTGCCTGTCCCAGAAGCTGTTTCGCTTCTGCAATCCGCTTGTTCACCCTCCGCAGTCTGTGAGCTGACCTGTGCAGACTGGTTTCAGAGGGACCTGGGACACAAGGTGGCCTGTTTTTTTTTTTTTTTTTTTCTTAGATCTGTGGGTTGAGAAAATCTGAAGTTAAATAAATGTAATTATTGTTAACTCTGTCATGTCTTTTGCTATAAGAGCATATCAAGTATGCAATCCTTAACAAGAGAGATCACATGAAGGAATGCTCACTAAACTTACTTGAATACAAACAAGATGGTCATTCACCTAATATTGAAACTGAATAGATCAAATATTTCTTCTGGGTCTGGTTTCCTTAGTATCAACCATATTGTTCTTTAATACGTGGTTAAATTTCATTTACTATAGTATAAGCTATATGTGGTCACTAAATTTTTATCGTGACTTTACAGTATATGAGGACTCTATTCTTGGCACCAGGCTTCTGAACATCTGGAGACAACAAATGTGCCCATATAGGAACACACCTCCTAAAGCAGTACCTTCATTTCCTTTATCTTATTTGGCACTGCAATTTTTTTCTCTTATTGGATTTGTCTGAACTTTATTTCCAGTGCACTTTGCATGGCACAGAGAGCTGAAAGTTGGTGAGACTAGCTCACTAATTTTTTGAATTAAAACAAAGCATGGGAAGAGGAAAAAGGCAGCTCCAAAATTACAGCACACAGTCTTTGATTGGTGGCCAACAGTAACAGGTACAGCTCTAGCCACAGTGCAGTTGGAGCAATGGAATGCCTGGGTTCCATGCCGTGTTTATTCAATATTGTTCATACTAAAACATACTCTTTGACAAGCCCGGTAGGTTTAATTCCACCTTATGGTTTCGATCTAAGGCGAGTCTGACAAGTACAGGGTTACACATAGCACCTCTTTGTTCCATACCACTTTTCCTCTGGGTAGAAGAAAACAGGAGAGCTGGAGCAACTCTGTGGGAAGAAGAGGTAAAAAGAGTAAGAATGGATACAACCTGACATGGATGGAGCTGTCCCCAGTGCATGTGTCATATACCACTACAGTTTATGATTGTGTACCTGTCTTATTTTCAATACCTTTGTGAATAAGGAATACACATCGCTCCTTTACCTGTCTTTAATGCACAGGAGACAGAGTGCTGTTGCTAATACAAAGCCTCAGAAGTGAGAAGCACTGACTATTGGGGGGCTAGAAAGGAAGACACAGATGCACGGGCCCCATGCCATTCCCACACATGGCCTGGCTTCCTCTGGTTCTCTGCATTCTGTCTGTGGCCTCTTAAACTACACTGAGCCTTGCATCTCCAGGCCCTTCTACTTTCATCTTCTTGTTGTTTTTTGTTTGTTTGTTTTTTTGTTTTTTGTTTTTGTTTTTTTTTTCTCTCTCTCTGAATCAAACCACTGGCACCGTATTCACACTTGTTACAAAACAATCCAGCCAAGCCACTTTTAGGGAAAGAAGTACCTCTAATATCTTAGCAGATCCTGGCTAAATAAAGCACATCCTACATCTGATACAAAAGCGAGACTGTGACTCTTTCTTAAGTCAGAATGAGAGCAGGACTTTGAGATATAAAGAAGTGGGGATGAGGGACATAAAATGCTGTAAGGCATTAGGCTAGAATTTAGAATATAGGAGCCATCCGTTAGTGTAAGGTTTGACACAGCAGAAGTGTCTGCTGTCAGTGAAACATCCATCTTTCAGATCAAACTGGTAGTCTCTAAGGAAGGCTGTCTCCTCCACTCCCCTCCACCATCTGAGCAAGTCTTGTCACTGGCACCTGGGTGCTACTTTTTCTACTTTATGGTTTATGACAATGTTTCCAATAAAAGCCACTGGGACTCAGGGTTCTGCTGACACCTGTCTGTAATTTCCCTGTCTTCTTAGGAAGCTGTGATTAGGTGTGGGTGTTGTCAGCTGAACTGAAACAGGGCAGTACGTAAGAGAGATGCTTTGAAGACAGACATCCATCAGAGTGTTCAGTCTGGCTGGCAGCATTGAGAACAAGTCTCCTGTTCACAGAACCCTGCCAAACCTACTCCTGTCCCACTGCTGTCTTTTCCAGGTGGCATAGATACCTGCTTGGTACCAAACTATTACACAAGTTGGGTATTTTTCTAGTTGTTCTTTACCGATGGTTGAAAGCTAGTAACTCCCGCCCTTGTCATGAAGCCTTCCCCACAATACCCCATGCACCATCTAGATGACTTTGGAGATGTGAGACAGTGTACATTGCAGTCAGGCGACCCTGAATTCAAAATGCAGGTCCAACACTAATCATAGGATCCCAGACAACTCTGAGCATCCATTTTGTACCTGTGGGGACAATAATTGTGTCCAGACAAAATAATTTGTGGTATAATGGAATCATTGGAAAGGAGCCAAATGTCTCCCAGGGGCTGGTCATATAAATCATGGCGCATCTACAGCCACAGTTGGTTTGCTTCCTATTTCTAATGCATCTTTTTAGTGGTGGGAGCTCTGCTATGGTACTCTCTATCGCTTTTAGCATTTTTCCTTATCTTCCAGAGAAGGGTGGGTGATTGTTGTCATTGATGAGCTTGGGAATGAGAAGTAGGACATTCTTAGCCAGCCTTCACTTTTGTTTTAGGGGTTACCCTCAAGGATTCTTATCCCCTCTTGGGGCAGGACCTGACTGTCTACTGCTTGGGAGAAAGATTTGTTCAATTTCAAGGTTTGATGTTAAGAAGGCTATAAGTCTTTAACTAAATCAGAGACTAAGGTCACATTTATGTCTCAAAGAATTTAAAACTTATATATGAAAAAGGTATTCATCTAGTGTCTTCTCAAAGCCCTAATATAATACCATGAAATAATTCCATTCAAGTCAAAAATAATTTGGTACATATTTTTGGCACACGATAATAATATATATATACAGGATAGGGAAGAGATCACAAAATAGAAAATGTGTTCTGGTTCTGTTCTTGTTTAAAATACATGAAGTCTTTATGCTTATAATGGAATGACATCTGTACAACTCCATGAACTCAATAATGGTTCTTTTGGAGAGGTAAGATGATGCGTATTTTGAAATATTCTTTTAGCAAGATTCTAAAATAAAAGTGTATTCCTATTTTATTGATAAAATACTAAAATTACGTCTTTGTCAATGTTAAAAATCACATTTAGAATTCTCAGAAATAATGGGCTGAGATATAGGTACTTCAAGTTCCTGAGTTCAATCCTCAGTAGTAAAATAGTCCTCAAAACTACAAATGTCACACAATTCCCCTTTTGTGAGTTTGTTGCTTAGACTGTTTATTCAGCTCAGAAGTGGTTATCAGTTTGGCTGGAGATCGTCCAGTGCCACTTGTTTTAAAAGGAAAAGTTTCCACAAACCATGAGACCCTCTGATTTCAGAGTACGAAAGACAAAATAACCAAGTTGCTTCAAAATGTTTTATTTTTTTCCTCAGTATGCATTAAATGAAAAGGGGTATGAGTTGGAGAGTGATGCATAGACAGATGACATGGAAATGTAGAATTGTCCAGATGGAAAGGACCTAAGTATTGCTAGAACCTAGTGATGGAAAATTTAGTTGTGCACCATTGTCACAGACAGGTGCCATGATCAAGCAGCCATCAAAATCACACATGGCCTCTTTTTGTTATTAGTTCCTATAAGTTGCATCCTCTAGTGCATAAAGCTCCTACACACTTGTCAGAAAAGATGACACCCTATGTCCATGTCTCCTCTCTTGGTGACATCCATTTCACATCAGAGGAAATGAGATAGGTAGGGACCAGGGACTTTCAGAGCCACCTAGCCAAAGACAGAGCCTCACCTTCAATCTTCAGCTTAGACCAGAACACTTACTGAGCTGTGTACACGAGTGTCCATACATGGCTTCTTATGACAAGGCAGGAGAGTATAGTCACCTGCCTTTACCATGTTTACTGTCTGCTGGTGTTCTTCTGATGTGCAGCAGATGAAAAATATCATAAAATACAGAAGAAAAAACAGTATTTGTAAGGAGAGAACAAAGGGAAAGAATGGATGTGTGACTGGAAAGAACGAGAAACTGGATTCAGCGTGATGCACCAATGAAACATACATTACAGGCATAAGTTTAGACGTAATGGGTGGAAGTCTGTACCATCTTCAAATCATTTCTAACCAAATCATTTATACAGTAATTTCATTGAAATTATATTCAGAGGTTAATTTCTTCTTTCTTCTCTCTCTGTGTCTGTGTCTGTCTCTCTGTCTTTATCTTTCTGTCTGTCTGTCTGTCTGTCTGTCTGTCTGTCTGTCTCTCTCTCTCTCTCTCTCTCTCTCTCTCTCTCTCTCTCTCTCTCTGTTTTCCTCTCTCTCAGATAAAGAGTCTCTCTATGTGGCCATCGCTGGCCTGAAACTTACTATACTTACTACATAAACTGGGTTACCCTGGAATTTGCAGTGATCTCTTGTCTGTCTTTTCAGTACCAGGACCATAGGCACAAACCACCCCCACAGCCAACACCTCTAGTCCTTTCACTTGTTATTTTGACATAGAATCTCACTAAATCTTCCAGACTGACCTTAAACTCACTCTGCATCCCAGGCAGGCCTTGTGCTTGCTATCCTCCTGACTCAGCCTCTAGGGTAGCTGGTGGGTTTTTTTGTTTGTTTGTTTTTAGTTTTAGTTTGTTTGTTTTGTTGTTGTTGTCCCGGTTTTCTTTCTTTTTTTTTTTTGCCTTTATTGATAGTTTAGAATTATTATTTTTGGATTCCATAGAAAAGATCTGAGATTCAGCTGAAATACCCTTTAGAATTACAGTCCACTCCTCGCTAGGGAAGCTGAAACAGGAGCTCTAATAGCAATGCATAGAACATGGAAACGCTTTTTATAGACTTTGTTTTGCTTTGTTCTGTGTAGCTTTGGCTGGACTGGAACTTGCTATGTAGACTAGTCTGGCTTCAAACTCACATAGATCAACCTGGCTACCTTAGATAATAATTTTAATCATTAAGCATATAAAAGTCATTTTATATACACACCTAAACTTATTAGAGACGCTGTCTGAATTATAGTAAAATTACTTCTCAGCAAATCCACAGTAAGTTGAAAAAGCTGTAAGTCAATTACATCTAACACACCTAGTGTGAAAAGTTGCAGAAGCATGTAACAAACTCTTCTGACAGGGGCCATTTTGCAATCATTTCATGTCATGTTGATCATGACCATAATATTTGTCACACTTTTCACTATTTCACATGCATGATCTTACTTGGTCTTCTCAAATCATGTGAGATCAATAATAGCATACACATTTTATAAACAACAACAACAACAAGCTGCAAAAACAATCACAGTTATGCTTTTATTTTCTGGACTAGGCAATCATATCAGTGGTTTGTACATATCATCTGATTTATGGGCCAATTCGTGTGTCCAAGTCATCTAGTTCCTTGGTAATGCAGCCTGTGTGGACTCTCAGGCCAAGGTCATCTGGTTGAAGAGAAAACTAGACCTATCATACAGCATGGGGGGGATGGGCAAGCACATGGTACATGTTCTCTAATAATACACTTCAAAATTTATGGGATGGGTAGTGGAGAGGCTGCTCATTGAGAGCCCATACTACTCTTGCAGAGAACAGGGATTTGATTTCCTACCATGTACACTGGAAGCTCACAATCATGTATACTTCCACCTCCAGGGGATCCAACACCTTCTTTTGGCTTCTGTGGGCAACTACACTCATGTGTACATATCCCAAACATGTATACATAATAAAAAACAAGACAAATATTTAAAAAATTGTACAGGGGTCACTAAAATTTGGAAACAATAAGACTTCTGAGGTCAAGGGCAGGAGAATCACATGGACCTTCAGCACATGATAGATATTTTGGATCATAGTTGTCTCAAAGAACAGAGGAGAAGGTACAACTCAGATTGTCCCTAAAAGTAATATAGGTAAAATGTCCTTGAGGTTCATTGAACATAGGACATTTTCTTTAGAGGTACCAAGCAGAGCAGAAGAAACAAATGTCTGCTCCACTTTTTAGCTGTCTAGTGGGACCCTTGTGGTACATGGAGAATGACTTCCTCAAACAGAGAAGTCCAGATCCTAAGGATCTTCCAATTAGTTATGGAAAGAAGTAACCCAGGAGTTGCCTAAGCAACTGAGATCTCCACAAATTAGACCCAACCAGGAGATCGTCAAATCAGATTGTTCTTCTTATATAACAGGCCAAGTGAGGCTGGTACATAGAGAGTACTCTTTGATGGTGTTTCTTCTAAGAAGGTCGTGACTTTGGTGTTGGCCTCAGGTAACTTCTGAAACTGGCAAGACATCCATTATATATCATTTTAATGCATCCCAATTTTATCACTTGTCAACAGAGAAACAAAACTCTCATCTTAAAAGGGAAAATTGATAGTCTATTCTAGAGACAAATGTAAATGACCAGGGACCAAGAATATAGACTAAGGTCATCCCAAATTCTATGTTCTAATGAGGTAACATATCCATGTAGTTTTATAATAATGAAACAAAGAAAATCACAAATCAGGATCCTCTTCAAATACCTTAGTGGAAATAATATTCCGATCACAGACAAGTGGGGAAATTTTAGCTGTAGGTCTCAGATGCTGTTTGATGGCACTCTTTGCCTTTTGGTTGGTGGAAACAAGGGGTCTATTTTTTAATCTAATGGTCACAAAGATGTTAGGTCACATATATAGGAGGGTAATGACCTGCTAAGGAAAGGGCTGAAGATGCCTCCATGTTGCTGAAGTTCTAGTTCACTAATCAGCCTTGCAGAACTTTCACTGTAAGCACCAGTTCTTTCCCGGAACTTCCACTTACATGTTAAAAGCAAGGCTTACAGCCATCTTTGTGGTTCTTGATTCCTTAGAATCTGATGCTATTCACCTGAATAACAAGATAGGTGGTCGAGATGATATCCTAATTGGGTTGGCCCCTAAGCCAACAGGATCAGTGTCTTTATTTAAACACACACACACACACACACACACACACACACACACACACACACACCCTTTGGGCACAGAAACCCTACCAAGGAGAACACCATATTTGATAGCATTCCCGCAGACAGTGAAAAAAGATAAAAACAGAAAGGGGAATTACAAATCAAAGAAATACAAGGTGTAGCGACTGGAAAGGGTGGGTTTAACAATCTTTGCAAACATGATGGTTTAAAAAGTGATTCTGGAGTCTGTTTCTAAGATAGACTCATAAGATAGACTCACAAGGCAGGGAGCATGTTTGGTTCCTTCATAGGCTGTGAAGAAAAATCTATTCTAATCCTCTCTCAGACTTCTGGTGCTCTGTCAGCAATCTTTGGTATTCTTTAGCCTGCAGATGTACTGTTATCATACAGACCTTTGCATTTTATTGTCCCCCTGGGTCAAAATTCCTGTTTATATAAGGACACTAGGCATATAGGAGTAAGGGCTCATGCTACTCCCATATGAGCAATGTAAGTCATTACATCTGCAATGGCCTACGTTTTGGGTTCTTTTCTTGGAACCTTGGAGTTAGAGCCAGGAAATATAATTCATCCTATGATTTTTGATTTAGAATAAAAAATTGGGCTAGATGGATAGATGAGTTGGATTTTGGTAATTTGAAACTCAGACTCAGGCATGCATTTGCCTCTAAACACATTGCCTGTTCCTCATGGAAAAGCAGTGGTTCTGAAGCCTGTACAACAGCCCAATTCTTGAACATGGGGCACTATAGAATGAAATTGTTTTCTTCCATAAAGGCATTTTGGAGTGATAAGACTTACCAAAAGACAAAATCCTCAAGATATATCTACTAATTTTCATGTATTCTACTGCTTCTTTGTTTTTATTGACCAATAAATTAGAGATATAGAAAATGTATACAGTTAAAAAATAACATCAATAACTGATTTCTTATCCTTTATTAATGAAGAAACATTTACTTTTGGAAGAATAAATAACCCAATGTTTGCTTGACTTACTGTTATTTAAAACATTTTTCTGAGCCTGGGGGCGGGGTTGCAAGCTCAGTGTCAAATGGCTCATGGAGCATAGGCACAGTTCAAAGTCAATCCCTAGTATGAAAGCATGCATAGACAGATGCATATAATTATGAATATTCTCATTACTATAGAATTTCTATTAATATGCCACTAATGATAGTTGAGGCTTTAGAGATATTGAAAATATACACAATGATGGGATGGGAGTGTCAAAAACAAAGCAGATAAACTTCAAATGATAAGAGGATTTCAATTTATAAATAAGTCCTACTAATCAATAACAAAAGAGATCCATTTTTGAAAACAATAAAAATTCTAAACAAATAAATAAAATAAGTCAGGATTATAATAGAGGGTCCTTTTGGTATTAAAAGCAATGGAATTATGAGAATGAGATTTCATCTTTGGTCATCTTTTCAAATTAAACATTGCCTCGTATTGGCAATTCACATGGAAAATACGATGTGAAATTTGCCAATATGCTTCAAGTCTTCAACATGGAGAGTCTTTGATCCAGCCATTCTATACATAAGACCTTCTCTGAAGGAGTCAATAAGGATTATGTGATAATATACTTAATGATAAGGAAAATAGAAACAAAATAGTAGTAGTATTTAGTGAACTATATTCCAGTTACAATAATACGTAGTTTGCATATATTAATCAGCTTAGTTTCTAAGTACTTTAACATGAATCCTTCTATCATTATTTATTACTATTTGGCAGGGATATTACCACTTTACAGCCTCGAAAACTGTTTTGTAGAGAAGTTAAGCAATTTAGGTAATTTCTTTGGAGATTATGAAAGGAAGTTCATTGTACCATTGTTGATAATAACAAAAATGTGTGCATCTCCTACCAGATTAGGTGTGTGGCTAAATAAGGGGGCATTTATACTCAACTAAAGAAGAATTAAAACTACAAAAAAAAAGAGATATAGAAAAATAAGCATAATTTATTTGTATATGCATCCTCAGGTACTGGCTTTAAAATGCTCCCTAGATATCAAAGTCTGAAGATGCCCAGGTCCCTTGTATAGAAAACCATGGTTTGTGCATAGAGCCCAAAGGCATCTCTCATGTGCTTGAAATCACCCTCATCTTCTGATTCATAATATAATGTAACTGCCACCTAGGCAGGGCTTACATTGTGCTGTTTATGAAGGAATGACAAGAAAAATATATAGCTACATTCAGTGTAGATGCACACTTTTTCAGTTATTCCAATGTACAGTTGATTGGATCTGCATATTTAGAACCTGTGAATATAGATCCCACTGGCACAGGGTGCCACCTGAAATTAATTAAATATTCATCCACATTTCAATTGTGTTTTGAAGAGTCACAGTTAAATCTCTTGGGAAAGACCATAAGCTTCACTCCGTGAGATGGATATTACTTTAACTTTAGTAGTAAAATGAATCACTGTTGTGGCTGTCTGTCGTCAGTGTGCTATTCCCCAGAGCTAGGATCTTCAGGAGCAAAGACATAGAGTGGGAGGTCACTAGCTCACTGAGGTAGCTGGCTTCTGAAGGAAACAGACTGAATTCTTTTGAAAACTGGTTCTGGTAGGCTAAGCTTAAGCTTCAAGCATCCATTTTTCTGGCCAAACTTTAATTTCTTTCCCCTCTTGTAATTCCTATTTATCATAAGACTTTACAAGAGCCAATGCTAGCCTGCCTCGGGTATTTTGTCATAGCAATACAAGTAGCACAGTGCAAAATGACATCGTTATTACTGAGGTTCCTGTCAGAGAGTACTCATTCACAAGTGGGTTCCACCCACCTGATCCCAGTCTTAGGACTCAGCCTTTGAAGCTAAGATCTCAGTGTGGAAAGGGCTGAGAAAAGGGTGCCCCATTCTCTCCTACTCACCAAATCTGGTTAAGACATTCTTCAGTTAGAATGGAATTCAGAGATAATGGGCAGAGGGTGATCAGAGTGATAAAGAGAAGTGAAATCTATTGAGAAGGAGGTGTTTGCCTAAGTAAACAATTACTATGGTCTATGATTCTAAGGGTCTTCAAGCTCTAGTCTGTAGGATCTGTGGTTATCAGGCATGACTAATGGACTGAGATGAAAAGGCTATCCTGGATGATCAGATTGGCTTAACATATTCTGTTGCCAGTGATGTCTTTTTGTATTTGTTGTTTGAAGTAAAATCACACTCTGTAGACTGGGCTGGCTTAACCTGACTCTGTAGCCCAGATTGGTCCATCCTCCTAAATTAATATGATAAACACATGCCGCATCACAAGGCCCAGACCATAGTGTCCTTATGGGAGGTAGATTGAGACTTCATGGCTGAAGAGGAAAAGGTGATACAACTATAGGAATCCTAGGAGAGATGGAGAAACTGGAAGATGATCCATGGCTGGCTTTGAGGATGGAGGGACAATCATGGATCAGAGACTATAGAAACTCACTAGGAGCTGGGAAAAGCAAGTGAATGGATTCCCCCTTAGGCGTATGAGGAGCCAACCCTGCTGGTATCTCAACCACGTCTTTCAGACAGTATCACACTTCCAGAGCTTCTAGAACAATAAATCTGTGTAAGCCATGATAGTGAGTTAGTGTCAGTTCATTATAGTAGCAAATGGAAATTAATATTTAGTACTCAAAATGGCAATCAGTCCTCCCACTTCTGAGTTGGAAGTGGTTAGATCAAGGGTTTAAGGTTAGATTTGATGACATAGTGAGCTAAGGCCAGCCTTGTCTGTGGGAGAACCTGTTTCAAAAACTAAACCAAAAAAAAAAAAAAAAAACCCAAATAATTCAAACAAGCAAACAAACAAACAAACAAATGAACAGTAGGGCAGCAGCAACAAATACCAGTGAAAACTGTTTACAAAAAGAACATAAGCAAAAATGTAAAATGTTAACATCTTTACAAAAAGATCCATGGACCCTATTAACCATTGTTAATAAGCTAAAGTATTTCCTTTTGGTATTTAACTCTAAGAATTCTCAAACACAGTGAGAGCACAGTGGGGATTTCTTTACCTGGCATTGAAGAAACTGGCAAAAGCATTCTCAGGAAACAGTCCAAATAATGAACCACTCCCTTAAAATGTCAACAGTTCAACATTTTAATCCTTTTTTCCCCAAAAGATCTTGGATGCCCATGTTTCTTCCTGTAAAGACTGGACCTCTAGTACTTTGTTTTTAATTAGAATTAAAATTGTTATTTGAGAATTGATACATTTATACGATGAAATATTATATTCATCCCCATATCTCTCCTCCAATTCTCCCCATCACCTCACATATCCTTCTCCAGTTTTAATGTCTTTCATTTTACTTTAACAACCCACCAAGTCCAGTTAGAGCTGCCCACATGTGCATGGGTAAGGAGCATCCAAAAGTGTGGGTATCCTCCCAGAGGAATTGCCTCACAGTTACTTCCTCCCCCAGCAACTCTCAGCTGCCACCAGCTCCACGCATAGGCGAGGAGCCTGGAGAACACCTCCTCCATCTAGGTCAGCATTCTGACTGGCTTGATCTTGTGGGAGCAGTCACAAATGACATGGAATTCATAAATGCAAGGGCCACGTCATGTCCAGAAAACAGCATTTTACAGCTCATTCTCATCTGCTCTGACCTTTTCTCTCTCCTCTTCAGAAACATTCCCTGAGCGGATAGAATAGTGGGTAGTAGCCCTGCCTGTTTAACCTTCTTCATTGTCTCTTCCCCCACTTCTTTCTTCTTTCCCATCTCTCCTTCTCTCCCTCCATTTCTCCATCCCTCTCCCTCTTTTTCTTCTCCACTTTCCTTTTTTCTTTAAGGCTGTAACCGAGGCTCTTAAACGTGCCTGGATAAAATAGGACCCAGGAATTCAAACCCCTTCCAGCACACAGAGATGTTGATCTCAGACTGCTAACATATTTCAAACTCCCCTGAAGTTCTCTGGTGTCTGAATCCCGCAGGCAGATTATTCTAATTGCCTCTCTCCTACTCTCTGGATGGCTGGGTCACCTCCACCCACTGCTTCTCCTCCTGCTTGCAGCAAGCTCTGGCCTTTTAAAATTGCTGCTTCTAATGTGCTACCAAAATAGGGAATCAGAAAACTAAGCTTGTAACAATAGCTTCTGAAAGAAGAGCTAAGCTTCCTAAGTGGTTTTCTTGTGTGTAGCTCTTGGGGACATGTGCATTTATTTATTTGTGTGTATGTGTGTGTGTGTGTGTGTGTGTGTGTGTGTGTGCATGTCAACTGGGGATATGGCTGCTGGATCAGTTGCCTAGTTATCAGTTTTTGATCTTTTTATTTCTTTGTCTGTCCAGCTATAAATTCTATAGGCAGTTGTATTCTACCAATATAGATTTTAAACAGGCTTGATTTCTTGTGTACCTACTGTGAGTTGGACACTGTAAGCTCTACCCCACATGGGGTCTTGGCTGGCATAGTGCATTCTATAGAACGCATGGCACCTCATCTTCCACTCAAATTTGTGAAATGAAATACCTGAATCTTGCTGTTCACTGAGCCCATCTCCCTCTGAGGCTGGGACAAAAGGGCAGGGAAGTCTCTGCTGATTCTCTGGAACACAAATGCTAACAAATGTGTCTTGTTAGTCTGCTGTCAGGGGCGAGATGTGTATCAGGAAGGCTGTGTGTCTGAAGACACTAGAATAATTCCCTTCTAATAAGTTTCCATCTTACCGAGAAGCTGAAATGCTGCCAGGAGCCTTCTAAGAGGTCGGCTCACAGCATTGGAGTGTGGGATTAGATGTGTCTACATTTCTGAGAAAGGCCAAGGCCAGCTGAGCCCCACCCATGTGGGCATTCAGTCCTTAAAACAGGAGCCCAGGAACACTGGCAAGCTAGTATAGATTTCAGCACCTTTAAAAAATGTCCAGAAATGTGTTGCTAATGGGCTTTCTCCCTCCCTTTATAATCCCGTCATGGGAGGGGAAAAGAAGGGGCTTCCTGGATATATTCAGGGTCGATTGTTGGAAGCCTGACATGCAGGCAGTGGTACATTAGCTTTTGCTTTCGTACAAATTCTCCATTCCTCCAGCACCCATTCCAGAACACAACCAAGAAGGGAATTTCTCTCCTCTGACTCCTGCACAAGGTATGTGGTGGGTTTAATGGTCAAACACATGTCACTTCCTTGGGTAACACCAAACTCAGGTTCCCTTCTTCTCTGTGCTTATGACTTCTTTCATAACAGGACAGCTTTGCCGTTCCTTCCCTCTTTATACTGAAACAATGGTCTACTTTTTACTGATCCCAAACTATATTTAAACTCTAAATTCTTTTCTTTAGCCCCCAGGGATCACCAGGCAGCCTCCTCTGAATAACATCTAATGAAATAAAGAGAAGTAGCATGATTTTTGTTTTTCAAGAAGGTTTTCAGACTGCAAACCAATTCCTTTATGATTTAGAGGGGCCGGGCACCTTCCTAGAGACCCTCCCTGGGGAGAGGATGGATAGATGGCCATCGAGATATTGCATGAAAATTAGTATCAGGCTACAAATTATTGGACCCCATTAGAATTTTCTTTTAGGTAAATTAAGGTTATATATCACAATCTTCCAAGAGCCTTGGATGTTTTGAATCCTCCAAATTAACAGAGCATTTAAGAATTCATGTAATCTAATACTGGATATGATTAAAATACAGAGCCTGCTTCTTACAACCCTCATTTCTCTTGAGCAATAGCCTCATGAAAGAAAGAAAGAAAGAAAGAAAGAAAGAAAGAGAGAAAGAAAGAATAAAAGAAAGAAAGGAAGGAAGGAAGGAAGGAAGGAAGGAAGGAAGGAAATTAGAGGACAAATCTCATAATTGAAAGGTTGTTTGTAAAGACAAGAGGTCTTGTGGTTAGCATGCAATGCACACTGAGCATATTATATTCATCAGAGCACCATAAAATGGAGAAGATGCATGTTGTTGTGCATTTGTGTGTGCATAATGAGTGTGTCTGCATGTGCACCTGCACATTTGCCTGTGCTTGCATATGTGTATGTTCACCAGCATATATGTGTTTCTATATATATTGACGTGTGTGTGTGCCTGGTTATTGTGTGTGTGTGTGTGTGTGTGTGTGTGTGTGTGTGTGTGCCTAAATGTGAATTTCAAGTCACACAGGGCAATTCATATTTCCTTCAGGCAGACATTTCTGTATTTATAGTCCATGCCTTTATTTATTCAGTAATCACATTTAAGCTGAATTTTATTGTTTCCTACATCCATTAAGTAGCAAGTTGATATTAAGCTCTAGCATGTAGCATTGTTCAGACAGTATGGAGGAAATGTATTCATTACTGTCCAGCCCAACCATTTGCATAGTTTACATTTGAACTTTAGTTTATAAACATTTTAGCCACACCTGAATGAAAAAGTTGTGTCCTCCTGTTAATGTCAGCCTCACTCCCCTCCACAGCTCCTCTTCAGAGTCATCTTCACTCTAATGCTCTATATCCCAGCTGTGGTGGTTTGAATAGGAATGACTCCACCGACTCTTGTGTTTAAATGTTTGGCCTATAGGGAGTGGCACTATTAGGAGATGTTGCCTTTTTGGAATAGGTGTGGCCTTGTTGAAGTAGGTGTGGCCTTGTTGGAGGAAGCGTGTTACAAGGGGACTTTGAGGTCTCAGATGTTCAAGCCAGCTCCAGTACCATGTCTGCCTTCAAGCCACCATGCCTCCTGCCACAAGGATAATAGATTAAACATGTGAACTGTAACTATCTCCAGTGAAATGTCTTCCTTTATAAGAGTTGCTGTGGTCATGGCACCTCTTCACAGCAATAGAACCCTAGCTAAAACCCTGGGTGTGCCCCAGCTCATGTGACCATCAGTTGAGAGTGCAAATTTCATATTGTAAATAAATAAGAGAGAGGCCTTGAAGCTGCTTGTTTGTCATGGTGATTTTGTTCAAGGGGGAGAAGATGTGAGTGGAGTAGAGTTGTTCTTGCCTGGTCTTTTCCCCCTTTTCAGCATCTACTCATTCTTAAAGTCCATCTCTCATGAAGAGCACCTGGACCTCCTAGATGATGTCACATAAGAGCCTTGGACTGAAAAGAAGAGATCAGCTCCCACTTCCAGAACTGCCACTGATAGACCCGGCTATACTGACTGGGGTCCCGACATTAGCAGTATGCAATCTCAGCTCTTCATGTGGTACCTGGCTTCATAATCTCAGGTCTATTAAGCTGAGATGGTTATTCCCACATCTCTGCAGAAGATTAGTGACAGGAACCCCACACGCATCAAATTCTGCCACTGCTTCAGTCCTGAAGTAAATCCTAAGCAGCAAAATTTGCTTCATATCTTACTGCTCAGTGTGTGAAGATGGGTGTAACCTGGAGTCTGACTGGTCAGCCAGTCTAGCCAAAAATCATGAGCTCAACAAATAAGATGAAGGCTGTTAGAAGAACATTCCCTAGTGTTAGAACGCAGGCTTACACCTTTAGGCCTCACCCTTAGCTTGAATCTGGCTACATCTCCTGGCAGCTCTCTTTAGGATAGAGGGTTGAGTTTGAGGCCAATCTTGTCTACAAAGTGAGTTCCAGGACAGCCAGGGCTACACAGAGAAAGCCTGTCTCAAAAAAACAAAACAAACAAACAAACAAACAAATACATAAATAGTAAAAAAGTCGTCTGAGCTGTCACTTGACATCTCTGGATTTATAGTACCTGGATCCTTGTGTTCTTTGTCACCCATGCCATGTTGAACTAAAACACTTGATTTGAAACTTACCACCATTTCTGAAAGGTTATAAAAGTCATGTCTTTACTTTGTTTGGGGAGGGCATGTCTCTAAACTGCTTGGGGGTATTTTCTCAGGGAGGCATTCTGAAGGATGCTCCCAAAGAGGCTTCTTGGGGGAGAGGGGGGCTGCTACCATGCTCTCTCTCTCTCTCTCTCTCTCTCTCTTGGTTTTTTGAGACAGGGTTTCTCTGTATAGCCCTGGCTGTCCAGGAACTCACTTTGTAGACCAGGCTGGCCTCGAACTCAGAAATCTGCTTGCCTCTGCCTCCCGAGTGCTGGGATTAAAAGCGTGCGCCACCACACACGGCTACCATGCTCTATTCTTATTGTCACTCCTAATGAGGCATCTCTTAAGATATTAAATGGAGGAGTCTCTTTCTCTCTATTCCCTTCCCCCCATAATGATTAGATTTACATGTACTGTGTTGTTTCTGCCTAGTCCTCCCCTTCCAACTTTAGGGCTTGATCACGGCCTTAAGGCCAATTCATTCTAATGAACCTTATTCCTAGAAGTAATTATGAACTATGTGTGAGTTTCCTTCCTGGACTTACCACTGTTATAACACCAACATGAACCTCCAGTCTACATGTATACACAAGGGCAAGCACTCTAGCAACTCTAGTTTCATACACATGAACATATGCACACAGAGACCTCTCTCTTTCTCTCTCTCTCTTTCTCTCTCTCTCTCTCTCTCTCTCTCACACACACACACACACACACACACACACACACACATACAGACCACATAGCACTTTCATAGATCCCGCATATCCTCCAGTATAAATAAAACTATCTTTAGATTATTATAATAACTAATGCAATGTAGATGCTCCATAAATACATGTGTTATGGCATTGCTGGTTAACAATGGCAAGGAAATGCTGGTGTGTGTTTAGTATAGATGCAACTCTTTTCTTATTCTTTTCCCAAATACTTTCAAGCCAAAGTTAATCAAGTCTGCAGATACTAACCACAGGAACACAGAAAGAAGACTGTCCCCCTGTTAGCTCCACTTCAGAGTGTGAAATATGGGTGAAGAGTAGTTCGTGATCGGTTCTATAGAATAACTGAGACTTGAACACAGTCCCCAGTGTCACTGGTGCAGAGTGGGCTGTCTACCGGCTTCAGTTTCTTTGTTGGATGGATTTCTGTATCTCTTTCTAGCTGCACTAGTTTATGGTCATTTCCATCTCTTTCTAGTTTGCATGTCAATTTTTCAACAGGAAGCCAAAACTTTGCCATCATTTGCCGATTGCAGATTCAAACTAGGAGTCTGCAGCAAAGCTCACAGCGGCTATGACTACAATCTCAAGCTTAAGACATTAGCATAGGCCATAAACTAAGTGCTGCTCACAGTGGCTATGACTACAATCTCGAGCTTAAGATGTTTGCATAAGCCATAAACTAACTGTTGCCTTCAAAAAAAAATCATTCTCCATCCCCAATGACAAGATTACTAGTGAGATTCTATTTTGTTATGTTTCGTGTTTTATTTACTCTGTGTGTGTGTGTGTGTGTGTGTGTGTGTGTGTGTGTGTGTGTGTGTGTGTGTGCGTGCGTGCATATACATGGAGGTCAGAAGACAGCTTTGTCAACTTTCTTCTCCTTTTTACGTGTGTTCTAGGATTGGAATTTAGATCACCAGTCTTACACAGCAAACAGATTTACTTGCTGAGTCCCCTCATAGTATCCTTTGTTCTTAATTTATGTCAATGTGCTTAAAATATAGACTACTTTCTAGAAATGTTACTTTTCTAAAAATTCAGTTCTTCAGGTTTTGCTAAAATGAAAAGTTTTTACACACATTGCTGGGTTGGATCTGGATTGTCCCCTAAGGGATCATATGTTGGAGTATTGGTCTTAGTGGCTTTAAAAAAATCATAGAAAATTTAGGAAGCAGGGCTCCACTGGAAGAAGCAGGGCTTGAGGACTTGAGAGTATGTTGAGACCCCAGCCTCTGTTCTCTGCTTCCTGATCTCCAGGCAGTGAATAGGCTAACACAGAGAATTAGAAACATCTGGAAATAAGTGGCTCTGTTGTTGGATGGTCTGGGCTTAAAACCCTTTAGTTGTTAATGTGGTTACATCTTTTAAAATTGAAATTATATGATTTCTGTGAAAACAATAAAGAGCAATAGACTAAACAACAAATAATAAACAACCCTTGTCTTATCAAATGGTAAAAAGCCCTTCTACTTGCAACCGAGAAGAGAATCAGGGTGGGGTGTGAAGGTGTGATTCCTCAGAGATGACTGTAAGTAGCATAGGTTCCCAGCAGGCTCAGTGATGATGAAGACATTCTTGCAGTGGTTGTCCATGACTTCCCTTGAGAGTATCTGATGGCCCTAAAAGAAGACTGAAGCACCTCAACTTCATTTAATTATGCGCCCCAACCCCACAATCTCTTTTGCAGAATTTTGAAAGCGAAAAGACTGAAAGTTAAAAGCTGGAATTTCTCTACAAAAGCCACTGGGCTGGAAACCTCGCCTTTTGGCTCCGACGGTATGCTAACATTCTCTCTTGCAGAAGCAGCAAGGCTGGATTGATATCAACAATGGCTTGCTTTTCAAAAATTCAGGTAATTACAATTTTCAAAATGCATGTGATTCCAGCATGCAGTTTGAAAAGGCTGGGGGTGCAGAGACCTGCCCCTAACTCAAGAATCCATGCTACTTAAGCCTCCCAAGAAATTAGTCAGGCTTATACCCAGACTTATCCCTGGACCACTCTCCCCACTTGATGGTTTAGCAAAATTTCCCTCTCACAACACACATCACTTTGGATTTGTCAAAAGCCTGCATAGTACAGTCTTGGGGAAGAGTAGCTAAGAACACACAGTCTCTGTGAAGAAAGTAAAACTTGTGAGACAAATTAAAGATAATTGTCAGATGAGTACACTGTTTACCTCTTTACTTAGAAAATGGCCCTTGTGTCCAGTTAGAATTACCTCTGTCTGCTTATATCTTTTGGCACTTTCTCTTACTGCTCATAGAGCCTGCATGGGAGGTGATGCTCCCGGGCATACTGTTATAGATAGGTGCCCTAACCTTGGTAAGCATTCTAGCTGTGATTACATTCCCTAAGATGTCAGGGAGCGCATCAATAGGAGAAATGGCTTAGGCATACTGAGGTAGGCAAATGAGTCTTTTCTAGCAAATATTTATTTTCCTGCTTTCAGCACAAATAGTGTTAGCGAATGGCACTGCTAAGGTTATCAATGAAGGACAGGCTGTTTAAAGAGATACAGGCAAATACTCACCTTGGAGCTTTGTCCTATTAGATAACAAACTCATTTTTAAATTGTTTAAAGCTTCCAGTCCAGGCGCAGCAGGTCGGGCTCCTCCCTTACCCATGACTGTTAATATTTTTATAGTCATAAACCTCTTTATAGTAAGCAAAGAGCCAGTTTAAGGTGACCAGCCAGGAGGATCATTCCTTCAAACAGACATTGTTGTATTGACTCTCATACAAGAAACGCCATGATCTGATTTTTTAGGAGTTTTATTTTGGTATGAACACACTGAAAAAATAAGCACAGAGAACAAATAGTTCCTGTCCATTTCTTGTCTTCAGGTCTGTTGCGCGCGCTCTCTCTCTCTTCCTCCCTTTCTTTCTTTCATCCTTTCATCCTTCCCTCAGTCCCTCTCTTCTCACTTCCATTCCTCATGTCCTTTTGACAAGGATTTTATGTAGACCAGGATAGCCTTGAAAGACTTATCACCCTGCTTCTAGTATTGGCTTACAGGCATGTTTATATAGCTTATATAGCATATGCCTGGCTTATATAGTGATGGTGATAAAACCCAGGGCTTTGTGCATCCTAGACAAGTACTCTACCAGCTACAGTGTATCTCCCACTCCTAGAATGATGTCAGAGAGACACAGGAGAACCTCTGGCACCAGCAACTGGAAGCTGGGTGCTCAGACCTTCCTGCACAAACACTAAGAACAGTCTCTCTTCCATTCAAAAGGAATGATTGGGTTCACAATGCTTATGTGAGAAGTGAGTAAGGCCATGTTGGTGAAGACTTGATGTGAGACTAGCATAGCAACTCGCCTCTGTAATCCCCACAGTGGGGAAAGCTGATGCAGGAGGGTCCTTATGTTTCAAGATATCTGTTCTACATGGCAGGCTGTAGACCGTGACCCTGTTACAACAAAACAAAACAACAACCATAACAATAAAACAAAACAAAGCAACACCCCAAAACCAAACAACAGTGTCAGACATGTTAAGAAGTACACACCAAATTATAATTTTGCCATTTCCCCATAACATCCCAGCTAACCTCCACCTTTCCCACCTCTTTCTGAGCTTTTAAGATTAAAGAAACAAGCCATGGTTTCAGGCTCACCTTTGCAGGAGAGCTGAGTTCTCTTCCCACTACTCTGGCAGGAAGCCTCACAATTAAAAACTAAACTAAAATGTCACTCTTCAGGTTTTTATTTTAACCAGCCCACAAAATTTTTTTCATCCGCCTTTGCCTTTCAGAAAGCCTGCAGCTGACGGCAGGGAAGGCAGACGGCAGCAGCCTTTAGATGTCTCAGATTCTTGAATTTTCTGCCTCTTATTAAAATTCCATCTCACCCATCGCCTGATCCCACAGGCCCCTGCTGCAGCTCCTACCGAGCAGAGCCTGTTCGGGTTTGATTCATTTATTCATCAAACATTTAATCTCCTACATACCGGGCACTGCACCAGGCTCTGCACCAGCTGGGTGCATAAGGGAACATTTCTATATCTGGAGAGCTCAGTTTAAGAGTAGTAGAGACATATATGTGTACATGCACATGCACTGGTACATGTACACATACACATGCAAAATGGCATACATGTGAATATACAAACACAAATGGACACATAATACACACATAAGCACACACAATCAAATATATACATACTCACACATACATGCATATACATTTGCATGCACACACACTCACACATACACATGGGCATACACATATATGCAGACATTACACCCATATACATACACACATTGGCACACATACACACATGGGCATGCATGTATATATATATGCACACATACACACACATGGGCACAGATACACAAACAGACACAGGCACACACACATACACACATACATACATACATACATACATACATACATACATACATACATATCCTATGAAGCAAGGGGGGGAATGCCATTACAGAATAAATAGGAGAGGACAGAAAACCCCATATTGGTATAGGAAAAGCAACAAGAAAGAATGTTTCAGAAAGGAGACAACTTGCCGTTCAGCTCAAAGGGACAAAAATCCCAAAAGCCTCTTGTTTTCTCTGGCTGTCCTCTATGGTGGTCTCTCCCTCTGTCTCCTTCTGGTTGTCTGCCTCTGCCTCTGCCTCTACCTCTCTCTCTGCCTCTCTGCCTCTCTGCCTCTCTGCCTCTCTGCCTCTCTGCCTCTCTGCCTCTCTGCCTCTCCTCTGCCTCTCTGCCTCTCTGCCTCTCTGCCTCTCCTCTGCCTCTCTGCCTCTCTGCCTCTCTGCCTCTCCTCTGCCTCTCTGCCTCTCTGCCTCTCTGCCTCTCTGCCTCTCTGCCTCTCTGCCTCTCTGCCTCTCTGCCTCTCTGCCTCTCTGCCTCTCTGCCTCTCTGCCTCTCTGCCTCTCTGCCTCTCTGCCCCTCTGCCTCTCCTCTGCCTCTCCTCTGCCTCTCCTCTGCCTCTCCTCTGCCTCTCTGCCTCTCTGCCTCCTGCCTCTGCCTCTGCCTCTCTGTCCCTGTTTCTCCCTGCCTCTTCTTCTTTCTGTATGTCTCTCTAATCCTTATCCTGTTTCTATGCTCAGTCATCATTATACCTCTTGCAACCTACAATACCTGGCACATAGAACATACCTGTGATGGGTTGAATTTTATTGTTTCCAAAGTTGCCCTTACCATCTCAGCAGATGATTATTTTAAAGAGGTAAACTAAAGTGAGATCTCGAGGAGGGTCCAAATCTAATACCATGGACATGTTTAGAAGAGGTTCTGACATAGACACGGGGGTGGGATGGGGATGTGATTGTGTGATCATAGGGGAGGGGAGAAGGTGTCATCTGTAAGTCAAGGACAAAGAACTAATCCCTCTCCTACCTGGACCTGGGGCTATTAACTTTGAGAGAGGTGAGAATTTTTTTTTTCTTGTTTAAGCCACCTGCCTGTATTTTGTCATGGCACTGTTAGCAAACTAATGCAAAACTGCAAATGTACTTGTTAAATAAATGAATAGTGATGGCATTGCAACTGCAAAGCAAATATGCCTTTCTTTGTGACTAAATCATGGAGTCCCAGGAGGCTGCCAGCTTATTAACTGGCATGCAGTAAAAGCTCAATAGAAATGAGTGGGTTTGCTAATTAACGTTAACTCATCTCCAAAGAACAGAGTGGATGTTTTGTTTTGTTTTGTTTTGTTTGTTTGCATAGGTTGAAAAGTTTTGTTCAACCCGACCCCCATGATTTAACTGTGACAACTGAGGAGTAAGAAGGCAAGAAAACGAACATTTCCTAATCACCTCTCAGTGGGCTTGGGGCTTTCCTACAATTACTGAAAGTAGTGCTCGTAATTTTGTGAAACAGGTGTTAATGTGTCTGTTTTGCAAAGAGTGGAAGTGAGATGGAACAATCTGTGTGGCTTGTCTAGGGTCCTACACTTCACTGTGTATCATCTCTATGAATCAATATTCATACAGAACCTTTCTTTTCTTTGAATACTTGGAGTCAGTTAGTTCCTCTGTTCTCCTCAGCAATAGAAGACCTTGCTGTGAAGGTCTAAGTGACTCACTCATCACCATGTATTCCTATAACATATTTACATGCATCATATGTAAACATCATGTTTATGTATAACAACTTCCATTCGCCTATAGAAAAAAGAATCTAAGTGGATGAACATGGAGCTCATGAGACACATTAGACATGAACTGACGAGAATACAGTTGGCCTCCCATAGTCTATGAATTCAACATAAAAAATGTAAAAATATCAAGTCGGTGTAGACTTTTCGCTTGACATTTATGTCCTATGTCCTAGACACTACAGTATAACATTTATTTACATAGAATTCCTAGTCTCCTCTATAAGTAATTGGAGAACTGGATATGATAGAAAATGTCACATCAGCATTCACAGGGCAGAGACAGGAGAACCACAAGTTCGAGGTCACCTTGTACTACATAGCAAGATAAATACACAAACATACCAAAGGCCAGGGATATGGCTCAGTGGGAGGGTACCTGTTTAGTGTGCATAAAGCCTTGAGTTCAAACCCCAGCATTGCTACCTAAATAAAATATATAGAATGATGTGGACAGTTTATATGCAAATACCCCTTTACATAAGGGTCTGGAGAACCTATAGATTCAGATGTCCGTGAGAGTTCTGGAATAAATTCTCCCATAGACATCAAAAGATGACTACATATATGTAGCAAACATAGATAAAAGAAATAAACATATATAAAAACGTTTAAATGGTCAAGCCCTCAAAGATCCATTCCTAAGTTACAATCATGTCAGCTGTGGGAGATGGCGCCTACACCCTGCATTGGCAAAATCCACTATGATCCTATTATGGATCTATGTATGTTTTACCAAAGAACATTAGGCAAAACCATAGCTTCCCAGAAGATACTTGCCAATGATAGCTCTTGTCTTGCTTCTCCTCTTGATACTTCTTAACAGCCTACCACCCTTTGCATCTCTCCAATGGAGAAAGAACTATTGGTCCAATTCCCATCCACCTGTAATATTTCTCATTAATTCTCAGTTTTAATATTTAAGATCACACATCATCAACAGAGAAGTCAGATGGAGAGATTGTAGGATGGGTGGAGGAATGGAAGGGTATATGAAAATTGACTCCTCCAGTATTTAGATGGCATGGCTAAAGCTCTACTGATTCTATGCTAGGTGTTCCTCCACAACTTTCCCTGTGTGATCTCAGGAAGCTTCAAAATGCTATCAAATATCTCTTAATTCTGCCTGTGAGTGCACCACAGTAACAGCAAAATAAATATCATACTCAACACCCACCGTGGTATATCTGTTTAACTCTACATCCTTCACAATAATGACCCTGGCTCTGTCCCTGCACATGTCTAATAAAGACACGTTTCTTTCTAAGAAAGATGCTTCCAACCAAAAGTGCCTCTTGGTGGAAGTTTTGGGTTCCATAGTATCATAGTTTTAGGTTCCATAATAATCAGGGTGGTTTATTTACATCAAAGATCTCCAAAGCGAATCACAAGTATAGAGTGGAATATTCTGGGAAGTAGTCATGATTGTGTATGTCCTTGACTTATGTCTTCAGATCCAAAGCCCTGGATTTGAATATACTCTTCCTCAGAAAGCATCAGCTACATAAATTACCTAAGAATTAAATGATTTTTATAACAACTGGCCTTGCTACTGGAACTAACAACAAGAGACCTTGAAGCCTAGTTCTGGTCCAGATTTTAACAACAGGAGCAAGAACCAACAGGCAACTTGTACAGTTTTGTTTGTAGAAATCATGTACAACAATGTCAGATTGTTTACTAAATGTCCTTCTGAATCTAGTAGATCTTTGGACAATGCTTTCTGAGAGGAGAATCTATTTGCTAAGCTCTTGAGAAGGTAGAAGTTGTTAGGCTGTAAAACCACATTCTCATACAATGCAATTTAGTATTGGATTGTTCTTCAGAACCTATTCTTATCACTGGTGGTGTGATCTTGTGAAAAGTGCTGTCAACATCCACACAATAAGAAGAAAAGTCATCCTTCTCTATATTACGGTGATGTGACAGTCTCCTAGACACCAAAACCTCACACAGGGCTCAGCACATCCTTCCCTAGAATGGGTGCCACTATTAATTGTGAAAATTGTACTTCATTGCACCTGCCAACTTCTTACTGGTTCAATTTCCTCTTCTCCATTTAGCACCTCCCTAATTTTCTTTCCAGTATGAATGGACAACAATTTCACTCTTCCATTTCTCTCTACTTATTCACAACCTTGGGGCTTTCCTCCATGTTGCTAACTGAAGGAATTTCTTAACGAATTAAAGACAGCCCTCCCCATCCCCCACCCCCGATGAATTCTGGTGCCAGTTAATACTACTTTTTTTTCCCCACCCGGACAGATGACCTTCTCTAACAGCTATTATTTTTGTATACTCAGATCTGTTTTCTTACATAAGATCTGGCTTCAGTCCTACTTCTCTGAAGAAAGATGAAACCTCTTGGGGAATCTGCTGTGAATCACCATCTCTATTTCTGCAGAGCGCCTGGCTCTTGCTGAATCTAGAAGCCAGGCCAGCTTCTAGGAGAAGCCAAATCACCGCCTACTATGGGAAGAAACCTGGGAGAGGATGGGCAGAGCTCTTAGCAACAGCAATACCCAGTGCAGGGAAGCAGCAAAAGCTTCCCTGGGCTTGAAAAAAATCTCAAAGAGTACTTCTATTCTTTAAGGGAGATTTTGCTTCCAGGAACTGACTGACATGTGAGTCTAAAGAGACATCTGTAGGAGAGATTTTTAGGGAAAAGACCCTTGGACTCAGCTCAGTTTCTTTACAGGAGGCTCAGTCAAGATAGGAGAAAATGGAAATTCCTTAACAAATTAGAAATAGCCTGCTGCTAACACCACAGACTAGGAACTGCTCTTGGTCTGAATTTTTGGTAAATCTGTAATTATACAATGACAAATACATGTTTTTGCTCCACAGTTGGAATGGATCTTACTTATATAAACGAATTGTGACATTTGGAAGAAGGAAGTAAATAACAGAGAGGTCATGTGACTTACTCAGTGCTGCATAGCCAGGAACCTGTGAGAGCCATAGATCCCTCAGGGGTTGGGAACCTCAGGACCCAGCTTCCTGGATATAGATAAATCTGCTCTCTGGAGTCATAGAAGATCTATCAACTGACAGGGTTCTGTTTCCTTTGATGTTCACACAAGCTCTCACCCCAGTAGGGAGCTGGGCCAGGAAGAGTTGAAAGCACCTGCCCCCAGGTCTACAGAAGGACGCATGAAAGATCCAGACTCAAATGCAGACAATCTCACTCCCAACCACAGACTGTAACTGCATGAGCTGAAGGCTGAGCTATCTGCATTCCCAGTGTTGTCCCCTTCCTATGCTGCTCCTAGATCTGATTCTTTTGAGCATTCTTCAGGCTTGTTAGGTCTCTCATTTGTCCCAGTCTGGTAGTGGTACCTCCCCTAATTTTGCTCACTAGGCTTCTTCTCGTGCTTCTACTGTTTTGGATGTGTGGTCAAGTCTTCTAGCCTCTACAGGTCAAACTGAAGTCTTTCCAGAATTTTAGTTGTGCTTTCTACTACAGCTCAAGGCTCATCATTTCTTCCCTTTTCTTTGGGATAGAGCCAGCATTCTTACCTTTAGAGTCTGGGGGACTACAGGATCCAGAGTAAAGATCTCAAGCTACAAGACCTGCTGGACTCAGCTTGTGGTGGGTTTGTTCCACCCTTCATGCCCCAGCAAGCTAATCAAAAGTGCATACACATATCTACTTTCCGCCCAAAAGAGGAGTCACTCTGTATGTCTCAGTCTTACCCACCAACAAAAGTAGCTAACAGCACACAACACATCAGGCTGGGGAATGTTGTTGTTTGTTTGGTAACTGCTGATGGCTAAGTCATCCAGAGCTGAGAGATAACTCTCTTAGAATAAATGGAAGCTTGCTAACACTTCATAGTCTACACGCCTCCTTTCATTCAGTCATTTGAGCACCTTGTTAGGCTGTGCCAGAGGTCTTTGAATTTGTTACTCGTTACAGCATTACCTTAACCCCATTATCTTTCCTGGATCATGACTCTCCTTTTTGAAAATTACCCAACTGCTTGGGTTCCCTCTATGCTTTTTCATGAATCCTTAGCCTTGCTCATTCATTCACTGGGAATGTTTTGCTGCAGGCAGCACTGGGGAGGAATGTCACGCCACAACGTAGCCAAGCCCAGTGCCTTTGTCATCTCCTTAGGTAACACCAGCTGTGGCCCAGTGGGATCACAAACTGGAACTCACTAAGAATATTTAGAAATTAACTAATCAGAGGGATATAGACACCAACATGGATTCATTGACTTTCCTGGAAACAGATCCAGGCTGTGTCGGAGTTCTGAAAAGAGCTTGCATTATAGGGGAACATGCAGTTGAACACAGACTCGAGGAGTTCTCCGAGGCTTCGGTTTAGGCATAGCATCATTCTGAAGCACACTTCACTTTTTCCTTAGTCTCATCACTTTTAAATAGAACAGGAGCCAGCATCTCTGCCCTGATGATCATGAAAACATACATCTATACCATGACTTGCATATTAAGTCAAAGCAGCTTCTTTCATGATATCCAAACAAGAGGAGTGGAAGTGCCCGTCAGCAGGTGAATGGCTGAGCCAGCTCATTTGCATGATGGACGATCACACAGCAGGAAAAGGAGCACATCCCTATTACATCAGGCACACAAGTAGATGTCATGGGGCAGAACACTTGTAAAATAAGCCAGATGCACATTTGATTCCATTTATATCAATGTAACCCAGTCCACAGAGACAACAAGAGTTCAGCGCTTGCTTAAAACGAAGCCAGGGCTGAGGAGAGAAACATTCTAAAGGGGCCTGGAGAAAACTCCAGAGAATGATGCAATCCCCAGATGATTGTGTCAGTGGTTTGATGGATCCATAGTCCTATCAAAACTCTTCAAAATGTACTGTTTAAATGTATGTAATTTACTGCGGTAAAATTATTCCTTAATACATTTTTTGTGGGGGGGAGGACACGTATATTGGGTGATGGGATACGGCTAAGTCAGTAAAGTACGTTCTATTCAAGCATGAGAACCTTAGTTCAGATTCCTAGCATCCATATAACAATTTGGGTGTATTGGTACATATTCTTGTAATTCCAGCCTGGGAGTCAGAGACAGGAGGATCCTGGGGATTTGCTGGCCAGTCAGGCTGACTGAAGTAGTGAGATCCTGGTAGAAAACTATTGAAGCAAACACCTGTAAGCAGCCTCTCCCCTCTCCATTCACACAGACATGTGCACATATACATGCTTTGCAAAGATAACCCTTACAATGATTACATGACAATTAATGGTAATGGACAAGATTCAATCTCTGCCATGCTTTCTGCAGTAACTTTCTATTTTTAGTTGTAACAAAGATTTGATACTAATGTTAGTTCATTAAGGAAAGGGTCTATAGTATTGTTCTCTATAGAAAGCAGTTGCTATTTCCCTGTGTAACTTGAACCAAGTCTACAGTCCTTTTAAATTTAGTATAGTAGTATATGTATATACAATGAAACCATGATGGGCAAGCATGCTATTACAGTGATATAAATGCTTTAGTTGGTGGCTTACTACAAATAAAGGAAGGAAACCAAGTTTCCTTGTTGAGTGTCTATATGGAATGTGGGCTAAATCTTCCTTGGGCTCTGGAGAGACAGTTCCTACCCAAACAGCCCTCCTTTACAGAATACAAGTTCTCAATGACCTCCACATTCAATTTCTGTTCTTCACATCTGCATGGGTCTGGGATGGCTCCTCCTTTTGGGATGCCTGGTCAACTCTGGCTTCCTTCATTCCCTCTCAGATTTTACTGGGTGTTCAACACTCGTGGTTTTCCTAACAAGGACCAGAAGAAAATATTTCTCAGTAAGTGATAAATGGGGAGAGTGTGGGTGAACAACATCTTTTATCTTAATACCAAATACAAAGTTCTGTCTCCCACAGTCCACTCCTGACCTCACTCAACAATCTCATTCAGCTTCACCATCATTATCTTAATAGGCATCTACCTACCACTTACCAAAATGCAGTAAGTGGGGCGATCATTCTTCTAAAGATAAAAAATGACACCTCAAAGCACATGCTAGACTAGAATTTTTTTTTTTTAACTCTGGCTCTCTAGTATGGCTATGAGCTCTAGCTTTGTCTATATCAGTTGAGAAGAAAAGAAGTTAAAACATCAAGAAGAGAATGTGACCACTGCAGACCTAGACTCCTGATAGCTCAGTGCAAATGAAAACAGCTAGGTATTTCATTCTCTTTCTCTCTCTCTCTCTATGTCTTTCTTTCTTTCTTTCTTTCTTTCTTTCTTTCTTTCTTTCTTTCTTTCTTTCTTTCTTCTTTCTTTCTTTCTTTCTTTCTTTCTCTCTCTCTCTTTCTTTCCTTTCTTTTCTTCCTCTTTTCTTTTCTTTTCTTTTCTTTTCTTTTCTTTTCTTTTCTTTTCTTTTCTTTTCTTTTCTTTTTAATTTTCTGTGTATCTCAGTCCAGATAGAGACAGACTGTGAATCTCAAGAAAGGCATTTTTTTTCAATCTATCGGTGTCACAGGTTGCAACATTTATTGTGTTTCAATTGTATGAAGAGTCTGTCTTTTAAGTTTTAAGAGGCACACAAGAAACTTACAATAGATGTTACTTGGAACATCTTAACAAATTTGTAATAGCCATATGACCATTGGAATAACTGACAGAAGCCTGGAAGCATACAGAAGAAAACATATAAGACCATACAATGTAGGATTTAAAGAATGTATAATTGGCAAACAAGAATGAACAAATCAGAAGAAGATTGGAGATTGTGTGGCTCTGACTTGTAAGTTTGGTAAGACTTCAGTGAAGAAATAGCTAAGATATAAGCATTTGTCAGTCAATAAGTAGTTGGTAGATAACTGCTCCATGCCAGCCATTTCTTTTAAGATATTTGTTTAGTAATTCTCATGGACTTTAAGTGAGACCCCTTAACTATTCAAAATCATTTAGTCCCCTGAGCTGAGAGATCACTGTTTGGTTATTTGAGACATCCATATGGTATAACCAGGTCAATCCAGGTCAGGTGTGCAATCCTTTTTGCATTTATCTTCTAGATTGATTCTT
The DNA here is from genome assembly GCF_000001635.26 of Mus musculus. Lineage (NCBI taxonomy): Eukaryota > Metazoa > Chordata > Mammalia > Rodentia > Muridae > Mus > Mus musculus. The sequence continues at coordinate 44,881,713 of NC_000071.6, forward strand.
ACAGAGAAGATTAGGACAAGTCTGTGCTGACATTCATCCATAAGCCACATCTGTGTTCCCTACTAGAGACAGGGGCTGTCTCTCGTATTCCAGTGACAAAATCACATAACATAATCCCAGAAGACAATGTAAGCAAACAGATGCTGGTAAAGAATATAGCTAGGGTAACATTTATCTCCTTCAATAATGGGGCTCATGTCCTAGAGAATTTCAACATCAGGTTGCTATCCCCATGCTGCCTGTGAATAGTGGTGTTACATAAGGAGCTACCACATGGTCTTACATAAGGCCTCAGATCAGTAAGAGGTTTATTTCTTCTGAGATTATTCTCCAAAATTTGATATATTAGTTTGCAGTGGGATGTATCTATTGGGTTAGATCTTTGTTGAACACGGCATGATCCTCTCTTGCTGTAGACCAATTTATTAAAGGAGCCAAACTTTAAAAAGCTATATATCTTATAGGGTTGCTACTGCTGTGATTAAACATCATGACCAAAAGCAACTTGCAGGTAGGCAGGGAGTTGTTCACCTAGTAGCTTGTTGTCCATCATCCAGATAAATCAGGATAGGAACCTACATGCAGAGTCCATGAAGGAGTGCTGCTTATGGGCTTGTTCCCAATGACTTTCACAGCTTGCTTCCTTGTAGTACCCAGGATCACCATCCCATGGGTTATACTACACACATTGAGCTGGGCTCTCCCATCTGAATCATCAGCCAAGAAAATGGACCATATCACATGGCAGGCTTGCTCATATACCATTCTGGTGGGGCCATTTTCTTCATTGAGCTACTCTCTCTTGAAAGGACTCTGGCTTGAATCAAGATGACATAAAATTAGCCAACATAGTGCAGAACAAGCATGATTGGAATAAAATGAGTTTGTCCAGATGTCAGTGTTCACCTGGTTTATTGCAGTACAGACATTACACAATAAGTTCATCTTCCCACCAATGTGAAGTGAAAAAGAGAAATATGAACTTTTCTGATTATTTTGAGAAGAGCACAAGTTATCTTGGGGGTTCTTTCCTGCTGTCTCATGAGTCTTCACTTCTGCTTCTCTTCATGGAAGTCGCACCAGTGGTCCATGACCTGAATCATTACCCATCCTTGGAAAGCGTTCATCATCTTTAGTGTGGTTATCACCATGTTAACATCATGTCTGAGCTTCCAGATGAAGCATAACTTTATTTATCTTTCCTTTTAATACTTGTTTATTAAATCCTATTTATCCTTCCTTATCAATACTTGTGTAGTATAAGACATTATACTACAGAACCTTCATTTCTCAAAAATAAGGAAACAAAAGTATTTATTGAATCAGAAAATATATTATTAGACCTGGAACCACAACATGGCATTTGTATTGAGCAGAGTTAGAGAAGATTGATTTTATTATAGGGAATGGAGGATGGAGAAAACAAGGTGAAAACTGGACCAGCCCTGGACTGGTGCCTAAACACACAGTGACAAAGCAGGGTTTTTGACAGACTCCTTATTCAGAGGGAGAAGTTGAGATGTCTTTATTCATGTTTCAAGTTCCAAATTACTATTCTTTTAGTCTTTCAATGTATGATATGAAAAGGTTGAAAGGATCTGGAATAAAAAGAAAGATGGAAAGGCAGGAAATAAGGAAAAGAGAATGAAAAGAGAAAAGAATGTCTATACTTGTAATGTAATGCAGTCTGAGTTCGATTCCACATTCTGCCATTCATCACCTGTGTTATGTGCACAAAATATTCTCACCTTTGCCAACCTCAAGTTTTTCATCTGGGCAACAAAGAAACTCTTACCATCTTCACATTGTTTTAAATTGAAGTACCCAGAGACTGAAGGAATGACCATCCAGAGACTGCCCCAACTGGGGATCCATCCCATATACAACCACCAAACCCAGACATTATTGCGGATGACAACAAATGCTTTCTGACAGGAGCCTGATATAGCTGTCTCTTGATAGGCTCTGCCAGTGCCTGACAAATACAGAAGTGGAGGCTCACAGCCATTCATTGGATGGAGCACAGGGACCCCAATGAAGGAACTAGAGAAAGTACCCAAGGAGCTGAAGGGGTTTGCAGCCCCATAGGAGGAACAACAATATGAACTAACCAGTTCCCCCAGAGCTCTCAGGTACTAAACCACCAACCAAAGAATATGCATGGTGGGACTCATGCCTCTAGCTGCATATGTATCAGAGGACAGCCTAGGTGGTCATCAATGGGAGGAGAGGCCCTTGGTCCTATGAAGGGTCTATGCTCCAGTGTAGGGGAATGCCAGGGCCAGGAAGATGGAGTGGGTGGGTTGGTGAGCAGGAGGAGGGAGGAGTTAGGGGGTTTTCAGAGGGGAAACCAGGAAAGGGGATAACATTTGAAATGTAAATAAAGAAAATATCTAATAAAAATAAATAAAAAATAAATTAAAGAACCAATCAAAAAATATATATATATATTGTACTGAGGACCTGGGAGAGTACGGATTGTAAATATCTATGTAGATAAGTAGACACAAAATAGAGGAATAGCATGAAATAGTAATCAAATAATTGAAATCCAGAATAAAGGTTGCTCTGACTTCTTCAGTCAGTCATAAGTGGCTTTGAGCCATCACACTTTTATAGCACAAGATACAGACTGTTAGCACAATACTCACAGATCCAAACATCATTTTTATGTTCTTGTTTCTTACTAGATCAGGAGACCCTCACTAACAAGTGTCTCTGCCTATCCAAAGATGAACCTTCAAGGCTATCTGATATCTACAGGATGAAATCTTTACCAATATACATAAAATAAATGCAGACATGCATGCATGAATGCATCTCCAGACATAACTCAGAAATAGAAGGAATTCTTTTCATCATTTCTGTTATGTAAGAGTCTTCATCAGACAATGCAAAGTCTTTGTACCTCCAAGTATCAGGAGATGTGTTTTTTTCAGTCTTGACTTGCCATATATGTCTACAATTTACTTTCAGAGGGCGGCTGTGGAAAAAAATCCTTGTTTGTAAAGGAGCAGCAATATCTACAGGTTGAAAATCCATCATAAGATCTAGAACCTCAACATGATGTAGTGAACAGAGTTAGGAAAGAGTCACAGTAGAGAATGGAGGCCTCTCTACTGTGAATATAAGATAGATATAAGATATATAAGATATAAGATAGATATAAGATATAAGATATAGATTAAGATATAAGAAAAAAAAAGATATAAGATATACGAGCTTGCCAAATCTTTGTGAGCAAAAATGGGGGGCCCTTTGAATTTCTGATTTTTACAGGAATATTTGTATGTGCATAATACCTTGTATGGTACCCAAGATTAAAACTAAACACAAAATTCATTGGTGTTAGGCTATATATCATACACTAATACTGAAGGCAACTTGAGATAAATTGTCACCACCTCTGAATTTTGACACAGGTTGTCCATGAGGTCAGAAGTGGAGTTTCTCATTCATTATTATGTCCACATTTCAAAGTGTTTCCAATTTTGGTGTGTCTTGGATTTTAGTTTTGGCTCAGGAATGCCCAACCTGTATCAGTTTTATTTTGCTTCTCTCTTATGCAGATCTGTCCTATAAAGTTCTACTAGGCTTGAGTCTTCAGGGTGCTAGCTGTCCCTTTCACACCTTTTCCCCTTCTGCCTTGTAAGGCACAACAGGAAAGTGCCACAGAAGTGACTAGAGTCTTCACCAGGCATTGACTCTACCAGTACTTTGATCATTGATTTCCTAAGACTCCAGAAATATGAGAAGCATTTTTCTTCTTTATAAATCATCTAGCCTCAGGTGCTTTGTTATAGCATTGCCAATAGTGAGACAAGTCCTAACTCCTTACTGATTTAAAAATAGTTAATCACCTACCCTCCACTCAGAGCTCATGGACTTTTATTGATAACTTTTTGTCAAAAGGTATAATTTTAGAGAAAAAATGTTTAGTTTTCTTTGTGTTCCTAGGTATTTTAGAAGTACTAAAATGGCATCTCTCACATATGTAAAGAAAAGGTACAAGAAGTGAGGGAGAGTTTGAAGAAGGACAGAGAAAGAAGTCAATAAGAAAGGAATTTGAAGAATTTAGAGCTTAATGATTTCATATATTCCTCTGGTAGTGTGAATGTAATTGGTCCACATAGGCCCATTGGTAGTGGCATAATTAGGAGATATGGTCTGGTTGGAGGAAGTGTGTCACTATGGAGGCAGGTTTTCTGGTCTCATATATGCTCAAGCTACACATAGTGTGGCACACAGTCTCCTTTTGCTGCCCATGGATCAAGATATAGAACGTTTAGCTATTCTCTATGTTTTATCTTGAAAAGACTACAATGAAGCAAGTTCAATGGATTTTCTCCACCAATTTTATTAATTACATTTTTTTTTGTTTTTTTGAGACAGGGTTTCTCTGTGTAGCCCTGGCTGTCCTGAAACTCACTCTGTAGACCAGGCTGGCCTCAAAATCCACCTGCCTCTGCCTCCCAAGTGTTGGGATTAAGGCATGTGCCACCACTGCCCAGCTTAAATACGTTTTTAATTTAAAAATGCATTGATTGAGTTTGATGAGTTGTTTAAATGCACACACCCACTATAATCCCTAGGAAGATACTATATGTTCTTCATTTTCTTGGAATTTTCCTGTATAGATCTCTGTGCTATCCCAGTTGATGTTCTGGCACCAAGTGAATGGACACTGATATTGTGAACCCCATGGATTGCTTCTGAGAATCCGATGAAAGCTGTAGACTGTCTGAGGTATCCCTGAGACCTGGAACTGGGAACTTGTGCATGGATTTTAGTTCAAGGACCCAAAACCAGTTATAATTCTTTTATTAACTTATTGTAAACCTTTTCTGCACATTGACTGGGAGCTTTGTGTTCGTTATTCGTTAGTGGAAACTAAAGAAAAATTACATTGTTTTGCTTACATTGCTTTTACACCAAGGAGAAAGGCCACACAGAGGAAGAAAGTCACAGAATTATTTCAGACTAGTGATGAATGCAGCTAGGGCAATAATCAACCAGGGTGTGGTGATGAGTCACCAGGAGGTAACTCTACCGAGACTCATGAGGATCAGGGAACACTGTGTGAGAAAGGGGTGGTTTAGTGAGTCTGAGGATACAGGAAACTGAGTTATATTTGAGGTAAAGAAAAACCTTCTAGCAGAGAAAACATTGACTGCTGCTCTGACTGCATTTCTGCTCCCACACATGACATTCTGAATGTTGATTCGAGCTATTTGCAAAGCAGGCTAAGCACTAAGGAAAACTGACACCCTTGCAGAACAATGTTTTTAGGTCCTGCAAGAGAGCTTTTCTGGTTATCTGAAGAAGATACAAAATCAGTTGGTTTAAATAACAATTTTATTATCTCTCATGATTTGTGTGGGTTGAAAATTCAGAGCCTTTTGCCAGAGAGTTCTTGTCCAGGGGATCTCATGAATTTGCAATTAGGCTTAGAAATACCTGGAAGAGTGGGAGCTAGCCAGACATCTCGTTGTTAATGTGGTGTCTGAAATTCTCTACATGGTACCCATGGGGAAACAGCTTTGGGCTCCCTTCCAGCATGCCAGTGTCAGGGCATTTGTACTACTTCTATGGTAGCTGAAGGCTTCAAGAGTGAAGGTTTCTGGATGGATGCTCTGGTAAGGTAGAAGCTAAACTGCCTTTTATAACTCAGGGTTTAAGTTGTTATTCATCAGTAAATCAATCAATCAAAGTTTTAAAAAGTTTTCAAGGAAGAATATATATGCATACATGTATGCACACATGTATATATATTCAAATGTATATCCATCATATATATCAAATATATATCACATCAAATTATGTGTATTTGGGAGAGTGCCACAATTCTAGATGAGTATGTGGGATAACAGATATTACGATGATCTTTGGAAAGTGCAGCCAGTGGGTTTGAATAGTAGGTGAAGTGGGGAGAGTTAGGAGATTGAGGAGGGCTCTGGGAAAACTGTGGATAAGCAGTAAGAAGATTCCTTCTGGTGTTTGGTAGAGAAAGGAAAGTATCAGCTTGGATACATTCAGTTACAAAATAGAAAATGATGAGAAAGGAAAAATTAAATTTAATTGTGCCAAGCACTAGGAAGTATTTTTTCAGACAGTTCAAAGGTGGATATTTAAGCAGTGACTAACAGCATCCTTTAATCACAAGTCACCTCTGTAGCTTAGTGCCTTTTCCTTTAACATGGTAGAGTTCTTATAAATGATCTTTTACATCTTAAAGTGGTTACCACAGATTTAGACATTAGAGGATAATCTAGCAAGGTCTAGGGACAAATTGTAACAATCTTTCTTCCTGAGATATTTTCTTTAAATGTGGAGACCTAAATGTAGACTTTCCATCATATCTCATAGATTATATCTTGACCCAGGTTTCAACCAAAGATTGGAAGAAGGAACACTTGGGTTATTCCATTTGTCTTAGGCAGTCTATATCATACCAAAGATGAGGGGAATTGGGAGGAAGAGCCACTAGTGATAAGAGAATAATAGGGCCTATGGATATGCAATGAAATTAAAATGGTTAATGGATCATTTGAAAAACAGAAAGACAGAAGATAGACAAGCATAGGTGTGTAACAATCTGTGACAACATCTAGATGTATACACAAGAGTGGGAGAGTAAGGTGGGTGAAGGAAAGTCAACCTTAAGTTAAGAAGGTCAATCTAAGAGACCAAGACATTTTATGCATGGGGACTCTATGCATAGCAATGACTCCCAGAATGGTACAAGTATCTTGGTAGTAAAGATAATAAAATTTAGCTCTTGATGAAATTCTTTATAATAACAGGAGCTACAATTTTCATATGCCAGAAGTAAAGTCATATGTGGGTGGCCCTTAGCAGTATAAACTTTCATGGAAAATGATAGACACCAGTTTTAAGGGGGCCCCTGACTCTGGGTTTCTTTTCAGCAGCAAGAGTAATTTATGTTACTAATGTTCTTATTCACATTGGCATCCTGTACAATATCAAGGCAAAACACAAATTATTTAACATTCTTTACAATGCTCCTTTTGTATTGTCGCTGCAAATATTTTTATTTGGGGTAAGTTTCCCTATACTCTTGGGCCATGTTTTCTTAAGATATATATCCTCAAGGCATATCTAATGAATCAACACACTCTTTTTTAATAACATGCATTAAAATAGATAAAAATGAAATAGATGTGTTATGTGAACAGCTATGATCTAGAAGTTCTGAACCTATCTACTGCAACATTTTGAGGGTGGAATGACCCTTTCACGGGGGTCTCCTCAGACCATCAGAAAACACAAATATTTACATTACAACTCAAAAATATCAAAATTATAGTCATGAAGTAGCAATGAAAATAATTTTGTGGTTGGCGGTCACTACAACATGAGGAACTACATTAAAAAGTCTCAGCACAAGGAAGGTTGAGGACCATGGTCTAGAAAGTCAAAGGAGACTGTTGTAAAATAGACAAATTCACCTTCATAGCTCAAGGCTTCAATAGCTATAGCTGTCAACTTACCAGAAAATCAGCAAATCTCCAGAAAGACTGCACAACAGACTCAGACAATGGAACCTAATCCATACACAACAGATATTTCACTCAACAAGAGCAGAACACTCAAGTGGGCAGAGAACAAATACCAAAATGGATCACTTCCTCTGCCATTGAGTAATTTCAATTACTCAGGGCCCTGAATTTGATCACTAGACTAAAAACATATAGCCATACCAAGCAAAAAAGAGTGAAATTATGTAGCAACAGCCATATATTTAAACTAGAAGTCAATAACAGGAATAAATGTAAAAAAAAAAAACTCAACCTAACAACACACTTCTAATAATCTACGAAGAAAAGAAGTCACAGTGGAGGCATTAAACAATATGAGACTGAAGGAAAATGAAAATCTAGCAGGCAGAAATGTTTGGGACACAGCTGAAGCTATGCCAAAAGAGAGACTACAGTATTAATAAAAAAAATGAATAAAAACAAGAGCAGAAACCATTGCATTTAGTGGCTGGAGATGTAGCTCAGCGGGGATGGTGCTTGCCCAGCACGAACAAGTTCTGTATTTAATGTCCAACAGTGCATAAACCAAGATTGTTACTGATATACACCAATAATCTCAGCATTTGGAAGCTGGAGACAAGAGGATCAAAAATTTAGAACTGTTATGAGTTACATGAGCCCCATGTATGTACATGAGCATTACAGTATCATGAGACTTAGTCAAAAGCAAACCAAATGAGAAATAATGAAGAGGTAAAAAAATGAAACAATTAAATTATTCTTTGAACAGATCAATAAAATTAACAAAATATTCAGCAGGATTTACAAAGGAAAAGATTGCAAATTACCAATCAGAAATAAAATAGTAGTTATTACAGATTCTATAGATTTTATCAAAAAGTAATTAGGGAACATCATCAATAATTGTATATCTGAATGTCAGACAACTTATAACAAATGGACAAATTCCACAAAAAACCCCCGCCCAAATCCAGTGATATAGTATTAAATACACAACAACACTCATAACACATAAGGGATTTGAATGTGCAGCAAGAAAATCACTGGAATGTTCAAATGGTTGCCCTGCAGAACTCTCCAAATATTTAGAGGAGGAGTCACATCTCCTTCAACTATGGAAGAAGAAAATAAAATTCAATTTTATTTTTTACAAAGTTAGTAGTTTTGGAACCATGCTATATTAAACTAAAGGCTATATTAAACTAAATTGTGTAGACCACTAGACCACCCTTCATTGTTACACACACACACACACACACACACACACACACACACACACACACCAGAACAACAAAAAGCTAACAGCAACAAAACAAACAAAAACCAGGGATATAGGTCAGTGGTAGAACCTTGACTAGCATCCCTAAGATACTGGGTTTGATGCCTAACAGAAAGATGGAAAAAAACCTAACAAAGTAATAGACAACAGAATTAAGTAGTTGGTGCATATAAAAAGAATTATATACTATTAAATTTTATACTATGTGTTGTTTATTCTGGTTATATGAGATTGGTTTGAAAAAATATTTATTGTTGTATGTCAAATTAACAGGATAAAAAAGAAAATTCACACAATTCTATCAATTGACACAGAAAAGATTTAAGACAAAAATCTAAGATTCATTCATTGTAGCCCTCATAAATGTAGGAATGGTGAAGAACTCCCAATCTGAAAAAGGACATCTCAAAGAAATGCTAACATTTTTCTTCCTAGTGAAAGATTAAAGATGTCCTCTTAAGGCAAGGATGTCTGGTCTTAACTGTTCTTACCCAACAGAGCATTAGAAATTCTAATTAGAGGCTGGGCTGGTGAGTACCGATTGTCAACTTGATGGGGCCTTGGATCATAGAGGAGGCAAGTCTCTGAGCACACCTGGGATATATTATCTAGTGTCAGTTAACGGATGTGGAAAATTCCACCCTAATAGTGAGTGTCACCATCTCATGGGATAGTGTCCTGGACTGAAAAGAGTATGTGGGTTTAGCACCAGCTGTAATCCAGCTCTGCTTCATGTCTGTAGACACAGTGTGACCAACAGCCTCAAGCTGCCATTATATGCCAGCTTTAGTAAGCTTTGCCCTAGAAGTGTGCATTAAGTATGCACCAGCTTTTGCCAGGCGCTTTGGCTCATCAATGAAAAAACTAATATGAAGACATTATAAAAGAAAAGAATGGGATCTCATTCCTACAGCCTTCAGGAGCTGAGCTCTACAAATAGCCACAGGAACCTGGAAGAGAATCCTGGACTCCAGAAAGAAAGGTACACCAGGCAAAACCCCAGTTACAGCATCTGGATACATAGGACACAGGTAAGCCATGTGTCTTGGAAGACAGAAACCATGAGATGGTCAATATGTGAGATTCTAAACACGGTTGCTAGAATTTCCTGCACAGCAAGTATTAAGAAGAACATATGGAAAAATTTAATTGGAAAACTTTCTGTACAAAACAATTATAACCCCCAGAAAAGCATGCTGGAGTGTAGCTCATGTTAGAGTGTGTGGTTCACAAGGTCATGAGTCTGGGATCAAACCTTACTATAATAAGTAAATAAATAATAATCTAGACACCACATTTTTAGTATTCTCAAAATTCAAAATTAGTAAAGTATGTTTTAAAATATGATAGATGGCCACAAAGAAATAAAGACGGGTAGATACTTATATAGACATACATACAAAAATATTCATAAATACATATAGTTTATGTTCTCTAGCTACAGTGATAACTAATTGAATTAGATATCAGAAGTTAATACAAATAAGACAAAGAGAAAAGGTAATTCATCTTTGTAATTAAATAATGAATTTCAAAAGCATCCAGGAGTCAACAAGTAAACAAAAAGTAAAATTAATATTTATGAAATTAGAATATAATATGTCAAAACTATGGAAGGCAATTTCAATGAAATTATATTGGAAATTATTACATAAGAAAGAGAAAAATAGTTATTTATTTTGTAAACTTAAAGCTTTCAGAAAACTAACCAAATTATGTGGAGAAAGAGGAACACTCCTCCATTGTTGGTGGGATTGCAAGCTTGTACAACCACTCTGGAAATCATTCTGGCGGTTCCTCAGAAAATTGGACATAGTACTACCGGAGGATCCAGCAATACTTCTCCTGGGTATATATCCAGAAGATGTTCCAACTAGTAAGAAAGACACATGCTCCACTATGTTCATAGCAGCCTTATTTATAGTAGCCAGAAGCTGGAAAGAACCCAGATGCCCCTCAACAGAGGAATGGATACAAAAAATGTGGTACATTTACACAATGGAGTACTACTCAGCTATTAAAAAGAATGAATTTATGAAATTCCTAGGCAAATGGTTGGACCTGGAGGGCATCATCCTGAGTGAGGTAACACAATCACAAAAGAACTCAAATGATATGTACTCACTGATAAGTGGATATTAGCCCAGAAACTTAGTATAGTGAGATATAAGGTACAATTTGCAAAACACATGACACTGAAGAAGACCGAAGACCAAAGTGTGGACACTTTGCCCCTTCTTAGAATTGGAAACAATCACCCATGGAAGGAGTTACAGAGACAAAGTTTGGAGCTGAGACAAAAGGATGGACCATGTAGAGACTGCCATATCCAGGGATCCATCCCATAATTAGCCTCCAAACGATGACACCATTGCATACACTAGCAAGCATTTGTTGCAAGGACCGTGATATAGCTGTCTCTTGGGAGACTAGGCCGGGGACTAGCAAACACAGAAGTGGATGCTCACAGTCAACTATTGGATGGATCACAGGGCCCCCAATGGAGGAGCTAGAGAAAGTACCCAAGGAGCTAAAGAGATCTGCAACCCTGTAGGTGCAACATTATGAACTAACCAGTACCCCGGAGCTCTTGACTCTAGCTGCATATGTATCAAAAGATGGCCTAGTCGGCCATCACTGGAAAGAGATGCCCATTGGACAGGCAAACTTTATATGTACAGGGGAACACCAGGGCCAAAAAATGGGAATGGGTGGGTAGGGGAGTGGGGGGGAGGGTGTGGGGGACTTTTGGGATAGCATTGGAAATGTAATTGAGGAAAATACGTAATAAAGTTGAAAAAGAAAGATAGTTATAAAAACAGTGAAATACAAATATGCTATTCAGAATATAAGCATGGCTAATTAATTATCTCTGAAAATCTTTTGTTTCACTTTTTTTGGTCTTTTTTGCTACTTTGACTTTTATTTTGTGTTTTTGTAGGGTTTTTCTTTTGTAATGAGAGAGAGAAAAAAATAAAGTTGGGTGGGTAGGGAAGTATGAAGGACCTAGGGGCAGGTGGGGAGGGAAAAGATAATCAAAGTTTTAATAATAGAAAAATTTTAATTAAAAAAACATTAAGTAATAGTAAAAAAAAAATCAATGAACAACTGATTGACTAAAAAATTGTGTGTTAGCATCTACTACGAAATAAAAATGATCACTAAGGGCCTCCACACATGAAAAGCTTATAAGGGAACATTTTAACATCATCATGTCAATAAAATGTAGCAATGTATCTAAAATTGATGAGTGCTATAAAATTGCAACTTAAGAAAGACAACAAAAGGTTGTCAAAATATCTGAATAGATTTGTATTTTCTAAGTAGCTGAATTGTTATGAAAATCATTTCCCATATGAAATACCCAAGGCCAGACAAATTCCATCAAGTGAGACAAAGTACTGTGCTTTAGAGAATAAATAGCCATGCTACACAAACCCTTTCAAGCAAAAAGAAAACAAGTGAGCTCTTCTCTTCTTTTGTCATGATAACAGCATTACACAGACACGAAACGACTGCAAAGACTTTATAAGAAAGGTACACTGTGCATGCACACACACCAACATCCCTCATGCAAACAGAGATGTATACAGCTAGAAAATATTAGAAAATGCAGACACACATGTATTAAAATGATAATGCATCATACCTCAGTGGGGTATATCTCATTTTGAAAAGTTACTTAGCATTTGAAAGTCAATATAGGTAATCTACCATAGTCACAAGATAAAGAAAAGTTACATGGTTGAATCAACAAATGTATAAAATTCTATATTCATTCATAATATAACTCCTGGGAAACTAGAATCAGAAGAAAAATTCCTCTGTCTGACTAAAGCTACATAGTATCTAGGACTAACATCATACTTAGCAGTGAAATATTAAACAACTTCACCAGGATATCAGAGGCAAAGCAAAGCTATTCCCTCTTAATATGTCTATCCAGTCTTGCACTCAAGGCTTTAGCCAATTCACTAACTCAAGAAAAGGAAAACTTATGAGAACGGGACATTAAGAGGAAAAAAACTCCTATTTACAATCAGTACAAATGTGCAGAAAATCGACTTGACCTCTTGCAATAGCTAATCTTGGTTGTCAACTTGATTACATATGGAAACCATTAAAATCCAAGCTGCTGGGTATGCCTCTGAGGGATTTTCTTAATTTTGTTATTTGGTGGTAGGATGACCTAGCCTAAATCTGGGCCACATCTTCTGGTGGCAGCCTACATAAAAGGACACTAGAGAAAGAAGTGTTGCTCTTTGGCTTATGTCCTCACTCTGGCATGTTAATCTCTCCCTTTGCTGTGACCTGTATTAAATCAGGCTTCTTCAAGACACCAGTGTAGCATAGACTAAAGAGCAGTAGCTCTTGAAGATTTCCTCAAGACCAGGTTGGAACTTTAGAGATACCCAGCCTTGTGGGGTTAACAACTACCAGATTCTCAGCCCTGGCATCTGAGAAAGCCATTGTCAGACTACTCCAACAACATCCTGTAAGTTTGTGTACTAAATCTCTTTTTAAATATGTATGCTCATTCTATTAGTTCTGTTCCTTTGTCCCTGGCTTATATACCTCGTTCCCTCAAAAACCAGTTATAAGAAGAAATGAAAGAATTTAGGAATACCTCAGGATATAAAGTTAATACCCAATCATTAGCTACATTTCATTTAGGACATAAAGTATTGCAAGAGAAAAAGTCTGTTGAACAGATTGTAATAAAACTAGTAGATACCTATCTTAAAAAAGAATCCTAGACCATTCCTCATTCTATATGTAAAGCTGAGATGGAGCATAGATGTAAACACAGAAGCTAACAAAAACTTGGAAGAAGATCCTGTTGAGCCATAGTGAGTAAAGATTTTGATTTCCTAGGAAGGACTCAGAAATCTGGAATGATTAGAAAACTAAATTTAATCAACATACAAATATTCTAAAGAAATAATAAAAGTACAATTAAAAAATTAAAAATATCATGGAGATACAGTCAAGAATGTCAAAAACTAACTCTACCTACATCTATGCCAGCATGTTTAAATACAGAAATTTAAATTCTAAAAACACGTATGCCATTATGAAAAATAATATAATGGACAGCGGATGTAAACCAACCATTAAAAACAAAACAGGATCGACTGGTAGATGCTTGAAATGTTGCTAATTAGAAAGTGCATACATGCTATTTGAAGACATAATGAGGTGTTGACATGTAAATGCAACTAAAATTATACAGATTTGTTGTGTATTGGCTACTTTTCTGTTGCTATGATAAAACACCGTGACCAATATTCACTTAGAGAAGAATGACTTTATCTTGGCTTACAGCTTAGCAGCGGGAGTTCACAATAGTGTGGAAGGTGGCAAGTGGCTGGAGCAGAAGCAGAGAGATAACATCTTCATTTAGAGACAAAGAATAGAGAGCAAATAGTGACCTCTCAAAGCCTGCCTCCAGTTACATGCCTCCTCCAGTGTGAATCTCTCCACAACCTCCCCAAAGAGCCTCATGAACTGGGGGGGGGGGTGCCTCATTCACATACCGGAGACTATGGGGAGCATTTCTCATTCAAACCACAATTTATAACATGAGAGAAAGAAGATGGAAGTGAGAAGAGAACAACCATAGCTATCACCTTTCAATCACTATGACAAATACCTGAGATACTCAACTTATAAAGAGAGAATGCTTGCTGTGTCTCTCTGTTCTAGTGGTTCTTATCTCTCTTTGGTTGACTCTGCTGTTTTGGGTCTGTGGCAAAGATGGACATCACAGAAGAAACATGAGGAGGATCAATGGTTCCCTTCATGGCCAGAAAGGGAAGGGGAGACAGAAGAGAAAATTGGTATCCCACATTTTCTTTCAAGTGCATGAGACTCAGCAACTAGACCCTCACACTAGGTCTTCCTCTCAATTTTGACAACCTAGGAGTTAGCTCTAACAAATGGTTCTTTAGAGACATTCTAGATCCAAACTACCACAGCAGCTAAAACAACCATACATTTCTCCTGTCAACAGAATATGACAACTGCTTCCAAGCTAAAAATTAACCTGCTATTGATCCAGCTGTTTCAACCTGCATATTTTAACAAGAGAAAAAAAAATCCAAATGCCCATTAATCCTTGTAGGGAGATGTTAGTAGTAGCAATATTTATAACTATTCAAAAACTCAAAACAACCCAAATGTCTGTCGATAAAATAGTGAATTTAACATGTATGGCCAATTAAAATCAAATGTAGTAGCTTATACCTTTATTCGAAGACTAGGAAGGCAAAGAAAAGAGGATGAGAAACCAAGGTTATTCTTAGCTCACGTGTTCTTGAGCAGATGAACAAGGGTGGTTTTGTGGGTTGTGCTTAGCATTGCTTTCCAACTTAGAAAACAGCTCAAAGACACCAAGGCCGGACTCATTCCTAAAGAGGCAGAGAACTCATCAAAGCAGTGACAGCTAAGGACTAAGATATAAGTGGTAGTACAAGGAGGAAGATGGCAAGAGAGCAGCAGGGAAACGTGTGGATTCCCACAAGAATAGACAGACATTTTTACTTACATTGACCAGAATAAAGGAAGCTCATTGATTTTTATATGCTGATTTGTACTCCAGTCCTCCTCAAGTCCTTATGTGAGTCAGACAGATTCCTAACTGAGAAATCAGGGCTATAAAGGAACTTGTCTCAAACAAATCTGTGGGAGATTATGCCAGTATACCAGTAAATGCCATTTAGAATCTAGAAAATGAAATGCCATAAAGTATCAATAAAAAAAAAAACATAGGTGAATTTTATTGGCGTTAAAACAAAGAATCCAGATGTACTTTCTCCCTCTTCCTCTTAATTCCCCTCCCCTCCTTTTCCTCCCCTCTCTCTCTCACACACACTTATACACACAGAGAAAAAGAATATAATTATCTTTAAATAAATTACAAAAGAAACCAAATGTAATCTGTGGTGATAAAAGTAAAAAATGTCATTGATTCAAGGGCCATAGAACTGACTCCAAATGGATGTAAATAATGAAATTTTCTGGGTGGATTAAAATATTCTATATCTTACTTGAGATAATTATTTCACAATTATGTATCGTTACCCAAAAATAATTAAGCCAAACACTTAAGAATAATTTATTGTCTGTAAATTATGCCTCAATAAAATAGAAGCTAAAATAAGATAAAAATTTCAGGGAACGCTAGATGTCACATGATGTTGCATGCCATTGGCTTGCTAATGGCTTCAGTATAATCATTTCAGAATGCTTAACTATAATTGATGAAGATTTATTTTCACAGAAACCATCTTACACATTTATCTTTGCTCTTCCCACTCCTTATGAATAATCTTACTGGCATGTCATTGTTTATAGAGGTAAAATACCAGTGTTGTCCTTGGTTTCTCTTGTGTAGGTCAGCTTAATTGAAACTAGTCAAAATAGCCATTGTTCAACTGGGAGTCCGGATATGGTCTAAACAATACAAACAATAAAACAATAAAAACAAAAAACAAAATAAAGCCTTGAGATACTTGCTGAGCTCTTCCTGTGGTGTGTGTGTGTGTGTGTGTGTGTGTGTGTGTGTGTGTGCACGCGCACGTGTGTGCCCCAGTGCTTATATGCTGTTTCATTTCTTTATTATCAACTTGACACTAGTTATTTGGAAAGAGGGAACTGCAACTGAGAAAATGATTCTATATTACACTGGCCTGTGGGCAAACCTATGGTACATTTTCCATTTTCTCGATTGACAGTATGGGAAGGACCAGCTATGTGTGGTACCATCTCTGGGTTAGTGGTCTTGGGTGCTATGAAAAATCAGGCAGAGCAAGCTACAAGGGGCAAGCCAGTAAGGAGCACTTGTCCACAAGATCTGCATCAATTGTCACCTATAGTCAATTATCAATTATCGCTTGTGTTTCCATCTTGACTTCCCTGGGTAATGGATCACAAGCTGTAAAGCAAAATCAACCCTTTCCTCCTCAAGATGCTTTTGATCATGTGTTTTACCATAGCAACAAAAACCCTAAGAAACCGTGTCTTCACATCGGATGTGCCACTGTGTGTTAGGGGCCTCTGTTGCCCCCCCCCCCTTTCTCCTAATACTTACCCTTTAGGTCTGAGGGTTACACAATCACTACTTGTCATTCTGGGTTTGGGTTACCTGACTTAGAATGATTGTCTCCAGCCCTACCAATTAACCTGCAAGGTGTATAATTTTGTTCTCTTACCAACTGAATAATATTCCATTATGTAAATGCACTACACTCTTTTCATTATTTATTCATCAGTTGATGGGCATCTTGGCTGCTTCCATTTCCTGGCTGTTTGAATAGAGCAGGAGTGAACATGGATCGGTGGGTCTGTCTAGAGTCAGATACAGAGTCCTTTGGGTGTATCTCTGAGGGATACAGATGGAGCATATGGTGCACGTTTCTGGTTTTTTGAGTAATTCCCACACTAATTTTCACAGTACTTGTTCTATTCTACACTTTCACCAGCAATAACAAGTGTCTTCCATTTCCACATCCACTCCAACATTTGTTATCGTCATCATTATCATCACCACCATCATCATCATCATTTATTTTAATCTTAGCCATTGTGGCAGTGGTAAGAGAAAATCTCAATGTGCTTTTAGTTTCTTCAATGGCTAAGGATGTTAAAAAATTTTAATATGCTACAGAGAAGTTTTATAATTTTACAAGGCCCAGTTTCTTAATTGTTAGTCTTAATAGCTGTATTAATAAAAGTCCTATTCAGAATGTCTTTTCTTGTGCCAATGAGCTCAAGTGTGTCCCCTACTTTATTCTTTCTTAGATTCAGGTTATCAAGTCTCATTTTGAGATCCTTGACATATTTGGAGTTAAGTTTTGTAGAGGATGAAAGAAAATGACCCAGGAACAGCAAGAGTTAGAATGTTGGATGGGAGTTCACGGTATAGGAAGGAATAAAGTAGAAGATAAATAACCCTGAAGACCTTTGAAAAAAGTCATAAAGAAACCTGCTACACAAGGAACTTTCTAAAATCTATGGACATATACATAAAATGAGTTAAAATGGAATTGTCTTATAATTGGGCAGTAATATTTCTACTAGATACAACATGCTAATCAATAATAACGGGGTACCAGGCATAGGAACTTTTCTAAGAAGAGGGAAGGTCAGTCTTGCCCAGGAAGAGAAGACTGAAGTATTGAG
This sequence comes from Mus musculus, assembly GCF_000001635.26. NCBI lineage: Eukaryota > Metazoa > Chordata > Mammalia > Rodentia > Muridae > Mus > Mus musculus. The sequence continues at coordinate 44,899,695 of NC_000071.6, forward strand.
AGAAGAGCCATGTGCAAGACCCTTTGCCGAGGTAGTATCAAGGATCTTTTTTGTTGATGAATTGGGTAGATGGAATACCAGTGAAAAAGAGGATTCAATGAATATTCCCAGATTTGTGTATGCAACTAGGATAAAGAGTCACCCAAAGAGATTGAAGAAATTGGGAAGAGCAGTTGGGGTAGGGTGATATACAGGGTCCACACTGGGCCAAGAGTTCAATTTGTTGTTATTGGTATAATAGGTATATAGATAGGGTTTGCCTGTTTTAAATTTGAGGCATTTCATATCATGAGACTATTTGACCTATAGTGGGGAGATAATATATGCTGCTTGTCTTAGTTAGGGTTTTACTGCTGTGAACAGACACCATGACCAAGGCAAATCTTATAAAAACAACAACAACAACGACAACAACAACAACAACATTTAATTGGGACTGGCTTACAGGTTCAGTGGTTCAGTCCATTATCTTCAAGGTGGGAGCATGGCAGTATCCAGGCAGGCATGGCGCAGGGGGAGCTGAGAGATCTATGTCTTCATCCAAAGGCTGCTAGTGGAAGACTGACTTCCAGGCAACTAGGGTGAGGATCTTATACCCACACCCACAGTGCCACACCCATTCCAACCAGGTCACACCTATTCCAACAAGGCCACACCTTCAGATGGTGCCACTCCCTGGTCCAAGGATATACAAACCATCACACTGCTCCTTCAGAATGTGACATTATGGCACTGCCCAGCAAGACCAGGAATCTAATTTTCTGCCCTGAAAATATGAGTTTAGATGTGTGCTTTGTTCTGGCCTCATAGGCTACCAGGAAATACAACTAAGAAAAAAAAAAAGCCTTGGAAAATATCCTTGGCTGTGCCATGATCATCACCCATGGAGACTATTTGGGGCTAGCTTCTCAGTGACAGTTGACATGTACCACAGTGATGTCATTCCAACCACTAGGCATGAGTCAGGGTACCTTGTGTTGTACAGACTGCTGAAGCCAGCCCAGAGTGGAATGTGTGCAAGCAAAGGGAAAAGTTCTGGAGTCATTAAGTCACATAAGCAACCTCTAAGTGATGTATTTGCTAAATCTAGGAAGGATGAGATCCTGAGTCAGGGACTACAGCTTTTTTCTCCTAAGACCCAAGTTCACATCATTCCAAGGCAAGGCGATATTCATATATTAGTAAACTTGGGACCAGGAACTGGTTTCTTAAAACATGTGGGCCAGAAGACTGATTCATTTGATAAAAATACAATTTCCTCCATCCTTTCCTCCCTCTTTCTCTCCTTTCCTAGTGGATGAGACAAGGTTGCTGTAAAAGCAACCAACAGAAATCCAATTCAGTCTCCAGGGAAATTTATAGAAAAAATTTTTGCTCTGCCAGTGTTTTTCCATGGCAATAGGAGGCACATGGAATCTCAGGAGAAGCATCCATCACAGCATGCTGCACGGCAGTGCAGGAATTGGCATTTTCTCCAATTCCTCAAAGCATAGTTAAGGGCAAAAGAAATGTAAAGGTATGGAGTCTAGGCTACTGCTGACATGCTGTCCCTTTAGAAGCATACCACTGGCTTAAGCAAAAGCAAGAAAAGCAAAGCCCAAAACCAACCTCCACAAAGTAAGGGACATCCCATCCTAGAGGTCTCTGGGTTAAAACCCACACTCAAAGCAAGGTTCAACGTTAGACGTAGGGGGAACAGGCTCAGCCACTGCAGCTCACACAGACCATGAGGACTGAGTGTAGCACTGAGACCCAAGAGAGAACAAAAAGGAGGAAAGTACAGTTACTCTGTCTTGTGTAAGAAAGGCTGGGATCCTGATCTCTGGACCCTTTTCTGTCACTGTGATTATATGACATCGGACATGCCATGTCACAACTGTCAGGGGAAAACGCATTGAAGTCTTGATGAACCATGAATATCTCCACATACAACTCATTGTTTAGAGCCAGAATGAGTGCACAAAGGGCACAATTTACTAAAACATGGTACCCTGGCATGGCAGAAAATAACAGAGTAGGTAGCCTCTGACTTTCTTCTGCCTGCCTCTCCCAAAGCTAGCCATTAAAGAATCCTATGTCACTTCCTTAAAGTAGACATCAAGATCCTCATTCTATGGGTGCCTTACCTTTACATGGAAGAATGGAACACACTTATATCTGAATGTATAGAGACACAGAGAAGAATCTGAACAGGCAGCACTTCCTAAAGTCTGATTAGCCCCAGGTTAGTCCTATTAGACACTCTCCTTCTCCAGACATGCATATCTAGAAATATCTACTTTCCCAGTGGATTTAACATAAGGACACATGTCTTCATGCTATATGGGCTATTCTTGAATATGTCTTTATGTTTTTATTTATCTTCCCTATGGGAAAACCCAGCCATAAGTTTAATAGTAGTCAAGAAAAGGTACTCACCCTTTTACAGTAATAAGGGTTCACTAAGCACAGGGTACCCTGTGTACCTCTTATCAGCCAGGGGCAAGAGGAGCATGTCAGGCGACTGGAGTTTAGATGTTGAAAAGAGAAATTCTAGAGGATGAGATCTAGAGTTCTTTACAGGAGGCTCTATATAGTAGTAGGTGACTTTCATTCCATCCACATCTTTGGCACCAAGGGTTTCTCCACATATTACTTACTAAAGCCTGACCACAGTACTGCAGGGTGAAGGCCAGTCCTTTGGTACCTCTGCTGCCCGTGGTGAGACTGAAATGAAAGGGCCATGTGGCTGCTCAAGCCCCACAACCAGGAAGGGACGATGCTGAGATTTAAAACCTAGTTCCCCAGAGACTGAATCTCCTCCTGCTTTTATATTTTTAATCTTGTTGGAATATAAGACATAAATAGAATATTTTCTATGGTGGAAAGGGTAACACGGTGCTTTCTGGGTGAAAAAAAAGTCAACTATAAACAGAAGTCTAACTGCTAGGATGGATTCTTCCTCTTCTTGAGCCCATGTTTATTTAAGTTTTGTTTGACACAGGAACCATCATATGGCGGCAAGACGGAGTGAAATAGTGAGACATTTCACCACACCACTCGGAACGCTGCAATTTAAAGCACATGGGTTATTTATTTCTGGAATTTACCATTTGCTATTTTTAGACAGTGGTAACAGAAACCACACAAAGCAAAATTGTGCATAAGGGTGGACTGACTACCGTACAGATTTTAGATGCTCTTGAAAAATGTAAGTAGAAGCTAATGCTAAAAAAAAAAAAATATTCCCTAACATTCCTAGGAATCAGGAGGAGACTGACACACACACACACACACACACACACACACACACACACACACACACACGGAACACTTGAACACAGAGCTTCTGCAGAAGCCTGTGGTACTTGACCTTGTCCCTTTTTGAGCAAGGATGCCCCTATCCAAGCCAACTAGTGCAACACCACTACCTAGCCAGGTCCATAAACATAAAGATCTGCCCCTAAACAAAATGGTACTTATAAGGGACCTAGTTCAGCGAGCACACCAGAAGGACTCAATGAGCCCTCCTTGTAATGTGTGGCTCTTTAAAAGTCTCTTGAAACACGTCTCAATCTATTCTACAGAGGGGATTAGGCCATTTTGTAACCCCTCATTCCTAGCCTTCCAAATGTAGATGCAGGGTATGCTTCTAGCTTTAAGATGAAATTATTAGTACGCTTATCAACCAATCCTAGAATTTAAATCTGGATCCTTTAATAATCTGTGGAGGCTTTCCTGTATCCATTTAGGATCTCACTTGCAGGAGCTGGCCTCCAATGTCTCTGGCAACCAGACCTCAGATTCTCTAATGTAATTCACCAACAAACGCTCTTGGCTTCAGCATGCGACACTTCCATACAAAAGATGTCTCTGTACCCATTAGGGGAATACCCTGTTACAAACCATAAACTACCCTCATCTAGGGGATCCACTACTTGCAGATAAGGACCTATGAACTAGCCTAGCTTGGGGACCCCTCATCAGGCACTGTCAAGATGCCTTTAGGTAAAAGAAAGGCAAAGAAGTCTGAGGGGTCCAGGCTGCTTCCAGGCACTATGGGTCTTCAAGGCACTCTACACAAGCCAACTAATGACTACTTCATTGCACAGCATGTCGTCTCTCCAGGGATAGCAAGGCTCTGGGCCTCAATTCTTCAGCAGCCACTTGAAAGGGGCTGGGTGATTTGCAGTTAACAGTTACACCCATGACTCCTAAAAGAGGGACCTTCAAACCTCAGGCCTTTCTCTAAAGAAATGGTTGCTGTATGTTTGTTAAATGACTATCAGAGTCATACTGAAGACAGAGCATTAAATAAGGCCCTCTCTGGACCCTCCACTTTCCCTAGGTCTAATCAAAACCACCTTCATCCTATGAAGCTCTTTCTAGGAGGTCCTTAGGTCATCTAGTGTAAAACATGCACTAAAGCAAAATGGAAACATGGGGTTTCTTATGAGAATGTGTCAGGAGCTCTCTGGAGAGATGCTCTAGCACATGCATTGGAGATGTGTGGCCATCTTCAGAACCTCTCAGAAATGCACAGCAAGGCCTTTTGCTATGGGCATTGTTGGAACAAGTAAAGAAAGTTAGAATATTCTGCTTTGGGATAAATATTTATTTTTTCCAAGAAAACTTTATTTGCAAACATATAAAAGCAAAAGTTGGAGGTGTAGGTACCTTTTTCAGACTGGACATTAAGAACATTTCTAAACTGTATAAAAATATGTTTTTTCTTAAAGCATTAGAAAAGATAGCATGCTTTCTAGTTGCAGCCATTTGCAGTGACTTAAGGAGTTTGTTTTGAGCCTGATTAATGATATATTCTGATATCTGGGGAAATAGGAAATGAACTGCCTGTCTCCTCATGGACAGGCTATGTAGCCAGGGATTGGTTTTCTGAAAAATCTTCCCTTCAGATCCTACTTATCCGATATTGTTCCCAAATATCCAATAAATGCCCCCCCCCCAACCAAAGTAAACAGGAGGTTTTCTCAAGTCTTTGAAAGTCTAGAAGGAAAACTAGCTTGCTGACAATCAAATGGAAATAGCTTGCTTGCTGGGAAAAGTGAAGATCTTGAGAACCAGTCTGGAAGAGAGAAAGGAAAGAATGAAAAGAAATCCTGAAGCCTGTTGCCGGCCTTCCAACCATAGCTCTCATTTCAGTGGACTGAGCTGCAGGAGCCAGGAGTGCCCCGCAAAGCCCCGTGCTGGTCGCAAAGGCTACCATCTTATGACACTTAGAGGGTAACTTCCTGAGCTCAGTCTCTCTGACACCTACCTTAGGGGATGGGTGCTTACTTCCTGGTGACACTTTTTGGCGGAAAAAAGAAGTTAGAAAGTTTGGGAAGAGAGTGGGGATTAGAAAAAGCTAAGGATGAGGGACTTGGCTGTGTCTGTAAAGCGGTGCGCACTTCTAATTCCAGAAATGAGAGGGATTTCCTTGAATTTTAAGTCAGCCTGTTCTATATAGCAAGTTCCAGATCAGTCTGAGATGCATAGTGAGACCATGCCTCAACAATAATAACAACAACAAAGAAAACATTTTCCATTCTACTAAACAATCCATCTGAGAATATGCAGCTCTACCCAGGGCTAGGCGTCTTTAAATGACCCTACTGTTTCATCTACAATAAAAGCTCTGAACTTTAAGATTAATCACAGAAGTAAGGTGAGAAGCCAGGAGAGCATATCTGCATCCTAGGCTTCTTGTCAAATATCTAAGATCCTCCTTCTAACCCACCCTTTTCTTGCCTACTTAAACTCAGCCTCTTTCCTATGATCAAAATGTCCTGCTGTGGAGGTCAGCACCACTGGCATTTGAATGTTAAGCCCAGGCTACCTGGGCTGACCTTCCTGCAGCCATGGGAAAGGCTGTGGTTTGACCAAGCTCCTGCCTTATTTTGACTTGAGAGTGGAGGTCAGATTTAGATTTAAGATTGACATGACTTTGGGTCCTGGGTCCACAGCTTAGACAGAGGTAAATTACACTACACGGAACTCTTGTTCTTGATTATTGCATGATAAAAGGGGATTATGGTGCTCATGTGCAACCTGGTAATGGAGAAAGAAGGACTTAGTTACAAAGCCAGTCTCAGATCACAAATGGCTTTCAGTGGTGTTACACTAACCATGATCAGTGCTTTGTGGAGGCTCGGTAGAGAAAGCTGCTTGTCTGTCCAGGGTGGAGATTTAACATCCAAAGCAATCAGAACATCCAGTTGGTCTGGTCAATCACCTAGCTAAGGGAATACCCCTCTGGAAATCAGAGGCATCCCTGGGATGATGGGCTCTCCTTAAGCCATGTTTCAAAGGTGGGTAGAGTAATTAACCCTTTATGAGATATTCTATTACTTATTGCTAGAACATCGACCTCCTAGCACAACATCATGAGTGCCACTGGGTTCATCTAAAGCTGTCTTTTGTCTGGATTCTAAGTTCTGCCTCAGAAAGTTGTGATTATTTCTTTTTTCTTCATTTCTGTCTCTTTGTTTCAGATTCTGGCAAGAGTCCAAGCATGTCTGTTTCTTTGTTTGTTTTCATGTTTGATAATTTGCACTTTATTACTCTTTCTATCAAGTCTGTTCCTTACTACTGCCCTGCCTGACAAAGTGTGGCTTACCTTTGTGATAGCTTAAGTTGAGCAGCACCGTTTTTGTTTATTTTTTTTCCCATCCTTAGTCTCTTCAGGAAGCTACCAACATGTGTATCTTGCTGTCCTGGTGTTTTAGTTTTAAACCCAAATACAATTATCCTTGGGTTTTGCTTGGTCCATTCTTAAATTTCTTTATTAATAAGACTAAAAATGCCTATCTGATTTAGGATTGGTAAAGATCCTTTCCCAATGTTGGTGGCCTTTTTGCCTTACTGACAGTGTCTTTTGCCTACAGAAGCTTTGCAATTTTATGAGGTCCCATTTGGCAATTCTCAATCTTACAGCACAAGCCATTGCTATTCTATTCAGGAATTTTTCCCCTGTGCCCATATCTTGGAGGCTTTTTCCCACTTTCTCCTCTATAAGTTTCAATGTCTCTGGTTTTATGTGGAGTTCCTTGATTCACTTAGACTTGATCTTAGTTACAAGGAAATAAGAATGGATCAATTCGCATTCTTCTACATGATAACTGCCAGTTGTGCCAGCACCATTTGTTGAAAATGCTGTCTTTTTTTCCACTGGCTGGTTTTAGCTCCCTTATCAAAGATCAAGTGACCTTAGGTGTGTGGGTTCATTTATGGGTCTTCAATTCTATTCCATTGGTCTACCTGTCTGTTGCTTTACCAGTACCATGCAGTTTTTATCACAATTGCTCTGTAGTATAGTTTTAGGTCAGTCATGGTGCTAATATCCAGTATGTATAAAGAACTCAAGAAGATGGACTCCAGAAAATCCAATAACCCTATTATAAAATGGGGCACAGAGCTAAACAAAGAATTCTCAACTGAGAATATCGAATGGCTGAGAAGCACCTGAAAAAATGTTCAAATCCTTAATCATTAGGGAAATGCAAATCAAAACAACCCTGAGACCCTACCTCACACCAGTCAGAATGGCTAAGATAAAAAATTCAGGTGACAGCAGATGTTGGCAAGGGTGTGGAGAAAGAGGAACACTCCTCCATTGTTGGTGAGATTGCAAGCTTGTACAACCACTCTGGAAATCAGTCTGGCGGTTCCTCAGAAAATTGGACATACCTACCTGAGGATCCAGCAATACCACTCCTGGGCATATATCCAGAAGATGTTCCAACTGGCCATAAGAACACATGCTCTACTATATTCATAACAGCCTTATTTATAATAGCCAGAAGCTGGAAAGAACCCAGATATCCTTTAACAGAGGAATGGATACAGAAAATGTGGTACATTTACACAATGGAGTATTACTCAGCTATTGAAAACAATGAATTTATGAAATTCCTAGGCAAATGGATGGATTTGGAGGGTAACATCCTGAGTGAGGTAACCCAATCACAAAAGAACTCACATGATATGCAATCACTGATAAGCAGATATTAACCCCAAAACTTAGAATACCCAAGATACAATTTGCAAAACACATGAAACTCAAGAAGAATGAAGACAAAAGTGTTGACACTTTACCCCTTCTTAGAATTGGGAACAAAACACCCATGGAAGGAGACAAAGTTTGGAGCTGAGACGAAAGGATGGACCATCTAGAGACTGCCCCACCCTGGGGTCCATCCCATAATCAGCCACCAAATGCAGACACTATTGCATATGCCAGCAAGATTTTGCTGAAGGGACCCTGATATACCTATTTCTTGTGAGGCTATGCCAGTGCCTGGCAAACACAGAAGTAGATGCTCACAGTCAGCTATTGGATAGATCACCGAGCCCCCAATGGAGGAGCTAAAGAAATTACCCAAGGAGCTGAAGGGGTCTGCAACCTTATAGGTGGAACAACAATATGAACTAACCAGTATCTCCAGAGCTTGTGTCTCTAGCTGCATTTGTAGCAGAAGATGGCCTAGTTGGCCATCATTGGGAAGAGAGGCCCCTTGGTCTTGCAAACTTTATATGCCCCGGTACAGAGGAAACACCAGGGCCAAAAAGTGGGAGTGGGTGGGTAGGGGAGCTGAGGGAGGGGGTATAGGGGACTTTCTGGATAGCATTTGAAATGTAAATGAAGTAAATACCTAATAAAAAATTGGAAAAAAAGAAGAAAAAAAAAAAGACTAAAATTCCCAAGAAGAGATTCCAATTTCTCTATCATTGGCACAGACCTATACAAATGCTCATTGAAATAGGAAGGAAGGGAGAGAGGGAGGAACCAAGGAAAGGAGGAAGGGAGAGAAGGAGGGAAGGAGGGACAGGAGAGGAAGAAAAAGAAGGAGAAATGAAATAAATGAGAGGAGAGGGTAAATTTTTTTGTTCATTAAAAATTAAATTAGCATCATAGATTTTGAATGCTGCCTCTGGCCAGGTTTACTCTAATGATTAATCTAAGCATAGATGAATACATTTTGCCCATTAAACAATTTTCTTGAATTCTGTCATTTTAATGTAAATAAAAGTCTGAGAGTAATCCAAATGCTTTCATATTTTTAGAAAAAAAAAAGTGTAAGAATGCTGTGTTTAGATTATATGCTATTAATTCTCCTTTGTCAATTTCTTCTGTCTGGGCTAGATAATCTCTTGGGATATGGAGCTAGGTGCCTCGTGTATCTCGTGTCACAGAGCCCCACAACAGCCTATGGGGTAAGGACTCTTATCTCCCCAGGTTCTCCAGGGAAGACACTGTGGATGCATAAGAGTGGGTCATTCCATCATGAGAGGAGCACGCGGTGGAGCTGATCCAAGTCCAGCAGCTTTCCACTCTACAGCTTGTTCACTATCACACCACATTTTATTGCTTTCTCTGCTCCATATAAAGAAACTACTTAAGATTCTACGGTAGTTGGCAATATATTGGTTTTTCATAATGTAAGGTTTGGGTTCCTGTGAAGGAAATAGACAGCACAGAGACCCTTACCATCTTAGCCTTCCACTTGGAAAAACAAGTGACCATACATACACCTTTTACATTTAGGTATTATAAGCCAGACACCATGGAGGCCAAACATGATTATGATGTAATTTTTAAGACTCACAGTTTTGTGGGAGACAAGGAATGCAGAAGATTGCATTCTTATTTAGGAATATGACAGAGACATAAGGCCAGAGGAAATAAATAACCCTGAGGATGTCAGAATTATTCTCTTGAAGAGGGGTCTTCTTAAACTGCCTTTGGAACATTACATCTGAAGAATAGACATCTCATTGATGAGTCTGCGCAAGGCTGAAGGTTGTGAAGTTGTGTATGTATGATACCCAGCGTGGAGGGCAGAGACATGCTTTGGAGATGTTGGTTTTTATTATATAAGAAAAGGTTTCTCTTCCCTGTATTCTTCTGCTGGAATGCCTGTCATAAAACAGTATAGCAATTTTGTTCACCCCAAAATATGATCACCGGTGTTGTAATGTGTCTGTCACTTGATATGTGTCTTAATAATACTTGATTCATCAGAAAGGACAAAGATGTACACAACAGGATCCCTTTTCTCTCTACTTTCCACATCCTGACCTTTGAGAGAAAGCTCAATGTTTAGAACTCCCTGTTTGCATATCATTCACAAACAGTGACACTCAAAGTACTTAACAACTAATGGTGCCGGCACTCAGCAATCAAGAGAAACCAGTGTGTTCTGTCTGTATACCTAGTCTAGAGATAATGATACCTTGCTTTGTGGTGTGCAGGAAGGATGAGCTGATGTGGAATATGGCTACAGAGATGCCCAGAAATGGTCCAGCAGACCAGAAGAGGGGACTATGTGTTTACTTTCTAGTCTTGAATCATTTTCCTCAATGTTGCATCTTTGTAGAAGTCCCTTCTTCTCAGCTTCCATGGCTGTAAAGGGCACACAGTCATGGTGAAGTTGAAGTGAGGCCATTTTAGTCACAAAGATCCAAGTTTTCAAAAATAGCAGAGAAAGGATGGGGGGGGGGTGGGTTGGAAAACTTCAGATCACAATAATTAAAAATACATATCCTTTTTGTATGAAAGACTATATTTTTCTTTATATTTCCAGTGTTCCTCCCCAATAGGGTGTGGAAAGCTACACACCTCTCAAACTCTCTTATAGATAACATTTCAAATGCCAATTTGATTCCATCAATTAGGAGCAATGTTTGAGATTTGCCTGGGGTAGCTAGTTCTGTGAGTGGAAGATCAGGGCTTGGAACATCTGTTTTTCTAGAACAGGGAATTCTGGAGTAGCAATGGCTTTGGTTGTCTCCCTGGGTTCTGGCCTTGGTGCTTCATGATCATAACCTTGTGCTTGTGTGATCTGAGGAGCTTCTGTGTCTTTAAAATCATTCCAATAAAACAACACACCAAGACTAAGCCCCTTCTTCCTTGTACAGATTCGGGTAACTTTTTTTCTTTCTCTGTTTCTGCTACCAAGGTAGATGATAACTCTGAGCAGGACGTATATGTACCCTGTATCATGAAGCCTCCAACAGCCTGTATTTTCTCAATGGGCATATTAATTACTTTTGTCCTTGCAATGATCAAATACCTGTGGAGGGAACAACCTATACTACGGGAGAGGCTTTGTTCACATGCGAGCAAACAGTAAAAGGAGATGACGGGTTCTCTGCTACACCCTTCTTTCAGCCCATGAAACCAGTGCATGCAATGCTGCTGCTTCTTTTCAGGGCAGGTCTGTATCCCAACTGAATCCTCTCTGGAAAATTTCATCACCGACACACCCAAAGCCTCACTAGTGCTATGACCTAAACAAGTTGGCAATGAAGATTGTCTAGTAGAGTCCACAAACTCTAATGACTCTCATTATTCAAACTGAGTCTTCACCCTCTGCAGTATATCTGATACTTTATACTTAAAACCTTGAACTAATATCTTAAGAATGTGGTCAGTAATTATATCTATATCTCCTATGTATGCAATAGTTCACACCAAATATTCATTGAGGCACCATTTTAAATCAGGAAAAATTTAGATACCATGTAAATAACTACTAGCATGTTTTGGCAAAGTAAAGTATTGACATCCTATAGTGATATTTCCAATTGCAATAGATCTAGATATCTTGTCATGCAAAGATGTGTGTAATTAATGTTAAGTGCTGCATTTATTACTTGGATGAATGCACCTATACTCACTTGGACAATGTTAACGCTACCCCTGCTTCTCGGTGGGTTTGTCCTTGGTTTAAGCCTAATAAATCCATGAAGCTATGTCTCTCTCTAAAGGAGATTGTTTTGATGGGGATACATGGTCTAGTTCATGTCAATGAGTGAAAACTGGTTGGCTTGAGCATCTGAGAAAAATATCAAAATTATAATTTTCTGGATTTTCTGCTGTACATTCTGGACATTGTCTTCTTGCTCTGCCTTGATATAGCCATGGGGACACATAGCCTGAGATGTAAGCAAGTGTTTCCTTGCAGTCAAGATGGAAATCCAGCCTCAACGTGGACACCAGAAAGGCAGACCCGAATGAGGGAGAGGCCAGAACTCTGGAAACACAGTTACACCACTGAGTCAGACAGATAGGAAACTATGCTCTTCCTCTGAACCCTCATTGACTTTAGTAAACAAATCCTGTTTCACATACAGGGCAGTTGAGCTTGGTTTTTTGACTACTTTCAATGTAATGTGTGCTATAAACAAGAACAGGGGGATGAAAGAGCAAAAATTAATAGTTTGCATTAGCTGTTCATTTGAAAAATACAGTAATATATGTGTATATTATAAATTTAATAAAGTTGTATATTTTATATAAAATAACATTTTTATTGATTCTCTAGGAATCTCACATCATGCATTTTGATAATATTTACTAACTAGTTCTTCCGTGCCTACCCCATACCCTATGACCCCCTCCCAAAAAGTAAAAATAAAAAGAAGAAACATTTTTTTAATTAAAAATGCCCAATTGTGCTATCCATACATTCACTGGATCCTGGCTAAACTCTTAGTAGCCTGTCCCTTAAATAGAGATGAATCCTTCCTCTCCAGCATTCCTCCCAAAGGCCATCAACTATGGAGAGCCACATGTCAGTATTCCTGTAACATTTCTTAAAGGTTCTCTCCTTTCTTTATCAACACTTGACTGAGATAGATTCAAATACTTACAGCCAACCATTACACCGAGGTCTGATCCCTACGAAAGAGTTAGGGTAAGTACTAAAGGAGCTGAAGAGGATTGTAACCCCATAGGAAGAACAATAGTATCAACTAACTGAACTCCTCAGGGCTCCCAGGGACTAAGCCACCAACCAAACAGCATACATGGGCTGGTCTGTAAAACATACATGGGCTGGTCTGTGGGCCCCCAGAGAAGATGCTAGAGGGATGAGGTGCTAGAGGGATGAGGTGAGAGGAGGTGGGTGGGTGAGAGACACCCTGTTAGAGGCAAAAGAGAGGGAGGAGGGAGCAGGGGACTCTTGCAGGGGGAAGTAAGAAGGGGGATAATGTTTGAAATGTAAACCAATAAAATACTTTAAAATAGTTCTCTCCCATGGCTTTTAATCTAGGCTGTTACTGTTTTTTTGTTTGTTTTGTTTTGTTTTGTTTTTCTTTTTTGTGGAGGGGTCTGGGGTGAGGGATAGGGGTTGTCACAGAAGCCTTCCATGTCCCTTCCTCTCAACCATGCTGCAACCATTGATATCATAGCTAAGACAGCCATCTTGCTCTTAAGAGGCGCAGGAGCATGGATCATGGCCCTGTACATGATTTCTGGAAACAGCTCTGACCATGAACACAGTTCCCAGCTTTGGTGAGAACATGGGCCCAGACATAGTCTGTGGAGGCAGCCTGGACACTGGATCTCAATATGGCATCAGGTGCCAACATAGGCCACTCAGATCAGTATAACCCCCAGTGACAACACAGACCACTGATACCAACACAATGTCAGATGGCACCACAAACCATGGACATCTGCATGACCTTTGGTGGTAAGCATAGGTCACAGGCATCAACACAGTCCCACACCACAGAAGAACCATGATGAAGTAGTATTGTTTATACAGAACAAGAGTGCAGTGCCTATTTGGATCCGAAAAGGGTGTTGGAACCTCTGCAATTGTGGTTACACAAGGTTGTGAGATGCATGTGATTGCTGGGAAAGGAACTGAACCTGGGTCCTCTGAAAGACTGGCAAGTGTTTTAATCCCTGAGCCATATCTTCAGAACCTAAACATTTTTAAAATGACATATACAAATGCACTTGAATATGCACAGGACATTTCTTTAAACATACACGAGGCTATTTATTGAAATTACCTCCAAGGTGTGGGTTAGGAAGAAATAAGGGTAAAGAGGACATCTTCATCAGTGTTTGTTCTGCTTTGGCTTTGTATTTAAACTAGTCAAGTGTATATAAGCATTCACTAGTTCTAGTTTTAACACAGACCATTTTCGCATCAGGAGTATCTGGATATAGCCTGGGTCTACTAACTGTTTGCACAAGCAAATGAAAGGCAAAAGGCAGGGAAAGTAGCCCCTCTCCAGATCACATGATTCTTTACAGATAAGAGAGAAGTTGGGCATGATGTGTGCCTGGCCCTCAATCAAGAGTAGTCAGGAGAAGGCAGTGGGCACATTCTGAGTTCAGGTACTGCTCTGGTTGCCAAGCAACCAAACCTATATAACTTCATGTCTAAAAGAGTCTCACTGAGAAACAGAGAACAGGCTACTGACTAGAGGTCGGCAGGGCCCAGAGTGAGAAGATTTCGCCAAAGAACATCTACTTTCAGCTATTGTTCTTGTTAATACTGACAGGGTCTTACACCATCCCAAAACTCACTGTGTAACAAAGAATGGCCTTGAGCTTATGGAAATCCTCCTGACTCGATCTCCTAAGTGTTGGGATTACAGGTGAGAGCCATAGTACCTGGCCACTCCACTTTGATTTTGTAGAATCAGTGTCCAGCATGATGTGCTTAATTATAAACCCCCATTACATTAACTTTAAACTTGCTAGGAATGCACACCTTAAGTATTCTGACTACATCCAAAAAAAGCTAATTATGCTAATTACTTTGACGTGCCAATCATTCCATAATATATACATACATAAAAATGTCATATTGTATACATTTAATATATGAACAGTCTGTATGCCAATCACACCTCAACAAAGCTATGCATCTTAATCTATTTTCTATTATTATCATAGAATATAGGAGACTAGATTAGTTATAAGAAAAGACCTGATTGTGGTTGTCCCTGTTCTCATGTGCCAGCCAATCTTCCTACTTTTCTCTAAACCTGCTCTTGCACATAGTTCTCCAACGTGACCTTCGGAGTTTTGCTTTCTATTTTTATCTGGATGTTTTCCTGCTGTTTCTCAAAGGGAATGCATGAACTGCCTCTGCACTGCGTACTTCACATCCATCTTTCCGTTTAAGAGCTCAGACTACACTGAGGTCAGAACTGCATTGTTCCCTTGTTATAGGTGAGGGATCTGTGTCTCCATCAGAAAATATAGTGTGCCACCACCTTGTTTACTCGCTCTTCCCTTCCTTTCTTCCTTTCTTCCTTTCTTCCTTTCTTCCTTCCTTCCTTCCTTCCTTCCTTCCTTCCTTCCTTCCTTCCTTCCTTCCTTCCCTCCCTCCTTCCTTCCCTCCTTCCTTCCTCCCTTCCTTCCTCCTTGCCTTTTTCTGTCTTTTATTTTATTTCATTTTATTTTTGAAACAGAGTCTCCTGGATACCCAGGCTGACCTGGAACTCTCCATGTAGCTGATGATGACCCTGAACTTCTAATCCACCTGCCTCCAGCCCAGACTGCTTGGATTACAAGTGTGGGCCACTACTTCCTGTTTGTGCTATGCTGGAGATCTAGCCCAAGGCTTCATGTATATGATCCCTACTGTCACCCGCACAAATGGGTTTTCCTAACAACACCGTTTGCCTCCAAAGGACATCAAACATAGCCATGAAAGAACGGAAGCCACAACAGAGCAGCCTGAGGTGTGTGGCATGAAAGAAAAAGACTATCACAGTACAACATTTGGAAGGTGGCAGTGGGCTGGTTCCACCCACATGCATTAGCTTTGCCATAAGCTATTCTGTAGCACACAGGCAGAAATAAAGCAGCCATTAGTCCTGTGCCCTCATCCTCAGACTCAAGACTGGCCAGAACCACCCCTGCCCAGCTCTCCTGGATCTGAAGGGAGAAAAATAAAAGCCAAAGACCTTGAGATGCAGGCAGTTTGTACACAGATAGTACACAGGACCCTATGTCTGGATTTTATTTCTTCACACATGCTCTAAGAGGATGCATTTGTTACTTACTACTCTAACCAAAATGACTCCATAGAAAATACTTACAAGAGGAATGGCTTATTTGGGTTCATGGTTTCAGAGGATTTATCCCACCATGGAGGGAAGGCATGGCAGAGCAGCAGAAACATGCAGTAGAGACTTATCCACATTGCACAGTCCAGGAGGCAGAGAAGGCAGAATGAGAACCGAAGAAGGGTGGCTTGTCCCTAGTGACTGACTGCTGACAGCCAGTTCACATCCCCTGAAGGCTCCACAGCCTTTAAAATAACCCTGCCAGTGCAGAAACAAGCCTTCCAAATGAACTAGTAAGGGACATTTCAAATTTACACCAGAATAGGGAATATTTTTTTAAAATCACTATTAAATATAACTTCCCCATAATCTGACAATTCTACTTCTGGGTATGTAGCCAAGGAAAATAAAATGAATTATGTCAAAGGCATTTCCATGTTTATTGTAGCACCATTCAAAATAGCCAAGGGATAGAAACACCCTGTCTGTCAAGTGATGAATAAATTATAAAACACTGGTAAACACACACCATGGAATACAATTCAGCCATAAGAAGTGAAAGCCTGTCATATAGGATCTCATAAAAGAATTAAAGATTGTTAAGTAAAATAGACAAGGCATAGAACGAAAGTTGCCCCTGATCCCACTCATGTGTGGAATCTAAAAAAGTTGATCTCATAGAAAAGTCATAGTCAGTCTATTCATTGAGAATAGAATAGTAACTCCCACCCAGGGCTTGGGTAGGAGGCCAGGAAAATGGATTAAGGTATTAGGTATTAAGTTACAGGATAATTAAGTTTTCATGTTCTATTGAAGCGCTACTGCTGTATATATGTTAAAAGTTGTAAGAAGGGGATTTGAAGGTTTTCAGCACAAAGAAATGAGAAGATAGACATGTTTACCTTGACTTGAGCAGTACACAGGACACACCTGCATTAAAGCATCGTGTGCAAACAAAGATGTTCACTTCTGGTGTCTAGTTTAAAAAAAGTAAATAAATAAATAAAAGATGGGAAGTGCCAGAGTCTGGAGAGGAGTGCTATGAACCAATGTCAGGATGGAGGCTGTGGCTGCCTCCATAAGACCTGAATAAGATGAAGTTAGTCAACATTTCATGAGTAGAGGGAGGACTCCCAAGACCCCCTCCTCAGTAGAGGAGGTGATGACAGGGGATGGCCGCTGAAGGAGGCAGAGTGAGTTTTCTAAGGAGGCAGAGTGAGTTTTCTTCACCAGTGTCATTCACAGTAGGTTGCTCACACCTCATCAAATGGCCCTGAATCTATGATCATTTAGGCAGCGGTAATTGTACTTGTTCAGTTATTTTGAAAAAAAGAGGAGGGAGAGAGGAGGAGGAGGAGGAGGAGGAAGAGGAGGAGGAGGAGGAGGAGGAGGAGGAGAAGGAGGAGAAGGAGAAGGAGAAGGAGAAGGAGAAGGAGAAGGAGAAGGAGAAGGAGAAGGAGAAGGAGAAGGAGAAGGAGAAGAAGAAGAAGAAGAAGAAGAAGAAGAAGAAGAAGAAGAAGAAGAAGAAGAAGAAGAAGAAGAAGAAGAAAGAACAGCAGCAGCAACAACAACAACAAGAAAAGAATGAGAAGAAGAGGATGGGGAGGGTTGGATGAAGAAGTAAGATGGATGTAGTTTAAATATATCAAACTCATTTTTGACATCAAAGAATTAACACTAATGAAAATTAAATAAAATTTACTTTAAGTGCACATTATTATAGCTTTAGGAAAGGCTATTTGCAAAGCTAAGGCACAGCCAGCAGACCCCAACCCCACCCCCACCCGCAAACTGTGTCCCACTTAGAGAGGTCAACAGACTAAGGCAATGAGACCTACAGTCTGCAGTTGCGGCACCTATTTCTAAACAGACAGGAAAGAAAAGGAAGCCTGAATGGCACTATTATGGTGGCTAATTAAATTTCTTCTTTGACGTTACAATGCCTTCTGTTTTGAGGATCATTACTTTCCTCGTAGCCTCTTTCAAGAGCTCAGTTTAAGGTTTTAAGTTAAGAAAACCGCAAAGCAAGCCTTAAAGCCGCAGGCTGCCCTGCTGCCCAGATGGAAACTGCTCCTGGAGCAGAGGGAGGAAAACAGCGCATAAGCTGTTGTATCTTTGGAAATCCGTGAACCGAGAAGGAAAAGGAAATAAGTGCTGTTTTACAGGAGACGATCCCACGCGTTATAGTGTTTACAGCTGCGGGCGTGCTTGCACGTGACCTTCAGCTAATATTGAAATGCCAAGATGTCCGTTTCCTATTTAATATTCATTTATTCAGCCAGACATTAGGTTCTGCCTGAGATGGGCCAGGATTCTTTTTATTTTTTTTCAGTCTTAAGATAGTAAACAGTATTTTATTAATTATTATTATTATTGATTGGATATTTTCTTTATTTACATTTCAAATGTTTTCTCCTTTACAGGTCTCTCCTTCGGAAGACCCCATCCCATCCCTGCTCCCCTGCCTCTATGAGGGTGTTCTCCTACCTACACAACTCCGTCCTCCCGTCCTGGCATTTCCCTACACTGGGCATCGAACACCCTGAGGCCCAAGGGCCTCTCCTCACACTGATGTGAAACAAGCCCATCCTCTGCCACATATATGGCCAGCGCCACGGGTTGCTCCATGTGTATTCTTTGGTTGGTGGTCCAGTTACCAGGAGATCCAGGGGGAATCTGGCCTGTTGACACTGTTGCTCCCTGCATGGGGCTGCAAACCTCCTCAGCTCCTTCAGTCTCTTCTCCAACTCCTCCATCAGGGAACTCCGAGGTCAGTCCAATGGTTGGCTGTGAGCTTCTGCCTCTGTATTTGTCAGGCTCTGCCGGAGCCTCTCAGGAGACAGCTATATCAGGCTTCCATCAGCAAGCACTTCCTGGGATCCACCTTAACGTCTGGGTTTGGTGGCTGTATATGGGAGGAGTCATCCCAGGGATGCAGGAATGGTTCAATATACAGAAATCCATCAATGTAATCCACTACATAAACAAACTCAAAAGGAAAAAAAAATGACATGATTATTTCATTGATGCCGAAAAAGCATTTGACAAAATTCAACATCCCTTCATGGTAAAAGGCTTGCAAAATTCAGGAATTCAAGGCCCATACCTAAACACAGTAAAAGCAATATACAGCAAACCAGTAGTCAATATCAAACTAAATGGAAAGACACTTGAAGCAATCCCACTAAAATCAGGGTCTAGACAAGGCTGCTCTCTCTCTCTCTCTCTCTCTCTCTCTCTCTCTCTCTCTCTCTCTCTCTTCAATATAGAACCTGAAGTTCTAGCTAGGGCAATTAGACAACAAAAGGAAGTCAAAGGGATACAAATTGGAAAGGAAGAAGTCAAACTATCACTATTTGCAGATGATATGATCATATACTTAAGCCATCCAAACATTCCACCAGAGAATTGCTAAAACTGATAAATAACTTAAGCAAAGTGGCTGGATATAAAATTAACTCAAACAAATCAGTACCCTTCCTATACTCAAAAGATAAACAGGCTGAGAAAGATATTAGGGAAATGACACCCTTCACAATAGTCACAAATAATATAAAGTATCTTGGTGTGACTCTATAACCAAACAAGTGAAAGATCTGTATGACAAAAACTTCAAGTCTCTGAAGAAAGAAATCAAAGAAGACCTCAGAAGATGGGAAGATCTCCCATGTTTGCGGATTGGCAGGATTAATATAGTAAAAATGGCCATCTTGCCTAAAGCAATCTACAGATTCAATGATATGTCCATCAAAATTCCAACTCAATTCTTCATAGAGTTAAAAAGAGCAGTTCTCAAATTCATATGGAATAACAAAAAACCTAGGATAGTGAAAACTATTCTGAAAAATAAAAGAACTTCTGGGGGAATCATCATCCCTGACCTCAAGCTGTGTACAGGGCCAGGATACTTATGTATGTGTAGGAAACTGGGACAAAATGAGTGAGACTGGAATGGCTTTGGGGTAAGAGTAGCCAGGAGCTGGATGTAGTAGAATGGGAGATGGCTTAGCCAGGTGTAACTCCTTGTTGTTTGTAGCTTGAAATGGGCTGTTGTAGGTTCATTTACACTGTTGGAATCAGCAGAGGCTACAACTGTGGCTTCTTCTCTTTGCCCTTAGAAAGCTAGGTAAAGAAATCAAAACTTACTTTGCTCACAGGGTGACAAGATTATCTGACAGAAGCAACTTAAGGGAAGCAGAATTTATTTGGGCATGATATCATGGCTTCCCGTCAGAGTACAAAGGCATTATGGGAGAAACATGCTGGAACCACACTTACTATATGGTGCTACAAAGGGTGGCAGGACCCCTAACATTGGGAGCAACAGGGAGCAGAGACCAGATAGAACCCTGTTCAGTTCAGTTAGGCCCAGTGTCCCAGGGATTCTATTACTTCCCCAGAGAGTGCCACCACTGATCTTGTTAATGACATTCGATCTATATCAGCCAAGCAACTAGTATCCCCTTAGAAATTGAGGCAGAGAGAAAGAAAGGGTGTCTCACTCATATCTTTGGTATGTCACCATACTCCTGAAATTTGGTAAATGAAGGTTGTTGACTGACAAAGCTGAGGACTTCCCCCAGTTACTCTCCTCTTTTTCTCAGTTACTGGTAAGTGAAAACGATAAGCAATGATACTGAACTAAAACACAGCTGCAGAAACCGGTACCCAAAGCCTAGAGAAAGAGCAGAGAAAATACACTGCAGACATAGAGCCCTGTGCTGCCTAAGGTTTAGTGTGAACACAGACTGTTGTCACGTGATTATAATGGAGCTTCAAATGTCTTCAATTCTCTCAATTCATGTGTTTGTGGTAATACATGGGCTAACCTGAGCTCTTCAGAGGTGTTCAGATACACAGATAAAGTCAGACTACGTTTCTCCTTGCTGTGAGATAAGACACTCAATAAAAGCAGCTTAAGGAAGGAAAGGATTATTTGGGCTAAGTTTAGGACAGTATATGGTATACCGTGGTGGGCAAGCCTAGTGGTAAGAGCATTGAAGTGGCTGGTCACATTGCATCTGCCATCAGGAAGCAGAGAGGCTGATAGAAAGTGGCACCAGGATATAAAACTGTAAGGTCTGTGCCCGATGACCCACTCACTACATTGAAGGGCTAACCCTTAAATCAGTGTTCTCAACCTGTGGGTGGAGATCCCTCTGGAGGTCAAACAACCATTTCACGGGAGTCACCTAAGGCCGACATTGGAAAACTACGATTCACAACAATAGCAAATTACAGCTATGAAATAGCAACGAAGATAATTTTATCTGGGGTGGTGGGGAGGTCATTACAACATGAGAAACTATATAAAATGCTCCCAACATTATGAAGATTGAAAACCACTGTCTTAAAGTTTACACAATTCTCTAGAACAGCACCACCAGCTGGGACCAAGCATTCAGTCATGTGAGCCTACAGGAAACAATTTGCATTGAAACCACAAGCATTATGTTCCAGTTACCTATAGCATCCAGACAGCTGTCTGTGTTCTAGAAGCCATGCCTATTGTCTTATAGTCAAGGCACATCGTAGGTTATGCCATGTGCGTTTCTGTAAGTCCATTCTACAGTATCGACACAGAATGAAAGTGCCTGCTATCAAGCATCTCAGAACCCACCTGCATCAACACCAAGCAACATCCCTCTACAGCAGGTGTGATTCTCACTTCAGCTGTCTACTTGACAAATTAGGGAACACCCAAGGAGCCGGTAAGGTGGCTCTGTGGGTAAATGTGCTTGCTACCAAGTCTGATGACATAATTTTGAGTCATAAAACCGACATAGTAAAGATAACTGGCCCCTGTGAGTCGTCTCCTGACCTCCATGTGTGCACCATGTCATATATAAATGCCAAAAGGAAAGTTTAAAGAACATACAGCTTTAATGATGCACATCTTTGTGTGAGAATTCGAAGGCTTTTCAGACAGGAAAACTGAAGAAGATTCTGCCTGAAAGTGGGTCGCTCCATCCCATAATCAGAATTTAAAAAAAAAAAAAAAAAAAAGGAGACAGGAGCAAGCCAAATGAGCCCTGGGATGCACATTGTCTGCTTCTTGGTGCCAAGGGCTAAGCTGTTCTGCCTTGCCTTCTCCACCATGATGGACTTTGTTCCTCTGAACTGAGAGCCACAATACACCCTTGCTCCCTTCAGTTGATTATTGATGGTGTTTGGTCTCATCCATGAGAAAACTTAACCAATACAGTCAGCTTTTATTAATTTTTTGCATCTTATTTTCAGCACTCGTGGTGGATCCCAGGACTCTATCATGCTAGGTGTGTACTTCCCAACTGAGTTCCCTTCCAGCCTTCAGTCTGGTCTCTACAGGGCAGCTCAGTGACTGAAAGGGCATTTTGAATGAAGGCTCCCGATTTTGAACTAAAATCCTTGCTCACTATACGTGTCCTTCAGGACAGCACACTGCTCCAAAGCAAAAGTGGAATTCTATAGAGCCAACCAGGTAGAGGCCAGACACTATTTCAGCAGATGATAACTGCAGTTGAAGCATTTAAAAAAAAATCTGCTGACACTTGGAAACGTGTGTTGCCTTAAGTGAATAAGAACAAAAGTGTGTTTCCCATTAGAAACAGAGAGGAGTTGAACATGGGACTTGAATGATAAGAATCACCTTTATTAAGTTGCTTGGGCTCAGCTTTACCCTCTTAGTAGTACCACCATTAAAAAGAAAGCATTAAGGAAAGTGTTTGGGGTGGGGGTGGGGAAAAGGATGCAATACACTCACCAATTCTATACTCACCAATACTGTTCAGCAAACATACAGGCAGAGCCTGTTCTGAGCCTTCCATGGATGGCTCTTGCTTCTCTCAGTTCACCAGCCCCCATCCCTTATGCTGTAGCTATGAGACTGCTCCAAAGTCAAGACTGGGTTAAGAGGGGAACAAGAGGAATGTTTTAGATGAAATCAGATGTGACCTCTGGCTTTAGGAGCATTTGTTGAGCATGGCTTTAATTATAGAACTCAGGCAGCTTCCCCAGTCCCTACCATGGCTGTAGTCAGTGTACCTCGATAGCTGCACACAGCCTTCCAGCCTGCCAGGAGGAAGGGTTTACAACCTCACACTCCATTAAAAAAATAAATAAATCAGAAGCCCCCGGGCCATCACATGCTTGCAAGCAATGAAACTGCAGCCTATTTACCTCTCCTAAGACATTTCAAGTCCCAGTCCAGGCATGGCCTTACAAGCCTCAGCAAACCTTACTGCAAAGGAATTAACATTCTTTTGCTGTGAGGCAGTCTGGTTTAGGGCAAATGGCCCAGAGCTGAAATCCAAGGGCTCATCCACGGGTTTTTTTGCCTTAATGGAAGGGAAAGTTTTGTCCCTTTAAGACCTGTAGATACTTCAGGGTAAGCTCCAGTTCTTTAAAGATGCAGTCACTGGAGCGAGCACTAAGGGTTAGGCTACTTCTGATGCAAGGGAAAGGAAGTTCATGAATGTGGAAGTCAGGGCCGAGTATCATGGGGAGAACATTCGAAGTCACTGGGAATAAAGACGCAAGGGAACTATGGACCGGAAGCCAAATGTTGCCTTCAAGACTAAGAAAAGTTTCAGCACTGGGAAGGAGCTGGGCCAGCCATGAAAGGTCTGTCTTAAGCAGGGGAAGCGCTGGTGTGATGGCTGATTCCATGGGTTACCTTGTCGCGACTACAGCACCCCACAATTTAGTCAAGTGCTTTCTACTTGATGTCAAGGGTGTTTTGTGTTTTCGTTTTTGTTTGTTTGGCTGTTTGTTTTTTTAAGAGCTAGGGATTAAATAGAGGGCTTTGCTCAGGCTAGCTAAGCAGTCTTCATCCCCAATCAATACAATGTAGTTCAGACTGACCAGAACTCACCAATTCTTTTGCCTTGACTTTCTTCTGGAGTCCTGAAAGTCAAGGGGTGTACCATCATATACAGTTCCATGAAGTTTTAATTTCTTAAGAATCCTTTTTTGAAAGAGACCTATCATCTATCTATCTATCTATCTATCTATCTATCTATCTATCTATCTATCTATCTATCTTTTTGGTTGTGCATGTGCACACATGCATGTGCCATGACATACATGTGGAGGTCAGAGGACTACTTACAGGCCTCAGTCCTCTCCTTTCTCCATGGGAGTTGTAGTGATTGAACTTAAGTCCTCTGCCTGGCAACTTGTTTTTTTACTAAATGAACCACCTCCCAAGCCTCCATGAGGTATTTAATTGCACTGATTTACTCTGCATGCATGTGCTCACACAGACATGTATATATGTACATATGCATGGGCACATGTAGTTACAGACATGACACAACACGTGTGTACAGGTCAGAGGTTACCTTTGCATGTTTCTTCTCTCTTCTGCTATGTGAGGCCTGGGGATTGAATTCAAGTCCTTAAATCTGTTACTATTGTGAAAAAATTTTGTTTCTTCTTCTATTATGATTGGTAGGTTTGCCGGGTATAGTAGTCTGGGCTGGCATCTGTGGTCACTCAGAACTTGTAAATTATTATAGCCCAGGTGCTTCAGGCTTGTAATGGCTTCACTGAAAAGACATGCGTTATTCCTATGGGATAGGGTTTATATGTGACTCAGTTCATCTCTCTTGCAGCTTTCAATACTCTTCATTGTTATTCTGTATATCTAATGATTTTATTAGCACCTCATGTGAGGAGTTTCTTTTCTAGTCCTGTCGGTGTGTTCTATGATGGTGTTCTGCATGCCGTTTGCACCTTGATAGAACCTCTTCACTTAGATTTGGGGATTTTGTTCCCATAATTTGGTCGGAAATATTTTTGTGCTTTTAACCTGTGTTTCTTTTTACATATGATGTATAGACTTGTTCTAATATAGTTTTCCAAAGTTGCTACATGTTTTGTACTTGAGGTCTTGTTTTTGTTTTGTTTAATTTAATTTAATGCTTTCTACATTTGAAGTGATCCATTTTGTCGACCTTGTCTCCAAGATCTGATATTCTCCCTCCCACTTGAACCAGTCCATTGCTGAGGCTTTCCTTTGAGCTTTCTTGTTTGGCTTCCTGAGTTGTTTGTTTGTTTGTTTATTTGTTTTTAACCTTTATTTTAGTCTTAGTTTTTCTCTGGAGATATTATCTCTATTAGTTTCTATACTCATATCTAGAATTGTTTTCACTATTTCACATGCAGAGTAAATTTTGTTTCTGCATTTATCCTGCCATTTATTCATATTCTTTTTGAGTTCCTCAAACACATTTACAATTGCTATTTTGAAATAACTGTTTTACATATCAGCTATTACAATATTATAATTAGGGTAATGATTTTTAGAGGAGACATTTTGTATTGGATATTCTTGTTTCTATTTTTGCAGTGAGCCCTAAGCATCTGGAGTTAAGTCATTGTTGTTTCTTAGTATTGGTGTCTGGTCTTGCTTTTGAGGAGAAGGTCCTTGTATCTTTGTTTGCTGTGATCCCAACTTGTCAGGATGTGAGACAGCTTGAGTGGGGTTTAGTTTCCACTTCAATGTTTGGGCCACTCTATGTTAACGTAAAAATGGGGTGCTATCAGTGGTCTCAGTTCAGTAAGGGAACAGTACATCTTCTGGACAAGGTGTGCCTCCATACAGTCCTGGATTAGTACTGTGTGTGAGATGGCTGACAGAGGGACAGGTAGGTGAACTGAGTTTGGGATTCCTTACCTAAAATTTGAGTTGCACTCTCTGTCATCCCACATTGGTGCTATGGATGAGATGATGTCGATAGGCAGACAGGCTGAGTTCTGTTAGTTTTTGTCTTCCATAGTTTAAATTTACCTGCATATAGACAAGAAACTTCATTTTCTTTGTAACATAAAACAAAATGAAAAACAACATAATCTTATGGCCCTGTCTTGTACCCTAAAACAGACATAATCTTGAGGTCTCACATAACTAGGAATAAACAATGCTTCCCAAAACAAATAGCTTCTGGAAAGAGTAACAAAAACACATTGTTAGAAGGCAGCACATTTCCTTCTCTTATGGCACTTAAAATCTCATTGGAGAGTCAAGATCGTGACAGTAAAACAAGCAAAGCAAGGCCATGTGTTACTCACAGCCAGATCTGCCTGGAAAGCTCTGCAGGAATCCAAAGAGGCTGGACCTCAAGCAATCCTAGGGATTGCTTCCATGCCCACTCCTCGCTCTTTCCCTTCATCCCTCTTTCCCTCCCCTCTCCCCTTTCCTTCCTCTCTTTCCTACATTTCAGGTTTACTTTGTACCTAATCCAACTCCATTCCTCTTTCAGCACAGGATAAAGGCTTGATTCAAACAAGGTCCTTGACCCTAGAGAGCCTAAGGAGGGGGACTGGCTTTGACAAATGGAGACTTGAGCTAGGGCTTCAAAGACAACAGCTGAAGGCTACATTTTGTGTAGTAAACAATGGATTTAACACATTTATTGTAGCATGAATTATGCAGTTGCTTGTAAACCTTGAAGTTTTGAAGTCTTCTATTTTATCTTTGTTAATAAAGAAGAGTGTTTGGTGTTTGTTTGGGTCTTTTCATTTGTTTGTTTGATTTTTTTTTTCCTGTAATCAAGTCATAAGCACACAAAGGATCAGGAGCAAGGACACTCTGTGGCAGGGAGGAAACCATTCTTATCATACACCCACAGTCACTTTGGCATTTTTAAAATCTCTTTTCTACACTATGTTGTAGATACATACATAAAATTGTGTACTCTGATCTTCTCTTAATAGCGTCTCCAGAATTTTCATTTTATAAAATCTTGTGCAAGCACATTGTTTAAAAGTTTAAATGGTTAAAAATTACTGATTTAATTTTTTTTATCATTTTACATTGAGATTTTTCCTAGTTTTTCCCTTATTAAAACTGGGCTAAGAAAAGCTTTTTATAATCTCAATATTTATGAGTTTTAGTATTTCATAAATGAAAAGAGCTTTTAGAGCTCACTGATCCCAACAATATCAATTTTCAAAAAAAAAAAAAAAAAAGAAAAAGAAAGAAAGAAAAAAAGAAGCTGTATGTATGGACAAATTGCTGGATATCTCTGAGCTGTGCTCATTGGCATTTGCTGTATATTGGAACCATCCCAAGGTTTTATTAAAATACAGATTGTGGTTTAGTGGGTCTGGGGTGGCGATCCTGACAAGCTTTGAAGTGATGTTCAAGATATAATTTATGCAACAGATAGGAGGATTTGAGGCCAATTGTATCTGTTCAAAGCTCAAGTATAAACACATACTCCATGCTGTTTCTGCTTCCAAGGGGAAGGCTCCAGTGGTTGAAGTTTAATTGTATAACCTTGGTTTTAAGATATTTTTTTTCTACCAGCCATTGGAGAGGTGCAAGCCCTTGATGGTTTACCAATAGGTAGAAAGATTGGATGGAAATTCGCTGATAACAAGGATCATCCAAAATCTGCTGACCTTGAGAGTCTTCCTGAGACCAAAGTCAAGGTTTCAGAATGAATATTAAATAATTTGAATGTCTTTCTGGAAAAACTAGTGCCTTGACTCAATTTTAAGACCTTCTCAGCAAAGTAACATCGCCAGACAGAAATACCTGAAAACTGGTCTCTTTTGCTAGCCTATATAGGAGTCACCGATACAGGAGATAGTCAGGATTGTCACTGAGAGAAGTCCCCCTCTCTTGGAAAAATAAAGTATCACATTTGTGAAATTTTCATAAACATCATTTACATTTGAACAAAATGTCAGAATTATTGAGCATGAGACAGGAAGCAAAAGTAAAAAAAAATGTAGATGATTTGGGTGTCTTTACAAAAGGAAGAGAGCGTTGATAGCTTCTGCTACCGACACACTTCCCTGTGCAAGGTTTTCAGATGCTAATGTTCTTCTTGAAACATGCTAAATGCCTAAATCACAAGCTTCAAATTGTTCCTGTAGAATGAGCTTCAGCACCAGTGAGCAAGGAAAGACAGCTTTTTTTCCCTCATGTAAGCCACAATAGAACCTCTCTTCTTCCATTTAAAATTTTGGCTCAAGCTTTCCAAAAGCTGGTGGTGCTCTGGCTGCTGTGTCAGAATGTCAGAGTGATGTCCGAGAGAGACTTCCGGTTGGGTAGGCAAGCCGGCGTGGGACTTGATGTCTGTGCTCTTTCCTAGGTGTAGTCAGTTCTGTTTCTCAGAGCTTGATATCTCGAGCAGTCTGTCTATAACCAAGCTGGTTAATGAGCTTCCCTGCTGTTATGGTTTCAAGGTGTAGTATCTCTTATGGGCTCAAGTGTCCGACGCGTGGTCCCCAGATGGTGGCTCTTTCAGGAGGTTCTAGAAGCTTTGAGAGGATCCTATCTGGGGGAAGTAGATCACTGTCTCTAGCAACCTGTCTGTTATGGAGTAAGCATCTCTTTCCTGCCTCTACTGATAAAATACTCCTCTTCCATGCATGGGCCCAAATAACCATAGGATAAAGTAGTTAAAACCAGGAGGAAAATAAATCTTTCTTCCTGTGGGTTGTTTACATTAGGTATGGTCCCCAAGAAGGTCGCTCTCATGCTTTGGAATAAATTCATTTTATGTCACCATCCTCATCCTCAAAGCATTACACTCTGCTCTCTACCCTCACATCAACATCTGTTGATGTTTCTGCTCCATTGGATTCAATCCCAATGTTCTCTGCTCAAATTCTAGCAGCCTTGACCTTCAGAAAAAAAATTACATCATCAAAAGTTATTTATTTATTGTATGTGTGCATGCCACAGTGCTTGTGTGGTAGATCAGATGGTAATGTTCGAAAGTTGCCTCACTCTTTCTACCATGAGGGTCCAGGGAATCAAACTCAGACTGTCAGGCTTAGCAACAAGTACCTTAATCTACTGAGCCATTTCATCAGTCTCTGCTTTGGCCTTTCTGGTCCATCCTCCATCCCAATGTCACACTATTCTTCCTATAGAGAAAATATTTTTAAGTGCCAACTTGCCTTAGACAGAAATCTTTGAGTGTAGACAGAAGACCACACATTGTCACCTGGTAATCAGTGTCTTTCAACACTCCCTGTTTATCTGGTCCACTTCACCCTCCTTGATGCTGTGATGTAACCTCACTCAAGCAGTCCATTCCTGAAAGACACACAGAGGAAGACATTTTGCACAGTGCTTACAAGGCTTTGGTTCATAGCCCACCTCAAAAATTTACATGATCTTAAATTTAGGGCAGATGCCTTAACTTCTAAATAAGGATATGAGTAGTGGCTGTCTCCTATGGTCATCCCAAGGTTTACTTTGAGCTTAGTAGGTTAAGCTCTAGAAAGGAAGTTACTCCTGATTGTCCAGAGAGAGAGGAGGAGGAGGAAGAGAGGGGAGAGGGATGGAGGAAGGGAGACAGACAGAGATAGAGACAGAGACAGACACACACAAAGAGACAGAGAGAGACAGAGAGGGAGGGAGGAAGGGAGGAAGGGAGAGAGAGAGAGAGAGAGAGAGAGAGAGAGAGAGAGAGAAAATCAAGCCATCTACAAATTCAAGGTCTTTCTGTAATTAGTCAAAGGAGGGAGGGAACTGGGTAGAGGGGATAATGTGAGGAGGGAGAATCCTCAGGTGTAGGGAGAGCAGGGGCGAGAGAATGGAAATCAGTGGGGAAGGTGGCATCTCTATGATATGCCAGAGATCTGGGATGGGGGCAACTCTATCTGAGTCTCCTAGAGTGGGGAATATGGATCTTGAAGTGGCCATTTCTTGTAGCCATGCAGGACTCCCACAGGAGGGATAAGGACAGCAACATAGTCACAAAACCTTTGACCCCAAATTGGTCCTGCCTATAAGATGTGCATGTCCAAAGACAGCAGAGACTGAGTGAATGCCCCAAATTGAGACCCATCCCCTGGGCAAAAGCTAATTCTTGACATTATTAATGATACTCTGTTAATGCTTGTAAACTGGAGCCTAACATAACTGTCCCCTGAGTGGCTTCATCCAGCAGTCAATGGAAACACATGCAGAGACCCACAGCCAAACATTAGACGGAGCTCAGGGAGTTTTGTGGAAGAGTTGGGGAATGGATTGAGGGATCCAAAGAAGGCAGGTCCTCCACAGGAAGATTATAAGAGACAAACAACCTGGACCCTTAGGAGATCCCAGAGACTGAACCATATATGTAGCAGATGTGCAGCTTGGTCTTCATGCGGGTCCCTCAACAACTGGAATGGGGGCTGTTCCTGAATCTGTTGCCTGCCTGTGGATCCTGTTCCCCTAATTGTGCTGCCTTGTCTGGTCTCAGTGGGAGAAAATGAACCTAGTCCTGAAGTGATATGATGAATCTGGTATGGGGGCGGAAGTGATATGGGGGGGTCCTCCTTCTCAGAGAAGAAGGGGAGGGAGATTTTGTGAGAGAGTACTGGAAGGAGAAGGGGGCTGATATGAAAAATAAATAGATTTTAAAAATAGGAATAAAGTATCCTGCCTGAGACTTGCAGCCTCTGCAAGATGGACATTGAATACACTAGGTTTGTTTTTAAGAATACATAGATGAGACTGATGAGGTAGCTTAGCAGGTAAAAATAAATCTTGCTCTGCAAGTGTGAAGCCTGAAACCTCTATTTTAAGACACATTTTCCTTGTTGTGGAAATAGAGTTGACACCACTCAAGGAGAAGAAACCTACTTAGGAAGACACTAGGTCCAGAGATGAGGCCCAGGAAGGTTTTCACCCTAAGACAAATGGGCTCATCCAACTCCTCTTCTTGTACCCTCTGCTTTCTTTTTCTCAAGATATTTGAATTGTAATTTTAAAAACTGCATTGGAGGAGGCGGCGCCATCTTCGGCTCCAGACAACCAACCACCTTCCTGGTGAGTGCACAGGGATCCACCAGCCCGAGAGGTTTGTGCCTCAGGCCCCGGTGGCGGGAGTCTCCTTGGCTCCAGGACTCCGCAGAGGGCAGGCTGCATGGGTGACGGAGTGGAATACGGAGGCCAGCTGTTTCTGGGGTAGGCGAGAGCCACAAAGCTTCTGAGGTGGCGCCATCTTCAGCTCCAGACAACCGGCCACCTTCCTGGTGAGAGCACAGGGGTCCGCCCGGCCCGAGAGGTTTGTGCCTCAGGCCCCGGTGGGAGCCTCCTTGGCTCCGGGATCCCACAGAGGGCAGGCTGCACGGGTGAAGGTGTGGAAAACAGAGGCCATCCATTTCTGGGACAGGCAAGAGCCACAGAGCTTCTGAGGTGGCGCCATCTTTAGCTCCAGACAACCGGCCACCTTCCTGGCCAAAGCAACACAGCTTCTGGGAAAGATCCTGTTTTGGGCCTTCATCTTCAGCCAGGAGGAGGTCCAAACACCAGATAACTGTGCACCTTCCCTGAAAGACGAGAGCTTGCCTGCAGAGACTGCTCTGACCACTGAAACTCAGAGGAGAGCGCTAGTCTCCCACGTCTGCTGATAGAGGGTAACAAAATCAACAGAGGAACAATCTCTAAACAAAGACAACTATAACAACTAACTCCAGAGATTGCCAGATGGTGAAAGGTAAACATAAGAATCCTACTAACAGGAACCAAGACAACTCACCATCATCAGAACCCAGCACTCCCTCTTCGCCCAGTCCAGGGCATCCTAACACACCTGAAAAGGTAGACCTGGATTTAAAAGCATTTCTCATGATGACGGTAGAGGACATAAAGAAGGAATTTAATAACTCACTTAAAGAAATACAGGAGAACACTGCTAAAGAGTTACAAGTCCTTAAAGAAAAACAGGAAAACACAACCAAACAGGTAGAAGTCCTTATAGAAAAACAGGAAAACACATCCAAACAGGTGATAGAAATGAACAAAACCATACTAGACCTAAAAAGGGAAGTAGACACAATTAAGAAAACCCAAAGTGAGGCAACGCTGGGGATAGAAACCCTAGGAACGAAATCTGGAACCATAGATGCGAGCATCAGCAACAGAATACAAGAGATGGAAGAGAGAATCTCAGGTGCAGAAGATTCCATAGAGAACATCGGCACAATAATCAAAGAAAATGGAAAATGCAAAAAGATCCTAACTCAAAACATCCAGGAAATCCAGGACACAATGAGAAGACCAAACCTATGCATAATAGGAGTGGATGAGAATGAAGATTTTCAACTCAAAGGACCAGCAAACATCTTCAACAAAATTATTGAAGAAAACTTCCCAAATCTAAAGAAAGAGATGCCCATGAACATACAAGAAGCCTACAGAACTCCAAATAGACTGGACCAGAAAAGAAATTCCTCCCAACACATAATAATCAGAACATCAAATGCACTAAATAAAGATAGAATACTAAAAGCAGTAAGGGAAAAAGGTCGAGTAACATATAAAGGCAAGCCTATCAGAATTACACCAGATTTTTCACCAGAGACTATGAAAGCCAGAAGAGCCTGGACAGATGTTATACAGACACTAAGAGAACACAAATTCCAGCCCAGACTACTATACCCAGCCAAACTCTCAATTACCATAGATGGAGAAACCAAAGTATTCCACGACAAAACTAAATTCACTCATTATCTCTCCACGAATCCAGCCCTTCAAAGGATAATAACAGAAAAAAAAAAAAAACAATACAAGGACGGGAACCACGCCCTAGAAAAAACAAGAAGATAATCCTTCAACAAAACGAAAAGAAGACAGCCACAAGAACAGAATGCCAACTTTAACAACAAAAATAACAGGAACAATTACTTTTCCTTAATATCTCTTAATATCAATGGTCTCAACTCCCCAATAAAAAGACATAGACTAACAGAATGGCTACACAAACAGGACCCAACATTCTGCTGCTTACAGGAAACCCATCTCAGGGAAAAAGACAGACACTACCTCAGAGTGAAAGGCTGGAAAACAATTTTCCAAGCAAATGGTATGAAGAAACAAGCTGGAGTAGCCATTTTAATATCGGATAAAATCGACTTCCAACCCAAAGTTATTAAAAAAGACAAGGAGGGGCACTTCATACTCATCAAAGGTAAAATCCTCCAAGAGGAACTCACAATTCTGAATATCTACGCTCCAAATGCAAGGGCAGCCACATTCATTAAAGACACCTTAGTAAAGCTCAAAGCACACGTTGCACCTCACACAATAATAGTGGGAGACTTCAACACACCACTTTCATCAATGGACAGATCGTGGAAACAGAAACTAAACAAGGACACAGTGAAACTAACAGAAGTTATGAAACAAATGGACCTGACAGATATCTACAGAACATTTTATCCTAAAACAAAAGGATATACCTTCTTCTCAGCACCTCATGGTACCTTCTCCAAAATTGACCATATAATTGGTCACAAAACAGGCCTCAACAGATACAAAAATATTGAAATTGTCCCATGTATCCTATCAGACCACCATGGCCTAAGACTGATCTTCAATAACAACATAAATAATGGAAGGCCAACATTCACGTGGAAACTGAACAACACTCTTCTCAATGATACCTTGGTCAAGGAAGGAATAAAGAAAGAAATTAAAGACTTTTTAGAGTTTAATGAAAATGAAGCCACAACGTACCCAAACCTATGGGACACAATGAAAGCATTTCTAAGAGGGAAACTCATAGCTCTGAGTGCCTCCAAGAAGAAACGGGAGACAGCACATACTAGCAGCTTGACAACACATCTAAAAGCTCTAGAAAAAAAGGAAGCAAATTCACCCAAGAGGAGTAGACGGCAGGAAATAATCAAACTCAGGGGTGAAATTAACCAAGTGGAAACAAGAAGAACTATTCAAAGAATTAACCAAACGAGGAGTTGGTTCTTTGAGAAAATCAACAAGATAGATAAGCCCTTAGCTAGACTCACTAGAGGGCAAAGGGACAAAATCCTAATCAACAAAATCAGAAATGAAAAGGGAGACATAACAACAGATCCTGAAGAAATCCAAAACACCATCAGATCCTTCTACAAAAGGCTATACTCAACAAAACTGGAAAACCTGGACGAAATGGACAAATTTCTGGACAGATACCAGGTACCAAAGTTGAATCAGGATCAAGTTGACCATCTAAACAGTCCCATATCCCGTAAAGAAATAGAAGCAGTTATTGATAGTCTCCCACCCAAAAAAAAGCCCAGGACCAGATGGATTAAGTGCAGAGTTCTATCAGACCTTCAAAGAAGATCTAATTCCAGTTCTGTACAAACTATTTCACAAAATAGAAGTAGAAGGTACTCTACCCAACTCATTTTATGAAGCCACTATTACTCTGATACCTAAACCACAGAAAGACCCAACAAAGATAGAGAACTTCAGACCAATTTCTCTTATGAATATCGATGCAAAAATCCTCAATAAAATTCTCGCTAACCGAATCCAAGAACACATTAAAGCAATCATCCATCCTGACCAAGTAGGTTTTATTCCAGTGATGCAGGGATGGCTTAATATACGAAAATCCATTAATGTCATCCATTATATAAACAAACTCAAAGACAAAAACCACATGATCATCTCGTTAGATGCAGAAAAAGCATTTGACAAGATCCAACACCCATTCATGATAAAAGTTTTGGAAAGATCAGGAATTCAAGGCCCATACCTAAACATGATAAAAGCAATCTACAGCAAACCAGTAGCCAACATCAAAGTAAATGGAGAGAAGCTGGAAGCAATCCCACTAAAATCAGGGACTAGACAAGGCTGCCCACTTTCTCCCTACCTTTTCAACATAGTACTTGAAGTATTAGCCAGAGCAATTAGACAAAAAAAAAGGAGATCAAGGGGATACAAATTGGAAAAGAGGAAGTCAAAATATCACTTTTTGCAGATGATATGATAGTATATATAAGTGACCCTAAAAATTCTACCAGAGAACTCCTAAACCTGATAAACAGCTTCGGTGAAGTAGCTGGATATAAAATAAACTCAAACAAGTCAATGGCCTTTCTCTATACAAAGAATAAACAGGCTGAGAAAAAAATTAGGGAAACAACACCCTTCTCAATAGTCACAAATAATATAAAATATCTTGGCGTGACTCTAACTAAGGAAGTGAAAGATCTGTATGATAAAAACGTCAAATCTCTGAAGAAAGAAATTAAAGAAGATCTCAGAAGATGGAAAGATCCCCCATGCTCATGGATTGGCAGGATCAACATTGTAAAAATGGCTATCTTGCCAAAAGCAATCTACAGATTCAATGCAATCCCCATCAAAATTCCAACTCAATTCTTCAACGAATTAGAAGGAGCAATTTGCAAATTCATCTGGAATAACAAAAAACCTAGGATAGCAAAAACTCTTCTCAAGGATAAAAGAACCTCTGGTGGAATCACCATGCCTGACCTAAAGCTTTACTACAGAACAATTGTGATAAAAACTGCATGGTACTGGTATAGAGACAGACAAGTAGACCAATGGAATAGAATTGAAGACCCAGAAATGAACCCACACACCTATGGTCACTTGATATTCAACAAGGGAGCTAAAACCATCCAGTGGAAAAAAGACAACCTTTTCATCAATTGGTGCTGGCATAACTGGTTGTATCGTGTAGAAGAATGCGAATCGATCCATACTTATCTCCTTGTACTAAGGTCAAATCTAAGTGGATCAAGGAACTTCACATAAAACCAGAGACACTGAAACTTATAGAGGAGAAAGTGGGGAAAAGCCTTGAAGATATGGGCACAGGGGAAAAATTCCTGAACAGAACAGCAATGGCTTGTACTGTAAGATCGAGAATTGACAAATGGGACCTAATGAAATTCCAAAGTTTCTGCAAGGCAAAAGAAACCGTCAATAAGACAAAAAGACCACCAACAGATTGGGAAAGGATCTTTACCTATCCTAAATCAGATAGGGGACTAATATCCAACATATATAAAGAACTCAAGAAGGTGGACTTCAGAAAATCAAATAACCCCATTAAAAAATGGGGCTCAGAACTGAACAAAGAATTCTCACCTGAGGAATACCGAATGGCAGAGAAGCACCTGAAAAAATGTTCAACATCCTTAATCATCAGGGAAATGCAAATCAAAACAACCCTAAGATTCCACCTCACACCAGTCAGAATGGCTAAGATCAAAAATTCAGGTGACAGCAGATGCTGGCGTGGATGTGGAGAAAGAGGAACACTCCTCCATTGTTGGTGGGATTGCAGGCTTGTACAACCACTCTGGAAATCAGTCTGGCGGTTCCTCAGAAAATAGGACATAGTACTACCGGAGGATCCAGCAATACCTCTCCTGGGCATATTTCCAGAAGATGCCCCAATTGGTAAGAAGGACACATGCTCCACTATGTTCATAGCAGCCTTATTTATAATAGCCAGAAGCTGGAAAGAACCCAGATGCCCCTCAACAGAGGAATGGATATAGAAAATGTGGTACATCTACACAATGGAGTACTACTCAGCTGTTAAAAAGAATGAATTTATGAAATTCCTAGCCAAATGGATGGACCTGGAGGGCATCATCCTGAGTGTGGTAACACATTCACAAAGAAACTCACACAATATGTACTCACTGATAAGTGGATATTAGCCCCAAACCTAGGATACCCAATATATAAGATACAATTTGCTAAACACATGAAACTCAAGAAGAATGAAGACTGAAGTGTGGACACTATGCCCCTCCTTAGAATTGGGAACAAAACACCCATAGAAGGAGTTACAGAGACAAAGTTTGGAGCTGAGATGAAAGGATGGACCATGTAGAGACTGCCATATCCAGGGATCCACCCCATAATCAGCATCCAAACGCTGACACCATTGCATACACTAGCAAGATTTTATCGAAAGGAACCAAATGTAGCTGTCTCTTGTGAGACTATTCCGGGGCCTAGCAAACCCAGAAGTGGATGCTCACAGTCAGCTAATGGATGGATCACAGGGCTCCCAATGGAGGAGCTAGAGAAAATAGCCAAGGAGCTAAAGGGATCTGCAACCCTATAGGTGGAGCAACATTATGAACTAACCAGTACCCCGGAGCTTTTGACTCTAGCTGCATATGTATCAAAAGATGGCCTAGTCGGCCATCACTGGAAAGAGAGGCCCATTGGACTTGTAAACTTTATATGCCCCAGTACAGGGGAACGCCAGGGCCAAAAAGGGGGAGTGTGTGGGTAGGGGATTGGGGGTGGGTGGGTATGGGGGACTTTTGGTATAGCATTGGAAATGTAAATGAGCTGAATACCTAATAAAAAATGGAAGAAAAAACTGCATTGGAAACAGACTTAACAAGTCTATTAATTATGCATAACCATATAAATAATAATAATTGATATCTGTCAAGAATAGGGAACATAGGCTCTACTCTAATGTTATAGGTTTATGAGTGAACATTTTTTATGTATGTTCCCTTTAATATTTTACTTTTAAAATAGTTATTTAAAATCTACTACAAAATATTTTTAAAGTATTTATTGTATATATGTGTAAGTATGCCATGTTACAGTACACATATGGAGGTTAGAGCATGACTTGGGGAAATTAGTTCTCCCCTTCCACCATGTAGCTCCTGGGAATCAAACTCAAGTCATCAGGATTGGTGTTAGGCACCTTTACCTTGTGAGCCATCTCACTATCTCTCTGTAAGTATTCTTAAAATGGCACATACCATAACACTCATCCTTCATGAGTCTTAAGTAATCATGGATTTGTGGGGGAAGTTAGTCAACAAGAGCATCCCCTCTGAGCATCAAAACTTGGAAACATGCTGAAGAGAAACTGGATAGTGATATATTTATACAAAAACAATGAGGCAGATTTACATAATATTATAGATATTGGTGTGATAGAATTTTTAAAAATTATTATTGCCGAAAACATAGATTACATATTTTATGTATAATGTAATTTTATTTTTGCATATAAAAATGCAATATATAAATGCATATATGTGGAGAAAAATTGGTATAATTATGGCCCACTGCATCAGCAGGGGCAAGAATATTGGCACATTTCTTTCTTTGTGTGTATATGTGTGTGTTGTGTGTTCATTTATGTGTGCATGTTCACATGTGTTGGTGCGAGTGCCTGTGTCAGTGATGTTTGTATGGAGACCAAGGCTATTTGGGGAATCTCCCTTGATTAGTCTCTACGTTAGCCTTGGAGGCTGTGCTTTTCAGTTAAACCCAGAGCTCACTATATTGAAGAGTCTAGCCAGCTGGTTTGCTCCAGAATTTCTGTCTCCACCTTGCAAGACATATCACCTGCTTACCTGACTTTCATGTCAGTTCTGGGAATCCGAACTTATCCTCTGAGCCCTCTCCAATAATAGTCAATGTCTAAGATTTTGATTACATTAAAATGATTATCATGAATTACAAATTACCATTTAATATTGCTATCAAATTATTATTAACAAATAATCAATTTTAAATATTTGATATTATGAATTATTTAAATATTACATTATAGAAAGTTAGATAAACAAAGGGAGGAAGCACAGCTATTATCTCTCACTGTAATGCAATCAGTCTCTTTATCATACAATTGAACCTCTTCCTTTGTAGTCTATCTCTAGCTGTTCTTTTTTCCTTTACATTTTAACTACTAGAATAAACATTTCTACATTTTGCTTCCATCCCATAATATTTTGTTTAATTTTCCTGGAATGTCTAAGTATCTGTATCTAACATTTATAATGGATAATATTTTACATTACTACACTTCTTTGTCTAACCATTCCCACAAGGTTGGACATCCAGGCAGTGTCCAATTATGAAAAAACAATCTGTATTGCTGTGCATTGTGGACAGTCATCTTCTGAGAACTCCCCAGGTAAGGACCCACTTTGCCTTAAAAGACAAAATTCTTCTAAAGGTGAAGGACAACTTACTGCATGAAAGCTGTCACCTCCTTCTCCCTAGTCCTCACCACACACCTCCATGTTCAACCTGTCTCTCACCAGTATTCTGCCAGACTGCAGACATGCTTCAAGCATCCACCTCTGCTCTACCACTGACACAGATACGCCTTCTAAGCTGGAGGAAAGGGGCAGCTCCTGATACCTGGAAAAAGGCTGGGACCAGGGCCAAGAGCATTTGGTAGATGCAGCCCTTTCCAGTTTCTTTTAAGTATAGCCCAAGGCCTTGTGGCCATCATTGAGATCAATATCTGATCCAGAGTTTGATCTTAAGAGGCACTGAGCCATCTTATTCCAAGACTAGACACTGAGGCTCTGTAATGGATGTGACAGAGAGGCTGGACTGTACATCAGAAGACCACAGTTCCACCTTCTGGATATACACAATGGGGGGCGTGAGGAGAACTTACTCTTCCTGAAAGGTAAAAGTCTTGGGGGGGGGGAAGAGGAAGGAGTCCTTAGTAACTCTTAGTGCTGTGCACTTGGGAGGTACCAAGACGTTTCTCCTTTATGAAGTTGAGAAGCAGCAATGTACTCTGATTGCTACATTCATGGCAGGAAGCCAGTGTTTTATTCTCAAATACATATTTTATTGAGTATCTGCTGGATACTAGGTCAAATTTTAGCCACACAGGATACAACAGTGAATAATAATAATAATAATAATAATAATAATAATAATAATAGCAAAGTCTTTCATCAAACCTTACCTTCTAGTGGGTGACAATGACATAGGGACACAAGTGAATGAGGTTACTTAAAAAAATTATGCAAAGTAGACTGTGGAGACAGAGTATAAAGGAGTAAAAGAAACTGTTGTTTGCTAAAGGGTGAATAGAAAGTCCCCAGAGGTAAACATGGTAAAGAGACCAAATAGTGTAAAGAAAGGAGCTGCCAGAAGATCTTCTGCTACTAGAGAAAAAGCTGGCACCAGAGAGAAAGAGAACACATCTAGCTTATAGGACTCTGAGAAAGGAATGAACACTGTTTAAGTGTCCCAGTTTTTGACATTTTGTTATAGCAACTCCAGAAGTTAAGGCGAATATAATAAGCCCATGGGCCTTTATGAGGGTTTTCAAAACAAACGTCATCATTCCTGGGTCTGCAAAGAACCCTTAATTTGGCAATGTATGCAATATTTCTCCCAAGGAAGCACACAAAAGAATTTAAACTTTTCCAGTGAAAAAGAAGAAACACACACAAAATTATCAAAAAAGGATTCTTTGAAAATAATGAGAAGCCATTTGAGGAATGCTGAGTCAGATTCAGTCAGGATCTAGTATGGAGTCACTCCAAGGCAAGTGAGAAACCTTCTTTCACAGGAGTGACCTTGGATTCCCAGTTCTCAGATTCTGTCCTGTACCAGAACTTACTGGAAATGCCTGAGACTCATATAGGAAGTGTTTATCAGGAAGGTGGTTTGCTAACAACTAAATCCCTTATCTTCAAAGCTCATTTGTGTCAAGAGATACACTAATAAGTACATAGATAGAAAAATAAATACTTTTAATAGGTGGGTTAATACCATATCCATCTAACAGAATAACAACCATAGGCTTGTACCTAGGGTCTGTGACCTTTCTGGTCACAGGTTATTGGCCCCATTATTGGTATCAAGTATGAATTCTTTCTTGTGGAGTGGGCTTGAAATCCAATTAGAAACTAGTAGGTTACTTCTATAACATCCATGCCACTATTGCATCAGTGAGCATATCTTGTCAAGCCACTTGCTATTCCAGCTTGCAGGGTTCACCACTGGGTAAGAGTGTTGATTACTTTACGCTCCTTGTAGCATTCGTAGCACATTTCAGGACCATGAAAGCTAGTCAGTAGGCATGAAGTTTCTAGTTTGGTACCAGCTTGATATTTCTAAGTTCTGTGACTCCAGTGGTATCTTCAGCATCATGGTCTTATGGCAAAATTACAGAATGTAAACAAGAGCAATGACAATACTGTATAATATATGATAGTTAAAACAGAGGACCAAGACTAGCTAACATGAAGAGCAGAAGATACTATGGAATACTTAGTCACCAATGGGATGCCTTTACCATTCTTACTCTGTCTAAGACTCAGGGATCATCAGAGAAAGGAATCAGAAAGATTTTGAGAGTCAGAGGTCCTGGATGACTGTAGCTAAACAGTAGTGTTTGGCAGTGGCACATGAAATCACAGTGGTGGTGACTACGTGCACAGGAACAAACCAGGCAACACCACAGCACAGATGGGGAGGGGTTTATGAAGTCCCCTAGGCGAAGAGCTATGGGAAGTTGATGAAGGTTGGGAGTGGGAGAGTTGGATTTCTTCAGGGATGAGGCTGCTGGGAGGCTAAGCTCCAGTGGACAGTCCCCCTCCCATGCAAAGGCAGCACTAAGAGGACTCAGTGAGTTTAAAATAAAGGACACATCGAACTTGGAGGGACTATTGGGGGGAAATAAAGGAGGTATTAGAGGGGAGAAGTGGAGGATGAATTTGATCATAAATGTCTGTCACATGAAATCTAGGACCATCTCTGGCCATTCTCATTTACCAGTTCTATTTAGAGACAAAATTAAATTACATAGAATATCAAAGCCTAGGTGCTCTGAAGTCTTAAACAGCGGCTCCATGGCTGAACTTGCCTTAAAACTCAGAGATTTATGCTCTCTCTTTGGGGATAATAACGCCAGCACCAGAGAATTCGCAGTAGCCATGCCCTGAGAAATTCCTTCTGAAATATACCCTGATTTCTCTTTTCATGACCCCCAGGGAGCCAACCAA
This sequence comes from Mus musculus, assembly GCF_000001635.26. NCBI lineage: Eukaryota > Metazoa > Chordata > Mammalia > Rodentia > Muridae > Mus > Mus musculus. Next base: position 44,941,017 of record NC_000071.6, read on the forward strand.
CTCCCTGTATAACTTCCAGGATCTCCTTTCCACCAGGCTTTGTTAATTTCCAAACACCAATGATCGAAGATAATTTATGCCCTCTTCTCTATACAAAGCACGGCACACTCAGCACTTGAAAATCTTGAGTTGGGAGGAATATGGTGAAGCATGGAGTTGTTTGACAGAGCGGAGAGCTAGGAATTAGAAGCTTCCAGTCACACCTCTGGTCTTGCTTTACTGTGACACTATAGTGATGACAGCACCTTTCCAGCATGCCTTCATGTGCATGATGTCATTCACTCTTATTCTTCAAGTAGGTAAATAGAAATGTCCACAGCTAAGATCTGCATCTGAGCCTTATTTTTCCCTGCCAACTTGTTCACATGAATACACAGCCTGGTGTCTTTAAATTGAATTTAAAAGATAAGAGTTCACAGGCTACTGAAGACTCTAAAATGCATGCAAAAAAAAGTGTAAGACAATGTTTTCTCTAGATCTCTTCTCTTCATCAAGACACTTGTCAACAGTGACAACTTTCTTTTTGGGGTCCTACTATGTGTGACTTTACTTCCCAATGGGAACCTTAGAATGGTGCCAACTAATCTTACTGATGTCTGTGGTCTCTCAATCTCATAGAGTGAATGAATGAAAATATAAATAAACTTTTAGCAGACACAGTCAATTTGATTTTGTTTTATACCACTATATTTGGTGAAAACTCAAAACATGCATTGGGGTTTCCTTCTCTAATTGTATTCTGAAATGCTGATCAAAATATAAAAGTGTGCTTAATGTAAGGAAATTTATTAACATTCTACCTGTGTACTTAGACTTTTCACCCTGAAACCCAACTATAAATCTCTCTCACTATATATTTTGTGTGTGTACCTTTCTGTCTGTCTCTCTCTCCATCCCCTTTCTCCCCTCCCCCTCTTCTCTCTCCATGTCTTCCTTCCTCCTCCTCCTCCTCCTCTTGCTCCTCCTTCTTCTTCTTCTCTCTCTCTCTGTCCCTCCTTGCATTCTTCCCTCTGTCTCCCTCAATTTCTGTCTCTGTCTCCATCTCTTCCTGCTTCCTTCTCCTTCTCTCTCTTTGTGTGTGCCTTTCTCTCTCCCCTCCCCCATTCTTCTCTCTCCAACCCTCCTTTTCTTGTCTCCATTTCTCTGTCTCTCCTACCATTCTTCTCTCTGCCTTTTTGTTTCCCTATCCCTCCATCCCTCCCGCCCTTCCCTTCTTCTCTTCCATTCTCTCTCTCTCTCTCTCTCTCTCTCTCTCTCTCTCTCTCTCTCATGTGTGTGTGTGTGTGTGTGTGTGTGTGTGTGTACATGTCTCAGTAACTAAAGGGAATGTGTGAAGTAGAAGGTTTTTGGTTTACATGTCCTGATCACAGTCTATCACTGAGGGAAGCCAAGGCAGGAACTTGGAGATAGGAGCAGAAGCTGAGACCATGAGAGAAATTGCTTACATGCTGGGTTGATCCCTTTAATTTACTCAGCTTGCCTTTCCTCTGCAACTGAGGAACACCTGTCCAAGGGTGACACTGCCCACAACAGGCTCCGTCCTCCCATATCAATCACCAATCAAGAAAGTGTCCAAAAGACTTGTCAGCAGGGCATTCTAAGGGAAGCAATCTTCTCAACATTCTCTCTTCCCAGATGACTCCAGCTTTTGTTGACAAACAACTTCAGAGCACAGCGTGCATAAAGATGGAATAATTATCCTGAGGAAAGCCAAGGGCATGGCTCTGAATCTGACTATGAAGCAATGAGTCCTTGTTGTTGCAGAGAGCTGGTAACTACTCAGTTTGCCAAGCTCTTTGTTGCTGAAATTGACCTGCAAGTGCTCTGTAGTTATAATCCACACTTGAGGAGGTGAAGTGTGAACGTTTGCTTTATGTTAGGGATTGTTGCTCTTCCCTCCTTCCAAGAAGGTGCCTCAATTCATGCACAGGCCAACTCCTCTCACACATTTTGATTTAGAAGGTGAGGTCTGCCTCCATCCCATTAAAACAACCTGTCACTGTGGAATAACTCACCCACAGATGGGGAATGGGGAGAAAGCAACTGAAGAAGCAGCCAGATGAGTAAGACCATGGTTTGCAGAGTCTACTGCACAATCTGTTCATGCATGGTGCATGCACACTGGCTGGAAATTGGGACTCAGGGATGAACAATGTTTCTCAGCTACTTTGGACTCTGCATATTGAAGAGCTTCACTGGCAGCTACTCACGCCCCTTGCCTGTTGACCTTTTATGGGCCGAGCCCGCATGCCTGACTAACTGATTTGTTCCAGCTGCAGCTATATTTTCTACCTTCCTTGTTACTTAATTGATCCTGGCTGTGCCTGGTCCTGCAAGGAGCCCTCCCAGACCTTGCAACATGTGCTATATATCCTGTGTGTAGTCCTGTGTCCTGACAAGGAACATAAAAAATCAGAGATGGCAGGAGACAAGGGGAGGGGAAAGTCATACATAACACTCTGAATGCAAATAACTTGGCTCTCTGTGGATTCCCTCAACTGCTGTCCACTGTGTCTGGGATCAACTGACTTTCTTCCCACCGGCAGCTCATCTCTCGAGACTTGGATTTTCCCTTTAAACTTTAAAAGCTGTAATCAGCAGCAGAGATTTAAAGACAACAGAAAAAAATTCAGAACAACAAATGTTTCCTTTACTCGTTCTTTGTTCTTGTTGGCCACATGTATTAAAATCTTTCTAAATCCTTGGCACAGTCCCGGCCTCCAGGGAAGCAGGTGAACTCAGAGACCCTGGCTCTGATGCAGCTCTCAGTCTTAGAGAAAAAGCACAGAAACAAAAACAAATAGCAGAAGTATTGTAGTGCTTGCAACAGCCTAGCATAGAAGTTCTTGATGTAGGGATAGGGGACCTCAGATATTTTCAAGATCCCCTGAGAGGATCTGTGAGGTCCAGATTTACAGTAAAACAAGCAGGTCATCTGCCTCTCTGCCTTCATCCTCCCACATGTGTAAAGGGAAGTCTGCAGATGGCATGCCCTGCAGAATCACCACTGTTAGAATTAGAATATTAGAATATAGAACCAGAGGGAAAAACACGGCTGTCCTCTACAAAGCCCAAATCAGTCTTTACTCTCTATACCTTTGCCTTAGAAAATACTTATTCCTCACAGAATGGGTTGTTATTGTTTTTATCATTGATAGTCTTGCTGTATTTAGATGAGTAAACAAATATGTAATGAATTCTCAGAACTAACTTCTAATACAGTGAATACTGACAGATATAGCACGCATCAGCAAAGAGAGCATGCACACAAACATCTGCGGGGAATCTCAATAACTCTGTCAAGAGGCAACCAAAATAAACAAATAAATAAAGGAGTACAGAGTGAACCTCTGTATTTTTTGCCAGCCCATCATAATAGTCCATTGTCATAGCTTGCAGTTTGACATCAGTTCATTACTATTAGCTATATATCCTATTTGCCTGGGTTTATTATATATATAATATATATATAAGTTTACACACACACACGCACACACACACACACACACACACACACACACTCATATATATATCGCCACTGAATGGGCATATCAATTTGTTTGCTCATCACCAATCAACAGACATTTAAATGGCTTTTGGTGTTTGATTGCTAGAAGTAACCTATTCTGAATATTTATTTATAGGTTCTCATATTTTTTTTCCTAGACTAAATGCCCAGAACATGTATTCAGTGGCTCATGTGGAAGAATGACTGATGTTTTCAGCATGGTTTTATTGTTTCTTTCCCCACTATGCTGTGTAAAGGACCCATTGGCTCCACATTCTCTTCAATGCCTTTTTATTGCCAGTGTGTTTTAATTTGGCTATTCTAGTGAGGATGTGATGATATCTCACTGAAACTGTGCCCTGGATAGCTAAGAGCTAATCATACTGGATTTCTTTTCATATGTTTATGCATATCTACCTTTGAACAAGTGTTGGTACAAGGCCTTTGTCCACATTTTATCAAATTGTTTATTAACTTACTGCTTCGTTCAAAGAGTTCTTTTATATTGGGATACAAGCATTTTAAAAGACTTCATTTGCAACTATTTTCATCCAGTCATTGGATTGTTTTTAGAAATTCAGTTTTTTGCTTTTTTTGGGAGGGGGGGGTAGAATGCCTTTGTCATCAAGCCAAAGAATTCTCTGCCTAGCCCTAGGTTGTGATGCTTTTCTTTTAAATATTTATTAAAGCATGTGAAATATCTTTTTAAAGAGTGGTCCAAAAGCTACAAGCCTAAGTATGTGTGCAACACTTTCAAAGGGTAGATGTGGGACCTTGAGTTAGAACTTGCTTGTAAAGAAGAAAATGTGGTAAGAGAAGAGGGGGAACTAGACTTCTCAGCAAAGCAGAATCCCTAGTCACAATGTGGTACTTACCAGGCAAGAAAGGGCTTCCCGTCTCTGTCTCTGTCTCTGTCTCTGTCTCTGTCTGTCTCTATCTGTCTGTCTGTCTGTCTGTCTGTCTTGCCTTCTCTCTTTCCCTTGGCATAAGATGGGACAAAGGCATCTTAAATAGATGGAGCAATGGAGCAAAGGCCAATGGAGATGAAAACCTGGGCTGCAATCAGGAGCAGTGTGTGCCCCAGAGAAGTGGAGGCAGATGGGCAGAGAGGCAGAGCAGAGGTGGACGATGGAGTAGGTGTGGTGGGAGGGACAAGTCAGCTCTGAACAGGCTAGTCCATATCCTCCTTTGAATATTTTTTCCATTGCAGACTGAGCCTTATTGCAATCAGTTAATTACAACAACCATTATATTTTTGTCAGATCACAATGATTTTCCAACACGAACTACAGAGTCATAATCCTATTTACTATATGGCTACTAATTACATGATTGAAGAGTGGGTAGAAAGGTAAGGAACAGAGTTTAACTTCTATGCACAGACTCAATATAGCAAACATTTCACAGCTCCCCTTGAGAACCAGTGAGATTTCCCCCCCAAATGACATCCCTGTCAGCCTTCTTTTCCCATGAGTGTGGCCAGTGGCATCAGGTGATAGGTAAGTCAGGTGACACACACACAGACATTTCACACTAGCTTCTCTGTCCTCTCTCGCCTCTGACTTTAAGCATTTCAGTCGGATGACTCTGGTTGTCCCAAGACTAGGGGAAGGTGCACCTCAGGCTCTATTGAGGAGAGCAGCTGCTCTTGTGAGGAGTACCTATTTGGAGATTTATGTAGTCCATCAAGTTTCTAAAAGGCCACTCACAGTAGGAATTTTATTACAGTGACTAACATGGTAATGCTACAGCTACTAGAGAAAAGTATTTTCACTGTGTGTCTCTAGAGGAAAAGGGTCCCACTGTGTGTCTCTAGAGGAAAGAGGTCCCACTATGTGTCTCCCCTGCCATCCCCACTGGAACTATCTTCACCAGCAAACAAATACCATTTGGTCAGCTTTTTTATTTTAAAGATCATTTGCCAAGCATCATAATCACGATCAAACTATCACATGAAATAACAACGTAGAGACTGAAAAAGAAACCTACATTAAACACCACTTTTTGGTTGAGGGTCCTTTACATTCCCACAGAGAAGAAACCAAAAACAAGTGGTTAAAAATTTAGTATCTATTGCCTCAAACAGCCTCACAGCAGCTAGGTCCTGTTCTACTGTGACACTGCCACAAAACAGCTGCCACTAGTATTCCTGATATGGGCCACTGTTCTCTACAATAGAGCCTAAGGCCCACTTTTCCCCGGTCTTGTGGCAACCAGGATCACTGGCCTGAGGTGTTTCAAGTTAGAGGAGAGGGGAGAGCAGAGGAGTTAATGTGGGTGTCTGTGTCTGCATGTGTCACCTGACGAAACTTTCATCCAGATGTCCCTTGACATACCTACTTGGCTGGCATAGATGGCATTCTGAGGAAAATCTCACTGGTCTTTGGGGAGAGCTGTGACTTATCCATGTCTTATATTGAGTCTAGTGCACAGGAAGCAGACACTTCCATGTCCTAGTGCACAATCTTTATTGATGGCATAAATCTAGTGGGATCTTGGCGCCATAACTAGTGTTGAGCAATCTTTGAGACTTGACAAAAACTTTGCCACCAGCTATAGAAAGGACTGGAAAGTATTCTGAGAATTTTTGTCACATCTTGTGGTGTCTCCTGCTCTCCTGTTCTGCTGGCTTTGCTTCCAAGCAATATAGTGTCCTGCCTGGCTGAGGAGATGGTTCAAGGGGGAAGAGTGTTTGTAAGCATGAAGTCATGTGTTTGGGTGCCCAACACTCATGAGAAAGGCTGTGTGTGGCCATGTGTGTACCTATAATCCTCATCTGCGAGGGACAGAAATAGGAGAATGGCTAGGGCTTGGCCAAATCAGCCCACTCCATGTTCAGTGAGAGACTCTGTCTCAGGGGCCAAATATAACCAAGAAAGGCCCTTGACACCAGCCCAAATCCTCCACATACATGTACAGATACACTCCATCCCACACATACAACTTTCTGTTCCTGCTATAGTTAAGACGACCACAGACACCTTAGTTTCCTGCTTTGGCAAAATACTGGTCTGTCGTACGTTGATGGGAGAGTAGTTTCTTCTTTCTCCATGGTCCTCCTTTCCTAGGTCCAACATTTGAAAATTGGTTGGTGTCATTTCCAAAATCATAGTTTCTAACACCTCTGAAATTCTTTTCTTCATTGTTGAATCCACTGGAGCCACCCCTACAGCCACCAAGCTTACCACTACTGCAGCCACCATCATTGCCTTATGGACATTGAGAGTCTCACTACCTCCACCAAAGCCATTTCCAAGGTCACCACCAGTTATCAGAAACACTTGAAAATCTGGCTAGATTAGCCAGCAGCATCTTCCACTGGTTTCTCAAGACACAGTAGAGTCACCTGTAGGGACTGAACTGGCATCATAGGGTCTGTGCAGAAGGGTCTTTACACTCCAAGCTGTCTCCCAAGCCACATAACCATCACTTAATCCTCTTACAGAGACATTCAGCAACTTTCCCAAAGTGATAGAGCTAGTACGAAACTGAGGGAAACTGGAATCTAGCCCAGAATGTCTCAGTACACCGAGATTCTACTATTTTCTTGATTCCCCCATCATCAACCAATCTAATTCCTTAATATCATTGTTTGTTGTGGTCCTTTCTTTTGAAATATATAAATATCTTACACTTATATTTAACTAAAATGGTTGTTGTCACTAGTGACTGCTAGAACCAATGGATAAGAGAAAGTTCATTCTAATATGATCAAAGATTGCACTTGCCAACCACACGGAGTAGAGCTTATATTGATCCTTTGAGTAGAATATTTGCAAATCAGGTCTGAAGGACCTGGGCACTGGAGTATTATAGTTCTAGAGACTTCTGTTTGCAAAACTCAAGTTCCCTGCTATAGTTAAGACGACCACAGACACCTTAGTTTCCTGCTTTGGCAAAATACTGGTCTGTCGTACGTTGATGGGAGAGTAGTTTCTTCTTTCTCCATGGTCCTCCTTTTCTAGGTCCAACATTTGAAAATTGGTTGGTGTCATTTCCAAAATCATAGTTTCTAACACCTCTGAAATTCTTTTCTTCATTATTGAATCCACTGGAGCCACCCCTACAGCCACCAAGCTTACCACTACTGCAGCCACCATCATCTGTAACTCAAAAGGGTTACAGATAAACATACAGCTATCCACCACAACATAAAATCAACTTCATACACTCATTCTTTTAATTATCTACTAGCACTTTGTGGGTGAACTTGCTATTGTGATTTTCTATAGGAAGAAAAAGATTAACCTGGTGTCTCCTGTCAAAGAGCTTCTGTTCTGAGAGAGACAAACAGTGGTAGAGGGTCATGGAGTTACAGGTGACAGGCAGGCACTTCAAGGGAAGTTTGAAGAAAGCTGTGGTTCCAAGTCCTTGTCCATCTTCAATCTAATGTTCCATTAATGCTGCAAACATTGTGATGTTTGTTTTGGTGGGTGTCTTATAGAACAAAGATGTGCAGAGTGCTCTGAAGTGTGAGGGGAGGAACAGCCTACACTGATGGCTGGAAGATAGAGAAAGCTTAATAGAAGGGATATTTAGGGTGAATTCTGAAAAATAAATGGAAGTTGCCAGAGAGGAGGAGCATTCATTGCAGGTGGAATCAGAAAAGCATGTTCAATGATATAATGGGGATAAAAAGGCAAGTAAACCATTACTGAAGGGCAAGGAAGGGTTGGTTACTGGTCCTATAATGCTACAGGGGAGAGAATAAGAGATACAGAAGTTTAGGGTATCAATGTGAGCTCAGAGAAGACTGCATAGGGCAGGTAAAGTTTGCACTGAAGAACAAAGTAGCTGCAAAGATGTTTGAAGTTCTTCACTTTACTTCGTTGGGATAAAATTCTTTAATTCTGAGAATTGGGAAAGTTGTCTTGGGATATTTGATAAGATGGGGAGTAGAAATGAGAAAAGAGATGCTGAAGTCAATCAAGGAAGCCAGGGAAGACATCTGCAGGAAGAGGTGGGGCTGAATTGAAGCAGAGAGACCAGGTAATTCACCCGAGTCAGAAAGTTCAAGGAAAAATGCAGCTCATGTGGGGAAAGCAAGGGACAATGTGGTATCTGCTTACAGCCACAAATGGATTCTAGCACCTGGAACAACGAGAATCCTTGTAAGGGAAGAGAGAACACTGGTAGATAACCAGAGGCCAGAGGTTCTCATCCTTAGCGTTTGTGGGTCACAGGATCAGTGACCATTCGGAATATGGCAAGAAACTGAAAACATTGACCAAAACAAAATGGTCACAGAGTAGTCTCAATGGATGACCAGGGATTTAAGCATTAAGAACCTGGAGGAACTAGGAGTGCCCCTGGGCCTGAAACTACAGTGGGAAAAATGTAAGATTTAAGGCTGTCAAGAGAATGGATAGCCTGTTAGGAGATGTTAGAAAGGGGTCTATCCGTCTGAGATGTTGCACATGCCCCCTCTTCTATCCTCTTGTTATCTCTCTACCTACTACCTTTGTAATGGCTAATATAGATTACCAGTCTGCTAAGACGTAAACAGCTGTGGAGGATTATCTAGATCATGTTACCCTCTGGGCACGTCTTGAGGGACTCTGTAGATTAACATTGAACCAGAAAGATATTGCTTTACCTCTGCACAGCCCCGTTATTTAACCTGAGGTCTTAAACTGAGCAAGGAGAAGGCAAGCTGAGCATGAATAGTGCTTGCTCTCAGATCTCTGATTGCAAATGCAATGTGACGTTAAAATGCTGCTGTCGGGCCTTCCCTGCTATGAGGGCTACTCCCTTGAACTGTACCAGACATAAACCTTTTCTTTCTTACATTGCTTTTGTCAGGCATTTTGATATTGCAACAAGAGAAATAACGGATACAATTTCCAAATAGGGAAAATTGGCCAAGAACCACCACTCAAAGGTGTCCTAAGGAGGTGGGGTCAGAACTTACAATGAAGACTTCTTCCTTGCTGGCCCATATTCAAAGTGTAGATGAGTCCACACTGATTTTCATGGAGTTTCGCAGGTCCACAGTTACAGGATTTCAAATTACAAATATCTTGTGAGACACGATGTTTAGATGCATATTATAAAGAGGTAGATTCCATTATGATAAGATTCACTTAACAGTGGGCTTGGTTTTCAACATTTTGTTAAAAGCACTCCCATTGATGAAAACTATCTTTGAGAGAGTGAGATGACTCAATGGGTAAAGGTACCTGAGGCCAAGCCTGATGACTGGAGTTCAATCCCCTGGACCCACATGATAGAAGGGGAGAACGGACACTCGCATGTTGTGCTTTGAGCTTTATAACATATACTCACACAGAGACACACCCACACTAAAGTATAATTTTTAAAAAACGCCCATCTCCTTAGACTTTCAAATCTAGAACTAGTCTTTGGAATGCCCCTCAGGTACTAATTAGAGCCAAAAAATGCTTCATGGAAATTTAGCTGAGTTTTCTTGAGTGACATAGAGGTTCAGAGGAGGGCCTTGAGAGGAGATGCTGGTGGAGGAACAAGGAGGGAGAAGGAGAACACAGTAGAGCATTTGTAGAAGCCTGTCACTGAAGCTCTGCACAGCTGCCGGGCTTCTTTGTGCAGGCTATAGACAAGGAAACATCTAGACAATGGATGCAGACTTCAGACTGATGCTCTTCTAACACCAACATCCACACTCTTTTCACAAATGCCACCATGTCTTTGTGTACGTGCAATTTCAGCACTACATTTAAAAGCTCTCTTTAGAAAGAAGGCAAAAAATATTTTTTCCTTTTTCCTTCTGCTACTGCTCCCAATTTCTCTATGTCATGGGCTGTGTCTCATCCATGCCATGTCTCTGAATCATTTCTTGGAAAATCCACCTTACGTGTAACCATGTAACCTTTAGTTTTTAATAACTATTAAACAAATGAAGATTTTATAAAATAAACATTTTTCTATAAGCCCTAACTATATAAAGCATTTCTATAACAAGACAACAAAACCTTGCTTTTTATAGGCTCCTAAGGAAGAAAACAGCTGTAGTATAAAGAGTTATTTCTTCTCAAGAATATACAATAAAATGTGATCTAAAGGAATGTAAAAATGAGGCATATAAATTCTCTTTTACCTGTTCTAGCTCAAGGGCCATATGAGAAACTTATGGAAATTGTTGTCACCCCTGGATTCTTGTGTTGCCATGGCATCCAGTTCTTCCTCACAGGTTTCACCTAAAGTCCACCAAGGCAACTATGATAGGAGGAACAGTCATTCTCATGACACGACAGTTTCCACAGGCTAGTAAAAGCCAGCTCTAAACAGCCAAGTCATCATTATATCAGATGCTTCTGTCCTACGTTCTTGTTCATTGAAGTTGAACTTCCAGGAACACTATGAAGTATTTACTCTACAAGCACCTCCTGAGCTTCCCTGTAAGGCTTCAAATTAAAAGAACTGACACACATTAAGGGCTTAGCCTCATTCATTTTTCTTTATTAACTAAATTTTCTTTGGGCTGTTTCATCCTTGTATATACTGTATTCTGACTGCTTTCATCTCAGTCTTTTCTATCACCTCCCTCCCTATCCACTCATCTTTTTTATTATCAGTCTGTCTCCCATAGACACCTATTTTTGTTTTGTCTGTGTCCTTAAGTTTGATCAAGGCCATGTGTGTGGCCTTGGGATTTCAACTGTCCATCGGTGCCTGGTGGGTTCAGCAGTGGGCACACAACTGGAGACAACCCCCCCTTTCTCCAAGAGCCTAGAAATACATAATAGCTCAGAAGTAAGGACGAAGGTCCTAAGCCCCTCTCCCACCCATGATTAAACATTGAGACCTAACATGTGCAGTTCCAGCATAAGTACAGGAAGCTGCTCTGAGTTCACCATCATGTTAGTGATGCCATGTTGAGAAGACTGGACAGGACTGTCCTCCCTACCAGTTAGATCTTACATTCTCTTTACCCTTATGCCACAACATTTCCTGTGCCTTAAAAATAATGATAGAAACAGCTTGTTTAGAGCTGAGCATGCACCCATCACGTATTCTCAGCCATTAGTCTCTGCATTTGGCAGTCATTAGTCTCTGCATTACTGCTGTTCACTGAAAACAGAGACTTTTCTGATTAGGTTGCTCTAATCCTGAAGTGTTATGTTAGCCATGTGGAGTGATGCAGTGGGTGGGGTGAGAAGTTCTAGTTCAGTGTTGTGACCAGATGCCCTGCTCATCAACTACACTGTGTAACTTATGTCCCTTCTCCACACTTACTTTCCGGAGTTCTCACACCAGACTTCAGATACCCTGAACCAGTGCCATTATGTTTTTCCGTCTTTGTTACATACATTAAAATATAGTTTTGATGTGCTATGAGTATATAAGTTGATTAGCTGTGTTGACAAAACTGACATTATCTGTGCAGGTCAACACAACAAAGTGTCATTATAGCTAGGTGACTATAAAAGGTCTTTGGTTAGCACACTGCCAAGTATCCCATAAAGGAGGCATTGTCTGGGCTGCACACGCTGCTTCCCCTGGCTGTACCCTTCTTATGGGGACTCATACTTCAGCACACTGTAGTCGTTATCTTTTGCATAGTTGTAACAGAAACACTTGGCAGATATAATTAATAAGAGAATTGACTTTGGTTCACGGTTTCAGAGGGTTGTTGGGCCCCACACATTTGAGAAGAGACGTCATGGAGGCAGGAAAATGCAGCAGATGAGGATTGTTCCCTTTATGGTTGACCAGGAAATGGCCAGGGATCATATGGCTAGACCAAAATGCCCCCGAGTGATCTAATTCTTCTAGACAGGCCCCACTGGACTTTCACACTCTCCTAAAAATAGCAGCAGAACCTGCAAAGCATTCATCAAGAACCTCTGCAGGACATTACAGATTCAAACTACACCAGAACAGCCATTCTTTACTTTTGTCATTAAACACAGGCAAAAGTAGAAATAACACCAACAAATCCCCGAATTCTACCCTCAGCTTACCTCAACACTATCATCTCATGTTTGATTATCTTTTTTTCTTGCAGAGTAAGCTACACAGGGAGTGAAGATTATCCCAAAGGACCATAGGAGTTGCTGATAGGAATCAAAAAGGAAAAATGGCAGTCGGCTCTGTTTTTGAGCCAAGTCTCTCTGGTCTTTGAGTGGAAGAGAGACAAGAAAAGAGCAAGATGAACTTCAGGGGTACCAGGAAGGTGGTATGGAAAAGTTGATGGAATCATAAAGTACAAAAGTGGAAGCAAGCAACTCTAACTGTATTCCAGTGCAAGCAGAGTTTATCCAGAAAAGAATGCTGTTTATAATGCATTGGTAATTAAACTTAACCCTTCATTCACGATGACCCACTAACCTTCAGCTGGGAGGACCGAGCAGACACACACACACACACACACACACACACACACACACACACACACACTACAAAATCCAAGCAAATACACATTAAAAAAAATTATTACCATGGGTGTTCATACTTCTAGGATAAAAGCATCAATGAATGTTTCCCACAGTCATCTTGCTTTCTTGAGCTTATTCAAACATCAGTGGTTTTAGCATGAAGCTTAATCTTTACAAGTCTGCACCAGAGTTTCCCCAAACACAGCCTTGCTGACTCTCTCTCTTCTAGTGGTCAGTTCGAATGTTTAATGCACAGGACAAAGTCCCAGCACCAATGCTAGAAAGCTTTTGAGACACCCTCTGTGTTTGAGTACTTGCACTTAGCCAGTGAGGGTTGCCCATACTCAAATGTTAAGCAAGGAATAATCACTCACACCCTCACATGCTAAACAGAATATGTAGGGAAAGTGTACTTAAGACAAGGGCTATTGAAGCAATAGTGATCAAGACAGAAGAAAATGAAGAATCTGTTTCCATGCAAGTTCTACTCCAAAGGGAGAGAGAGCACATGAAACAAATAATAGATGAAATGGTGGTTAGAGCTGTAGAGAAAATTTAATCATGAAGTGAAGCCTTAATCTGGAATGTACAGAATCCACGTGCCTGGGGGACCCAGAGTGGGAGGAGATCCTATTTTATGTGAGTGAGGATGAAAGACCCTCCATTGTGTCTTTTTGTTTAAGTTTTGGTTTCTGTTTCCCACTTCAGAAAAACTGGAGAAACTGGTCTAAACGCTGATGAAATACAGATGATCATTATTTGCAGAGTCCATATTTATGATTTTGCCTGCTAGGTAAAATGCATTTCTAACCCCAATGCTATAGTTCTGTTGCTGTGATAAAACACTCTAACCAAAAGCAACTTAGGGAAGGAAAGGACTTATCTGGTTTACACTTTTAGGTCATATCCAGCATTGAGGGATAGTTTTGTTTTGTTTTGTTTTGTTTTGTTTTGTTTTGTTTTGTTTTAAGATGAAACTTTTGATTCAGGTTCAGGGATGTGACTATGGTCCCCTCACCTATGCTCATGCTCAGCTAGCTTTCCTATTCATCAGAACACATGCCTAGGGATGGTGCTCACTGCAATGGGTTGGATATTCATACATCAATTAATAATTAAGATGTCATTCTACATGCATGCCCACAAGCCAATCTAATAGTATCCCTCAACTAAGAGCACCTTCTTAGGTGATCCTAGCTTGAACCAAACTGACAAATCAATTCTTGTGGTACTATCATGGTCACTTAAGAACCTGTGCAGAGTAACAAAACACTTGAGTCCAGGTGTGCACATTCCTAGTCATGCTCCAGGAAAGTGATGCTTTGCCTTGGTACCTCTGCTCTTCTGTTATGAGCAAATGTCATCATTTTCAGTCTATTTAGCGTAGTTTCAATTACTTCTTTCTTTGTTAGAAGTATGCTATTTAATATGGACATTGTCTAAGTGCAGACTAGTATAGAGGCACATTCCCTATAGCTTAGCTAGTAAAAATACACATTACTTCTAGGCAGGCTAGTAGAATTGCACATTGCCTATGGGCTTGCTAGTATAGAAGTTACATATACCCTAAAGAGGAAGTGTATGTGTTAGAGCAATATGTCAACAACCAACAACATGTCTTTAAGGCACAAGTTCTCAACCTGTGGGTTGCAACTCCTTTGGGGGTTAAACTATGTTTTCACAAGGGTCACCTAAAACTATTGAAAGACAGATATTTTCATTACAATTTCTAACTGTAGCAAAATTACAATGGGGGTGGTAGTCACAACAACATGAAGAACTGTGTTAAAGGGTGGCAGCATTCAGAAGACTGAGAACCACTGCTGTAAAGGGTGTTTTTTAAGGGGAATAGAGAGATAGTTCTGTGGCTATGAACATTATTGCCCTTGCAAGAGACTCAGGTTCCATTCCCAATACTCGGGCTGCTTCACAACCATCTACAACCAGTTACCAGGGGCTCCTGACTTCTGTAGGCTACCACATGCACATAGAGAACATACCTACACTCAGGCATACACATGTACATAAAATAAAATAAATAATTGTTTAAAGCTATGTCTTTAAATAAGACTAGGCAAAAGAAAAAAGTTGTATGTTGGTGAGTTAGCAAAAGAGAAACCTGATCTCATGTTTTGCCCAGAAGGAATGATCTGTGGGCTTTATTTCTCATTCTGAAGTGAGGACACCCCGAAGACAATACTGAAGACCAACTGCATCACCTTCATTCTCTTCTTATGCTGAAAGGGAGTGTTATTTTTTTTAAAGCCAGACACTTTTAAGCTCAGCAAATCCAGATCTTAACCTGAGTTCTGCTGTTTATGTCCATGTAATTTGGGGCCAGGTTGTTAATCTTATTGGTCTCAGTTTTATGATCTGTAAAATAAATGGAATGGTGTCCACCTTGCAGGGTCACAGGGAAGGATAAGTACAATAACACGTGGACACGAATTTGAGGGCACAGAGTAGACAATACTTTAATTAAAACAATTTAAAATACCTCCATTTTCCAGTTGCTTATGTCTTGCTATTGCAAATTGTATGAGGGAAAATAATCACTTGCATACATTTCTTAATCTGAGCAAGGTTTAATTGAAAAGTATTGCATGCCTGGACTGAAAACATCAGAAGATACCTAGCGTACACACGAACACCTTACTTCACAGATTTTCCTCTAAAAAGTAACAGTTGTGGCCCATGGTATATGTTTTTAGAAGACATGTATACAAGCCTAGGTATTTATATATATAAATACTTCCAGAGTGGAGTTTCAGAGCACTCGAGATGTGGTTGCTTGGCCCCATATGCTTGGGCAGAACATGATAGTGATGGGATTATGTCAGAGAAAACAGCTGGACACTTCGTGGCAGAAAGGAAGCACACCACAAAACACAAAAAGACCAAAGACAAGATATCCCTGAGCATCTACCCCCAAGTTATTTCAAGAGCTATACCTCATTTTTTTCTTTACATTTTTTAATTAGATATTTTCTTTACTTAAATTTCAAATATTATCCCCTTTCCTGATTTCCCCTCTGAAAACCCCCTACCCCCTCCCCTTTCCCCCTGCTCACCAATCTACCCCCTCCTACTTCCTGGTCCTGGCATTCCCCAACACTGGGGCATAGAGCCTTCACAGGACCATGGGCCTCTCCTCTCATTGATGACTGACAAGGCCATCCTCTGCTACAAATGCAGCTGGAGCCATGGGTCCCTCCATGTGTACTCATTGATTGTTGGTTTATTCCCTGGGAGCTCTGGGGGGTCTGGTTGGTTCATATTGTTGTTCCTCTTATAGGGCAGCAAACCCCTTCAGCTCCTTGGGTCCTTTCTCTAGTTCCTCCATTGGGGACCCTGTTCTCAGTCCAATGGTTGGTTGAGAGCATCCACCTCTGCATTTGTCTCAGGAAACAGCTATTTCAGGATTCTGTCAGCAAGCACTTGTTGGCATCCACAATAGTGTCTGGGTTTGATTACTGTACATGGGATGGATCCCAAGGTGGGGCAGTCTCTGAATGGCCTTTCCTTCAGTCTCTGCTCCACACTTTGTCTCTGTAACTCCCTTCATGAGAATTTTGTTGCCCCTTCTAAGAAGGATGGAAGTATTCACACTTTGGTCTTCCTTCTTCTTCAGCTTCATGTGGTCAGTGAATTGTATCTTGGGTATTCCAAACTTCTGATTGAGTGCATACCATGTGTGTTCTTTTGTGATTGGGTTACCTCACTCAGGATGATATTTTTCTAGTTCCATTCATTTGCCTAAGAATTTCATGAGTTCATCATTTTTAATAGCTGAGGAGTACTCCATTGTGTAAATGTACCACATTTTCTGTATCCATTCCTCTGTTGAATGACATCGGGGCTCTTTCCAGGTTTTGGCTATTATAAATAAGGCTGCTATGAACATAGTGGAACATGTGTTATTATTACATGTTGGAGCATCTTCTAGGTATATGCCCAGGAGTAGTATAGCTGGGTCCTCAGGTAGTACTATGTCTAATTCTCTGAGGAACGCCAAGCTGATTTCCAGAGTGGTGGTACTAGCTTTCAGTCCCACCAGCAAAGGAGGAGTGTTTCTCTTTCTACCCATCCTTGCCAACATCTGCTGTCACCTGAATTTTTGATCTTAGCCATTCTGACTGGTGTGAGGTGGAATCTTGGGGTTGTTTTGATTTGCATTTCTCTAATGACTAAGGATGTTGAATATTTCTTTTTTTTATAATTGTTTTTTATTTATTACGTGTTTTCCTCAATTACATTTCCAATGCTATCCCAAAAGCCCCCATACCCTCCCTCCCCCCCACTTCCCTACCCACCCATTCCCATTTTTTTGGCACTGGCGTTCCCCTGTACTGGGGCATATAATGTTTGTGTGTCCAATGGGCCTCTCTTTTCAGTGATGGCCGACTAAGCCATCTTTTGATACATATGCAGCTAGAGTCAAAAGCTCCGGGGTACTGGTTAGTTCATAATGTTGTTCCATCTATAGGGTTGCAGGTCCCTTTAGCTCCTTGGGTACTTTCTCTAGCTCCTCCATTGGGAGTCCTGTGATCCATCCAATAGCTGACTGTGAGCATCCACTTCTGTGTTTGCTAGGCCCCGGCATAGTCTCTCAAGAGACAGCTGTATCTGGGTCCTTTCAGCAAAATCTTGCTAGTGTATGCAATGGTGTCAGCGTTTGGAAGCTGATTATGGGGTGGATCCCTAGATATGGCAGTCTGAAACTCCTTCCATGGGTGTTTTGTTCCCAATTCTAAGAAGGTGCACAGTGTCCACACTTTGGTCTTCATTCTTCTAGAGTTTCATGTGTTTGGCAAATTGTATCTTATATCTTGGGTATCCTAAGTTTTGGGCTAATATCCACTTATCAGTGAGTACATATTGTGTGAGTTCCTTTAAGTGCTTCTCAGCCATTCATTATTCCTCAGTTGAGAATTCTTTGTTTAGCTCTGTACCCCATTTTTAGTAGGGTTATTTGGTTCTCTGGAGTCTAATTTCTTGAGTTCTTTTCCCTATTTGCAGATGACATGATAGTATATTTAAGTGATCCAAAAAATTCCACCAGAAAACCCCTAAACCTGATAAACAACTTCAGCAAAATGGCTGGATATAAAATTAACTCAAACAAATCAGTGGCTTCCTCTACTAAAAGGATAAATAGGCTGAGAAAAAAATTAGGGAAAAAAAACTTTCATAATAGTGACAAACAATATAAAATATGTTGGTGTGACTCTAACTAAGGAAGTGAAAGATCTGTATGATAAGAACTTCAAGTCTCTGAAGAAAGACTTTGCAAAAGATCTCAGAAGATGGGAAGATCTCCCATGCTCATGGATTGGTAGGATTAATATAGTAAAAATGGCCATCCTACCAAAGGCAATCTCTAGATTCAATGCAATCCCCATCAAAATTCCAACTTAATTCTTCACAGAGATAGAACAATTCTCAAATTTATCTGGAATAACAAAAAACCCAGATATCAAAAACTATTCTCAACAATAAAAGAACTTTTGGGGGAATCACCATCCCTGACCTCAAGCTGTACTACAGAGCAACAGTGATAAAAACTGCATTATATTGGTACAGAGACAGACAGGTAGATCAATGGAATCGAGTTGAAGACCAGAAATGAACCCACACACCTATGGTCACTTGATCTTTGACAAAAGAGCCAAAACCATCCAGTGGAAAAAGACATCATTTTCAACAAATAGTGCTGGTTCAACTGGCAGTCAGAATATAGAAAAATGCAAATCTATCCATTCTTATCTCCTTGTACAAAGCTCAATCCAAATGGATTAAGGACCTCCACATAAAACCAGATACACTGAAACAAATAGAAAAGAAAGTCGGAAAGAGCCTTGAGCACATGGGCACAGGGTAAAATTTCCTGAACAGAACATCAATAGATTATGCTCTAAGATCAAGAATTAACAAGTGGGACCTCATAAGATTGCAAAGCTTCTGTAAGGCAAAGGACACTGTCAATAGGACAAAACGGCAACCAACAGATTGGGGAAAGATCTTTACCAACTCTACATCCGATAAAGGGCTAATATCCAATATGAACCTCATTTTCTAAAGCATCTATAACCTCACAACCAGCTGGGAGCCAAGAATCTAACACATGAGCTGTGTGGGGACAGTTCACATTCAGAGCATAACATGTTTCTTCAGATTCTAAAATCAATGCCCTGAGCAATTCTAGCTCAGGAGTTTAATTTGAGCTATGTCTTACAGTTGCTGAAAGTAACAGAAAGACTCAGCCATTGGATGCAAATCTCTGTTGGCTGTAAAGATAAGTGACATCATGAAATTCACAGGTAGATCTGGAAAATGTTAAACTGAATGAAGTAACCTAGACCCAGAAAGTCAAATTTCTTATGTTCTCTCTTATCTGTGGATCCTTGCTCTTACTCTTTCATACCTGAGTATATAAGCAATAGTAGCCACAGAAGCCAGGAAAATAGAAAGTAGCTGGGGGAGTGGAAGGAGAAAGAGGGAAAAATGTGGATATGTAGGTACTAAGCAGAGAAAGGTAAGAAAGAGGGGAGAGAGAGAGACAACACCAAGGATGTTTGAAATAAATGTGTTTAAAACGTAGTATTCTATAAATTTGCGCACACACACACACACACACACACACACACCACAAAGAGAGGGGTTGGAGAGTTGTGACACCCATGGTGATCATACAAGAGCCATGGATTATCTAACAAAACCCCTAGTGCCAGGAACAGGAAAACTCCCTTCAAGTTGGTGTTAGAGGTTATGGTGGGTTTCCAAGGGACTCCCAAACAATATAACCTATTTACATTGCCCTTATTTACCTCCAAACTTTATTGCTAGTAAAACTTATTGCTGAGTTTTAGACGCAGGATTTGAAGAAATCAAGCTCAAATTGATCTGGAAGTCGCCTCCTCCTCAAGGACTAACTCCAACATCACCAGCAGGAACTCTACAAGCTGCCAAGGCAGAAAACCAATCAGTAGTCCTGCCCAGCTGTAAGGCCATTGAGTCACAATGAGCAGCCCCACGAAATATTTCAGAAGATGCAATAGTGGTACTTTTATTTTATTTATTTATTTATTTTTTATTAGGTATTTTCCTCGTTTACATTTTCAATGCTATCCCAAAGGTCCCCCATACCCACCCCCCCATTCCCCTACCCACCCCCTCCCCCTTTTTGGCCCTGGCGTTCCCCTGTACTGGGGCATATAAAGTTTGCAAGTCCAAACTCTTTGCCTCTCTTTCCAGTGATGACCGACTAGGCCATACTTTGATACATATGCACCTAAAGACAAGAGCTCCTGGGTACTGGTTAGTTCATATTGTTGTTCCACCTATAGGGTTGCAGTTCCCTTTAGCTCCTTGGGTAATTTCTCTAGCTCCTCCATTAGGGGCCGTGTGACCCATCCATTAGCTGACTGTGATCATCCACTTCTGTGTTTGCTAGGCCCCGGCATAGTCTCACAAGAGAGAGCTATATCTGGGTCCTTTCAGCAAAATCTTGCTAGTGTATGCAATGGTGTCAGCATTTGGAAGCTGATTATGTGATGGATCCCTGTATATGGCAATCACTAGATGGTCCATCCTTTCATCACAGCTCCAAATTTTGTCTCTGTAACTCCTTCTATGGGTGTTTTGTTCCCATTTATAAGAAAGGGTAAAGTGTCCACACTTTGGTCTTCATTCTTCTTGAATTTCATGCGTTTGGGAAGTTGTATCTTATATCTTGGGTATCCTAAGTTTCTGGGCTAATATCCACTTATCAGTGAGTACATATTGTGCAAGTTCCTTTGTGATTGGGTTACTTCACTCAGGATGATACCCTCCAGGTCCATCCATTTGCCTAGGAATTTCATAAATTCATTTTTTGTAATAGCTGAGTAGTATTCCATTGTGTAAATGTACCACATTTTCTGTATCCATTCCTCTGTTGAGGGGCATCAGGGTTCTTTCCAGCTTCTGGCTTTTATAAATAAGGCTGCTATGAACATAGTGGAGCATGTGTTCTTCTTACCGGTGGGGAAATCTTCTGGATATATGCCCAGGAGAAGTATTGCGGGATCCTCCGGTAGTACTATGTCCAATTTTCTGAGGAACCGCCAGACTGATTTCCAGAGTGGTTGTACAAGCTTGCAATCCCACCAAAAATGGAGGAGTGTTCCTCTTTCTCCACATCCATGCCAGCATCTGCTGTCACCTGAATTTTTGATCTTAGCCATTCTGACTGGTGTGAGGTGGAATCTCAGGGTTGTTTTGATTTGCATTTCCCTGATGATTAAGGATGTTGAACATTTTTTCAGGTGCTTCTCTGCCATTCGGTATTCCTCAGGTGAGAATTCTTTGTTCAGCTCTGAGCCCCATTTTTAATGGGGTTATTTGATTTTCTGAAGTCCACCTTCTTGAGTTCTGTATATATGTTGGATATTAGTCCCCTATCTGATTTAGGATAGGTAAAGATCCTTTCCCAATTTGTTGGTGGCCTTTTTGTCTTATTGACGGTGTCTTTTGCTTTGCAGAAGCTTTGCAATTTAATGAGGTCCCATTTATCGATTCTTGATCTTACAGCACAAGCCATTGCTGTTCTATTCGGGAATTTTTCCCCTGTACCCATATCTTCGAGGCTTTTCAATACTTTCTCCTCTATAAGTTTCAGTGTCTCTGGTTTTATGTGGAATTCCTTAATCCACTTAGATTTGACCTTAGTACAAGGAGATAGAAATGGATCAATTCGCATTCTTCTATATGATAACCGCCAGTTGTGCCAGCACCATTTGTTGAAAATGCTGTCTTTTTTCCACTGGATGGTTATAGCTCCCTTGTCAAAGATCAAGTGACCATAGGTGTGTGGATTCATCTCTGGGTCTTCAATTCTGCTCCATTGGTCTACTTGTCTGTCTCTATACCAGTACCATGCAGTTTTGATCACAATTGCTCTGTAGTACAGTTTCAGGTCCGGCATGGTGATTCCACCAGAGGTTCTTTTATCCTTGAGAAGAGTTTTTGCTATCCTCGGTATTTTGTTATTCCAGATGAATCTGCCGATTGCCATTTCTAATTCGTTGAAGAATTGAGTTGGAATTCTGATGGGGATTACATTGAATCTGTAGATTGCTTTTGGCAAGATGGTCATTTTTACAATGTTGATCCTGCCAATCCATGAGCATGGGAGATCTTTCCATCTTCTGAGATCTTCTTTAATTTCTTTCTTCAGAGATTTGACGTTTTTATCATACAGATCATTCACTTCCTTAGTTAGAGTCACGCCGAGATATTTTATATTATTTGTGACTATTGAGAAGGGTGTTGTTTCCCTAATTTCTTTCTCAGCCTGTTTATCCTTTGTGTACAGAAAGGCCATTGACTTGTTTGAGTTAATTTTATATCCAGCTACTTCTTTGAAGCTGTTTATCAGGTTTAGGAGTTCTCTGGTGGAATTTTTAGGGTCACTTATATATACTATCATATCATCTGCAAAAAGTGATATTTTGACTTCTTCCTTTCCAATTTGTATCCCCTTGATCTCCTTTTGTTGTCTAATTGCTCTGGCTAAGACTTCAATCAAGTACAATGTTGAATAGGTAGGGCGAGAGTGGACAGCCTTGTCTAGTCCCTGATTTTAGTGGGATTGCTTCCACCTTCTCACCATTTACTTTGATGTTGGCTATTGGTTTGCTGTAGATTGCTTTTATCATGTATAGGTATGGGCCTTGAATTCCTGATCTTTCCAAGACTTTTATCATGAATGGATGTTGGATTTTGTCAAATGCTTTCTCAGCATCTAACGAGATGATCATGTAGTTTTTGTCTTTGAGTTTGTTTATATAGTGGATTACATTGATGGATTTCCGTATATTGAACCATCCCTGCATCCCTGGGATGAAACCTACTTGGTCAGGATGGATGATTGTTTTGATGTGTTCTTGGATTCGGTTAGCAAGAACTTTATTGAGGATTTTTGCATTGATATTCATAAGGGAAATTGGTTTGAAGTTCTCTATCTTTGTTGGGTCGTTTTGTGGTTTAGGTATCAGAGTAATTGTGGCTTCATAGAATGAGTTGGGTAGAGTACCTTCCGTTTCTATTTTGTGGAATAGTTTGTGAAGAACTGGAATTAGGTCTTCTTTGAAGGTCTGATAGAACTCTGCACTAAACCCATCTGGTCCTGGGCTTTTTTTGGCTGGGAGACTATTAATAACTGCTTCTATTTCTTTAGGGGATATGAGACTGTTTAGATGGTTAGCTTGATTCTGATTCAACTTTGGTACCTGGTATCTGTCCAGAAATTTGTCCATTTCGTCCAGATTTTCCAGTTTTGTTGAATATAGCCTTTTGTAGAAGGATCTGATGGTGTTTTGGATTTCTTCAGGATCTGTTGTTATGTCTCCCTTTTCATTTCTGATTTTGTTAATTAGGATTTTGTCCCTGTGCCCTCTAGTGAGTCTAGCTAAGCGTTTATCTATCTTGTTGATTTTCTCAAAGAACCAACTCCTCGTTTGGTTAATTCTTTGAATAGTTCTTCTTGTTTCCACTTGGTTGATTTCACCCCTAAGTTTGATTATTTCCTGCCTTCTACTCCTCTTGGGTGAATTTGCTTCCTTTTCTTCTAGACCTTTTAGGTGTGTTGTCAAGCTGCTAATGTGTGCTCTCTCTAGTTTCTTTTTGGAGACACTCAGAGCTATAAGTTTTCCTCTTAGGAATGCTTTCATTGTGTCCCATAAGTTTGGGTATGTTGTGGCTTCATTTTCATTAAACTCCAAAGAGTCCTTAATTTCTTTCTTTATTCCTTCCTTGACCAAGGTATCATTGAGAAGAGTGTTGTTTAGTTTCCCCGTGAATGTTGGCTTTCTATTATTTATTTTGTTATTGAAGATCATCCTTAGTCCATGGTGATCTGATAGGATGCATGGGACAATTTCAATGTTTTTGTATATGTTGAGGCTTGTTTTGTGACCAATTATGTGGTCAATTTTAGAGAAGGTACCATGAGGTGCTGACAAGAAGGTATATCCTTTTGTTTTAGGATAAAATGTTCTGTAGATATCTGTTAAGTCCATTTGTTTCATCACTTCTGTTAGTTTCACTCTGTCCCTGTTTAGTTTCTGTTTCCATGATCTGTCCATTGGTGAAAGTGGTGTGTTGAAGTCTCCTACTATTATTGTGTGAGGTGCAATGTGTGCTTGGAGCTTTACTAAAGTTTCTTTAATGAATGTGGCTGCCCTTTTATTTGGAGCATAGATATTCAGAATTGAGAGTTCCTCTTGGAGGATTTTACCTTTGATGAGTATGAAGTGCCCCTCCTTGTCTTTTTTGATGACTTTGGGTTGGAAGTCAATCTTATCAGATATTAGGATGGCTACTCCAGATTTTTCTTCATACCATTTGCTTGGAAAATTGTTTTCCAGCCTTTCATTCTGAGGTAGTGTCTATCTTTTTCTCTGAGATGAGTTTCCTGTAAGCAGCAAAATGTTAGGTCTTGTTTGTGTAGCCAGTTTGTTAGTCTATGTCTTTTTATTGGGGTGTTGAGACCATTGATATTAAGAGATATTAAGGAAAAGTAATTGTTGCTTCCTGTTATTTTTGTTGTTAAAGTTGGCATTCTGCTCTTGTGGCTGTCTTCTTTTAGTTTTGTTGAGGGATTATCTTCTTGTTTTTTCTAGGGCGTGGTTCCTGTCCTTGTATTGTTTTTTTTTTCTGTTATCATCCTTTGAAGGGCTGGATTCGTGGAGAGATAATGGGTGAATTTAATTTTGTAGTGGAATACTTTGGTTTCTCCATCTATGGTAATTGAGAGTTTGGCTGGGTATAGTAGCCTGGGCTGTAATTTGTGTTCTCTTAGTGTCTGTATAACATCTGTCCAGGCTCTTCTGGCTTTCATAGTCTCTGGTGAAAATTCTGGTGTAATTCTGATAGGCTTGCCTTTATATGTTACTTGACCTTTTTCCCTTACTGCTTTTAGTATTCTATCTTTATTTAGTGCATTTGATGTTCTGATTATTATGTGTCGGGAGGAATTTCTTTTCAGGTCCAGTCTATTTGGAGTTCTGTAGGCTTCTTGTATGTTCATGGGCATCTCTTTCTTTAGATTTGGGAAGTTTTCTTCTATTATTTTGTTGAAGATATTAGCTGGCCCTTTAAGTTGAAAATCTTCATTCTCATCCACTCCTATTATCCGTGGGTTTGGTCTTCTCATTGTGTCCTGGATTTCCTGGATGTTTTGAGTTAGGATCTTTTTGCATTTTCCATTTTCTTTGATTGTTGTGCCGATGTTCTCTATGGAATCTTCTGCACCTGAGATTCTCTCTTCCATCTCTTGTATTCTGTTGCTGATGCTCGCATCTATGGTTCCAGATTTCGTTCCTAGGGTTTCTATCTCCAGCGTTGCCTCACTTTGGGTTTTCTACATTGTGTCTACTTCCCTTTTTAGGTCTAGTATGATTTTGTTCATTTCCATCATCTGTTTGGATGTGTTTTCCTGTTTTTCTATAAGGACTTCTACCTGTTTGGTTGTGTTTTCCTGTTTTTCTTTAAGGACTTGTAACTCTTTAGCAGTGTTCTCCTGTATTTCTTTAAGTGAGTTATTAAAGTCCTTCTTTATGTCCTCTACCATCATCATGAGATATGCTTTTAAATCCAGGTCTACCTTTTCAGGTGTGTTAGGATGCCCTGGACTGGGCGAAGTGGACGTTCTGGGTTCTGATGATGGTGAGTGGTCGTGGTTTCTGTTAGTAGGATTCGTATGTTTACCTTTCGCCATCTGGCAATCTCTGGAGTTAGTTTTTATAGTTGTCTTTGTTTAGAGATTGTTCCTCTGTTGATTTTGTTACCCTCTATCAGCAGACGTGGGAGACTAGCTCTCTCCTCTGAGTTTCAGTGGTCAGAGCAGTCTCTGCAAGGCAAGCTCTCCTCTTTCAGGGAAGGTGCACAGTTATCTGGTGTTTGGACCTCCTCCTGGCTGAAGATGAAGGCCCAAAACAGGATCTTTCCCAGAAGCTGTGTTGCTTTGGCCAGGAAGGTGGCGGGTTGTCTGGAGCCGAAGATGGTGCCGCCTCAGAAGCTCTGTGGCTCTCGCCTGTCCCAGAAAAGGCTGGCCTCTGTATTCCACACCGTCACCCGTGCAGCCTGCCCTCCGCGGAGTCCCGGAGCCAAGGAGGCTCCCGCCAGGGCCTGAGGCAGAAACCGCTGGGGCCGGGTGGACCCCTGTGCTCTCACCAGGAAGGTGGCCAATTGTCTGGAGCCGAAGAATGGCGCTGCCCAGTGGTACTTTTATATTGGGGAGATGTGTACAGCTGGTTAATTATATCTAAGACCCTTTCAAGTAGGAAGATAACTAGAGGATGAGGATAACTGTGAATGTCTTCTAGACACTCCAGGGATGCTGCACCCATGAAATCTTAACAATATGGTTGCCTAATAACTATACCAGTCAACATGCCAATTTAGCTGGAAGAGATTTTCCAAGGCCCTGCCCCTTAAATGAACAGTTACAAGCAATCAATGGCTGTAGAGAAAGTGGGGGAGAAAAAATCAGCACCCCCCGTAGGGACAAATGTGATAGGTTATTCAGTCTCAAGGAGTCAGTCCTAAGCACATATACTTAGAAGCAGCACTAAATGGACTCAGCAGTGTGTATGTGTGTGTGTTATTTATAAATATAAAAGAAGGTTCATGAATTTGAAAGGAGATTAGGGATATATAAAGAGTTGGAGGGTGGAGAGGAAAGTAGAAATAATTTAAATACAAGACTCATGGATGAAATTCTCTGAACAAGAAATACTTAAATATAAAGAAATAGAAACGTTAATGTATTGGTAGATTTTTTGTTTTTTGAGATAACTGAGAGAGTTACTAAGAAACAATGACATCAATAATCCCTCCTCCTTCTACTGTCTCTCTGTGTCTCCAGAAACTTGTATATGAGTTGTCACAGATGCTGGGGCCCAGTAAGGGGATGGAGAAAGCAGAAACTGAAGATTCCTCTTGAGGAGGAAGCAATGCTCTTTGGGTAGCAAGATGTTGTGGAATATTCCTTACAGCATTTCTACTCTTTAGTTCCAGAAAGTGGTGCCAGGATCTGTGAGTATCTGGGCAGTGGACCCCAGGAGCTGAAACAGCCCCAGTACTGCACTCCTGTGTCCCAAAACCACATTATGGAGGAGAGGACCTGCTGAGTTGGGAAATTGAGCTTCATGGCAGAGATGTGATGTCACCCAGTAAGACTGAGTAAAAAGGACATTTCCAGCCTCCCTGATATTAAAGGAAATAATGTGTTATGCTTTATATCCAAACACTGTTGCTAAATTCAACTTTTGTCTGCCTTACTGGGAGCTGAAGGTTGACTAATAAGAGTTAATTGAGTTCAGCTCAAGTGGACAGTGCTATACTTAGTTAGTTATATATAGCAAGATGTGGGAACTTATGCCCATAATCCCAGTACTTGGGAAGCTGAGACAGAAGGAGTGTCACAAGGCCAGTTTGGGCTACAAAGTAAGCTCTTGGTCAACCTGTATTGCCAAGTAAACATTATCTCATATAAGCCAACCAATCAACTAACAAACAAAGCACTTCCAACAGTCCAGGGGTGCAGAGAATACAACACATGAAAACAGGGAAGCCTCTGATGATAGAGGAAGTGACAGTGGTCTCTATGTCCATCCCTTATTACAGACTGTGTTCAGGAGTGTGGTCTTCATTGTAACAACTCAAGATGGCTTTAAGTGTGAGTTCAGGGTAGGTTGATCAAAGAGGAAAAGGCATGAAATGATGGACAGATTTTGCATAAATTTCTTTGTCAGAACTGTAGAGAAAGTCACAGTTAAGTAGAGGTAAGGGTAAGGTGTTTCTTAGAAGAACATGACAACTTTTTGTAAGTGGTAATGGCAACTTCAACTAGAATTGGGACAACATGTGAGGGATTTGAGGAATAGCAAATACTCTGGCCAGACCTGGGGCCATTTCTACTGTCAAGGATGAGATTAACATAGATGACCTGGTGGTATGGCCCTCCTTGAGGAGTGTTGTTCCCTGAGGTGTAACAATCCACACAACGGCCAGAGAACATGAGAGAAAGTGGGGATTTCATTTCATTTTGAGAATGTGGTACTGCTGAGACACGTGGTTGAAGGTGAAGAGTTGGGCAGGTGATGCAAGAGAGAAGAC
This sequence comes from Mus musculus, assembly GCF_000001635.26. Lineage (NCBI taxonomy): Eukaryota > Metazoa > Chordata > Mammalia > Rodentia > Muridae > Mus > Mus musculus. Next base: position 44,969,043 of record NC_000071.6, read on the forward strand.
TCTATGAGCTGTAGAAATGCAAGCAAAGGCCTCTCTATCTTTAGAGTTCAAGTTCCTTTCACTTCCAGCTTTCATAGACAATGCTGCTGATGGTGCCAGTAATTTTGAGAATGATAGTTTCTGTTGATGGATGATTATTCTAGGCACATGGATACACTTATTTAATTACTGTGATAACACTATAGGTTTGCCTGCTATCCTACTTTCTGTCTGAGAAACTGAGGCCTAGGGGCACATAGACAATCAGTCTCAGAGGTATAATCCACAAACAGATGATTGTTCATAAAAGGAGAACACGGATTATATTTAAATTATACGGTCATTGTGAAGGTCAGATATACAATAGTAAGTGACTTTGTGAAGCACCTATTACACACTAGACACTGTTTTATCATTTATTTTTATTTGTTCTTTGGTGATACTGGGAGTCAAACCCAAAGAGTTCTGTATGTTTGGTAACTGCTCTACCACTATTCTACAAGCCCAGTCCTAGACAACACTTTAAAGGCTCTTTCATTTAATCCTTGCAACACTGTTATGCAATAATGTTATATCTAACCCCATTCTAGAGCTGAGAAAATAAAGGTGTAGAGAACTTGAATAACAGCCTATGGCTGTGAGTCAAAGATAAGAATAGATCCTAAGATGTCAAGATCCAGAGTCAATGGTCTAAATACTATGAGAAACCAATTATTTCAGATTTATGACTAAGACAACTACTGATACATGGTAACTACTCCTGGTATAGTCTAAGGGAAAAAAATCTCAGGACTTAACCTAGAACATTGATCCAGTACAAAAATTAAACCCACATTCCCATTATAGGCTCAGAGCTGAAGTGAAAGGACATCTACCAGGAAGTACATGCTCAACATGTTAAATGAGTTAGCAAGTGGGTCAGTTCTAGGGAAGAGTGGGAAACGGATCAGATGAGAGTTGATATGTCAGCATCTCTTCCATGCATTGTCATTTGCAAATGTATAGTGTGAACTAGGAAAGACACTAATGGGTGCTGGGACATGGCTTAGCGGGTATAACACTTGCCTGGCATGCATGGAGTCTTGGATTTGATCTTCAGCAAAGCATACGTTACACATGGGTTCATATCTATAATCTCAAATATCAGAATGTGGAGGCAGGAGTTGACGATCATTCTTGATACTACCTAGTGGTTTCAGTGCTGCCCTGGGTACAGGAGATTCAACCAAAACCAAAACGAAACGAAACAAAACAAAAACAAGAAGTCAAATGGTGTATAGCTGGATGCCCACATACTTCAATTCTGCTCCTTGATAGACATACTAGTCTTTCACTGAAGTCACCTAGGACTGTATGCTCTTGGAAATCACTAGTGATACCACTCATGATACAACCTGCTAGGTAATGCTGAACTCCTGGATCCTTGAAGTCCCTACAGCTTTGCCATCTCATTGTTGTCTGAACTAAAATGTCCTGATATCTTTAGGTCTTCATGGGTCCATTTGTTGCTTCCCAATGTCTTCACTCAACTCCAACTCTAGACCCTTGGCCTGGAGGACCTATCTTTTTTTCAGGTCACAAGACAAAAGTAGAAAACACATAAAAAAAGAAATCCTACTTGTTCAGGCATCTGACATTGATACTACTGTGGTGACTTGAGGCCTTATACAGCTGTCAGCAGCATCCTTAATGAGAGGCCTTCCCATGTTCCCTTACATTCCCAGAGTTCTCAGAAACATCGGCCCTTTCTGATGTTCTTGTCAGCATTCTGCTCTCTTTAAATTTGTTTCCCTTCAGTTTGTCCACAGCTGCTATCAACCTGGACCAGACAAACCAAATATAAGGGGCTCTGGCAGACTCCTTCAACCTCTGCAACCCCCTGGGGTGTCTAACCTTTCCTTCTTTGTCTTCTCTGAGAAGCTGTGCACTCTGACTTTAAGACGTGTTTTGACTGGACACACATTTTAAGCAGCTCTGGATATCCTTTTCACCATCTGCTTTTAAGTACTTCCACCAACAAAAATGCCTTTGAGCATCATTTCCTATCCTCCTCCCACGCCCCTCTCAACACTGAATCAAGACCTATCACCAACTCTAATTGAACTAAGAATAACAGTATTTATAATTCAGTTGCATGGCTATAAACACTGATCTAACAAAGTGAGCACTGCCACCAACCACCATCCCCAACACCATGGCTAGCCTTAGGGAATTGGCAAAGCAGGCTGGACCAGGACCCTGTTGATTGATCCTGTTCCTGTGGCAGCACCATCAACCACTCTGATCCAAGGATTTCTTTTTCTGTTAAATGCTTCCATGGATTCAGCTACAAGGGCAAGGCCCAGTGTGATCCCAAGAAATGAACTGATTGGCAAAGAGCAATAGTGAGTAAACAGTGTCTTTGGGGCCCTTATCTTGAGGAAAGGAATGCTGTAGCTTAGTGGGTTCCTCAGACTTGGATCTCCTGGGGCTCTCTTGGTAAGGAACTAGCATGAAATACTTGTAGTGTCTGGCTGGGAAACCCATATTGCTTCTGGGTTCTTTCAGATGGCCCTTGGAAGATGCGACAATCAGGATGATACAGTGAGTTCCCTGCAGGTAGTTCCCTCCTGTCTTCCCTCTTACAGTGTGTCAGCTCAAAGTCCATAGGATAACAGTGACCTTTCATGTCTCAAGACATAATGTTCAGGAGTAAACTCTATCAGCTTTGTCCTGTTTGCCCTATTGGTTTGAAGCAAGACAGATTCCAACTGTGCTAACAGGGAGAAGGTTATACAGAGGTGGGATTCCTTGAGTGTCAATGTAGAATTCTCCATTACAAACATTCCATATTCCTATCTGTCCATGAGAATCCTACCTCCTTAGCAGCCCAGGGCAAAGAGGCTAAGGGCACTACTTGTTCTCAGTGGCCTCCAATCAATAAATCTGGAAATATTTGATGACATTATATTAAGACTTTGTGGATTTTTATGATTGTAATGATGATCATGATGGAAACATCTGTGCTGGGATTTGCCATTTATTAAAGTCTTTCTCTCCTTTTGTTTGATCCTTACAGCAACCAATAAGGGGAAAATCTTTATCCTTTTTCTTTAATGTGAGGAAACCAGATGTTAGAAAAGCTTAATGGTACAGCTGAGAAGTCACAACTAGGAAGTACAGCTCCAAAATGAGACTCGGGTTCTTGTCTTCAGGAGTGTGTATTTTAAAATAAAACAAATGTACAGATTTCCAGCAAGGCGGGTAACTATGCATGGGGTAAGTACTGAGCTGTATGAGGAGGGTGGTCGTAGAGGGTATTGCAGAAAATCTAGTCTAGCAGAGGAGGATTTCATAGGGGAAAAGCCCATGGGTTATATCTCAAAGAAAAAAATTCATCAACCTGGTAAGTTGAATATAGACGTAAAAGATCAAGTGGAGATTGTGATGGATAGAGTGGGAACATGGATATCTGTGAGTTACTGGGCATGGGAGAAAGATACCCAGATAGAGAAAAGTGTCTCCAGAATAGAAGTGGAAAGTCCATGTGAAATTATAGAAGCCTCTTTAGGGATCTCAAAGTTGTGGTGTTCATGGGGTCCTAAACCTCCTTGATCTTCTGAAAAATCTCATTCATAAGCCAAGTTCACAAAACTGGACACCCCATATTAAGCTGATGATGTCCGATGAAACTCAGACATGTGTTTCACCTGAAGAAGCAACAGCACAGAAATCATTATGTAGGTCTGGCTAACCATCTGCTTCCTAGGTAAGTGACTTTGATATCTTTGAGTCTCAGAGATTGTGTGTGTGTGTGTGTGTGTGTGTGTGTGTGTGTGTGTACGTGCGCACACATGTATACAAAATTTAAAGGGAGGGGCAGTTATAATTAAATTCCACTAACTCATTTGGTAGGGCTCTGTGAACTGATTTCCCAACACGGGCACACCCAGATAGACAGTCCACACAGTCACTGCATGACGTTTTCCCCCCAGTATCTACCCCTAAGAGTCTTCTTTAGCTGAAAGGTAATTAATATTAAAATTGCTGCTTTTGCTATTTTGTCATCAGTGACAAAAGTGAAAATAAATTCACATGTAGCTTAGGATGGGAGAAACTTCCATAGAACAGAGTATCAGTTCTCAACCTGGGAACATCTGGCTGCTTGCAGACATTCTTGCTTGTTATGGCTTGGGAGAACTCCCACCAAAGGAATTTAGTGGGTTGAGATCAAGAATACTGCTAAACAGATGACAATGCCTAAGAAATCCTCATCACTGCAAAAGTGACTGGGTCCCAAATGTCAGCTGCTTGATGTGGAGAAAAGAAAGAGAGTTGGGTTCTAGTCTTTGTTCTGCTTGAATCAAATCTGGGGTAGTCATGGTGATACTGCAGCATGAATGGGGTGGGAGAGTGGCTTCATCCTCATTTCCTGGCATATAACTTCTAAAATCTTTGGATTCTCCAAGGTAAAGTGATAATCTCTTCTTCTAGAAGGTTGACTGGCTGGCTGCCTTCAAGCAAGATGGGGGCTGACCACTGTAAAGACCAGAAGATAACAAGAAAGTTGAGGCTTCTAGCAGGATTCCCCAACCTCTGAGAACAAAAAAGCCTTAGGGTAAGTTGACCATCTAAGGCCAATGGGTTTAGTCAATCATTTCTGGAGCCCTAGGGAAGGTAAACACATGGGAGCTTTCAGGACAGATAACAAACACATCTACATACTTAGAGACAGACTCTCTCTAAAGTCATGTAGACAGGAACTTCTGTGCTTGGAAAGTCAGGCAGGCTTCTCCATTTATCTCTTCATATAGTTTTTTTTTTATGTTTAAAAATATCCTTTATACCGAACCAGTAAGCATATTCTCCTGATTTCTAAGAGCCACTGTAGCAAATTACCCAAACTGAAGGAAGAAGTTGTAGGAGCCTCGGATTATAGAGGATTGTCAGAAACACACATAAAAGCAGACTAAGGTTGGAACTGGTATCTGAAGACATAGAGAGTGGTCAGTCTAGGGAATGGGACCCTCAGCCTAGCACATAGAGTGTCAGCATACACTAGATTGGTGGACACCCAGTTTATTGCCACTTCTTTAGAGCTGCCAGTTTGCTTGCTGGTCAGGGAAGAAGTACTCATACCCCCCCCCCCCCCCGAGCAGGCAAAGTCTTTATGTTGTTTGGTATGTAGTAACAGCAGATGAAATACAGTAGGTTTTTCCTGTACAGTGACATGCCTGACAAAGAGTTTAATTGGAGGAAGACTCCAGCTCAGATCTGTCTGCAAATAAAGGAAAAAAAAGTGTAATAAAATTATCAAGGCACTTAATAGTTTGCCTTTAGAATACTACTTCTCAGACTGATATGATTCTGTTTACTTCGTGCAAAAAGTGATGCCCTTAAATGCCCTTTGTTTTTAAAATGTTTGCAAGTTAATATGAAAAGTAAGTGAATAAATAAAATAAAATTGTTTAGAAATTTCAAATTTAGAGAACCTAGCAGTCTATATGGTTTCAAAGTATAATCCTTCAACAAAGTCTAATCCCGTCAGAAATAATAAAAGAAGACTTTTATTAAGCTGCCTTTCCAGAAGACATGCTGAATGAGCCAACATTTACCTAGCAATCCAGAAGAACAATGGTCAGCAACTGTTGAGACCTGGGCAGCAAAGACCAGAGAAGCAGCATGGAAGACCTTGACCTCTAACAAACATACTAGCATGTGCACCACAGTTCATATCTATGTCTCCCAAAGGCCCACGTGTTAGAGGCTTGGGAAGTAGGAGAAGGAAGCCCTAAGAGGTGTGGCCTACTGGGAGGCTTGGATTACTATGGCTTTGTCCTCCTTTTCTTTTTTTACCACTTGGTCAGGAGGCCTATGGCTTTACTTGGTAACTCTCTACCAACATGATATGCTGCCTCACCATAAAACCAAACCAATAGGACCAATCAATCATGGAAATGTGGGCCCAATGAAACTTTTCCTCTTTATAAGTTGATTTCTTCAGGTATTTGTTATAATAACAGATCTAACACAAGGTATTTCTCACTCCTTAGCACACCTGACTCATGCTAAGCAGATATATCGTGCGTGTGTGTGTGTGTGTGTGTGTGTGTGTGTGTGTGTGTGTGTGTGAGGTAGGGGGCCATTAGGATATCTAATTCACATTTTTGTATGATGTGGGAATTTTGGAAGAGAGTGTGAGAAAAAATGCTAAGTTTACCAAGCCAAATATCACCATATATTTACTAAGCAGGATACTGCATCATTTCTGTGGCCCCCACCCACATCCCTCTTTCCATACCACTGAAGAATTCTGGGACTAACTCAAGCTTGGGCAGCTTATTTCTTAATGTGCGCTAAGAGGAGGAGGAATCTGAAGAAGCAGGCTACAGTGAATTATATAAATCATTACTGTTTACATAAATGTTTGATTTTTTTTTTTAAGTTCCTGGCCTGATTTGCAGAAGATCATGGGATGCTTTTTGTAGTTTAGAATTCCCTATTAGCATTTGACAAGCCAACAAGTCTCTGAGATTCAAATCCTGTGACCATCACATTAAGCTATAAAACAGAGTTCTGCTGAGGCAGTAATTGCCTGACATGGCTACCTGGTTCGAACTTGTGCTTAGCATGCAAATCTGCTCCAAGAATGTGTTTGACAATCACTTTTCTGTCCACTGAAACTGCCCCTTGACAGAATGTATTCCGAAAAGGGGGGGGGGGAGGGTGGGCTTTCTATTTTTTGCCTTTTGCAAGTCGGTGGTAGCTGAGAGCAACACCATATGCTTATAATTAGGATTACCGTCAGGGAATTCAACCTTTCTGAGAGAAGGGAAAGAGGCCCGCCAAAGGGGAGCACAAAAGCCCTTGGAAAAACAGCACATGAAACGAGCTTGCTCCATTCCTCAGTAATGGGAGAAACTGGATTGTGAAAAACAGTGCTGGTTCCACTCCAGATTCCCAAGAAAGGTTGCATGGGCAGAACGAGAAATGCTGACAAACAAAAATCAAGTTCCAGGCCCTGATTTCCATGCAGGCTGAGGGAGGCTTACAAAAAGCCAGGCCTGCAGCCAGCAGCTGGCCTAGCAAGGACTTTGAATTTAGGCTGGTGACTTGCTCCAGGCCTGTGTGACCTCATCGCTTTCCTCTTGAAGGAGGGGAGAGAACGAGACCCTCTTGTTTTTCCCTACTCTGAGTTTTACTGGATCCAAAGCAGGAGTCCATAATGATGCAAGTTTTGGGTCCCTGCTCTGATTTTTGCATGACATAGGAAAGTGATATACCTTCTCTGCCAGCCTCTAGGGTAGAAAAGAGGATGCCCTCCTCACAGAACCACTGTGAAAATGAAACAATATAGTACAGATGTGTAGAGGAAGATCTGGTGACTTAACAAGCAAGATAATTATATAAGGTATATAATTATACCTGTTTGGTGTGTTTCTGGGAACTGCTTATGGCTATGAGTTTTAAACATGTATGAATTTACTTATTTAGCTGGAAGTTATCAAAGGCCTACTTTGTACCTGGTACTTCTGAGCTGCAGTGGTTCAGAGAACAAATAGCTGCCTTCTGATAGAAGAAAAGAAAAGCAATAGACAGGATACCAAACGAGCAGGATGGTAGAGAAGCACCTAGAAGAGAAACTTTACCCTTGCCTGGGGGATGAAGGAAGGCTCCTGGACAAGGGGTTCTCTGAGACATCTCTCATGAGTCTGATCAAGATAGGTGATGGTGTTGAGGAGAAAAGAAAGGAGTAAAGACATGTAGCTTTAGTCCACAGCAAATGCCAAGTCTCACAATGGAGGACACAGTGGACATGGATAAATTGTTCAACAGAAGCCTGGAGAAGACCAGCAACAAGTCCATGGGTCACATGGTCAGCTAATGGGCACATGGGTTTAAAAACACTACTTTTTCCCAAGGTGATATGCCTGTGGAGTTCTTTGCATCTTAGGGTGCTCTCTTCTTCATGCTGTACACTTCATGGTGTTCTTGTAATAAAATCTTGCAGAATTCTCAATGTGTGACATTGAAACTTTTTTCTTTTCATTGTCAGAACCTGCATTTCCTATGCTGTTGTGAAAAAAAAATTGGCTACCATTCTATCAGTAAAAATATTCTGAAGAAACAAAGGTAATAACCACATGACAGATGCAACCAAGGTGAGGAGACAGATGGAGATGGCAGGAGACAAATTTGTTGCTGGATGTGTAGATAGACCACAGAGCCCACTGTATACCAACATATCTACCAATCTTTAAAAGGAGTTATCAATTATTGTCACAGACTTCTCTTGGTTCCAAGGGTCACTCAAGTAATCCTTATATGATGTTAGAGTCTAATGCCATTGCACTAAGGCTAATTGTAATTTAAGCCCCATTCATAGGAAATCAAGGTCAAGTTACCTACCTAGCAAGGAAGGTCCCTTACTGTATACACTGAAAAAAGTACAGTATGTTTACGAAGCCAAAAGTGTGTGCAATGATCTATTTAAAGCACCTAACACGTAGTAGACATGAAGTAAACAAGTGGCCCCTTTTCTTAGCTCTACACTAGGTAAAGCCAAAGAAAATAATTTTTGAAAAAAAAACATAGTGCCCTCTTGGGTATATATATAGTATCATATGATAGGTAGCACATGATCGTAATTTCAACATGTACTTGGAAGGCTGAAACAGGAGGATGGTGAGTTTCAAGTCAGCCTGAATTACCTAGTGAGACCCTATCTCAGAAAACAATACCCAAGAGAAAATAAAGCCATAATTATTGACAATTTTTAATTTACTTTCTGTAGCATGTCTTCTTTCCCCCTTACAGATCATCAATACACTTAGTGTAGACGGTCTACAAAGCCTCCTGTTTTACAAGATGGACAGATTTGTTTCCTTTAACTTAAGAATGGATCTTATTATGAACATGCAGATTTGAAGATGAAAAGAAGGAATATCAGCTGTTTACCATGGCAGCATGGAAAGTCACCAGGCTTTGAAGACTTGGGACCAGAAACCAAGGGCTCTCAGAATTGAATCCATTCCTTGGCCACACTGTGTCCCACCAGCAGAGGGGATCTATTGACTGTTCCTTAGACACAGGTCACTATGATAATGTGTTTTACCTTCTTGGTCTTCTCTGGGTTCATTTGGTCATTGTCATTTTTTCCAGTGGTTTGCCAAGCCTCCAAATCAACATTTAGCTCTGTCAGGGAAAAAGTGTAATTGGCTAGCAAGCCTTTGGTGCCCTTGTTGGACCAACTTCCAAGCCAAGATTGATTGTCATTATGACCATTGCCTTCTCTAGACTCCTGAAGCCAAGAACTGGACTCATGGAATCTTGGACTAATCAGCTCATTCCTATTCATCTGGAACTCTCTTGACTTAGTCAGTGAAGGACCTAAGTCTCAGGAGAATCTTAAACCAGGCTTAAAACTAAAAGCACCACATCCTGTGAACTCACTCAACCAAGTGCAAATTAGAACAACCAGGGATTATCCACAGTCCCAGAAATGGGATTTTTGCACAGGAGGTGTGAGTGAAACTGGACTTCTCACAGCAAAAGGTTGAAGAGCTCAGGAGTCTGCCAAGGTCTTCCTGACCCCATAGTCCATCTGTCTCACAGGACTGTCCTGGCAGTATGTGGAATTCAATACAGTCATGTGGAAATAATCTTTCAAATGAAAGTTCTAGAATCATAAATTTTGCAAATCTACAAAATTGGAATTTTATTATTTTCATCACATTCCAACTTTCTAGGCTTGTATTTAAAAATACTTGCTCTTGGTCTCAAATTAAATACAGTATTTGAGTTCAAAAGAAAACTTGTTGACTAAGTCAAGTAAAAATCAAAAGCAGTTTTAAGGTCCAAGGAACCCATGTACACAACTATATTTACCAGACTGCACAAACTATTAAGTGTGCTGACTTCCTGTATTTTTTCACTTATTCACTCCTTAAATCTGCATTTGGTAGGAAAAATTTCAAGAAAGTTATAGCATGTGAATACCCAGAGTTGTACACAGTGCAAGATTCGAGTCTTCGGTCAATTCAACATAAGGTCTTAAACACAATTATCACCTCAAAGATAATAAGAAATCATTTGTTCTGAAGCAAAGTAGAGTGGGTTTTAGATGTTATTGGAAGACACACCTAGCTTCAGGATTTGAAGAAGCTAGTGCTATGTTAAGTTCACATATCCAATGTTTGTATCTGACAATTAAAAAGCAGAAATGGTCAGTGAGTGCTTACAAGGGGGCACAAAAGATAGCAAAGAATAATTTGCCTCAAAATCTGTAACATCACACTCCACAATCACAAGGTTCAGCCAAATGGACCTTGCAAGATCTTTAATGTAGGTTCAGCTTTTCCCTTGAAAACTCTAGTTCACAGTTCCCCCTGTTGACCATGTATCACATTCTGTGCATGCAGAGGCCAAATTTTGTTTTAAGTCTTATGTTGCTAGGAAGTTCATCACTTGGATCTAATCAATATGAGACTCAGTAGTGAGCTGAGCAGTCTTTAAGAGAGAAGAGTAGTTGGCAAAACCATTAAAGAAAATATCACCTTGATCATATTAATTTTATTACCCATCATGATCTGGGTTTGTTGGTTTTTCCCCTTACCCTCCATATCTGACATAACATGTACATACGACATATATTAGGAACACTACACCTACAATAGAATACATTATAGCCTAAAGAAGTAAAGGGAGCTGACTAGGAAGGTCCCATCCCACTCTTAGGAAACCCTCTACTTATCACCATGCTCCTGTATCAGATTAACTGTTTGCACAGTGTCCACACCCATTTCTACTCCATTAAGTATTCTTTTAATATTTGGAGGAATTTATTTTAGTCTCTATTTTGCCCAGGTTGACTTTGTAGCTACAATGTCATGTTAAGTGGTTTGTTCTAATTTAAGAAGAACCAGCCTTTTATGTTGAAATTATTGTACCTGTTATTTGTGGCTAATATTTGTATTTGTCCTATGATTTAAGTGCTAGACCAGTTTTAGCTCAGAAGGGGTTAAGTGGACAATTGTATTACACAAATCATAAATTACTCTATTATTTTATGTTTTTTTTCAGTCAAATTATCTCTATATTATGTATCAAGTATGATGGGAGTCAGATTTGTAAGAAATCAAGATTTTGTGCATTTTGTGGTACTAGTCAAATCTTATTCCTTATTTTAGAGTTATGGTGCTTCAGTGAGAAACCATGCTGTGGCAGTGTCTACAACTTCCTAGTGGCAAAATATGAATATTATTTAGCATTTTTCCTATTTCAATTAACTGTCTTAAGACATACTCTCTTACGTTACAATTCTTATTTTTTTTAAAAAAGTCTTTAACATTTTCAAAATTAATTCTTTTTAAGGTGTGGCTTTTAATTTTTTCTTTTAATAGATACAGGCTAGCATAAAATTCCTAGTCCTGTATCTATGTATTCCTAGAGAGTGTTTGACTCTAAATTTGGACAATTTTTATTCAATAATAAAACAACCTCTTACTATGGCTATTGTTGTCACTTGATGTTGATAGCTTTGGTATGATTTGAATGTAAGAGTCAATTCAAATATTCCCAAAACTTTGAGTACCACTCATAAGAATCAATAGAGTCAAAATTACTCTATAGTATACAGAAGCTTGAGTATGCTATATGGCTACCAAGACCCTTTAATTTGTCAAATATTAATATTTTAATATCTGTAGAAACAGAATAACTCAGTTGGTTGGACTCAGTTAATTTCTTTTCTTTTCTTTTTTCTTTTCTTTTATTTAATTATTATTATTATTTTTTTTTGGACAAGGTCTTTCTCTAAATGACTGTGACTGTCCTGAAACTAGATATATAGATTAGACTGGCCTCAAAATTACAGACAACCAGCTTCTGCCTCCTGAATGCTTGGATTAAAGGTATGCAGTACCATACTCAGCATATTTATTATTTTTTAAGCAGGAGAAAGCTCTCTTATTTGAGTGACAAAAGTCGGATCTAAAATAGAAATCCTCTACCAAGTTTAGTTCCACTCAAAAGATTTAAACCAGGCCCCCGGCATCTGAAAAGTGGATTTTCATCCTCAAATTATGTTGTATAGTGAGGTGACTCTCCCATGAGTTTTGGAAAAACTTGAATCTTTTAAAACATGAAGATTTGGCTTCAAAGTAGGAAAGCCAGTAAAGCAAATGAAGGTTAACAAGAGACAGTAGGGTGGTCAGACTCGTTGGAGTTTTCAGTGCTCATGATACCTGATTGCTGATGTGGCTGACGAAGAGCATCATCCAGCAGTGCCAAATTTCAAGTGGAAGTGTTCCCTGAGGTTGCCTCAAGTTTGAGAGCAATAAGAATTTAAGTTTATCTCCTGAAGTCTGGGGTCCTTGGAAGTACAAGGTAGAGTTCTTTATACTGAGGAGTCTCTGGTACAGCATGATTTTCTAAGTAACAAAACCAATGGTTATAATTCTCTTCCTTCTGTTTCCCATTACCTTGAACTCATTATGGAAAGACTGTGTGTGACCAGTTCTTAATTTTTAGTTAATTATTTTCAAGAGTCCTTTACAATGGTCTAAGCTTGTCCTCCTTTAACAGAGATGGCTCACACAGACATTTGTTTATTTTTTTGTTGGTTACTGTGGAAGCCATAAGCTTTAGCCAATGTTAATAATTCAGTTTCTTAGTATTCATTGAACTACTAATCCAGAGGACTAGGATTTATAAGGAAAAGAAAAATCTATAAAATACACCAAATTTTATAGACACTCATATATTTGTCCACAAAAGTAAGTTTCATTATTACTGTGTAACATAGTGTAAATGACCCAAGCAAGAATAACTCTAATATAAATTTTTACTGCTAATATGGTGGTTTCCTGACAATGGAAAATTTTACAGCAATAAGAAAATATATAAACTTAGCATCAAGATATGTTACATCTTGGTGTTGAAGGCATTTGAATAAAATTTGATTATTAGATTTAAAATATTCCATTTGGTAAAAATTAACCAGAAAATCTTTTTAAGCCAATTTTCTGTAATTCTGTAATTTGTTACTAAGAGCAGATATTTTAAGATATTTTATTTATGTAAGTAGAAACAGACTCTGCATATGGGGGTGTTCTAAGCATGATATTTCTCTTGTCCCCTGAATGTCTTTCCCTAACAGAGTTTGTACATACATGTCTTACAATAATCTGGGAAACTTGCTGCCTATCTCATTCCAGTTTATTATGGCAAATTGAAATTCTACTATACTGTGAATTACCACAGTATAAAGGAAAATTACTATACTGTGGTTACCCTCAGTCTCTAGGTAGTTTCTTCTGTGGTCATCAAGCTGACCTCACATAGACTAATGGATCCAATGGAATCCTTGTCATTAGCAGAGCAAACTATCAGGTGTGATCCAGGGACCTCCTATGATTTACAAAGAAAGCCAAGTAAATGTTTACTACACACAACCAAGTGATTAACAATTCGTGTCCACTTTCCTATTAGTCCTCAGAAATCTATGGAGAATAGCAAGCGGCCAAGAAAGATATGCTCATTGGTGCAATACTAACAAGAATTCTATAGGGAAAATCAACTACTATCTGATTGAATCTAAAGTCCATTCCAGAAAATGGAATTTATGCCTGTCACTGTTAATGAGGTCAAGAACCTGGAGCCAGTTAGATCATAGCTGCTAGAAGAGAATCTATTGTTGTTATTTGACTACAAGGAATAGAAACTGTCCAATAAGCACTTAAATTTGTACCCATAAATTAGTACATCTCTCAGTCCTCACTAGAGAAGCTTCCCTCATAACTATGCACATAGAAATGGTGCTATGTGGACCTAGTGAATCTAAAAAATAATGCATGGAACTGGGAGGAAATAGTGGTGGGACATAGGGGCAGAATAGGAAAGGAAGACATGAGGGATATACATGATCAAAACACATTATATGCATATATGTAATTTCAAACAATAAAAAATATCTATGGGTAACACTACCATTATTCTCATGTATGTTCAAGGGTTGGAGGCACAGGCTCACAGGGATGAACATCAGTTCAGTCTGACCCAGCCTTTTAGTTTTGTTTTTTGTTTTTTGATTTTTTTCTTTTTTTGTTTTGTTTTTGTTTTTGTTTTGTTTTTGTTTTGTTTTGTTTTGTTTTGTTTTTTAGAGTAGAGTGTCTAATAGCCAGGATTTGTGAGATAACAAAATCAGAAAGGCAGGGGCCATGTATCCATCAGGGTACTGGTGGAAAACAGAAGATCTATACATTTGTTAGTCTTTTATTTTGGAAAAAAATGTGAAATAGCAAAAAGTGGTGTAGAAGCCTTGTATTAGGCAACAGGTGCATTGTTACTCTAGAGTTCTGACTATCAGGCTGTCTGTGAGAACTGGGTCACAGAACAGTAGAGGCAGCCAGTGTATAGAGAAAACAGTAGAAACAGCTCTCAAAGAATGTTACACATATAAAGTAATGGGTATTGGAGAAGGAAGCTATGATAAAACTGCTCCTCTTAATCATAACCTTTCCATTTATGTCTAACTTGAGTCCTTTTCCACATTGGTTGAAACAACTAATATATTAGAAGTAAGAATGATCATGGAAACAAATATGTATAAGCATCAGGAGACTGCTCAGTGTGGGAAAGGGTGGAGAGGCAGCCTAGAGAGATAAATAGAATACATTTTCACCCTCTGTTCTCTAAAACTAAGTATAGCAAGAAGAAATGAAGAGGCACAATATTGCAACAAGGTAATGGATGTATCAGATGGGGAGGGGAGAACTAAATATCAGGAGAAATCTTGCATCTTTAAGAATGAACACATCAGGCCTGGGAGGGCTTTGCCGGAGCACCTGGGGAAGTCATCTTGATTCCTGGATCCCTCAGAGACTGGTCTGCACAGGTGAGAATGTGGACTACAGAAACTGATAGCTTCTGGGACGGGCAGAGGCTGCACAGCTTCTGGGGCAGACCCTGTTTCGGGTTCCAGACATCTGGTCACCTTCTCTGCCAGAGGAGAGGTATCCACTTCACCCAGGAGGGCCTTGCCGGAGCACCTGATGGAGCCATCTCTGGTCCGGGATCTCTCAGAGACTAGACTGTGTAAGTGAGAGTGTCAACTACAGAAGCTGCACAGCTTCTCTAACAGGCAGAAGCGGCACGAATTCTGGGACAGGCCCTGTTTTGGGCTTTCATCTTCTGCCAGGGGACAGGTCCGAAGGCCAGATATCTGTGCACTTTCCCTGCAAATGGAGAGCTTGCCTGCAGAGAGTACTCTGACCACTGAAACTCAGGAGAGAGCTAGTCTCCCAGGTCTGCTAATAGAGGCTAACAAAGTCACAGGAGGAACAAGCTCTAACCACAGACAACTATAACAACTAACTCCAGAGATTACCAGATGGCTAAAGGCAAACTTAAGAATCTTACTAACAGAAACCAAGACCACTCACCATCATCAGAACCCAGCACTCCCACCTCAGCCAGTCCTAGATACCCCAACACACCTGAAAAGCTAAACCCAGATTTAAAAGCATATTGCATGATGATGGTAGAGGACATCAAGGACTTTAATAACTCACTTAAAGAAATACAGGAGAACATTGTTAAAGACTTACAAGTCCTTAAGAAAAACAGGAAAACACAACCAAACAGGTAGAAGTCCTTAAAGAAATACAGGAAAACACAACCAAACAGGTGATGGAATTGAACAAAACCAACCAAGTCATAAAAAGAGAAGTAGAAACACTAAAGAAAACCCAAAATGAGACAACACTGGATATAGAAACCCTAGGAAAAATATCTGGAACCATAGATGTGAGCACAGCAACAGAATACAATAGATGGAAGAGAGAATCTCAGGTGCAGAAGATTCCATAGAGAAAATGAGCACAACAATCAAAGAAAATGCAAAATGCAGAGATCATAACTCAAAACATCCAGGAAATCCAGGACACAATGAGAAGACCAAACCTACGGATAATAGGATTAGATGAGAATGAAGATTTTCAACATAAAGGACCAGCAAATATCTTCAACAAAATTATAAAAGAAAACTTCCCAAGCCTAAAGAAAGAGATGCCCATGAACATACAAGAAGCCTACAGAACTCCAAATAGACTGGACCTGAAAAGAAATTCCTCCCGACACATAATAATCAGAACAACAAATGCATTAAATAAAGATAGAATATTAAAAGCAGTAAGGGAGAAAGGTCAAGTAACATATAAAGGCAGGCCTATTAGAATTACAACAGACTTCTCACCAGAGACTATAAAAGCCAGAAGATCCTGGACAGATGTTATACAGACACTAAGAGAACACAAATGCCAGGCCAGGCTACTATACCCAGCCAAACTTTCAGTTACCATAGATGGAGAAACCAAAATATTCCATGACAAAACCAAATTAATACAATATCTTTCCACGAATGTAGGCCTTCAAAGGATAATAGCAGGAGAAAAAAAAAACCAAAACAATACAAGGTCAGAAGCTACACCCTAGGAAAAGCAAGAAAATAATCCTCAACAAACCTAAAAGAAGACAGCCACAAGAACAGAATGACAACTCAAACAACAAAATTAATAGGAAGCAATAATTACTTTTCCTTAATATCTCAATATCAATGGACTCAATTCCCCAATAAAAAGACATAGACTAACAGACTGGCTACACAAACAGGACCCAACATTCTGCTGCTTACAGGAAAACCATCTCAGGGAAAAATACAGACACTACCTCAGAGTGAAAGGCTGGAAAACAATTTTCCAAGCAAATAGTCTGAAGAAACAAGCTGGAGTAGCCATTCTAATATTGAATAAAATCGACTTCCAATCCAAAGTTATCAAAAAAGACAACGAGGGGCACTTCATACTTATCAAAGGTAAAATCTTCCAAGAGGAACTCTAAATTCTGAATATCTATGCTCCAAATGCAAGGGCAGCCACATTCATTAAAGAAACTTTAGTAAAGTTCAAAGCACACATTGCACCTCACAGAGTAATAGTGGGAGACTTCAACACATCATTTTCATCAATGGACAGATCATGGAAACAGAAACTAAACAGGAACACAGTGAAACTAACAGAAGTTTTGAAACAAATGGATTTAACAGATATCTACATAACATTTTATCGTAAAATGAAGGGATATACCTTCTTCTTAGCACCTCATGGTACCTTCTTCCAAATTGACCAAATAATTGGTCACAAAGCAGGCCTCAACAGATACAAAAATATTGAAATTTTCCCATGCATCCTATCAGACCACCATGGACTAAGGCTGATCTTCAATAACAACATAAATAATGGAAAGCCCACATTCACGTGGAAACTGAACAACACTCTCCTCAATGATAACTTGGTCAAGGAAGGAATAAAGAAAGAAAGAAGTTTTTTTTTAGAGTTTAATGAAAATGAAGCCACAACATACCCAAACTTATGGGACACAATGAAAACATTTCTAAGAGGAAAACTTATAGCTCTGAGTGCCTCCAAAAAGAAACTAGAGAGAGAGCACACACTAGCAGCTTGACAATATACCTAAAAGCTCTAGAACAAAAGGAAGCCAATTCACCCAAGAGGAGTAGACAGCAGGGAATAATCAAACTCAGGGGCAAAATCAACCAAGTGGAAACAAGAAGAACTATTCAAAGAATCATCCAAAGGAGGAGCTGGTTTTTTGAGAAAATCAACAAGATAGATAAAACCTTAGCCAGACTCACTAGAGGGCACAGGGACAGCATCCTAATTAACAAAATCGGAAATGAAAAGGGAGACATAACAACAGATCCTGAAGAAATCCAAAAACACCATCAGATCCTTCTACAAAAGGCTATACTCAACAAAACTGAAGAACCTGGATGAAATGGACAAATTTCTAGACAGATACCAGGTACCAAAGTTAAATCAGGATCAGATTAATGATCAAAACAGTCCTATATCCCCTTAAGAAATAGAAGCAGTCATTAATAGTCTCCCAACCAGAAAAAGATGGGTTTACTGCAGAGTTCTGTCAGACCTTCAAAGAAGATCTAATTCCAGTTCTTCACAAACTATTTTACAAAATAGAAGCAGAAGGTACTCTACTCAATTCATCCTATGAAGCCACAATTACTCTGATACATAAACCACAGAAAGACCCAACAAAGATAGGAAACTTCAGAACAATTTTCCTTGTGAATATCGATGCAAAAATACTCAATAAAATTCTTGCTAATTGGAATCCAGGAACACATCAAAACAATCATCCATCCTGACCAAGTAGGTTTCATTTCAGGGATGCAGGGATGGTTTAATATTCGGAAATCCATCAATGTAATCCACTATATACAAAAACTCAAAAACAAAAACCACATGATCATCTCGTTAGATGTGGAGAAAGCATTTGACAAAATCCAACACCCTTTCATGATAAAAGTCTTGGAAGACAGGAATTCAAGGCCCATACCTAAAAATGATAAAAGCAATCTACAGCAAACCAGTATCCAACATCAAAGTAAATGGTGAGAAGCTGGAAACAATCCCACTAAAATCAGGGACTAGACAAGGCTGCCCACTTTCTCCTTACCTATTCAACATAGTACTTGAAGTCCTACCCCGAGCAATTCAACAACAAATGGAGATCAAGGGGATACAAATTGGAAAGGAAGAAGTAACAATATCACTTTTGCATATGATATGATAGTATATATACCTGAGGAGTACCTGAGAGGAATTGATGGAGCCACAAACTTATGGCAAGACCTTACTTGTGAAGAAAACAGTGATACGTGTTATTAAACATGGAAAAGTCTGTTTCTGTTTGTTAGTTAGTTTGGTTGTTGAGGCAGAATTTCTGTGAAACACTGTCTGTTCTGGAATTCACTCTGCAGACCATGTTGACCTTGAACTCGGAAATCTCCCTGCCTTTGTCCCTGAGTTCTGGGTTAAAAGTATATGCCACCACTGCTTGGCTGGAAAAAAAAATCTATTCTTAACAAAAGTAACTGGAAAATAAAGAAATGCTAAGTCAGTTGGTTCCCTCTAGCAGAAGAGTGCTACAGATGTGTTATGAAGATGCTAGTAAACATGATGGAATTTTAGGACAATGGTCTCTTGGTGAGAACTTCCTTAAATCTAGACCACTTCAGGAGTCTTTTGGGGAATTAGAAAAAAGGTAGCTATCCTCTGCATTGACAACAGACTCTTAGACTGTGTCTACCCCCCACTTTTTCCTAAAACAAACATATTGTCAGTCCACAAAAACCTGTCTTAAACTACTATGTCTGTGTTCATAGAAATATCACCTTGATAATAAGAGGAAATTGGAGCAGAATACTTTCACATTATTGGCAATGGTGTGATTGTATTTAACAGTAGTAAATAAAAACAGTAGTTAAAAGCTTTGTAAGGCTCAGAAGAAAAGATTAAACCAATCATAATAGACTAATGATATAATATAATTAATATAATCTACAGCATGGTACATACCAAGTTCAAAATCAAGGCTTGCTGAATAGGTCACAGTAGGTTAGTGTCAAAGCTTACCCCAACACTGAGATAGTATTTTGTTCATAACCACAGAGGATTCAGTCTTAAGGGAAGAAAGGAACGAAGAATGGGTTATACTTCCTTCAGTAGTCATTGCTCTCTCATTTGATCACTTTTTCTTTTCTTATTGGCTTTACAGTTTTGTAAACCTGTGGCCAAGTGGCCTTCTACCGTTCATAGTCCACATCACTTAAAAAGACTCTCCTTCAGTCTTCTCTCTCAGTAGATAAGTAAATAAAGAATACCCTATGATGTGATGTTGGAAGAATGCTTGCTTCTCAGATGTTTCCTGTGATCAATATACATGAATGAGCTTTTGGCGATGTCCCTTTTGTTGTGTCTGACCATCCTATGTGGTTCTGACATGCTTATCATACTCAACCTTTGCACTCAGGGAACTCTCTTAGATGCCCCTTCAAAAATCTTCCATAGTCCTCACCTAGACAATTGTAATAGTTCCCTAACTCATTCTATTGCCACTGAGTCATAATTTTTATACTTCAGCTTCCAGACTACTAGAAGGAACTTTACCTGATTTATTTTTGTCTTTGAGATAGTGTCTCACTCTGTAGCCCAGGCTAGCCTGCAACTCACTACACAGTCTAGGTGACCTTCTTCAGTTTCATTATGGGCAGGAACTACCAATGAGCAACTCAAAGGAACTTTCTTGAATTAAAACTACATCACACAATGTTTTAGGAGCACCAATATACCTTTCATATAATATTTATTTGAGATTCTGACATATATTGACCCCTGTCTGACCTCCCAGCCTCATTATCAACTGCTATCTCTTTCAGACTATATTAAGCCCAATGAATGACGTGTTCCTCTACTGTTTCTGGATTCTATGACATACCCATCAAAACAAAATTCTTTAGACATGACTATCTTTCCAGTGTCCTACTGTGATGTGTGCATTCTTTTTTTTTTTTTTTTTGAATCTGGTAAATTATATATATATATATATATATATATATATAATTTTTTTTATTTTTTATTATTATTAGGTATTTATTTCATTTACATTTCCAATGCTATCCCAAAAGTCCCCCAAACCCTCCCCCCCTACTCCCCTAACCACCCACGCCCAATTCTTGGCCCTGGTGTTCCCCCATACTGAGGGATATAAAGTTTGCAAGACCAAGGGGCCTCTCTTCCCAATGATGGCTGACTAGGCCATCTTCTGATATATATGCAGCAAGAGTCAAGAGCTCCAGGGTACTGGTTAGTTCATAATGTTGTTCCACCTATAGGGTTGCAGATCCCTTTAGCTCCTTGGATACTTTCTCTAGCTCCTCCATTGGGGGGTCCTGTGTTCCATCTAATAGCTGACTGTGAACATCCACTTCTGTGTTTGCTAGGCCCCGGCATAGCCTCACAAGAGACAGCTATATCAAGATCCTTTCAGCAAAATCTTGCTGGTGTATGCAATGGTGTCAGTGTTTGGAGGCTGATTATGGGATGGATCCCATGGTATGGCAGTCTCTAGATGGTCCATCCTTTCGTCTCAGCTCCAAACTTTGTCTCTGTAACTCCTTCCATGGGTGTTTTGTTCCCAATTCTAAGAAGGGGCAAAGTGTCCACACTTCGGTCTTTGTTCTTCTTGAGTTTCACATATTTTGCAAATTGTATCTTGGATATTCTAAGTTTTGGGGCTAATATCCACTTACCAGTGAGTACATGTGAGTTCTTTTATGATTGGGTTACCTCACTCAGGATGATGCCCACCAGGTCCATCAATTTGCCTAGGAATTCCATAAATTCATTCTTTTTAATAGCTGAGTAGTATTCCATTGTGTAAATGTACCACATTTTCTGTATCCATTCCTCTGTTGAGGGGCATCTGGGTTCTTTCCAGCTTCTGGCTATTATAAACAAGGCTGCTATGAACATAGTGGAGCATGTGTCCTTCTTACCAGTTGGAACATCTTCTGGATATATGCCTAGGAGACGTATTGCAGGATCCTCCAGTAGTACTATGTCCAATTTTCTGAGGAACCACCAGACTGATTTTCAGAGTAGTTGTACAAGCTTGAAATCCCACCAACAATGGAGGAGTGTTCCTCTTTCCCACATCCTCGCCAACATCTGCTGCCACCTGAATTTTTGATCTTAGACATTCTGACTGGTGTGAGGTGGAATCTCAGGGTTGTTTTGATTTGCATTTCCCTGATGATTAAGGATGATGAACATTTTTTTCAGGTGCTTCTCAGCCATTTGGTATTCCTCAGGTAAGAATTCTTTGTTAAGCTCTGAGCCCCATTTTTTAATGGGGTTATTTGATTTTCTGGAGTCCACCTTCTTGAGTTCTTATATATATTGGATATTAGTCCCCTATTTGATTTAGGATGGGTAAAGATCCTTTCCCAATCTGTTGGTGGCCTTTTTGTCTTATTGACGGTGTCTTTTGCCTTGCAGAAGCTTTGCAATTTTATGAGATCCAATTTGTCAATTCTCGATCTTACAGCACAAGCCATTGCTATTCTATTCAGGAATTTTTCAACCTGTGCCCACATCTTCGAGTCTTTCCCCAACTTTCTCCTCTATAAGTTTCAGTGTCTCTGGTTTTATGTGGAGTTCCTTAATCCACTTAGATTTGACCTTAGTACAAGGAGATAGGAATGGATCAATTCGCATTCTTCTACATGATAACCGCCAGTTGTACCAGCACCATTTGTTGAAAATGCTGTCTTTTTTCCACTGGATGGTTTTAGCTTCCTTGTCAAAGATCAAGTGACCATAGGTGTGTGGGTTCATATTTGGGTTTTCAGTTCTATTCCATTGGTTCTACTTGTCTGTCGCTATACCAGTACCATGCAGTTTTTATCACAATTGCTCTGTAGTAAAGCTTTAGGTCAGGCATGGTGATTCCATCAGAGGTTGGAATATCTCTCTCTCTCTCTCTCTCTCTCTCTCTCTCTCTCTCTCTCTCTCTCTCTCTCTCACACACACACACACACACACACACACACACACACCAAAGCAAATACAGAGTTGTATGTTCACAGTCATCCATTAGACTGAGCACAGGACTCCCAATGACTGAGCTAGAGAAAGGACCCAAGGAGCTGAAGGGTTTGCAGCCCCATAGGAGGAACAATAATATGAAAGAACCAGTACCCCCACAGCTCCCAGGGACTAAACCACCAACCAAAGAGTACACAAGGAAGGATTCAAGGCTTCAGCCACATATTTAGCAGAGGATGGCCTTGTAGGACATCAATGAGAGGAGAGGCTCTTGGCCTTGTGAAGGCTCGATTCCCCAGTGTAGGGGAGTGCCAGGACAGGGAAGTTGAAGTAGGTGGACTAGGGAGGAGGTATGGGGTAGGGGGTTTTGAGGGGAAATGAGGAAAGGGGATAAAATTTGAAATGTAAATAAAGAAAATAATGAAAAAAATGAAAAAATTAAAATAAAACTAAACCAGAATAGGACAAGAAGGAGGGGGAGGAAGATGAAGAGAGAAGGGAGGGAGAAAGGAAGAGAGAGGAGGGAGGAGGAGGAAGAGAAGGAGAAGGAGGAGGAGGAGGAGGAGGAGAAGAAGAAGAAGAAGAAGAAGAAGAAGAAGAAGAAGAAGAAGAAGAAGACATGTTTGCACACACAGAAAATTACATAAAAACACCAAGTCTGAAAACATCACACACACAAAGGACTTATAAAATTATATTTAAAAAATGGCACTGAGTTCTATTCATCTACTGTTAGGCATTAGATCTGTCCTTAGGAGTGGTTTGTGTACCCAGTGAGACTGATGCAGAAAACAATGTCTTCTTTGGGAGTGATTATCAACTGGAGATAGCTTCTGGGTTAAGGATGGGCCCTTGTGTCTACTTCCCTCTCATGCGGGAATCTCATCTGGCTTAGCTCCATGCTGGCCCTGAGTATGCTGTCACAGTCTCTGTGAGGTCATATGTGCTTCTGTACTACTGTGTTGTTTTCTTTGTGTCCTCCATCCTCTTTGGCTCTTACAAACTTTTTGTATCCTCTTCTGCAGAGTTCCCTGAACCCTGAGTGGAGTGGTTTGCTGGATACATACCTTTAAGGACTAAGTGTGCCAACATCTCTCACTCTCTGCACATTGTCCAGGTATGGGTCTCTGTATTCGTTCCCATCTACCGAGGAAGAAAGCATCTCTGATGACGGGTGAGCAAGACACTGATCTATGGGTATAGCAGAACTCATTTTGTTGTTATTTTCGTTTAGCAGTAGTCTTTGGTTTCCCCTATGTCTATGGCCTATTTAGTTTCAAGTTTTTCACCACCTGAGCAATTTTAGGAATGGGTTTTAACTCATAGGATGGCCTTAAATCCAATTATATGTTGGTTGGTGACTCACCACTACTGTAGCAGCATTTCTTGCAAACAGGTCACCATTGTACAATTGAGGGTTTATAGCTGAGTTGGTTTTTACCTTTTTCCTTTAGTAGTGTGCAGAATACCTTCTAGTATGATAAGCAGTAGTCAGTAGGGATGTAGGGTCTACATAGGTACCAGCTTGACTTTTCCATGTTTAATAAGACGTATCAATGTTTTCTTCACAAGTAAGGTCCTGCCATCAGTTTGTGGAGAACAAAAAAATAGATTTGGCAATAGCCTGGGTTGTTTGTAAGTTTCCATTGGGCCCCTTTGGCCAATAATCAGTTAGATGTAACCAATTCCCCCAACTGAAGGTTATATTTGGTGGCAAGAGATGTCTAGTTGAGGTTTTGTCTCCTCCATTATTTGCTGATCCATTGAGATTTCTTTTATATATGTATATGAAAGAAATTTTCAGGCAGTGGTGGTGCACGCCTTTAATCCCAGCACTTGGGAGGCAGAGGCAGGTGAATTTCTGAGTTTGAGGCTAGCCTGGTCTACAAAGTGAGCTCTAGGACAGCCAGTGCTATACAGAGAAACCCTGTCTCAAATAAATAAATTAATAAAATTAAATTAAATTAAATTAAAATTAAAAAAAGACATTTTAAGAAGCTTCTACTGCCTTGGTTTATTATATAATCCCACAAATGGCTCTTAGTTTTAGCCATTTATCTCCCTATTCCCTCCTTTACCCTCTCTTCCATCTCTGTCCCCATTTGATCCATTCATTTCAGTCCTTCTCTCCTATCCCTTACTAGACAGATCCATCCTCCCCCACAGTCCTTTGCTTTGTACCTGACCTCTGTGGTTATATGAGCTGTAGCCTGCTTATTGAAGACTTAACAGCTAACATCGGCATATAGCCTTATCAAAGGACTTAACAGCTAAAATCCACACACGAACTTTGCCCTTTTGATGACCAAGAATTTAAAAAATGAGGCCCTCGTGGTTTTGCTGCTGGTTGAACTGTTACAAGTGGACTGGCCACCCCAACTCACAAAGCTGCCCAGGGCCTCGTGGTCTTTCCTACACTTAACGTATTCATGCCACCTTGGAACATTCCAAAATGCTTCTGCCTAAGAGAGGGAACTAGGATGCTGATATGAAATCTCATTTGATTTCACTCTTTCTACCTTTCCTTGAGTGTGGAAACTTAAAGCATGGCTGTTAAGACTTCTGTCTTTCAAAGGTTGGAGCAGAGACTGAAAAAATGACAATCCAGAGACTGCACCACTTGGGGATCCATCCCATAAACAACCACCAAACCCAGACACTATGGCAGATGTCAACAAGAGCTTGTTGACAGGAGCCTGATATAGCTGTCTCCTGAGAGGCTCTGCCAGTGCCTGACTAATACAGAAGTGGATGCTTACAGCCATCCATTGGACGGAGCACAAGGTCCCCAATGAAGGAGCTAGAGAAGGGACCCAAGGAGCTGAAGAGGTTTACAGCCCCATAGGAGGAACAACAATATGAACTAACCTGTGAACCCAGAGCTCCCTGGGACTAAACCACCAATCAAAGAAAACATATGGTGGGACTCATGGCTCTAGCTGCCTATGTAGCAGAGGATGGCCTAGTCAGTCATCAATGGGAGGAGAGGCCCTTGGTCCTGTAAATGTTCTATGCCCCAGTATAGAGGAATGACAGGGCCAGAAAGCAGGAGTAGGTGGGTTGGGGAGCAGGGGAAGTGGGGGAGGGGATAGGGGATTTTCTGAGGGGAAACTAAGAAATGGGATAACATTTAAAATGTAAATAAAGAAAATATCTAATAAAAAATAAATAAAAAATTTTAAAAATGTATATGTTAAAGATTTCACTATATTGTCAACATATCACATGGGTATGAAAATATCAGTGTGAAGACTTGGTCATTCATAGTATATGATATTGGAAAAACTCAATGTACTTTCCTGTTATACGTATGTTAGTTTCAGTATGTGAGAAGCTCTGAAGGAAAAGCAGAAATTTAAAGACTGAAGAAAAAAAAAGACTTCTGTCTTTGGGAGACTACAATGCAGGTCATGGAGCAATGGTCTTCAATAAGCGTCCTTCTTCTCTTTATCCCTAACTGAACTTGTGAAACCCCATCTACGTGACCTGAACCCTTTTTGACTTTTTTGAAGTGTCAGAATTTTGTCTTTGATCATAGACTGATACTGATAGGTTTAAGTCTCTCTTCATAGGTAAACTGGCAAATGAAGGTACTCATCCAGTCTCATGAGAAGCAATGGGGAGTGAATACAACCCAAACAAGGGTTAATTAGAAGGTCAGTTGCGATCAAGTCCAGGGCTATAAATATCTGGCCTTGATTTTTGAATGAGTTACTTTACATCTCTGTATCTTAATTTAAAAAAAAAAGTAATACTGAAGATGCATTTAATTACCCCTAAAAGAGGTTATAAAGTGAAGTAAACCCCCCAAAAGAGTTCCTACAAAGTTCTTAATAATAAGTTCTTTTGGTTGTTGTTGTTGTTCAGCCTCCTCCTCCTCCTCCTCCTCCTCCTCCTCCTCCTCCTCCTCCTGCTCCTCCTCCTTCTTCTTTTCTGAAGACAGTCTCACTATGAGTCTTGGTACTTACTACGTAGGAAAAGATGACATTGAACTCCTAAAAATCCACCCGCCTCAGCCTCCTGAGTGCTGTGGTTAAAACAAGTGTCACTCTTGATGTGCCAGTGTGGGATCTCTCCCTTCTCAGAGAACAAGAGGAGGAGGAATGTGGGAAAGGCTGTGTGAGAGGGGGACTAAGAGGCAAGGCGAACTGTTATTGGGATGTAAAAGGAATAAATAAATTAATGGAAAAATTTTAAAAGGCATGTGTTACCATATCCAGCACAAGGAATTCTTAATAAAACACTTGTAAAGAAGCTAAGCACATGCCTATCTCGTTTATTTCCATTTATAAATATAATTTCCTCTCACATAGACAGATACATGATGAAAGGGAGACTTTCCTAAACATTTATTTTAGCCTTTCTCATATGGTACCAGGCTATAACAGAGGAAATATATTTGAATGGGCTATGGGTACCATTGCCCATCCAAATGAACATAAAGGGCCTCTTTTTATTGGTTATTTTATTTATTTACATTTAAAATGCTATCCCTCTTCCAAGTTTGCCCTCCATAAGCCCCTATCCCCTCCTCCTTTTCCCTGCCTCTATGAGGGTGCTCCCCCTTCTGCCTCAGCATCCTAGCATTCCCCTACACTGGGTCATCGAGCCTCCACAGGACCAAGGGGCTCCCCTCCCATTGATGCCATATAAGGCTATCCTCTGCTACATATCCAGCTGGAGTCATGGGTTCCCCCACCCCCATGTACTCTTTGGTTGGTGGTTTAGTCCCTGTGAGCTTTGGGATGTCTGTTTGGTTGATATTGTTGTTCTTCCTGTGGGGTTGCAAATCGCTTCAGCTTCTATAGTCCTTGCCCCAACTTCCCCATTGGGGTCCCCACACTCAGTCAAATATTTGGCTGTGTACATCCACGTCTGTACTGGTCCAGCTCTGGCAGAGCCTCTTAGGCGACAGCTATACTGGGCTCCTGTCAGTAAGAACTTCTTGGTATCAGTAATAATGTCTGGGTTTGGTGTCAGCAAATGGGATGGATCCCTAGATGCGGCAGTCTCTGGATAACATTTCCTTCAGTTTCTGTTCTACTCTTTGTCCTTATATTTCCTGGATTAATACTTTTGAGGTGGATGGTTGACCCCATCCCTCAACTGTGGGCTATGCCTATCCTCTGGATATGGTTCTATCTCCCCTTTGTTGGGTATTTCGGGTAAAGTCCTCCCTGTTGGGTCCTGGGAACCTCTTGGGTCTCTGGCATCTGAGACTTTCTAGTGGCTACCCCTTCCCCCTCCCCCACTGCTACACACCTACTTTCAAATTCCTGACCCTCTGTACTTCTCCCTCATCTCCTCCCATATCTGAACTGCCCCCCCTTTCCTCCCTCTCTCCTCTCCTCCCAGATCCTTCTCACCCTCTACTTGCCAGAGATTGTTCTTTTCCCCTTACTAAGTAGTACTGTAGCATCCACACTTTGGTGTGATCTCCTTTCTTCTTGGGTTTCATATGGTCTGTGAGTCACAAATAATATGAAATATCTTGGCATGGTGCTAACCAAGAAAATGAAAGATCTGTATGACAAGAACTTCAAGTCTCTGAAGAAAGAAATTGAAGAAGATCTCAGAAGATGGAAAGATCTCCCATGCTTATGGATTGGCAGGGTTGATATAGTAAAAATGGCCATCCTGCCAAAGGCAATCTACAAATTCAATGCAATCACCATCAAAACTCCAACTCAATTCTTCACAGAGAACAATTCTCAAATTTATCTGGAATAACAACAAAAAAAAAAAACAGGAAATCAAAAACTATTCTCAATAAAAGAACTTCTGGGGGAATCACCATCCCTCACCTCAAGCTATACTACAGAGCAACAGTGATAAAAACTGTATGATGTTGGTTCAGAGACAGACAGGTAGATCAATGGAATAGAACCGAAGACCCAGAAATGACACAAACACATAAGGTCCCTTGATCTTTGACAAAGGAGCCAAAAGCATCCAGTGGAATAAAAGACATCATTTTCTTTTTTCTTTTTCTTTTTTTTTTTGTTTCATTTTTCTTTTTATTTATTTGTGGCGGAGTTTTATGTGTCTGTGCTTATTCCAAGTGGATGTCAGAAGTCAATCACAGGAGTGAATTCTCCCTTTTGACCATGTACATCCTGGGGTTCAAACTCGTCAGTGTCTTTACCCGCTGAACCATCATCTTCTACACAACCAATCTGGGTTGTGGTGGTAGAAGACATCATTTTCAACAAATAGTGCTGGTTCAACTGGCAGTCAGCATATAGAAGAATGCAAATTGATCCATTCTTATCTCCTTGTACAAAGCTCAAGTCCAAGTGGATCAAAGACCTCCACATAAAACCAGATACACTGCAACTAATTTAAGAGAAAGTGGGTAAGAACCTCGAACACATTGGCACAGGGGAAAATTTTCTGAACACAACACCAACGATTCATGCTCTAAGATCAAGAATTGACAAATGGAACCTCATAAAATTGCAAACCTTCTGTACGGTGAAGAACACTGTCAATAGGACAAAACAGCAACCAACAGATTGGGAAAGGATCTTTACCAATCCTACGTTCAATAGAGGGCTAATATCCAAAATTTACAAAGAACTCAAGAAGTTACATTCCAGAGAACCAAATAACCCTATTAAAAATGGGGTACACAGCTAAACAGAGAATTCTCAACTGAGAAATCTCAAATGGCTGAGAAGCACTTAAAGAAATGCTCAGCATCCTTAATCATCAGGGAAATGCAAATCAAAACAACTCTGAGATTCTATCTCACACCACTCAGAATGGCTAAGATCAAAAACTCAGATAATAGCAGATGCTGTAGAGGATGTGGAGAAAGATGAACACTCCTCCATTGCTGGTGGGATTACAAGCAGGTACAACCACTCTGGAAATCAGTCTGGCAGCTCCTTAGAAAATTGGAAATAGTTCTACCTGAGGACCCAGCTATACCACTCCTGGGGATATACCAAAAGATGCTCCAATTTGTAACAAGGACACATGCTCCACTATGTTCATAGCAGCCTTATTTATAAAGGCAGAGGTAGGAAACAACTGAGATGTCCCTCAACAGAGGAATGGATACAGAAAATATGCTACACTTAAACAATGGACTGCTACTTAGCCATTAAAGCAATGATTTATGAAATTGACAAGCAAATGGATGGAACTTTAAAATAGCATCCTGAGTGAAGTAACCCAGTCACAAAAGAACACACATGGTTTGCACTCACTGATAAGTGGATATTAGCCCAAAAGAAGCTCAGAATAAAGGGCCTCTCATTCATCTGCCCAGTGGAGAAAAGACATTTTGAAATTAAATACTTGAATTCAGCATCTTGGTCTGCTATTGTTCAGCCATGTAGTCTTGACCTCTTTGAACCTCAGTTTCCCCTTGAGTTGCGAACAGCTAGAGATCAATGATATGTGCCACAGAGTAAACACTGAGACAAAAGCATTAAGAAGTTTCTTCATTCCTTTGAAAGGAGGCCAAATCAGTCTTGCCATGCAACCTGTGAGAGGATTGCAATGGCACCCTCCACTGCTGTTTCTGATCCTTTTTTTCCTGAGAAAGTTCTGGGAAAGGGATTTGTTGATATGCCCTACATGTTAACAGTGTGGTTTTATGAGCTGCCAGTGCTAAACATTGTCAATGCACTTTCGGCCTGTTTTTATTTGAAATTTTTTGCATAAACTTCTCTTCTGCGTTGATTTGACCTTTTCAAACCTGCGTTCTCCAAGTGTCTGAGACAAGATGAGGAAATGTGTGGTGACATTGTGGAGCTCCCACCCTCTGGATGGAGAGGAGAGTGAGTCCAGGCATCCCTCTCCCATGCCAAGGAAGCCTATTAAAATATTAAATGAGGAGTTACTGACAGGTTTAACTAGCTTCTGTGGCAAGCCTCCAGATCTTAACTTAGTAAGGTTGGGTTGAGGCTGTAACAAACCAGCTGTCTCAAGCTGCATGAGCCCATTAATGATGTCTGTGGGCACTGATAAATTAACACCTGACAGCCATGAAAGGTTAGGGGTTTTGATTGTTCTGCCTTCTTTTGGCTTCTCTCTCTTTTTGTAATAGGAAATTAGCAATGGACTAGTTGTATGTACAAGCAAAAGTTAAATGAATTGAAAGCAGGAGCATAGCATTTACAAAGAAAAGGTACAGCACACTGGTGACCGCAGCAGATTATTCTCATGTCCGGTTACCTTTCATGGCATTTTATAATCCTGTCCTGGGAAAACATGCTCAATGAGTCAGATGGACTTACAAGAACTTTCTTGTACTTTTCTAACCAAGAAATTTAGGCTTTATTCTGAAGGTCTGCATTTGAATGATGATAGTTGTTTTTATTGAGCAGTTCCTGATGTGTTAGAATGGCGGGTCGTGTCTCAACAGCACACTAGGCCAAGACAGTTCCACGTGGAAGAGGTTTTATTGGGGGAAAGAGAGGGAAGGTGGCAGCAGAAAGAGAAGAGGGGAAGAGAGAGGGAAGGAAGGCTGTTCTCCTTATTTATATGGAGAATGACGTAATGCAGGTAAAGATGGGAGGTGAGTCAAGTGGATGTTGGGAATATGGTGCCTGTTGTCTTGGCAACCGGTCTGCAAATCTCAGGTGGTGCTGTCACCTATGTGATGTCATAGGTTTGAGAGGTCCTAATGCCAACAGTTATAAAGTACTAGCCACCCAGTTGTTAAGATTACCAATTTCATTTTTCTCCCAGTCAAAACAGCATATGTGTAAGACAAAGAATAAAATGTCACACTGAAGCATGACTTGCTGTGACCTAAACAAGGAGAATATAGAAAAGAGGAGGAGAGTTTGAGAATTTCCATTGTGTCCAACCCCCTCAAATTATAGCTGCCTTAGAGAGATCTCCAGCTGGTATGGTACCCAATTAAAGATAAGAGGTCTAAAGTAGGGATAAAATGGCTCCAATAGTTATGTTTGACTTAATGCTATGGACGGTTGACAGCTTATGTAGGTAGACTGGAAACAGGAGATCTCATGCTGATCATCGGAGCATTGGTGGACTGGCTGTAGTGATGGCTCCTGCTCGCACTCCTTAATGTGATCATTCCTCTTGACATGTTCCTTTACTGTCCTCTTATCTGTCCTGTTCACACACTGAATCATGGACTGGCTTTGTAACATTTCTTAGCTCTTGACCTTATGGCCACAGAAATGACCTTGCCAGCTAGTTCCTAGCTCAAGTCTTAGGAGGCCTAGCTTTTCCACCTGTTATTATATTTGGGAAACCACCAGGGCTATCTCACTGGACTAGGAGACAAAGCAGAGCTGAGTTGCTTCACGCGTCCTAGTAAAGGCCACTAAAACCGACCAGCAGCCATCAAACTGCACAACTTGGATTTAGTCCAGCCAATATCTACGAGGCATCCAACAGACCAGTCAAGGTTGGAAGAACCCTGGAAACCCAGGAACCAAATATTCCTCGTCTATGTTTGTCAGGAAGGGCTTCTGGTTTGCTATACAGCGTTACTATGAACACAAATAAATTGTATTCTTCTAAAAGCTACTGTTTCATTCAAAAGTAACAAAAACAAATTCATGTATGAGATCATTGCATATGGTTTGGGTCAGAGCATGAAAGGAAGGGATCTTAACACTCATTTGGCTTGTCTGTCCAATCTGAAATACTGGTCCTAGAGCATTCAATTCCACTTAACAAGTACACATTGGGCATTTATTGTATAACAGCTTATTAAGCACAATTCTGACACTTGGAAATCTGACTTTCAATGGAACTGTAGTACTAAGGGGACAGAGAAGAATGACCACACTGTAATTTACATAAATCACCTCACCTAACTCACTGAAATTCCCTCCTGATATTTCCCTCTTCAAGTCTGTAAATAGCTAACCTCTATTGCTAATAGGAAGAACTGTGTCCTTCAGCTGAACTGGTTGGGAAACATTTGAGACCTGTCAACTTTTAAAGTCAGAGCTAACTTTCTGTTGTCAAACATAACCCTCATTTGTTGAAAAAGGAGGACCCATGTGTGTTATTACAGCCGTGCCTGCCAGGCAGTCAGGAAACAAACGGCAGCACTCACAAGTGCCTGTGATTTGCAGCTTTGTTCTCCAGCTAACCCCCTCTCACTCAGTGACAATTCACAGATAGGTACAAGCTCTTTCTTGAGCTGGGAGACAATTATTCATCCAAAGCACTATACATGGGGCTCTTGTTAATGGATTTGTTCTTTATTCCATAACATGAAAACAGCATCACGTGGTTCACTTATGTCATGTCTTCCTTAAAGCCAGGCAATACAGTGTGATTCCTAACTCAGGCAAGGACTAGAAGTAAAAGCTTGTTTGTTTGTTTTTTTCAGTCCACACATGTATATGATAACAACCAGAAAAATCAGTAGGGTAAGTCACTCTCTAAAATTTATAGCATGTATTGCTAAGACCTACAAAACCACTTAAGTACTACACATAATCATCATGTTTCAATATCACACACACACACACACACACACACACACACACACACACACATACACACACACATACACAGTGGTTTGCCTAATCACTAATCTAGATCCTTGGCTTGAAATTATTTAAGATATGGCTAGCTTCTGCAGTCAGGTGACCGTCAGTAAAAGTTACTTTTGGTAACAGGTGAGCCTACTTCAATTAGATCAGTATTTTAAGAGCACAAAACTAAGGTTTACCAGGAAAGAAAAATTCCCCTTCAAAACTAACATTAAATCATGCCTGCTTTAAGCCTGCTGGGTTGTCTTACCGTTTGTTTGTTTGTTTGTTTGTTTGTTTGTTTGTTTTTTAATTTGTCCATAACTGCATCATCCAACTCATTAAAATGAACCCATTCTCTAACTCAGTATGAAATATATACAGATATCACATGCAATATGTATCCATAGACACATATATCTTAATGTGTTTTTCGTGTGTCTGTATGTGTGTATCCATGTGTATTCGTACTTGTGTGCAGGTACATGTCAGCATGCGTGGACATATACTTATGGAGGCTTGAGATTGTCACCGGGCGTTCTCAAGCAAGTCTCCAGTTTGCTTTATTTTTTACTTTATAAAGACTTATTTTGTTTTTAATTTGTGTGTGTGTGTGTGTGCATACATGCATGTGCTCCTTACAAAGGGCTATGGGCAGTAGCAAAAATGGTTGTTAATTCAACTCCTTGTTCTGGTGAAAAGGGCGCCATGAACACCAGCATCAGCATTCCCTCCTCAATGCTCCGTTCTTTGTGTGGTCCCCAGCTCCAGCCACAGAGGTTTCTGCTGCTCCTCAAACATGCCTGGCATGTTTGAGCTTTGTGTTTGCTTTCTCCCTGAAAAGATCCTCCCCCATCTCCATGGCACCTTTACTTCTCAGGAGTCTTTGATCCAAGTTTTTCTTAGTAGCTAATGCCCACCGTGTATAGCCTTCATTCTTCATAATCACTATCAACTCCATGTCCACAGGCTGTTTTATGTATAGTTTTGCCTCTACAGGAATACATTCACTAGTAATGCAGGATATATGTACTTAATTTTTTAGGTATTCTGTATCTTTTATTCACATCAACACTAACCACTATGTCTAATACAGAATGTATTATTTCAATAAATATCTTGATGAGAAAGTAAATTTATGCAATGCCAAGGCCTATAAACTCGTGTTATTTATTCATAGTATTTTTTGCAAGGGTTATGAGTGTCTCTGTTATCTCTCTTTCTAGCCACCAAGTTCTCTTACCTCCACAGGTAAACAATATGATTTTCACATATGTCACATCACAGCAACATTCATCACACATAAGAAAACATACTTTGTTTTAATATATTTACTGTATTATTTTTGGTAGTTTCACTTGAGTGGACACATACTATGCACACTGTTTTAGTAGATGAATAATATAACAGAGTTATTTCAGATAATTCTAAGTGGAAATGTTTCATATAATGTAAATAATACTTACACAAAATGATCTACCATAATTTATTTAGCTAGCCCCCCATTGATGGACACTGAGATTATTCCTCATATGTGTTATATTTTTGCACTGGCTTGTTTTGTGTGTCAACTTAACACAAGTTAGAGTCATCAGAGAGAAAGGAGTCTCAGTTGAGGAAATGCCTCCATGAGATACAGCTGTAAGGCATTTTCCCAACTAGTGATCAATGGGAGAGGTCATAGCTAATTGTGGGTAGTGCCATAACTGGGCTGGGGATCCAGCATTCTATAAAAAAGCAGACTGAGCAAGCCATGGAAAGCAATCCAGTAAGCAGCATCCCTCCATGGCCTCTGCATCAGCTCCTGCCTCCAGGTTCCTGCCTTGCTTGAGTTCCTGTCCTGACTTCTTCCAATGGTGGACTATGATCTAGAAATGTAAGCTGAACAAACCCTTTCCTCCCCAACTTGCTTTTTGGTTATGGTGTTGTTTCATCACAGCAATAGAAACCATAAGTAAAGACATTTGTACACTTATTATTTTGGTCATTTTCAAGAACTGAGTTTGATCATAAAATTGTATATATTGAGGGTTGGGAATACAGCTCAGTGGTAGAACATATGTATATAATTGCAGATATTCTAGTACTTTTGGCCAACTTAATCAAGAGTTTCATTTGATTCAGTTTACATTAAAAGGATAAATTTCTAGAGATGGAATCTTTAGATTAAAGGTTATGAACATGTAAATAAGTGTGGTAGTACTGTCAAATTTCCTTCAAGGGATATGTGCCAATTACATCCCTATTCTAGGAGAACTCAGATTTTCCCCCACACCCCACTGGCTCATAATGTTATAAAATGTTCTTAATTTTACAAACTTGATAGGTAGAAAAATGAAACCTCATTGCAGTTTTAATTTGCATTTCCTTTATATTAGGCAAGTATTCTTTCTACATTTATAAGAACCATTTATATTTCCTATTATATTAACTTTCTATTGAAATAATTGGTTTGCTTTTCTTTTAGGCTCCAATTCTTTTGTGTATTTATTTGTAGATGCTCTCTAAAATAAAATGACCTCTGTATTTACAATAAGTATTTTAAATTTGTCGCTTTTTGGTTTGTCTTCAACATAATTTTTCTCTGTGTACAATTGTGTTCTTACATATATTGGTAAAATTTATATAATTTTCATGTTAGTTTTATGTTATAGGAAATGGCTTCCTACTTCCAAGATTATTTTTAAAGAATTGTTCAATATTTTCTTATAGTATTTTATGGTTTCAATATGTACAGAACCATTAAAAAATGATATGGAACTCATTTTTTATATGTGTGGAAAAGTTAGATTCTGTGTGGGCAACTGTGTGAATGAGTGTGTGTGCGTGCCTGTGTGTGTGTGTGTGTGTGTATGCAAGACAAAGACAACGTGGTTACCTTATTTTTTCAGTTATACCTTTTGAATGTTTTTTTTCCTGTTTTATTCATATATTATGCCTTCTGTGCAACTGGGTTTATATTCTGAACATCCTACCTATTTCCTGGTAATATCTACATCTGCATGTA
Organism: Mus musculus; assembly: GCF_000001635.26. Classification (NCBI taxonomy): domain Eukaryota; kingdom Metazoa; phylum Chordata; class Mammalia; order Rodentia; family Muridae; genus Mus; species Mus musculus. The sequence continues at coordinate 45,004,976 of NC_000071.6, forward strand.
GCAAAGTCATTGTGTTTTAAAATATCTCTAACACCTAGAATGTTTCTAAATTCACCTTTTCTGTTTTGAATCCACACAATTGTCTATTTTCTGTGTTTCTTATATTCATTTTATCCACATCTCACCAAAGTTCTATCTCAACTGAACTTAACAAATCTGCTATTTATTCACTGAAGATGATCTTGACTTTGAAGGTAAAGTGTATTTGGCATACACGGTTCTATAGTTATCTGTCATATGAAGAAGTGCTCAACTCATCCTTCTTATTCACATATTTTTTATGATAGACCCTTGAATCTTGTTGAATAGTTCATCATCTCAAGATAATCACACTATTGTTCTCTTTTGATACTTTTCTATGATAAATTATATGAGCAGATTTTCTAACATTTAGCATCCTGAAGTTAATTCCCACTTGATTGTAGTGTGTTCACCTCTTAATGCACTTCTAAATCCTCTTAGTTATTCATACAGGTGAATCAGCTTGTTCTGCAATTTGTTTTATTTCTCTGTTTATATCTGGTTCAAGTTCAAATGCTACACCAACTTCATAAAAAGTGATTTTTGAATGTTTCCTTTTTACAACAATGTTTCTGGAAGAGTTTCAGAAGCAATGGATCTTTTTCTTTAAAGGTTTGCTGGCCTTCCTCTGTAGAGTCGTCTGGGATGCTTGCTTATGGGGTATCACACTTTGACAAAGCTCCTAAGTTTAGTAGATACCAGTGAAACTTCAGCTTCAGAGCTCATTTCCCTGGTGCCTAATATATGCTCCAAGGTCCCTCACAGTTTGTGACTAGGGTCCTAGCTTTTGTGACCTCTGCAATGAAAGATGTTTTCCATCTTAACTAGCTTAGGCCACGATCTCTTCCCATGGAAGTTTATGATTGGAAAGGAGGTGTCGTTAGACAACCACAGGTATTTGGGTCTGGGGAACTAGCTAAATTTAACTTGGAGGTTCCTAAGTATACACCCAGATAACCTATAGCCATTAGCTACTTTGTGATCCTTTAAAAGTCTTTAAAACCACCTTGCTGAGGCAGCAGAATTCTAGTAATACATTCCCCACCCCCCCCACCCCCAATTTTTGGTAGCCATTTGAAGAGAATGTAAAGGCTTGGTTGGGCACTTCAGGTCATCTCATAGATGCACTCTCACCGTGAGTACTGAGGCTGTCTCTAAGCTTCTTAGCTTTAGAAACTAACATCTTTTTTAAGGCTGTTCTACTTTGCTCCTTCTTCCATGCCATCTGTTGACACCAGACGACTATCCTATACCCTAAAATACTTCCTTATATCTCTTTCTAGGCAACCTGAAATGCAAGAGGAATGATGACTTTAGTATATTTAGTTTTTTTTAAATTTGATACTACAAACATGTACATAAATATATGGTTTTTCATCATTTCTGAGGTATTTTGTTACTTTGACAGATTTGGAGTATAATAATGATTTCCAAGTCCAGTCTTTCACACACACTGACTTTGGTCATCTGTAATCACAACATGAAAGCAGAAAGCAGGAAGTTTTCTTAATAGATAAAGTTTCCTTGGGGCACCCAGCTTTGGAAATAATGGAAGTAGAAGACAAAGTTTGAAGTGTATTGGAGTCAAAAGTTAATCTGTAGAAAACTTCCACTTATAACAGATATAAATATGCAAATGAATGACTTCTGATCAATATTCAGTCAAAATGGAAAATTTCACTAGGGAGAAAAGTTCTCAATATAGGACATAGCCACTTAACAAAAGTGTCACTCAAAAACCAAACTGCATAAAAGAAACCATCAAAGCCTCACCTATGGGGCAAGTATCTGCAGCAGTACTGAAAATAACAGGTAAATCTGCATGTGCAGCCACACACTGCCTGTTTATTTATTTCTGAATCTCTGAGCATTGAATTGTACCTTAGCAAGTCTTGGAAATTCCACATGAAGGGCAGTCCAAATTACCACCCCAAATTGAAAGAGCTTGAGAAAGTATTCCAGTGAGAAAACCACACATATTTATCAATATCTCAATGCATGTACTTTATGAGTAATTTGATTACACAATTATGCAGTTCAATACAACATAGCAGCAATTTAGAAATGCATTTAAATTGCTCTGGGTAATGAACAACATTCATTCAAATAGTATTTAAGATTAGACACTGCACAGGAAAACATAAAATACCTGAAAATACATCTCATCTATGAAAGAAACTCAATAGTGTTTTTCTCAAATTTGCCAACAATACTAGAATGTTTTTACATTATCAGTAATGAGCTGTGAAGTTGAAAGAGTCTATAGAGGGACAACAAAAAATTAATTTTGATGACGATTGCCAGAGGATGGACCTGATTGTCTTTTTTTCATCTTTCTATGGAAAATAGTGCTCAAACTGTAAGATTAAATAAAGAAATGTTAAAAAAAAAAAGCCAGCAGAAAACTATTGGTGGAAATCTATTAGATATGTATTAATATTCAAAATTGTACTACTTTCTGGGCTTTATGATATTGCATTGGCTTTAGAATTTTCTTCATTTGTCTTTTTATATATTTTAATTTTAAGTAAAAAGTCACTTTGCTAACATCTTCAAATAAAAACCTTTTGTGTTTTGTAGGGTGGTGACAAAATTTCTAAGCAAAAAATCCATTTATGTCCCATGTGTGTGTACATCTCATGTGTTTTGTAGCTTTTTCCATTTCTTCTATGGTCAGTTTTAGCAATATGTGCTTCCCTGGGTAGTCTACATTTACCTAGGGCCTCTTGCTACCTTTCCAGGTTCACACTTTTTTTTTGGGGGGGGGCGGGGGGGGAGGTTTGAGACGGGGTTTTTCTGTATAGCCCTGGCTATCCTGGAACTCACTTTGTAGAACAGGCTGGCTTCGAACTCAGAAATCCGCCTGTCTTTGCCTCCCAGGTGCTAGGATTAAAGGCGTGCGCCACCACGCCCGGCCAGGTTCATACTTTTTATATTAAAGTTCATTCTTTGTCAGTCTCCTACATAGCCTTTGCCTGTGCTCTTTATTCTTTTCCTTCCCCCCAAGCTTCAGTCTGTGCATTGAGACTAGACACTGGGGTCTAGTTACTGGTACTTCTTCTTCCTTGTCTGTTCCTACTTTGCAGGGCAAGAGACCCATGTGTATAACTGCATGCTTAATTAACACAGAGCCTTGGCCAGAGTCCTGCATTCATTTCCCCTCATGTGTCCGTGCTTTGACATCTGTGTTACTTTTCAGGGTCTCTCAGACTGGCCTCTTGATTTTAATTTGCTTCTCATTTGGTCTCTTTGAGTGACTAAGCCGCCACCTTCTTTCTTCCCTGGGAGAGGGAACCTGGCTTAATTATTTCTAAATGGAATGCATCTTTCCTTATAAAACTAATTAATTTCTCAAATACATCTTCAGGATGCTGAAACATATGCCTGGAAGTTCAGACAATTGCTGCATAGCCATAATTCTCAACGCCTTTTCTCTATGTTTTTAAAAAGCAAGCAAATGAAACCATAGAATTTGGAGAAAAAAATTATTCTGGCTTCATCACTTGGCTGTGATTTAGAAGAAAATATACACCTGCTGAGATCTGATTTCCTCACTCAAAAATTCTTGTTGTTTCCTTGAGCTATCATGGGGACCAGAAAAATTGATGTGCATGGGGGAATGTTTAAAATTTTAATGTATTACCCAACAATAGTTTTAATTGAAGTATCAAATTGAATCAAACCTAACCAGATCTGTTTTAAACAATCAGTATGTTTCTAGAAAAATATCAAATATAACCACTAATTTCCTTGCACACAAATCAACAAAGACCACTATTTAAATTTCTAATATATCCTAAACTTGATATCTTCTATTTTTTTTCTAGAATCTTTTTTGACAACTCCTCTCCCAATACCAGAAAGTATGAGTTGAGATTTTGCTTAAGCTTACAGATTTCTGCATCGCACTCATCAAATGGTAAGACAGCTAAGCTTACTACTACCCACTTGTCTTTTCATGTGTGAATTTGGGACACCCTTCCCAGCTGTACCCTATAGCAAGCTGTGTATACAGTCCTGAAAAACTAACTCCATTCAGTCTTATGACAGTGAGATCCAGGAATTATGCGGTTTATTTTGTGTTGGTCTTTATCATAAGACCCTGGTGTTCAATTTCAGTTTGTTTTTGTTTTTTTGTTTTTTTGTTTTTGTTTTTGTTTTTGTTTTTTTTTTTGATTCAGGGATAGTAAATTCTAATGAATAGCAATGACTGTGTTATATTCAAAATCTTTCTGTAGCTATGCATTTTAATAAATTAACAAAATTTACATGTTTTAGATTTTAAAATATGTCATGTGACCCCACTATATATGGTAATAAATATTCTAAATATATGCTAAGTACTTATGTTAATATCACCTTACTTCAGTATAGAAAGAATTTTCCCCCTTCTTATTAGAATTTTTTAATTTTCTGCTATTTCAGTCCTCTTTTTACTGGTTTCAAAAGTGAATATGTACTGAATAGCATTAACTATACAAATGCACAAAGGTACTTAATGTTTATAATATTTGTATAGTAGCTTTAAAATATTGATGTAGTATTCTAATTAAACACAAAGATATATATGTTCTCACATTTTCTAAGTAAACTACACATAAATATTTCATGTGAGATATTTAATATTTTTATTTTTGATCTTTTCTGTATACTACTTATAGAAATTTTGACAAGAAAGATATTTTTAGTCATCAACTCACATTAAAGGACACAGAACAACAAATTGCTAACTGGAAGAATGCATCTGTAAAATGACTGGTGGGCAAATGCCTAGAATCAATAATATTCAGAAAGTTCATTTAGATGCATAATGAACAGATTAGCACTCAAATAAAAAGTGGACTTCAGAAGACTGAGTGGGGATCAGATGCAAAATACAACTAGCTAATAATAGTATACAGAGATGTTTAATATCCATAGTAAGTGGGAAATATAACTCAAGACAAAAACACAATTCCAGAGCCAATTGATTGACAATGAATGCTTCAAGCCATTTTTGTGATAGACAAATTTATACTAGATTGATTGATACCAAAATTTAAAGATGAAAATCAAAGGGATTTGTTTTTCCTTTTTGGTTTTTGAACTTGAACCTCAAAAGAGTAGAGATCTCTCACTAAGCTACTTTCTTACCACACCCCCACCTAAATTCTTATATATAGTCCTTAAGAATAAATATAAGCTACAATTTGCAAAACACATGAAACTCAAGAAGAACGAAGACCAAAGTGTGGACACTTTGCCCCTTCTTAGAATTGGGAACAAAACACCCACGGAAGGAGTTACAGAGACAAAGTTTGGAGCTGAGACAAAAGGATGGACCATCTAGAGACTGCCATATCCAGGGATCCATCCCATAATCAGCATCCAAACGCTGACACCATTGCATACACTAGCAAGATTGTGCTGATAGGACCCTGATATAGCTGTCTCTAGTGAGACTAGGCCGGGCCTAGCAAACACATAAGTGGATGCTCACAGTCAGCTATTCGATGGATCACAGGGCCCCCAATGGAGAAGCTAGAGAAAATACCCAAGGAGCTAAAGGGATCTACAACCCTATAGGTGGAACAACATTATGAACTAACCAGTACCCGGGAGCTCTTGACTCTAGCTGCATATGTATCAAAAGATGGCCTAGTCGGCCATCACTGGAAAGAGAGGCCCATTGGACTTGCAAACTTTATATGCTCCAGTACAGGGGAATGCCAGGGCCAAAAAGTGGAAGTGGGTGGGTAGGGGGGTGGGGGGTAGGGTATAGGGGACTTTTGGGATAGCATTGGAAATGCAAATGAGGAAGATACCTAATTTTTAAAAAAGAATAAAACTTCTAGAAACAACAATTTCAGCAAAATTGCAGAGTACTTGTAATAATACTTACATAATGCCAGGCAGTAGTGGCACATACCTTTTATCCCAGCACTTGGGAGGCAAGGCAGGCAGATTTCTGAGTTCAAGGCCAGCCTGGTCTACAGAGTGAGTTCCAGGACAGCCATGGCTACATAGAGAAACCCTGTCTTGAAAAAAAAAATCTATCTATCTATCTATCTATCTATCTATCTATCTATCTATCTATCTATCTATCTTTCTATCTTGTAAGAATCAGCAGCCTTTCTATATATCAATAACAAACACATTGAAGATGCACTTTTATTTTCAATAGCATCAATGACAATAAAATATCTTGGAATAAAACTAACTGAGGAGGTGAAAAACCTCTACAATGCAAATTACAAATCTTTGAAGAAAGGGATTGAGAAATAAACTAGAAAATACAAAGCCATTCTGTGTTCATGGGTCAGTAGAATTAGTTGTGAAAATAGCCAAGCTACAAGTACAAGCTTCTTTTACAAGCTAAAAGAAATGTACAGATTCAATGAAACACTAATTAAAATATCCACATTCTTGACAGAATAAAATTCATATGAAATGAGAAAGGATCCCAGAGAGGCAAGCCATTCCTGAACCAAAAGAATAATTTTAGCGGAATTGCTAGCCCAGAGTTCTAGAGATGCCATAGTAATAAAACAATATGGTACTAGCGTAAACCATACATGTAGAACAATGGAATAATAGAAGACCCACATGTGAGTTCTCATAACTATAGCCATCTGATATTTGACAATGAGGAAAAACCTCTCGAGAGAAGAGATAGCATCTTTAACAAATGGCACTGGAAAACCTGTATGTCCACATACAGAAGAATAAAATAATACCAATCTCTATCACTCTGTACAAAACTTAGATCCAAATAGATCACAGATCTCAATTTTGTTAGTTTTATTTGTTTTTAATTTACTTATTTATTCACTTTACAACACAATATCAGCCCTTCCTCTCCTCCCAGTACTCCTCAGGAAAGCCCTCCTCCTATTCCACCTTCCCCTTTTCAAAAGAGAATGTGAAACCCCCTCTGGGTGTCAAACACCTAACCCCTCACGACCCCTACCCCCACCCCCTGCACATCAAATAGCTGCTGGACTAGTCACATCCTCTCTCACTGAGCCAAACAAGGCTACCCATTTAGTGGTATGGAGTCCACAGGCACACAACAGGCTCAGGGACAGCCCCCACTTTAGTTGTTGGTGGACCTGCATGAAGACTAAGCTGCTCATCTGCTTCATATGTGCAGGAGCCTAGCCCAGCCCATGCTCACTTTTGTTTTGTGATTCAGTCTCTGGGAGTCCCCAAGTGTCCAGGTTAGCTGACTCTGTTGGTTTTCCTTTGAGGTCTGTGTCCTCTTCAAGTCCCTCAATCCTTCCTCAAACTCTTCCTTAAGACTCCTTGAGCTCCATCTAATGTTTGAGTGTCGGTCTCTGTATCTGTTTTCACTGACTGCTGGATGGAGCCTCTCAGAAGACAGTTATGTTAGCTTTCTGTCTGTAAAAACAAACGAGTATTGTTAATAGTGTCAGAGATTGATTCTTGACGATGGGTTGGGTCTTAATTTGGGGCAGCTATTGGTTGGCCATTCCTCAGTCTCTGCTCTATCTTTGTCTTTGCACACCATGTAGTCAGGACACATTTTGGATCTAAGGTTTTGTGGGTGAGTCTATGCCTTTATCCTTCTACTGGGAGTCCTGCCTGGCTATAGGAGATGGCTGCTTCAGGATCCATATCCCCCACTGATAGGCATCCCAGCTATAGTTGCTCCCATAAACCCTATATGGTCTTTCCCAGTGACAGTTTGTATATGTTTGGCCCAGGGAGTGGCACTATTAGAATGTGGGGCCCTGTTAGAGTAGGTGTGACCTTGTTAGAGTAGATGTATAACTGTGGGTATGGGCTTTAACACCCTCATCCTAGCTGCCTAGAAGCCAGCACTCTGCTAGCAGCCTTCAGATGAAGATGTAGAACTCTCAGTTCCTCCTGAACCATGCCTGCCTCAATGCTGCCATGTTCCCACCTTTGATGATAATGGACTGAACCTATGAACCTATAAACAGACCCAATTAAATGTTTTCCTTATAAGAGTTGCCTTGGTCATGGTGTCTGTTCACAGCAGTAGAACCCTAAGACATTCACCATGCCAGGTCTCTGATATATTCTAGAGATTGCCCGCCCCCCCACCTCCACTTTCCCTTCTCTCTCCCTACAAATACTCTTCCCTACCCTCACCATCCACTCTCCCACCCATCTCCCTTCTTCCCTTAACCTCCAATATCTATTTTGTTTCAACTTCTGAGAAAGATTCAGCCATCCTCCCTTGGGCTCTATTAGCTATTTGGCTTCTTTGGGTCTGTTGATTATAGCATGGTTATTCTTTACCTTACAGCTAATATACACTTATAACTGAGTATATACAATGAACTAAAAAAAAAATCATCATGAGTGAAGTAACTCAGACCCTAAAGACCTCAATTTGAAACATAAAACAGTGAAACTTCTAGAGGAAAAATATGTATAAGACTCAGGTGTAGAAAAAGACTTTCTGAAAAGAAATCCATTTGCCCAGTAATGAAGGCCAAAAGTTGACAATCAGGACTAAAAACTATAACTATAAAGCCTCTGTGAAGCTAAGGAAGCAAGTGAAGGAAAAAAAAATTCACAGAATGGAAGAGAATCTTTGCCAGCTATACATCTGACAGGGGACCGATATCCAACATATACAGAGAATGGAAACAAATCACACAATCTAACTATTGTCTAGGAATTTAAACAGAGAGTATTTGATAGAAGAAGTAAGTATGGCTAAAAAAAATATACCTCATAGTGTTCATCATCCTTAGTAATCAGGAAAATACTAATTAAAGCAACTTTGAGATATCATCTCGCCTTAGTCAGAATGGTCCAGGTAAACAAAACAACTGATACCAAATACTAGTGAGGTTGTGCAGAAAGAAGCCTTCCTGTACTTATGGCAGAAATGCAACTTGGTGCAAGACACTCTAGAAATCAATATAGAAAATCCTCAAAAAAAAAAAAAACAACCCTAAAAACAAATCTACCATATGACCCAACTACACAACTCCTTGACCTGTGCCCAAAAGAACTCAACATCTTCCTCCACAGATACTTGCTTAGCATTGCTCATAGGCTAGCCAGAGAGTGGGAGCAACCTGAACGTTCTTCAACTGATAGACAGACAACAAAAATGTGGTACAGATAATACAATGGAACTCATGAAATTTGCAGGTAAATAGATGGACCTAGAAAAGGTAAAACTGAATGAGGTTAACACAGGCCCAGAAAGAAAAACAGACTGCTTGTTCTCATTCCTCTGTGGTTCCCAGATCCAAACCCTCAGATGTGAGTATGCAGCACAGAGTAAGCGCATAAACCAGAAAGTATAAGTGTGTGTGTGTGTGGGGGGGGGGTTAAGAAGGGAATAGCAGGATACAGGTTATGTAATGTAGGGAACAGAAAAATGAGGAAGGTCCCCATTTTGAGGTGAAGAACAAGGGACATCAATACAGAATGAGAAGGGACAAGGGAGAAAATAGCATCAAACTGTTTTGGTAAAGTCTCGATGGATCATTTTATATTTACCTAAAATTATATATAATGCAACACATACTAAAAGAATAGTTGCACCACTTGGGCTTACAATGTTCCCCACAAGAACCATAGACTAACAAGAACCCTAGGACCAGGCATGAGAAATCTTTCAAATGGTTGGTAAGGTTCACATAATTTTCCCAAGCAATATAAACCATCAATATAGCCCCTTGATTGTCTCTCAGGGGTCTATGGTGTGCCTCTATTGTAGAGGACATCACACATTTAAGATTCGAGACTGTAGCAATTCAAGCTGGATCTAGCATGACCACCTTTTTCATCTCATCTAGCTTTCACAGTACTAGAAAATATTATGCAAGCTGCAAAGGGAGGGGCACATTCAAATAGTGCTACTGAGTTGCTGCAACATCTATAAACCGTGACAATGACAGCATGAAAATATATCTCTAAGGGTACAGTAAGAAACACCCACATGTGGTGGTAAACCAACAGTTATCTAATTGGATTTAAGGCCCACTCAGGAGGGTGCTGGAAACCTAGTCAGCTTCTTAGACCTATTTAGGTCCTGGACCTTAGAAAATAATCTATTACTACCATTTTGCTAGACCAGCATAATTCTTTATCCTTATACCCACAGATAAGTGTAGCTACTATCTGTCATAAACAAATAAAAAAAACTTATTTAAAACAAATGGAGACCATCACAGAAAATCACAATTAGACACAGTGAAGTGATAATAGCTCGTGGGATGCTCAGCCCCAACAGACGCAGTTCCTGCATCTGTGGCTCAGAGAACATCACAGAATAGAAGATGGAAAGATTTAAAACCTCTGGGTTTATCAGACTCTTTTTTAAGTGGCTGCATAAAAGAGTTTTGGACAAAGGCAGTGTCAGTGGACATGTTAATGGGAAAGTGGAAAAGTTGGTGGGGGTGCACCTGTAGACAAAACAGTACAGACAACTAATGACTTTTCTGAGTGTGTTTGTGTGTGTGTGAGAGAGAGAGAGAGAGAGAGAGAGAGAGAGAGAGAGAGAGAGAGAGGAAGAGAGAGAGAGAGAACAATAATAAACATAGGTAAAAGGTCTATCAACTTGAGAGAGGGGCATAGGAGGAATTTGAGGGAGGGTGTGTGGAAGGAATAGAGGGAGAAAAGATGGGAGGGGAGAGTGATGCAATTCTATCTCACTTAAAAAATATATATTTTTTTGAAAAAGAATACAAGCTACCACACACCTTCAGGAGTTAATTTGGAAATCTCTGACACAGATAAACATTTGCACCTCCCATCAATGTTCTATTTCTCTTTTTGTCCATACTCAAGTGAAACTCATTCACATATGTACCAGCTATATAACAGTGTTCTGAAAATTCAATTTGAAGTAGCAAAATGTTGGGAATGAACCAAACTTTCATTGCAAAGTAAACAGATAAACTGGTGGTTTAACACAAAACACATTTTTTTTATATAACAACAAAGACGGGTGAGGTGTGCGCATTTGTTATTCTGGTTACTGCAGCACTACACCGCACTTTAGAACAAAAAACAGAGTGGGGAAAAGGGAGTGGAAGTAATGACATAAATAAATAAAAACTAAGTGAGATAAATAATCAGGGTCATGCACAGTCTGAGTCATAGTCAATAGACTTTTTCCATGCTACAAACACATTTCCAAAGACAAATTACTTCATTATATATGTTTTAATAAAATAAGAAAATTTAACTTCACTTCGGAGGTCAATTTTAAAATTACACACAGAATATATAAATATAAATTACATCTAATGCATATACTATATACCCATAAAATATATATATACTGCACACATGTGGATTTTGTATTTGTACTATACCTAAAACAGTATACATCTTTTATAAACACTGCTTGCATATGTTTTTATTTCTTGAAGAAAATTGGAGGTACTTAATTAATGATTTTTCCTAGGCTTTTCATAGCCTTTCAAATGGACTCTCACACAAGCCTGCACCCTTCCTACAACAGTCTTACTCCATGGCTATTCTGCATGCTGGCCCTGCCAGAATCTTATCTGGGATACTGGTGACATAGCTTCCCAGGAAGCCATCTGAGCCTCCATATCCCAGCTCACACTGGTCCACTCTCATTTCCCAGAGTACAATACTTCAGGCTCATCATCATCCAAGCCTGTTCCTTTCTATTCTTTTTCTTTTCCCTTTCAGAGTCATTTTTATTCATTAAGAGCTAACTCGTTATGCTCATTGGAACATTTCAACAATAACAACAACAAAATCTGCCTTCTCAAAATACACAGACTTGTGACATAGAAATGAGAGACATGGTAGCATACCAGAGAGAACACAGGAATCAAAAACAACAGAGAGTTGCTGGACACCAATGTCTAAATGGTTTGCGTGGCTTTAGGTTCAATGCAATCCTTCCCTCCCTATTTTTTTCTGGGCTGTTTTTACTGATCCCTCATTTTCTTTACATTTTCAGTGTCTCTCTTCTGTTTCCAGTGGTTTCTCTCATTGTACATAGAAAACCATCTCTACTCTGCTTCAAATACTGCATTCCACCTTCTTGTGAGCTCAGTGGGAACAAACAGTCTGCTATGGACTGGTGATCGTTTAATTGTGGACCCTCAAAGTTTCTTGAGATCAGAGGCTAGATTCCCTGGGTAGCAATTTGAGGGTGTCGCATAACCTTTTATGAGTAGTGCTGAATGGAAGAGCTTAGGTCACTGGGATATGTGGTAGTCTTCTTGTGGTCCCATGGTAGTTTGCCAGAGTGGATTGTTACAAAAGGAACAACTCAGGGCCCACTCATCTCTGTCCTGGAATCAGAATGTCACCAGGGTGCTGGATAGGCAGCTTAACAGTTAATAGTAGCTATCTCTTTTGAAGAGGGCATGAGTTCATATCTGGGTGGCTTAAGCCCACATGTAACTCTAGCTCCATGGGACATGATACCTCTGGTATAGTACACACATACACATACACATACACATACACATACACATACACATACACATACACATACACATACACATACACATGGAGGAGAGAGAGGAGAGGCAGATACAGACACACAGACAGAGACATAGAATTAAATCTTAAAAATAGATGTCACCAGTTTGTTCCTACTGATGTCCACCATAAGATGATACAGAAAGGGATGGCTCTCATCAGAACCACACCATGTCAGTTTGGACTTTGAACCTCCAGAACTGTCAAAATAGATCTTGTTTCTTCATGAGGAGTCCAGATCAGGTATTTGATTTGGGCTGTGAAAAGCTAACACCCCCTGCCACCACCACCACTTTTTTTAAACTAGTCATATATAGCCATCTCAGAGACTATTCTTCCCTACTTAAATGCTTACTGCTCACTAGCTGAACTTTTGAAGCCTGTTGCTCTAGGAAGTAACCAAGCTTAAGGTGTCCAATCTGAGATACAAAAACTGGAATCCTCTTAGGCTCATGTCTCTTGGAGGACGCAGTGTGGTATACTAGACAATGAATTAGACAATGAATGCATGAATCATCCATGTAGACCATGCTGCATTGTTTCTGTAGTATCTAGTGAAGTAGACTTGATTGACAGCAAGTATTTTGTTGTTCAATTTGCAGGCTACTTTTTCAAATTGTCTAGATACTTATTTTTTTCCATCTGCTATCATTACTATACCTCTAACCTAGACTTAGGTCAGAGGGTTTAAGACCCTCACTGATCCTCTTGAAGAAGTCTTGTCCGAAGCCCTAACCTTCAGAGGTTGTTTACTATGGGACATTTCCCTATGAGAGTCTAAATCTCCCTCCAGTACCTGAGACCAGCCTGGGTGGACAGTGAGCAGTGTCTGGGTACTCTGGCTTGGGTGTGGTCATTAGCATGGCCTCGCTTGCAATGGTCTGAGCTCCTCTATTGTTCCCTGTGCTTCTTTCCCCATTGCATAACATGTCCTGACCCTTTGCATACATAAGGCTAACTAGACACTCCCAGGGACACCAGATCTACCTTTTTTGCACTGAGATGTTCACCTGTTATGGACACCCAAGCATCAGCCACACCCATTATGGACAGCCAAGCCTCAGCCACATTTCTTATTAAAAGAATCCTCCTCTCTCCTTTATCACAGAGACCACGGTCAATATTTTACAACTGCTTCTCAGAACAATCTGACTCTGAATGATCACCTGGCCCAAGGACAGAGAAATATCAGGTTGATAATTGAGAACAAATAGTTGCAGTTTCCTTAAGATTCCTCAGCACTTGTCTTAGTTAGGGTTTTACTGCTGTGAACAGACACCATGCCCAATGTAAGTCTTATAAAGGACAACATTTAATTGGGGCTGGCTTAGAGATTCAGAGATTCAGTCCATTATCATCAAGGCAGGAAAGCATGATGCAGGCAGAGTTGAGAGTTCTACATCTTCATCTGAAGGCTGCTAGCCAACTACTGGCTTCCAGGCAGCTAGTGCTAGGGTATTGAAGGCCACAACCACAGTCACACACCTACTCCAATGACACACCTCCAAACAGTGCTGCTCCCTAGGCCAAACATATACAAACCATCACAGCACTCCTCCATCAAGGGAATGGGGGCGAGCCACTGAATCTGTGATTGCTTCAACAGAACACTTCAGGGAAGATGGTGCTATGCCAGGTGCCAATGAGGTATCATTGGCCATCTTTTCTTATTTCTTAAGATACCAGTTTTCATGAAAAATATATTTATGGGTCTGTATTTTAGCCTTTAAAACCCAATTTGTAAACCATAATCTAAAAATTTTAATCACCAGAAAAGAAAGTTATAGGAACCTTCATTGTCCCAGGGTTCAAGTACTGTGTCCACTGGTCCTACACATGATGCTCTTTGTCTGAGGGCCATCGTGATTACATGTCCCTCAACTTCCCCACTGCACATAGGCCTTTCAATTCACCAATCTTTACTTGTGGGCAGTATAAATCAGCAGTAAAGATGGAACACCTTTATTATTATGATTAGCTTTATTATGATTGAGTTTTTAAATTCTGATATTTTTGTCTTCAATTTATTTTTCTTTTCATTTTCAAGTTTGATGCCTTTTTGTGAGTATACTTCTGATCTTAACAACTGTAAAAAAAAAAAAAGCACCTTTGTTGCAACTTAGAACAGAGGCTGGACTGACAGGTGTTCCACTTAGGTATTAAAGCTCACAGCTCACAGGGTGAAGGTTAACCTCTGTGTTTAGCTTCGCTGCATTTGGAATCCCCTAGGAGACACAGCTCAGGACAGGGGAAAGCTGTGGGGTGTTTCCAGGGAGGTTTAACAGAGATGCCTAGACCCACCCTGAATGTAAGTCTGCAGTCCCAGATTGATCAAAAAGAACAAAAGCAGGAACTTCCCTGAATGCTGCACTTTAGCTAGCACACTCTGCTTCCTGACTATGGATGCAATACAACCATTGGTCTCAACCTCTTGCCACCATGCTCCCTCCACCATAATGAACGGTACTCCCGATCTGTGACCTGAGGCAGTCCTTTGCCCCTTTAGTTGCTTTTTGTTGAGTATTTTGTCACAGCACTGAGAGTAGATCTAATGTAACATATTATTTTTAATTTAGAGGACCAAAAGGACCTTTTCCAATTTCTGGCCACTGGTACATTCACCCAGAAGATGTCTTAGATACAGGGTTGTGCTTGGCCAGGTAAAGCCAGGGACATCTCCACAAGTGTCCTCTGCTTCCCTTTAGTTGTTTTGTTGCATAGTGACTTCTAATACTCTTTCTGGTTTTGCATGACACAACTTTAAAATATATTCTCTTTAGAAAGAATTAGCAATCTTGGGCTCAGAAGCCATTAAGAACCCAACTTCTACATAGGACAAGATAAAAATGTTAGAGGTACTGGGCAGTCTTGAGTGATCAGCAGTTCTAGTATTTTCCTGGTGAAGGGCACATACTTGTGTCTGCAACTCTGCTGTAAATCACACACACACACACACACACACACACACACACACACACACACACATACACACACACACAAGTAAAAATAAATCCTTTTGAAAAATGATGAGCATCTTAGCATATTGTTGATGGGCAGATCTTTATCAGCCAGTGACATCAACAAATATTGTGAAAGGGAAAAGAAATGCAAAGCAGAAAAAAGAAGTTGAGGAGCTCAAATCAGTCTCTTTGCCCCTTGTTCATTTTAAGCCAACACCAGAGAAAGACACTATCTCAATGCAGAGGGGCTGTGCAGAACATCACATGTGTTTAGAAATAAAAGCTTCTTGAATATTTTAATTACAAAAATATAATTTTCAGCCCATAAAAC
The DNA here is from genome assembly GCF_000001635.26 of Mus musculus. Classification (NCBI taxonomy): domain Eukaryota; kingdom Metazoa; phylum Chordata; class Mammalia; order Rodentia; family Muridae; genus Mus; species Mus musculus. Next base: position 45,020,753 of record NC_000071.6, read on the forward strand.
AGTATACATACATGAATGTCTCCAATTCAAAGATAATAATTTCATAAACTCCCTATTAAAAATGATGTTTACTAGCTGGGAGAAAATGTCTCAGATGATGCTATCACAGCTTATTCCAGCACAAATGAGCTGCTGTTCTGTTACTATTAATTGACTGTCAAATTCAAAGTGGGAAACAGCTGTTATGAATTTGTCATCAATGTCTATTTGGGATGTAACAGTGCCTGGCCATAGGTGACGTATCCAGACTACAAGATGAGGTTTTGTTACACATTTCTATACCACGCGATGCCTCCCTTCCCTTTAACAACTCCCTACAAAATATATTATTTTATCTGTACTATGTTAGAAATATAGTGTAGAGTAAATGCAGGTGAAAACGTTAACTAAAACTCTAAGCCGGGGAAATGGCTCAGCGCTTAGCTCTTGCCACGTAAGTCTGAGAACCAGAGCTTGGATCCCTAGACCGGGTAAATGCCAGCTGGACATGGTAGCAGGCCTGTAGAGCCCCAGTTCTATACCTATACACCTACACACCTACTCACCCACACATACCTATAGGCACACACACACACACACACACACACACACACACAGGAACATGCCAGGTCTCCCAACACCTAGAACCGGGGGTTGGTTAGCCTGACACTTGCCTGCTTGTGGATCCTGTGCCCCTAACTGGGATGCCTAGTCTGCCCTCAGTGGTGGAGAATGTACATAGTCTGCACTGACATGAGGGCCAGGGTGGAGGACCCTCCCCCTTCTAAGAAGTGAAGGCAGGATGGGGAAGGACTTGGAGGAGAGAGAACTGCACTTTGTACGTAAAGTGAATAAATAATTTAAAAAATGAAAATGATTTCCAGCATCAACCTTAGACCTGAACATGCTTATGCACATACATGTGCATATGCATGGACCTACCCACATACACATGTGGCCATATACAAAACATGTATATACATACACACACACACACACACACACCACCTACCACCTACACCATCAACCACCCATGTCTTTTTTTTTTTTTTTAAAGACAAGGTCTCATGCATCTCAGGCTGGCCTCAAACTCCCAATGTAGCTGAGAATGACTTCAGACTTCTGCTACCTCTCCATCCATGTCCTAAGTGCTGGGGTTGCAAACATGCCTAGTTTTACACTGTGCTGGGGACTGAACTCAAGGCTTCATGCATGTTATGTAGGCACTCTACCAACTAAGCTATGTCCTGTATACCCGTAGTCCTTTCTATACTATATCTGAGGCATTGAGCCAGACCTTGGGCAAGTCCTTATAGGGATAAAATGTAAGTATAGTATCTGTGCTTTGATTCTACCAGGGAGAAGACTTGACTCACTGGTAAGGTATTTCATGAGTGATTTTTGCTAGAAATAAAGCTTTTAAATTTATAGATGATTACATTTTTCAAAAAATGAATTAGAGTAGGTAGTACTTTATTGGTTTTGTGTGTGTGTGTCTCTTTCTTTCTTTCTTTCTTTCTTTCTTTCTTTCTTTCTTTCTTTGTTTTCTTTTATTTTTGGTAATAGCTTCCAGTGCCTATTTGAATTCTCCATTTAAGAGAGAAAAGAGATGATGGTAAAGTTTTGGATAGTCCTTATGAAATTGTAGGTAATAATTCTGTGGATCAGGGGCCCATATCTGAACATTGTTTATTATGACTTTTTGTTATACTGCACCAGGAAAAAAATAACAAGGAGCTCTGCAATGAAGAATTCATCATAATGGGTGGTTCTGTCTATAGACACGGTACCTACAGAATAGGCTCTGGCTTGCTGCAAATAGGTTTTTGTAGTAGTTGTGGAAACTAAAGTGACTGTCTTTGCGTTTGAGAAAGAAGAGATCAAAGAGGTATGACCCTGATTCTCACAAGCACAGTACAGCCTTACAGGGGATCTCCTGTGTTGGGCACAGACACAGAGACAGGAGTCAACTCTCACTCCTCACAGGAGCTCCCAGGCGCAGAGGGAGAAGAGCACCAGACAACTAAGCCACGGACACAATAGAAAATATCCAGTTCATGGAGCAAACGGCACAAGAACAAAGAAACCTTTGTGAATGGTCTGTCTGGGAAAGGAAATAAGTAAAAGAAAACAGAGATTCTGGAAGGTCAAGATGTGTGTGTTGTGAAGATTTCAGGTAGTCTAACAAATCAAGCAGGGTAGGAGAGCCTAGACAGGTAAATTTGGACATATTGAAATGACCTGATGTCATGTTGTGTTTGAACTGAAACCTCGTGTTTCCAAAGAAGAGTGTGTATGGATCCTTGGTTATATAACAGATTATTTTAAAATAGTTTTATTACATTTTGTTTATTCTGTGTGGGGAGTAATGGGTGTGATATTCCATGGGACATGTGTGGAGGTCAAAGGACTATCTATAGAAACCAATTTTCTTCTTCTGACCAAGGAGACACCAGAGATTGAGCTCTGGTAGCCAGGCTTGGCAGCACATGTTTCTAACCTCCAAGCTATCTTCCTGGCTACAGAACATTATGATCATTTCTAAAGCTTTTAAAAAATCGTTATTGACTAGCCTCAACTTTCCTTCTTATTTTTTAAAGAATAAAAAAACTTGAAATCTTCAAATTGAGAATTAATGAAGTCGATTCTTAGGCAAGTTACAAATATGAGTAAGTAAATTTATAGGCGATATAGAAGAAAGCACACGATGGTAGACGGCATAACATTGGGAAGCTTATACTAGAAGTCTGGGAGAGTCTGTGGAGCGGAGGGAGTCAGGAATCTCTGGGTGAATACCACAGGACACTGTCTATGGACTTTGTTTTGCAAAGGTCATTCAAGCAGCAGAGAGGCATCCTGGACCAAAAGAGGAAAAGGATGGAGCTCTGAGCTAAGGGGCCAAAGAGAATCTTAAAAGAAAAGAAGAGAGGGACACCTATTTGCAGCATGGCCAGTGTTGACAAAGACCGAGGGACAGATGCAAATGTGTTTCTGCTGCTTCCTGTCAAAGCCATGCATGGCAAACAGGCAGGAAATGAGGAGAGATGGCTTTTTCCCAGGTTGTTATCATTTATGCTTCCTTGTCCAATTACTGGCATTAGAATCATAATGTTGTGTGATGGTGGTGTTTTCTCCCGGTGCCCGGAAGCTGCTTCCCTAAGTGCTCATAAACATCTTTGGGAATGAGTGAGCCACAGACTATGAAATGCACTTCCTGAGTCTGTTATTACAGCATCTGGCCTTAACTGTGAGCCTGCTTGCAAGTGGCAGCATGCAAAAAAAAAAAAAAAAAAAAAAGACACTTCGAAGTTGATAGCTCCCATCAAGTATCAAACGGGAACTAATTCATACCAGGTAGGTTGATGGTCTTTTAATGTCATTTTCTGATGACCTAGCCAACCCCAAGATGCAATACTTCCAGCAAAGATGGTCAAAGATGGTCAATGGAGAATGTAGAGGGTCATGGGGTGGGTGGGGGGCAGAAAGGAACAGCACCATTCAAGTCATTCCACTGACATCTATCTTTATTTCATTTCCTTTGGGCTTCCAACTTTTTGCAAAAGAATTGCTTTGCCCCTTTCCTCCCAGCTGTAGTTACACATGACAGATGCCCATTCACACTCCGTTCTTCACAGCCACAAAGAGTGACTGGCTCTAACATAGGCAGCGGTATAAGGACTGACAAGGAAACTGAGCACCAGTCGGTTTCTTGGCATTATTCAACCAAGACACACTTTGTGTGGTGTTTAAATGCAAACCTGGGAAGCTGTAGAAGCCATCACATGAAGCAAAAACAAGCCCTGTCTGAGGAAAGTGGTGTCAAGACCCTGATGGCGCCAACTGGCCCTTCGATCCAGTTTCTCTTCCTTGAATGTCCAGTTTGTGGAGAGAACATCCTCCCCGATTTCCCTCTAAAGGCCATTTTACGTGAGCCTCTATCACCTGTATAATTCATCACACAGCAAAGCCCTGCAGGGTAGTCCAAAGCAAATTGGGACAGGATGAGTATGTCGTGGTAGGAAGGAAACATTAAAGGACATCTTAGCCCTTATTTTAATCCAATCCTGTAAGTGCTCACTGAGGATTTGCTATGTGAAATGTAGGGTGTTGTACAATGGTGCACAGGGGAATGAGGATATAAGGATTTAGAAAAATAAGGACTTGGGGCGGGGAGGGTAGCTCAGTTGGTCAAATGCTTGCCTTGTACTAGGACCGTTGAGTACTAGGACCTCAGTAAAAGAGGAGAAGGAGGTGAGATGATGGTGATGCTAGAGAAGGGGGAAGAAGAGGGAGGGAGGAAGAAAAGAAGGATGGAAGGAAGGTAGAAAGGAAGGAAGAAGGAAGGTCGCTAAGTAAGAAAGAAGAAAGGAAATGACTTGTCTTTAAGATGGTTAGAACCCATCAAACCAGAAACAAATGTGTTACCCCTTGATTTTTCCCTACTCAAACATGTGCCCTTACCACCCTCTTTCTTTGTCCCATGCTGCTCTGTCTAATATGAACAAAGAGATTGACATCTCAGCCAAAGGATCCCTCAATGTCTTTTCCACCGTATACTCTATGTCTGGGTACAACTGGCACTCAGAGAATTATTTTTGTAAGTGTATATGGAAGGACAAAGTCCTGAACTGAATGGTCAGAAAGGTTGAGTGGTGAAGTATAAAGGCCACCCTGGAGCCTTCCCTCTTCCCATGTCCTCTTCAGCACACAGTGCTTAGCCTTCTGGGAACTGCCCTTTAGAGAGCCGCAGAAATCAAGTGTTGCCTGAAATGCTTATAAAGAGAGAAGGGAGGGAAGGCAAAAAGAGAGGGAGGGAGGGAAGGAGGAATTGAAGGAGGGAGGGAATACTGGCTGCTTCTTGGAGTTTGTTGGCATGGAAACACAATATACTTCTCTCTGAGCAAAGATTCTAGCATACTGCAATATTACTGTGTGCCGGTCTCACAAAATAAGCACTGGGCAGGGATCTCAAAGTACTAGCAAGGAAAGGCAAACTGAACAGAGTCTAGGTAAAAAGTTGGGCAGGCATCTCCTGGAAAAAAATCACAGAAAAGCATCCAGGCTACAATTTGAACTCCTGAAGCTGTGTCCCAGATCAGCAGAGCTAGCAGGAAGAGGGTCTTCCTTGTCTCCTGATCAACCGGCAGAAATCAGGTCATCTGCAGATCTAGCCTGTCCTTTTCTTCCTTTCCTTGAGCTCTAAGAGATTTAAGCCATTTGTCATTTCTGTATGTGTTGAGTTCTTTTCTCCATCCCTAAAAGCAACAATAAGGTCTATAAACACAGTGAAAATTTCAGATGTAGGACATCAGGAGAGCGACCCCTTCTTGCTTTAGCCTAGTGAGGTTAAATGAGCACTGTGTTTGGAAATGTGATCTTCCATCCCAGGCAGGGAGATACCAGGGGAGGCTTCAAAGCAGGTGGTACTATTATATGGCACAATGTTTTCGAAGAAGTCACTTTTGAGGCAGTATCAGCATGAAGAATCCCAGAACAAAAAACCCAGGAACCAAACATGATCATTTTTTTTTAAACCACTACCTGCAGATTACCAAGAGATTCCCCAGAGGCCAACCTTCACTAGTCTTTAATCATTGCCCCACCATGGCTTTGCAGGGCTCTCCTCTTCTGACCTATTTTCAGTCTCCTCAACTTTCTCCTCAGGAGTGAGTTGGCAAAAGCATCACAGTAGAGGCTGAAACAGCTATTCACAGAGAAACCATACTATCATCCCTCACACAGCTCATCCAAGAGGCAGCTCAATCAATAACGTCATGAAACATTTATATTGAGGGGAGAAATGGGGGGAGCTGCTTTTTTTGTTTCTGATAGCCTATTAGGGTGTGACACTACTTAAGAATGGGGTTTAGCATCATAATTGCTCTTACTCTGTTTCAAAACCCAATGAAACCCTGAGCCTTTAGAACCTTGGGACCCTCAACAAAAGTGAAGTCCATTCTCATGTCACCAAGGATATCTACCACTATGACCTCACTTCAGTGCCCAAACCATTGTCTTGTTTGGTAGATGCTGCCCTGTACTGCTTCAAAATTTCCCTTGCATTAGTGAACCTCAGGCATCCCTATCAGTCTTCAGATTCACTAATCTCCCCTTGGCTGTCTTTATCTATCCTCATATAACCTAGATTGTCCTTGTATATATTTGTCTTCTTTCAATTACCCTTATCCATACCCAGCCTTACCTATGTGCCCAGTACCCTCCTCTGTCATTGTCATTCACAGTACCCCCTTCAAGTCTGTAGTAGTCTTACCTCCTTCTGTGGCTCATACACTGTCGGGGTCATCATGTCTGTCCTAGTGTGGCAGTGGCAACAAGATAACCATGATGACACTGTCTCTGGCAAAGTGCACTTTTTCAAGAACTGTCATTAGTCTGGTGGACTTACAGAGACCCCTGACTTAACGGTGGTCAACTTAATGGGCTTTCAGCTTTACAGAGATCAAAAAGAGATGTGCATTCAGGAAGGCAAGGGTCCACATACTGTATTCTCCACTTCTGGTTTTATACCCATTATGGGATATGCGTGGCATTTCACTACAAAGAGGTTTTCCTTCCATGACTTCACCCCACTGAAGGTGAACAGAAGTATTCTTACTATATTTAACATAGGCTAGGCTAAGACATAATGCACAGTAGGTTAGATATACTAAATGTATTTTGCTAACATTTTCAACTTTGACAATATATAATCAATACATGACCCCATTGTATTTATGCCTTTATATTTACTGATAGCTTGTGTCTTCCATGTCATTGCATAGCATTATCATTTAATCCTGCTAAAAATCTTGCAGAAAATGGGAGATTTGCCCTCAGATGAGTAAATTTCATGGCTTATGAAAGTGGAGTTACACCCCCAAGTACAGGCACATGCTCCAGTCCCCGTTTGCAGTACTGTGATGGGATACCATCCAGAATCACACTGAGTTGTGTCCAACTGAACTGCACACATAGTTCACACGTGTGGCGTTTTGTCCCCTCGGTCATAAGAGGAAGGAATTTTATATCAAAGAACCTGGAGCTCAGGAAGCCACCCAGCCTGCCACAGCCAGGATGAGGGCTTTGCATTTGTAAAAGGAAAGGAAAGTTTCAGCTGCAGCATTCTCAATTGGAGGAACTGGCTGAAAGTCTGCGGAGAATGATGAAGGTCTGTGTCCCCCTTTAAGTTCCTCCTTTTACTTCTAACATGGAAAGAAAAATAGGTCAGATATTGAAGTTTTCTGCCTCTGCTACAGTCCCGTCTATCTCAGGCCTTTCTCCTGCAGAGCACATTTAGATCCCTTTGAGTTAAGGCATGAGGTATGTGAGATGCTCTGTTATGCAAATCACAGGAGGAACAAGCAGGCTAGAGGAGGGAGGGGTAGGTAGAACATGCTCTGCTGAAGGGTTTTGAATTATTGAGCTGTAAGATAAGTAGAAAGACTAAATGTTGACCTACTTTGACCTCCACAGCAGATGGAGGATTCTTAAGAAATTGCGTTATAGAGGGGGGGGGGGGGAAACAGACAGGAAATGGAGATAGTACGGATTAAGGACAGACCTTATAGTCATTAGAACCTGAATTCTGCTCCAAGACTGCCTTTGTTCAACTCCCAGCTCCAACCTTGCTCCAGCTTACATAACTCTACAAGGAAAATACTGGTAGAAATAGCCCCTACCCCCAGCAGTGTGTACAACCTGTTCCAAATAAACACCATCCCCATATATTAAATGCACCATAAGAGTCATCCTTTGTGAGGCCCCTCTTTTTGTGGCTCTCGGTCACTTCCCAAGTGGATAAATAAAGCTGCTTTGCTCCTACAGTGCAACAATCTCATTCAGGCTGAAGTATGGAAGAATATCTCATAAAATGGAGAAATGAAGATAGAGAAGCATGGACGCTACTGAACACACAGGGCTTTGTGTAGTTTAGGGCTTTGGAAATACCCCTGACTAAATGGATGCATCTTGCATGGCATCTCTGACTTTTACTGGGCTGTAAGCTCAATGAAGGGACTCTATTGATAGTGCTTTCAACACCCAATAGAAAGAGGCTCTCTGGGGCTAGGAAGAAGACTTCCATTGATAAGTGGTGGTCAAACAAGGGAAAGAACTGGTTTCTCATCCTTTGTACTCACATGAAAGCTGGGTACCCAGCAGTAAGCATTTCTAACCTCAGCACTGGGTTAAGGGAGTAAAGACAGGGAGATCACTGGAGTAGCCAATAGGCCACTAGCTTGGCTAATCGATAAGCTCCAGGTTCAATGAGAGACTCTGACTGAAAAAAATAAGATGGGGAATGATCTAGGAAAACACTGATGTCAGCCTTGGACATGCATGTGTGCACTCAGGCATACACATACATGCACATACCACATACATACATTTGCAGATACAAAGGAAAGAAAAAAATGACAATTTTCTTGAGCTATGTTGGCTCAATAAGTCAGCATAGCTCGGAAACCTATTCCTAAACCAAAAGAGCACATGGGTGTCTGCCAGCTTATAAATCAGGTACCAATGGGTCAGGTGCCTACTCTGATCAATGAACTAAGGCTTGGCAGGGGAGGATTTCAGAGCCAGCTGAGTCAGGAGAGAGTACCATAGGCAAACAGAGTGCTGTAGATTTCCGTCTAAGATTAGGAGTTAATTCATTGTATCTTACACAGCTCAGTGAAGTAAGTCTGATTGTCAGTTTCAAAGCTCACTTTACTATGTGTGATTACTTTCAAGACCATTCTCACCTACTGGATCCAGTGAAAAGTGAGGCTGAAAGCCATACATTTGTGGAATGTAAACTTGAGAAAAATTAGAATTCTCTACGAGATTTTTAATACTGCAGTGTTTTCGTTTCAATAATTCTTAAGTGACCCTAATAAATCTTTGCAAAAATGTTTGTGACACTCTGACTTTTACCACCTGTCATTGATTTTATTATTACCTTGTCTGATGAAAGAGAAGCATACACCCTCATAGGCAAGGACAGTGACACTTAGGGGACAGGCAGAGAATACAAAATAACATTTTCCAAATGGAATTCTCCAAATTTGTTGCACATTAAACTCACCTGGGAAGCTTGCTTTACATAGAATTTTCCTGTGGTCTTATTAACATGCCATGAAATGTCATGATGTTTATGTCTATGATTTAATACTCAGTAAATGTACACAGCATTAAAACATTCCCGCAATGCAGCTGTAACATGGACAGAAACCTGGGAATTCTCCATCATATCAGAAAAGCTTTTCATTTTGGTTTGGATTTCTAACCACTTTAATCTCAAATTAAAACATGACTGTGTTTGGTGGGACTTCAAGCTGGTACAACCACTCTGGAAATTAGTTTGGCGGTTCCTCAGAAAAGTGGACATAGTACTACCTGAGGACCCAGCAATACCACTCCTGGGCATATACCCAGAAGATGCTCTAATATGTAATAAGAACACATGCTCCACTATGTTCATAGCAGCCTTACTTATAATAACCAAAAGCTGGAAAGAACCCAGATGTTCCTCAACAAAGGAATGGATACAGAAAATGTAGTACATTTACATAATGGAGTACTACTCAGTTATTAAAAATAATGAATTTATGAAATTCATACACAAATGGATGGAAGTAGAAAATATCATCCTGAGTGAGGTAATCCAATCACAAAAGAACACACATGGAATACACTCACTGATAAGTGAATATTAGCCTGGAAGCTCGAAAGATAAAATTCACAGACCAAATTAAGCTCAATAAGAAGGAAGACCAAAATGTGGATACTTTGGTACATCTTAGAAGGAGGAATAAAATACCCATGGGAGGAGATACAGAAACAAAGTGTGGAGCAGAGACTGAAGGAAAGGCCATTCAGTGACCGTCATACCTGGGGAATCCATCCCATATACAGTCACCAAACCCAGACACTATTGTGGATGCCAACTAGTGCTTGTTGACAGGAGCCCAATATAGCTGTCTCCTGAGAGGCTCTGCCAGTGCCTGAAAAATATAGAAGTGGATGCTCTTAGCCAACCATTGGACTGAGCACAGGGTTCCCAATAGAAGA